>NC_064639.1:758391507-759044507 GCF_023864345.2 Schistocerca serialis cubense
ATATTACAGAAAAAATGCTTATGCTATAAAAAATAATTTATGAGTTACGTCTTGCATCAGTACATAAATCAATGAAACATAAAAAAAGAAATAAATATTTGGTATTCTCTGCTATTAGTCAGAATCTTACACAGACACAGATTACGCCCATGCGTATTTCGGACAGAGGCTTTCTCATCTATCCTCTCATTCTACCCTATCCTTGTATTGACACTGATGGAGTCCTGGTGCCTCTCCAAGCAGATGATGGAATGATTCTGTTTACACGGATTGTGCTCCTGCTTTTGTGATCTTTCTCAGGTGGGGTGGGGGGGCAAAAAAAAAAAAAAAAAAAAAAAAAAAAGGTGAAGCGAGATATCGTCAAATACTCTTCGAAGAAGTGGTTACATTATGACAAGTTCCTGTAAGACAAAAACATCCAGTGAAATGGTGTAAGACTGTCAATTATATGTTAGACATGTGTTCGTTCCTGATATCTCCTTAGTAAGGAAGATATTTTCTTACAAGTATTTCTGCTGTTGAGAATGTGGAGCATCTGCTAATGACAGGCTGGAAGGGCTTTCTCTATGTCCTCTACTTGTATATGTATCTCCTCTCTTTTCTATGGTACCTGTGTTTGATATTTGTTGTAGCACATGCTGAAAATTGGTTGAAAACCAAGCTTTAACTGCTAAAAAATGAGTACAATTTCTTATAAAGTCAAACTGAACTGTCAACGTATGTTAGCGGTAAATCAGTCCTCCTGGGAATGGAGGTGAAATACTTGGAAATGTATCATAGAATGTTAAAAAAAAAATGCACTTGATTAAAGCTTTCAACTTATTTAATTTGATAGTTAAAAGTCGTTGTTAGCCATAACTTAAAACATCTGCATCCTATCTCCTGTACTGGACGTTAATCAATTTTTGAATGATGGTGGCTGACGACAGTGATAAAACTCTGCTACATTGAAGTAAGAAGTTAGTATTATGGTTGGTATTACTGCTCACCAAGTGGTGGAAGGAGAAAACTTGTATAAAAGTTAAGTAAAAGTGCAAGCTTTCACAACCAGTGGTTCCTTCTAGCAGAAGGATTGAAGGGAAAGGAAGAGGGAATGAAGGTAAAGGACTGGTGAGTTTTAGGAAATGGGGAGAGTTCAGAAAAGGCACCCAGTACCCCAGATCAGGGGAGACTTACTGGATGGGATGAGAAAGAAAGACTAATTGTTGGGGACTGTACCAGATAAGATTTGAAAACTGTAGAACGTAAAGGTGGAAGGAAGGGGAATAAGCAAGAAAGAGATTACTGACAAAACATCGTAATGTCGCTAGGCAATGAAAAACTCGTAACTCAAATTGGTCAAATTTTACAGGAGAAACAAAAAACTAATTATTGAAATCACATGGGGACCTGATTAGTCAAATGTAGTGGTTTCTGCTACACAATATGGATCCGGTCATTGGTACATAAGACTTTATTATGCACTTCAAATTGTCTGCCAGTTTTTGGAGTTACAAGGTTTTCACAGTTATTTTTTTTGGCAGTAATGGAGATAAGAGGCATGTAATGAGTGCACGGTTAAGAACTGAAATGAATGAATGTTTAATTTGTTTTAAAAAATACATACTTAGCTAAACTTTGCATTATTTGTGTATTACGAAACATCTGTAAGGATACATTGTTGCAGATATAAAGTGAAATGAATAATTTCACATTGATCAAAATATTGGAATCTGAATGTTAATAAATGACAATGTGTAAAAAACATAGAAGCAATGTTGTTAGCTTTAATTAAACTTTTATTACTGTAAACAATTGTGCAGTTTATTAACATTTACTGTTGTTACTATTGCTGCTACTATCACAATCACAGTCATAGGTGGCTGTAAACAAGTTTATTTTTGGCTGCATTTTTTTTAGGCACGGACATGTTCTCTCATTACAAATGTGAGGCAGTGTGTCATAAAATGAATGCACATTCTTAGGAAGGACCAGCTTTAGTTGTTGCAAATGCATTAACTTTTCTGCACTGATCTTTAGTGGTGAACTGTAGAGAGGGGGCACTGTACATGAGCTGGATATGTGTGACATCGTTCTTGGAATGTTTCCCATGTATCGCTGAATTTCAATTTATATTCCATTTTTCCGGAGAGATCATACTTGAGACACCGGATATCAGTCACTGTTGGATCCCCAATTTTGGATCCTGGCCGAATAGACAAATACAATGAGAGTTTATCATAGGACTTGAAAAACGTGTGGTCCAAATAATTGACAACATAAAGTCTATGACTTTGTCTTGCGGTAGTACAAACTTCTACATAGCCAGCAGGAGTATAAATGTGTCTGTTTTTTAACCTCCTTTCTATGGTGGAGTGCATAGAATCACACGCCATTTGAGTGTGACCTTTCTCCAGAAATTTTTGCACTATTGTAATGCCTTTCTGATTGGCGAGATGAGCCAGTGCATTACTCATGACTGAGTTTCGACTCTGGTACGTGCATCCGTCGCTATAGAAAATAGCTTCTGAATCATTTTGGACATACGTTTCTATAAAATGCACAAGTATACTGGCAAATTCCTAAGCTGTTAGTCCACCTTCACTCTCGTGTCAAAGGTAACAATAACCATCATTACTTTTTAAATCATAAGTGGTAAAGTTGTGGACCTTTAGTTTGCTTTTATAGCACAGTGCAGATGCTTTTAGTCTGGGAGAAAGCAGAAGTGCTTGAAGGTCCACAGTGAACACTCTAGCTGGTCCTAATTTATCACTATTTTTCACTTCCCTTGCCTCAGTTTTTCGGGCCATATGCAAAGAGTATTCATTGTCTGAGAGATTGCCTGTCTGGTGAGAACAACAAAGATCGCACTGGTCCTTTTTAGGCGAAAATAAGTTAAGATTATTTTCATCGAATAACTTGCAGAACTGTTTCTAAGCAGCTGGGATTTGTCCTCTTTTCTTGCAAAATTCCTTATATTCCCTATGTAGTTCTGATTTACTCTGCCAGTTAGGTTCCAAGTAGAGTTTTGTGGAAGAACGACGGCAGTTATGCGATTCCAGTTTCGGCAACTCTGCAAAAAAATCTGATGCTGATTGTCGTCCACCTGAAACTTTCGTCGGTCTCTCCTGCATTTGAGGCCCTTCTGCAAGTGTTCTTCCTGATGCACTAGATGGCCATTTTCTGACACTCCATTCGCCTAAGCACAAAATATTCAGAAACATAGTCTTGCAGACAGTTTTTCTCTGTCATTCTATTACAAAATTGTAATATAGTGTGTTAGAATGGTGAGATTTATTAGATTCTGAATTATTTCTGTGTCTTTTAACTGGAACGTAATAGACATGGCTTCTAACAAAAAATTTTCTTTCACCCCAAGACATATCCTGCCAGAAATGATGAAAAATTACCTGTCTCTGCTCTTCTGTAATATCCTTGCAATCCCTGTTCCGATTTAAGGAAGAATGTTTACAAGTACATCGTGGTTTCATTTCCCTCCTTCTCCTGCTCATTGTTGGTCTCTTTTTGCCAAACTCATCTTTTTGCATTCCTAAATAATCCTGTCCTCTCATACGTTTTTCTTTCTGCAAACTTTGAAGTGATTGATTTCTTTTCCTTTCGTGGCGCTGCTTAGTACTTTTTACTCCCACATCAACTTCGTCATCGTCGTCTTCCGTGCTGTTGTTACTGCTATGGTCATTTTTGTTTTTACCTGGATCATACACATCGCTACTGCCACTGGAGATATCATCCTCGCTGCTGTTTTCGAAAAGACTTTCAAACTCAGAAGTGGAATTCGCCTATGTAGTGGCTTCTTTTTCCGCATTATCTGTAGTGTAAACAATAATGTCATCAATAATATTTATATAAATATTTAAATAATTTAATCACCTCAACTTTCAAACAAGGATTTTACTTGAAGTTACCACACTATAAACTACGGCTTACCTTCATTTTGTAGGTCTACTCTTTCTTTTGGTTTAGGACAAGGAGGAACCTGACTAGAATCTTCTTCCGGTGATTTTATACGATATGACCCATTGTCGGCTTGTTTCATAAAGTGAAGAGTGAATTTACTCTTTTTACCCATAGCTGAAAACAAAGAAGTTACTGTAGAATGTATAGGATTCTGTTAAGTTCTAAAATTAAAACCTCATATGTATCGAGTGCAGTCTGCTTTACGCGTGATGAAAAACTCGTAAATTAACATTGTATTTAACGAGGTCATTATTAATTCTGTATATTAAAATTCAATACATAAATACCTAGAAATACTAACACGTACCTGTAGCAATAAAGCAGTGTTGGGTCTGTCATTCAAATAGGTTAGTATCACATCAAAACCCGTTTTAATCTCGGAGCATATGTTCGCCCTGCACACTAACAATGACGATTACCGGAGATGCGAGGTTTACAGCACAAACTACATATCGTTGGAGATGTGTGTTTTTCATTATTGCCGCTAGATGGCGACAGCGTACAACTCGAAGAAGGTAGGTTTCAACAGGCTATGTGGCATAATTGTCTACATTTGGTAATGGAGTTATGTGGATTTCATTGTCAGATGGAGTTATGAGGTTTTCATTACCTAGCGACGATAAGTTAATAAGTGTGGAAAGCTCTGTATGTGGAGGGTGGGGAAAAATAGACAGGTCAGAAAATGAAAGATATGGGAAACTAAAAGTGCTTGAAGAAAGGAATAGTTACTGAGAAGAAATGCTGAGACGGAAGAAATTAATGTAAATTAAGGCCAGATGGGTGATGAGAACCAAGGACGTGACTGTTTGTAAGTCCAATTCCCACCTGCCGAGCTCTGAGGGGAAGAATCCAGATGGCACAAGTGAATCAGGCACTGAAGTGACAAATTGTCAAGTTGTACAGCATGCTCTGCAACAGGATGTTGTGTGTTGCCAGTATATGCCCTTTGGACATATTCTATGTTATGAGGTGGCCAGATGGGCATAACAACAGAATGGGTACACTGGCATTCCAACACAGGTATGCTACAAAGGTAGGGGCTGTACTGGACCACTCTCGGTGTGTGCTGCATGTTTCTTTCACTGAATTCACAGCAGGCGCAGAGCATTGTACTTCCATTGTGCTGGACTTGCCCCTGCAATTGAACCATTCTTGCTCAGATTTCTGTTCATTATGTGATGAGAGCTGTATCAGCTATTTCTTTGCAGCTGGTCACGCTTGCAGTTCGTCAGGACACTTCGTGGTTGTTTGTGAAAAATGTCGGCGAGCTGTGTCACTGGGCAGCGCACTTGAGTCCTCAGGTATGTCGGCAGGCCAACAGCCACAACATATTGTGGTAGACTTGGAGGTAGTCGGGTGTGGACTAAGGCCTTGTTTAGTCTAATTAATTTGTATTCTTATCATCGTCTGGGGTGCCCCCCTCCTCCCTCCCTCCCTCCCGCCTTACAGCTTTCTCAGTGCCGAATAGTACCTTATAGTGGGCAGCAGATTCTCTTGCAGAGAAAACTACCAGTTGTGGTCAAATACAAAAATGTGGAATCCCAACTCTTGCTTATATTTGTAAATTCATAGTTGCCAGAAAATATTTTCAGGCTAGTGTGTTCAATTTTTGGATTTGAAGTAGTCAGTAGGATTAACCTGGTCTTTAAGATGCAGTTTGAGAACTTGGGAGCACTGCTGCTGTTGTTCGATCAGCTTTTTGGTAAGGATGTGGGTAGGGCCATCAGTTTTGAGGCCCACATTACATTGAAACTATCTGTGGTTTGTTAGTTCTGTCGAGCCAGATGTCAAAATCACAAAGTAATGTCACCAGTTTCGTCAAGCCAGAGGACCACGTCATAATCATTATACAGAATACCAGTGGCAATGTTACACTTTGTGGTGATTTTAAGCACATGATCAATGTACGTAATGGAATAGAAGTTTATCCCATACTGTGTCCCAAAGAGTTGTCAGCTAAGTTGGCCTGTGGTCAGTATATTTCCAAAATTGATCTCCAAGATTTTTGCTTCCAGTTGCCGTTGGAACTGAGTCTCAATGGATTTGAGTACAAACTATTCTTTTTGGGATGCACCACTGTAACTGGTTGCCATATGGGGTAGCTTCAGCTCCAAAAATATTCCAATGTTTTCTTGATCGACTTATCAGTGGTATTTCCTGCTGTACCAACTATTTGAATGACGTTTTGTTTTCAGGCTTAACAAGATAACAGCATTTGCACAATTTGCACTCAGTCTGTCAGCCACTTTTACACAGTGGACCAGAATGAAAGCCTGAGAAATGAAGTTTTTTTGCTCCTACAGAGCAGTGCTACTTACGGCATTTGTTAAATAAGGATGGTACAATACCAATGGCAGAGCATGCTGCAGCAATCAACAAAATGCCAGTTCCTAAGAATATTAGGGAGTTGCAGTCCTTTCAATGGAAGGTAAATTACTATGCAAAGTTTGTTCCTCTGGCTGCTCATCTTTGTCATTCTTTGAATCGGCTTTGTAGGAAAGGAGTGAATTTGAGTGGTTAGAGGCATGTTAATTAGTATTCCAGAAATTGAAGCAACACCACTACTTAGTTCCCATGTTTGGCTACATTCAACCCTGGTAAGGCTTTGACTTTGGCTGCTGATGCATCCCAATATGACATTGGCGCTGTTCTCTCTTCCAGGAATCCTGATGACTTGGAGCAGCCTGTTATGTTTGCCTCAAGGTTTCAGCAGCTGCGCAGATTGAGGAGGCACTTGTGATCATATATGGTGTAAAAAAGTCTTGTGTGTTCCTGTATGGCACTTAATTTTCACATGTGTACAGATCATAATCCGCGTATTTTGCTGCTTGGTCCCCAGTCATAGCTCATGGACAGAACAGCACAGCACTGACTTTCTTTCTGAGTATTTATTCTTATGGCATTCACTACTGGCCCATCTCCCAGCATGCATTTGTGGACACTATGTCTTATTTACCTGTGGGTCCTGACACTGACTTCGACAAGCAGAGAGCAATTAGTTTAGTGCAGGACCAAAACTTTCAGGATATCTTAAACGAATTTCTGTTGACTACAGGAGAAGTTACAGCAGCTACGAGTGAGGATCTGCTCCTGAGCAAGGATGGCTGGAACCTTTGCCTGTGGGCTCAGACCCAACTCTCTGGATGTATTTCAAACTTCACGAAAGGCTCAGCATTGTCTGTGGTGTCCTACTGCTAGCTACAAAAGATCAGATTTGTCACGGTCCTATTCCATTGTCGTTGCAACAACACATTTTGCAGATGTTACATGCATACCATTGGGGGATGTCCCAAATGAAAGCATTGGCCTAGTGACATGTCTGTTGGCCAGCAATTAATTCTGCCACTGAGCATGCAGTGCAAAGCTATACAGCATGTGGTCACAACCATGTTGCGAGATTGTCCTCCATGACATTGCAACATACATTTTGGTCCGTGGCTGCCATTTTGTGCACACTGGTCTCAGACAATGGTCATCAGTTTTTGTTTGAAGAATTTCGAGCACTCTGCCATGGAAATTGTATTAAGCACCTACCCACATCACCATTCCATTTAGCATTTAATGAAGAGGTCATGTGATTGGTCAGGACATTCGAATTGCAACTGAAGAAAATAGTGTTGGAGATCATTAGAGAGCATGCCCCGTCCAGTTTTTTGACGTCTTACCAAGCAGCTCTAATCAGCAGGTGCAGTCCAGCTGAGGCCATCAGGCTGGTGGTCTCTTTGACCCTCTGCGCATGACGTTGTGTGTCTCTGGCCCGAGAGCTGTGCCACGGTATTAGCAAGGTTCTGCCATTTGCGCACACACATTTAGGGGGACACCAGTGTGGATGCAATGCAACTGTATATTGTGACAGTGGGTCAGCACTGATTGACATGCTATGCTAACCAGCAACGCCCATGTCACATTGAGTTACAGGCACCAGATCCCAGTTATTCAGATGGCATACACTCAGGCATGAGAGACAGATAACCCCTCGCTTCAAGCACTGAGCAGTGCTTGCCGACATTCCCATTGCATATGCCTTGATAGCCCTGTAATTTGCATTTTCATTCTGTGAAACCCCCACCCTGGTGAACTGTTAGCCAGAAGGGTGTCTGATAGAAGTGGAGCTCTTCCCTCCATCATTGCAGCAGCTAGCAGAGGTTGACCCTCCCTGCCCCCCCATCCCTGCCCACCCTCATCGCTTCTTGACTACCAGCCTCAGGTGGAGTATCAGTCTGTCACCACCTCCAGCACGACCCTTGACTTCGCTCCAGTGAGTGCCCGTACAGAACACCGGGCACAGATCACTGTCGCACCTTGTCACTTGACTTCCTGACTCCAGCAGAGACCTGGGCATTTTTAGCACTATGTGCCTCTTAAAAGGTGGAGGTATTTGCTATCTCCACCAGACGCAGGTATGTGAGATGAGGAGTTTAAGCTGTGATAGTTGGAGTGATCTGCAGCTCTGCCTTGAGCAGTGTAAATATTGCATATGTTGGCCAGTGGCTGTGGAATTTAATTTCCCCTTTTCTGTTACTTAATGTCCAGAGTCTGTCACAGGTAGCACTAGCTTGATCCATTTTTACTCAGTGTATGCTCGCTTGCTTTTATATGTTGCCATTTCTCTATACTGTTGCACTGACTTACTTTTGTGTTTGTCCTTGGCTGCACTTTTGGAGTCTCTCCCTGCTGTTTAGCTTGACACTTGGGGCTTGTCCATCCAGCATTTAATGTTGGTACTCTGCACTCGTTCTGGGGATTTACGAACTACTTCTGTCTTGCTGTGCAAGACATAACATCTGCTTCACCATTTATTCTTCCTACTCACTACTTCTGAATAAATTCTTTATTTATTGTACATAGCACTACAGAGAGCTATGTCAATTAAGCAGAATCAAAGAATGGAAAATCCAGGATGGAATGTAACAGTATTATGAAAAGGACACCTGCTACCCACCATATGGTGGAGATGCTGTGTCGGAGATAGGAACAACAAAAAGACTGTTACAAAATGAGTTTTCGACCAAAAAGGCCTTTGTCGGAAATAGATTGACGAAGACCTTGCTGTCTCAAAGCTGATTTTGTGCCAGTCTTTTTGTTGTGCCTATTTGCGACTTAGCATATCTGCTATGTTGTGTGTAGCTACTATCCTTTTCATAATATTGTTTCAATTTAGCAAAAACCCTTCTTTTGCCTTTCACAAAAGGAAGTTGCAGGCTGAAATGATATGAGCTTCTAAGTAGTTCATCTGTGTGTTTGTGTTATCCAGATGGACCCAAGAAATTTTACAGAATGGTGAGCATTTATGTCAATTTGTGATACCAGTAGCTAATGTTTGTTTGTTCAAAGTTGTGTATTACAGAGTGTTTCAAAAAGATTCGTCCAGCTTCCCAGTAGTATATCTTGTACATGATTGATGGTAGAAATGTGGGGCGAATTTTAACTTTGGCATAGGACTACAAAGATTTTATTTTCAAAAGAACCATATGTTTTTGCAGCGGTATGTCTCGTACGTGCATCCACATACTACCTCTGGGTAATTTTTACAATTACATTCAGCATCAGAGTTTTCATTTATCTTTCACAAATGTTCCGTGTGCCCTCCATTGAACACACAACAAACATTAAGGTGGTAGTTAAATTTCCCCTTTACTTTTTCAAGCAGTTGTGAAGCTACGTGTTGACTGAAGTTGCTGTGTGACATCACAGTTCCAACGTCCCAAAGTTGTTGGAAGGAGAGGCACCTAGATGGAAGCTTTCACAAAACACCAAAAAAATAAAAAAGTGTGTCATATGGTATGATACCAGGTGACTTTGGAGGCCAGGGTGCAATATAGTATTCGCACACACCCTGTAACTAAACCAGCACTGAGGCTGTTTCTTGTTAAGATCTGCTCTTACCTGCAAGTGCCAGTGTAGTGGTGCTTGGTCCTGTTGAAAAATAAAATTTGTGGCATGTTCTTGCAGTTGTCAAAAACTCACATCTCAGACATATGTAGGTGCCTCACTCCTTTAATCTACTTTTCTGCAAAAAGAACACGCCACAAATCTTCTTGGGAAAATTTACAAAACACCAGAAATTTTGGAAATGGTCTCTTGTGCTCAACTGTGGTATGTAGCTGCTGTGTTTCTTACGTTGTGGCAGATCACTTTTCCACTGAAGTAGATCATAGCATCATCACTGAACATTGGATGTGAAAGGAAACTGTGTTATGATTCATCTCCCTGCTCAGAAGAATTCGCATAACTCTACAGATTCTTGTTCCATCACTGTCATGATGGGCTTGTAGCAATTGAATCCCGTTTGGGCTGAGTCACAGTCATCACTGCAAAATGCACATCAGACACATGAAGAGGAATGGCTAACTCTCAACTGGCCTGATGAATAGAATTTTGTGAACTATGGGCAAAACCCCATGGATTGCGCTCTTCACCTTAAATGAGCACACAGAAGTGAGATATGCTATTTCCGTTACACAAACAACCAGAGTCTTAAAACTGCTAGGGCTGTTGTCAAATGCTTTGAGGTGCAGGCCTTACTATGATGTATTCTTTGCTGAAATCACATTGCACAGTGGTAACTGACTTGCACCTATTGAAATGGGCAATGCAAGACGCCTTTCATTACTGTGTTATCACCATCTTGTCTCAATGCACAGTGAGTAATGAGCATGCTAGATGCACTGAGATAACCTCATCTGGCAACCATATGGACTGGCAACCACATAAACTGGCAACTTACAACTGGTACCAAGGCTAACTGTTAGTTTTGGAGCATAAGTTAAAATTTAATAATAGATATGATTCTTGGAAAGCAATAAGGATCATTATTTGTGTGTGTGTGTGTGTGTGTGTGTGTGTGTGTGTGTGTGTGTGTTGGTAGGGTCTTTCTTCGTTTCTTCTTGTAGCAAAATATAATGATTTTTGAACTGTTATTGAAAATAAAGAAGTACTAAAATGCAATGATAGTGGAAAGCAGATTTTGGTGATGCTCTGCCACTATCCTTTTCTGCGTTTCTTTGTAAAGGATTGCCCCATCTGAGTCTTAAGGAAATCAGATGGGGTTATTCTTTGACATACTATAGAAATGTATGCAAAAATATAACAGAGAATATGTCGACTTCAACAGCAAGTAATGTAAAGGTTTTATTAGAGAAAAGAGTTCACCAAGAAATCTCAAATACAGGTTGTCCATAATTAAAGTTCCAGTTTCAAAACACTGTAGAAAGAGAACCACTGCTCAAAATAATGTCAAATTTGAATAGCATATTATTGAGACAGGGTGAAAAGTCATGGAACAAAAATTAAATGCAAGTTTTACAAATAAATGGCTCTTAAGCGCCTTAATTGATACGGGGTCAGCAATAAATGACAGATGATTTGCAATATGATGGCTATGGTTTGAGTTGCACGTTACACCATCTGTACTGTTCAGTGTGCATGGATGTACAAGTTCGGCAGTCAACAGTTCGTGTCACTGTTAGTTAGATAAGCACATCCACCACGGCTAGGTCATACCACATTGGATGTGAAAAATTGGTTTTTCATTGTCCTGAGGCCATAAACTGCATAAAAAGTAAAAGCCATTGATTTTTATTTGTCTTGAAGCAAAAAGCCACAGAAAAAGCAAAATGACTTTGGTTTTTAATTGTTCAAGGGCCAAAAACTGCACAAAAATCAAAATGACATTGATTTCAAATTGCCCTGAGACTGATGCAGGATGTATTCAATATGCTGCCTACCTTTTCCTGCCACAAATTGAAATCAAGGTACAGCATGTTCAACAACAGCTCAGAGTATCTCGGGAGTCATGTTCAGAATCTGTTGTGCAGTGTGTACCCTCAGGTCAGCTGTATTTGTAATTGGGGCACTTCACAGCCAGGAGTCACACAGATTAAGATCACATGATCTGGACGACTGAGCTGTAGCGAAATTCTGGCTGACAATTCTAGCATTTCCAAAATACCTCTGCAGCAGCCACTTCACTGCCTGTGCAATGTGTGGAGGAGCACCATATTGCATAAAAATGATCCTACCCACACATCCATGCTGTTGAAGGATTGGAATGACATTGGTGCGCAAAAGACTGTCATAGCATTTACCAGTGATGGTACAGGTATCAGGATATGCATGACTCATTTCGAAAAAATACCTCTCTTCAATAAATGATGCTGTCAATCCACACCATGCAGTTATTGCAGAATGAAGTGGTACTGGTTGATGTGCATGCGGTTTTTCCAGTGCCCACATTCTGCAGTTCTGCTTATGGATGTGTCCTTGGAAATGGGCTTCACCTGCCCACAGAATGTCCCATGGCCATTCATTTTTCACTTTCATGCGACGAAGAAATTCTAGAGCAAATATTTTTCAAAAATGGTTCAAATGGCTCTGAGCACTATGGGACTTAACATCTATGGTCATCAGTCCCCTAGAACTTAGAACTACTTAAACCTAACTAACCTAAGGGCACCACACACATCCATGCCCGAGGCAGGATTCGAACCTGCGACCGTAACAGTCGCGCAGTTCCGGACTGAGCGCCTAGAACTGCGAGACCACCGCGGCCGGCAGCAAATATTTTTCTTGCTGGCAAGTCAGCAGGGAGGAAGTCCTGAATATGTGTAATTTTGTGTGGCTAATAATGAAGGATGTATGGTAGGATTTATGCAGTGTGCTCACAGGCATGTCCAAAATTCGAGCAGCTCCCCATGCACAGCATGTTTACACACCATTGCTCAGTCCCTCCTGCAGTACTTTAGCCACATCTTTGACTGGTGTTGGTAGCCATAAAGCATTAAATATCATCTTGAAAAAATAAAATTGCATAATTAAGTTTTTATTTGTTAGCAGATACATGTCCTCATTGCTCCTGCACAGTGAACTCTCCACACTACAGTACTATAGCATTCTGCTAGAGGAACCAGAACAAAATGTGCATCCTGTTAAAAGTGGAGATGAGGTGTAAGTCATTTTGTTGTGGTATCCCTAACAGCCTGCTATGGTACTGTGTTGCTGGGATTTCAGTGTGAACAAGTGATGCAGACACATATCTGGTAACAGACAAAAAATTAATTATGTAACATTATTTTTTCAATGTGGCAATTAAAACTTTATGGCTGCTCTTCATATGCTTCCTCTACCTATATACTGATAATCCATAGTGTGGTATTTCATGGATGTTCATTACTGAATAAAACATTAATTGGAGTTAAATATACTGATGAAGTGTAGAATATTTGCCCAAATTTTAATACCACAAAATTTTTATTTGGCATATCCTGTATGACACAGTGTACACCACAAAACCGATAACACTTGATTCCATAAAAAGTATGATTGTGTGTACCTGTTAATCCAGTCACATGGAAACAATATCTGCTTTTCATCATTACATTTTATATGTTTGCAGATAATATATTGCTTCTCTCGAAATTATTCACCATCTAAATGGTAGAGTAGAAACAGGCAGAGATGTGGATAAACAGTATGATAGACACTGTAAAACTATTTCAATGTACAGAATAGCATAAAATAAAAAGGCAGTTGTCATTATTACATTCTTGATTTTCCATTGTTTAAGAAAGAAAAAGGAGTAGATTCTCATAAATATTAATATAAATGTAATTTTATACAGAAAAATCCATTGTTGTTATCAAGAAAGTGGACTAGAATGAATGAATAAATAAGTAAATAATCATTTTGAAGATGTGCCATTGTAATGCCTGCAGTGTTTATAACGTAAATGTTGTTCTGTTTCTTTTTTTTTTTTTGTTAATGCTCAAAGTGTTTTCTGTTTTACAGGTTGAAATCTGTGGTTGATGGCATGGTCCACGTTGCACTGCTTGTTCGCAGTTGTCCATCTGTTCAAGCACAGAAATTACTTGAAGTGCTGGTGGAAATGGCAGGCTGCTTAATGCGTATTCCTGAGAGATTTGATGAGGAAAGTATGTGCACATTGGGTGGCATTCTTGCTGCTCCATGGCTGCAACAGAGAGCTGTGATGGAATTGTTACCTAGTGGTCATCCATTGCGAGATGTACAGGATCATTTACAAAGCCTTTCTAGTTAGTATCTTTTTCTCGTACAAGTAGAAACTGAACAAGATTCTAGTTCTATTTCCCATGAAAAAAAGGGGTATTTTAAAGTTGTTGTATAAAAACTTTCTGACAATCACAGAGGAACATAAAAAGATTAGCAACAAGCTGATACTGATAGACAATGAAAAAGTAAATTTCAGGCCATGGAATGAGCAGTAGGGAGGGTAATACTAACAAAGTATGAACTTCTACATTATCACTCATGGAATTAATGTAATTAGATCAAACTCTCAGTTTTTTACATTTCATTTAGGCCCCCTGAAATCTTTAAAAGGTATTTCGGAGAATCTTTTCAATGATATTAGAACTCGCATCAAGACTGTAAATGCTACAAATACTAAACAAATTTTTATGTAGGAAAGGGGGTCAGTAACTCTAGCTACGTCACTCTAAGAAGAGTTCTGGTGTGGTGGGTGATGGGAGTGGCTGAGGATTCATTGAAAACATAAACAAATTTAAACCATTTCAAATTCAAGTACATGTAACATTTATGTGATCTCTAGCTCTGCGTGTTACGCCTTGTGATGAAAGATGTGCTGTATCATTGTGAGAGATACAGAGACGAGTGATCATGCCGGGACTTCGCTCAGTTCACTGCTACTAGCGTCATGCCGTCATAACGGGCCTGTGTGAGGCATACGAAGTATTGTGTTATAATCTAAGAATGAAATTAAAAATTAAAATACTTTGCAAGGTCCTAATGGGCTCATTCGCGTCTCAGAATGATCTAATGAATATGTTTTGCTAAATATATTATTTTAAGAAAAAAATAAGTGGTGCTAAATAATGAAGCTAGAAAGCTAAAAATTGTTCAGAATGTGCGAATATATGTCACAACCAAAACTTACAAGTCTCAACTTAATCAGACCAATATTTTGGTCAAAATCGGCATTTTTTCGAAAAATTGAAGGTTCTAAATATCAGACTGAAGAAGATGAAAATTCCTATGTAGCCTCAGTTAGATATAAAACCAAGAAATATGTAACATAAGTAAGCTACCTCAGTTGGTTTTCAGGTTGCTTACTAAAAACTAAATTCATAATAGATTAAATTCATAATAGATTAAGTGTATTTGTAATTGTTGGAGAAATTTCTCATTATAGCACTTGATTACGTTGATGAAGTAATTTTAAATGCAGGTGAGCTAAACCTTTTTCTGTAACTCAAGCCAACTTCATTCATATAAAAATTAAGAAGATTATAAATTGTTAAATGACAGAGTTATTGATAATCATTACCAATACCCACGTTGCTCTCAAAATCCAAGGTTTTCTGTGAAAGTTGTGTAAGTAATTTATGTTTAGAAAGAAGAAATTCAGGCTAACTCATACAGAAAGTAAAGGGGTTGTTCTCATTGATAATTTCATTTAGTTTATTTTGAACATGAGCTGTTAGCAGGTTTATGGTGAAAGTTCCTTTGGATAATGTAGCCATTGGATATCGTGCATTGTTTTATGGCCCTGTTGACTGTTTTTGAAGTGGTTCGTATTTTGTGGAATAATAAGCATAATTCAATGCTTTTCTGAATATGCAGACACTGTTTAATGCTGTCAACTGCTCACATGAATTCCTTAATTGCTAAACCAGTTTTGACTAGCAAGTCATTTTCATAATCGCCAGTAGATTCATTTTGGCTGATGTGTCAGAAGTGCGAGAAATCTTTATTTATGTGAGGCTGCTATTGAAACACTCAGTAATGTGCTCACTGTTGATTTGTGCCAGTAGTAAATAAGAACAAATGTTATTATAGTTTTGTGAAACTATCTTTCTCTGGAAACGTCCTGTAAATTATTTTGTAAGTTCCTCTTAGAACTCAATCGTCTACAGGTGTCTGCTTTTTGCAATGCCAAGGTACCGTGTTGTCTCCCTGAGTGCTGTTACCTCGTTGTTAAGGGGAGAGTTACGTATCAGTGGGAGAATCAGTGGCCTGAGGTGCAAAATAAAAACTAAGGGTGATGGAGCATACAGTTATTCCATGGCAGAAATTATTCCATTATTAGTCATGTAGATGGAAAGAAGTGGCTTTGATGCATCTGAAAATAGGTTGCTGTCTTCTTGACACATGAGCACTTCTTCGGTGGGAGGAACCACTAATGCTTAATGCCTGTGGCATACCAGTGTTGGTGCAACAAATTTACTTGATTGCATTTTATATTATACTTGAAGACAGTAGTTTTTATTGATAATGATTTTAGATAACAATAAAATGAGTGTAGAAAAGGTTTTAAGCTTTCTTGTATATCGTCAAGACTCCTGCCTGAGTTATTGGGTAGGTTATTTTAACGTATCTCAACATAGTTGCTGCATCCTTTTCTAGTTAGTGGTCAACTCAGTTATCATTATCTATATTATAGTTCTGCAATTTTGACTGTGTGCCCATTACTGATTTTAATGCATATTTTGAAAGTGAGACAGAGGTTTTTGTTTAAGCACCTTCAGCACCCATGTATGGAACTGTCAGTCTGTTTTTACTTGTTCTCACAGTGGCTGGCTCTTTCCTGGATTTCCTTAATGTTCAAACATCAACAGGTACCAAGGAATATCTTTTAATGCTCTTTAAAACTAACTCTCATTTTATTAATATTTTATGTCATGACAATATTATAGTTTTATTTAAGAATATTGAGTAGGCATGAACATGCCTGTAGATGCACACAGTCCCGCGTGTGATTTTTATTATTGATTTTAATAGTATCTTGTCTGCATTGTTGCAGCCAGACAGTCTTTCAAATCTCTGTGTGTGCATGGGTCACTGTCCCAGGAAGATTACTTATGAGAAAACACTCTGAGGAATTACGAGGTCATATTAAATAGCTCACACAGGTAGCATGGGTACAGTTTACTATGTGTGGTATTACAGGGCTCAGCATTGGTAACTCCTGTTCTTGCTGTTTATAAATGAACTTTCATTTTACACTAATAAATCAGAAATAATACCCATAGCTGATGATGCAACCATCATAATTAGTACGGACAGTAGAACGAACAATTAATGAAATATTCTGAAACATTACTGATTAGTTATATCATTTAGAATAAAACATATTTTGTTCAGTTTTGTATAAGGCATGATATATAATCATCAATAACAATAGAGCACAGGGGAAACGAAATATATGAAACAGCATGATCAAAATTTCTGGACGTGCATACTCATCGAAACGTGAATTAAAAATTACATGTTAGAGTGCTGCTTGAGTTCAGTGACATGTGCTCTGTATGTGAGTGCTGACTGTGAGGATTAAAGGGACAAAAAGTTAGTGTAGCTTGCTTTCACACCGAGAAAGAAAAAGAGAGAGAGAGAGAGAGAGAGAGAGAGAGAGAGAGAGAGAGAGAGAGAGAGAGAGAGAACGGGCTTGCAGCCAGTTGTTGTTCAATTCATCACACGATATTTTGTCTGGGCAACTGCCAGTCACCTACAGATGAGCCGCCAAAGACTGATGAAGAGTTACTCTGTTCTGCAATGTACAGTGTGCTCTGAGTATTCCGTGCATGCACCAAAATCAGGTTGACAGATGGACCACACTTCTGTCAGCACCACCCTTGTTTGTGGACCACGGAACTTGGCTGTCCTCTGTATTACCATCTGCTGTGGCCATTGGCACAGTGTCATCTTCAAGTAGAACAGATCATGGAGATGAGGAGATTCCATGCATTGTCCAACTGGTAGCCACTATTGTGGTTCATCAGATTTTCCACCAGCCCTATTTTAAAGATTATTTAACAATAGAGTCCAAAAAAGATGATGTGGTCAGAATCATAGTTCTGTCGTACAGCAATGAATGTCCAGTGGAAACGCAGTGTTTGACAATAGTGGACGTGCTTGGTTGCAAAAGGCGAGTGCAATGTTTATGTTCAGAGCAACTACGCTTGTGGTCTGTCCAATGTAAGCCATGCTAAATTGACAAGGTATTTTGTGAATTTTGGCTTTCTGCAATGACAGACTGTCCTTTGCTGACCCCGAAAGGTCTGCAGTCTTACATGGTGGACAGAAAATCATCTTCACCTGGAATTTACAGAGGATTCTTGCTATTTTAAACAAAATGTTGAGAAAGAGAACAACATGTTTGCAAAATCAATAGCTTTTCTTTCTGTCATGGGCAATGTTTCATTTAAAATAGCAGGAGTCCTCTGTAAATTCAAGGTGAAAGTAATTTTCTGTTCAGCATCTAAGATTGCAGACCTTTCAGGATCAATGAAGGACAACTTGTTATTGTGGGGGCCAGAATTTACAAAATACCCTGTCAATGTGGTAGGGCTTACATAGGACAGACCACATGCACTATGAAAGAATGCTGCACTGAAAATAAACTCTGCACTCACCTTTTGCAACCAAGCAAGTCCACTATTGATGAACACTGTATTTCCTCTGGACATTCCATGGAGTTTGATAGAACTATGATTCTGACCACAGCAACATATTTTTGGGACTCCATTATTAAAGAAACTGTAAAAATATGCCTGCCAGAAAATCTGATGTACAGTGATAATGGCTACCAGTTAGGCAGTGCAAGGAACCCTATCATCTCCATGATTTGTTGTACTCAAAGACGATGGAGTGAACCAATGGCTGCAACAAATGGCTCCACCAGCAAGACTGCTGCTGCCAGGTAGTGTGGTCCATCTATCAACCTGATTTTGATGCATGTGCAGAATACTTGCAGTGCATTATGTTTTCTGAATCGGAGCAGCTCGTCATCAGTCTTTGATGGCTCACCTAAGGATGAATGGCAGGTACCCACTTGAAGGATTGTGTGATGAATTAAACGATGTCTGACTGCAAGCCCAAAATTTGAACATTCAGTTCAGTGGGAAAATTTTAAAACTCACAAAATATCTAATGTCCATCCTTGATCCTCTCATAGGCAACTGTTGAAAAAAACTAGTTGTACTAATGACAGCCTAACAATACATTTAGTCTCTTATGAAGTTTATCATGAAGAACCAGTCATAATTAATAAATAATATGGCATTCATAAATATAACAGAAGGAATAAAAATAAGCTTTGCTTTGCACAGTCTTTCCTTATCTATGCACATTAAAGGAGCAAAGTGTGCAGCCATAAAACACTGGACTGCTTCCACTGTGAATTGGAGGTTTTGATAGGTAATAAAAACAGTTTTAAAAACAATTGAAATAATTTCTATTTGATAATCTGTTTTGTAATATTGTAGAATTTATGTATAGGTGGTATCTGTAAATACTGGGGTTAAATTAAAGGTTAAACTAAAAACCCTGTTGTGTAAATAGTCAAATGCACCCATATTTTGACTGACAAAAGGTATAATAGTAATAAATATGCAGTCACAGTTTACATCATAGAAAGTTATGCAAATATTGTCCACAAAACACATAAATAAGCAAATTAATTAAAATTGTAAAACCATATGGAATTTCTGGGAAAAAGATCAGTGTTATACTGGTTGATCAGATGCATCATGCCAGAATGCCTGTCTTGTTTGCCTGGTTGTATGTTGGCAAACATTATTATGAATTAACAAGGCTCCTGGACTAAGGATTCTGTGGCTCTTTATGTGAATACTTTGTTATGGTTTCCAGAATTGGTAGGTGTACGTCTAGTAATGGGCTGATGATTTCTTATTCATAAAGTGAAAGTTTCCCACAAACCTCTACTGCAGCTACTGTGACAGGTCACCATTGGCGAGGGATGCTTGCACACATGAGGAATGCTTGCACAGTGCACTCTTCCACAGGGTCATTTTGATGACTTTGAAAAATAATTTGCACCAGTTAATGCTGCACCTGCTTGCTAATGACATGGAGACCATGTGCTAGACAGAGCTATGGTTCAATTTCAGTGGCCGTTACATTGTTGGTACTCGTTGGTACTCAAAAACACTATGAGAGACATAACTCTGCAGTTGGCATCAGAAGTAATTTAAGATATTATTTTCAGATATTTCAGCAGCAATATTGAATGTTCTGGAACTTGTGTAACTGACACAGACAGATGTAGAACATAGTAGCTAAACGTTACACTTGCTCGCATGTATGTACACATTGAAGCTACATTTGACTCCTGATACATAGGAGGCCCTGTACAGTACTGGTTATTTACTGTTTGTCATTTAATGTGTCAGTATTATTTACACTGATATCTGTGACCCCGTGTGATTTATTAGAGATGAGAAATACATCTTCATTTTTTGGTTCAGTGGAAGAAATGTGTTCATAGAAGTTAAAATATAATTTTACAGGTAGAACCCTAACCATACCAACAATATTTTTGAACTTGTTTGGTGATATTTCCTCACAAATTTGAAATAAGAATCTTGGTTTCTGGTTGACTGGTACAGAATAATTGCATTTCATGCGATTTTTTTTATGCTCATTTTTCTTTTAATTTGTTTTGTACTGAAAATATCTGCAAAACAGTGCATATGTTGACAATATGTGCTGTGTGTCTTGTTTCGAAACAAACTTGTTCATTAACTCATAGTGCTAGCTGTTGTCAACAGTAATGCCTAAGTTACTCTTTGTCCTCAAGTTTGCATTCAGTACTGCTAATTACTGTCTTGGAATTGTTTTTCTGGTAGTGTTAGTTGTACATCAAAAAGAAGACACGGCTGTATGGGTAGGTGTACTGATGAAGAGTTGACTGATACGCATCTTGTGTATGGGTTCACAGAGTGCAATGGAAGAATTGTGTGATGACACTTTGCTGAGCTGTTCCTACAGTGGTGGCAGCCACATTGTAGTACTTTCCATCTGGGAGTAGTTGCATTACTCTGTTTTTTGTGTTGTTTATTTTGATGACGGTGTGTTACAAGACTCTGTCTGTTGTGTAGGTATTGTTGTAAAAAAGAAGATAATTGGTGTAATAAACCAAATAAATCATAATTACATTATTATGCTGTGATGAGCCATTAGAGATAAAAGTTTCTTATACCAAAATACTCATTAAATGTCCCTGAAGATCTCCTACTTTTGTCTGTGGAGTTCGAGTTCAACCTGTATATGCAAAGCTGCATTTCATTGTTATAATGATCAAAATTACGTTTTTTCCCTGTGAGTAATATCTTTATCACTTAGACCTAGAGCTTTCACAGTGCGTAGTAGGAAGATAAATATTTATATGTAAATCTGTATTTTTGCTTTATAAAGTTCCAGAATAAATTAAAGTGAGGAAGTTTTACCCTTTGGGGTGCCACAATCTATAAAAATGAGCAAATATTTATATGGTTGTGTGATTTGAAGAAGTTGCATCTTGCAGTGTAAAAATTAGTGTTATAGTTGATGAAACTGAACTTCGTTCCTTTTGCAACCAAGCTTTTGAAGAAGTAGTAATGCATGTATGAAGATTAGGTGATGCCTCTTTGAATTTGAAAATCTTGCTCTGTCAAGAACATAAGGGTGGCTCATTTTGTTTACTATAACAGAAGTTCCAAATCCTTGGTGATAAAAAGAACAGAGAAAGGAAATAAAAGTAGAATGAAGTAATGTGTCCAAAGGAAGTGGTAGTTGAATCTGTCTCAGGTGTCACATACTTTGATTAAAGCCATATGCCATAAATTAAGATTCAAACAATGTAAAATCCAAGATGGAATGTAACAATATTATGTAAAGTTCTACTCACCATATAGCGGAGATTCTGAGTCGCATATAGGCACCACAAAAAGACTGTCACAATATAAGCTTTTGGCCATCAAGGCGTTTGTCGAAAATATATGAGACACACACACACACACACACACACACACACACACACACACACACACACACACACACACACACAAACTGCAGCCTCTGGCAGCTGATAAATTAAGATTCAGTAGATTCTTCTTTCATCACAATTTTCTGGGGTATGAGTCAGAAATTTGTACAGATTAAATATATGTGTCCACTTCTATATTTGAGGCTAATGAAGTCTTACTGTCATGTGGAGCACCTGGGTTTGGATTCCAAATTGCTAAGAAGTTTCCTTTGTGAGGAACTTGGTGCTTTTCTACTTGTGAGGAAAATTGAGTGCTACTAGAAGGAAAAATAGGAACTTCAATGAAGAAACACAAGCATTAGCATTCAGGAGAGTGATATTTATGGATATACAATGATACCACAGCCAAATGCTGACACAGTGGTCAGGGAGGTAATGACAGTGGCACGTTAAGTGCCCTCCGCCACACACCGTTGGGTGGCTTGCGAAGTATAAATGTACATGTAGATGTAGATGTAGATTTTGCCATGTGGGCTTCATTGCAGAGTTTAGTTTTGTTTATATAGGTGTGGTACATTTCAGATTTTTCAAAGATCCTCCTGATAACACTAATTTTGTCCCAGTGAAATGATACTCTTTCCAAAATTGTGTAAAAACCAACTCTGGCAGTTTTGTATCCAAATTATGTACTCTTCCACCATCATAAATTGCTTAGGTAGTACATTTTTAAAGTTCAGGGAAAGCATTTATTAAAACGTTTGATGAATGATAATGTAAAAAAAGATGTACTCATCTTGTTGTTTGTTCTTAATACAGTGCTCGTTGTTTTGCTATGAGATGATTTCAAGTTTCAGGTTTTTTACTGACAAAGTGAAGATGAATTTCTTGATAGCACATACTTAATTTCACATTTTAACTTGCCAGAACAGTAAAAATGTGCCATACAGTATTTTAGCATCAAGGAGAGCTTTTTACTCATTCCATTCATGCCTTTATGAGACATAAAAGGTATTGTAGATACACAAAAACAGAGACTAATACACATCATGGCTGCTAACTTCTGGCTATATGGCTTATACTCAGTTGAACTTATTAAAATGTGAGCTTCTAATATGTTCTAGAATCATATAATTAATTTGGATGTTTTTGTATTATTAACAGTTTTATGTAAACTTGCATTTTTTCACTCATGTGGAAATCAATTTTTCACTCTAGCAGAAATCGGAGGAATAAAATAAAGGTAAAAATTAATTTGTAAAGTTTCAAAATGGTAAGTTTGGGATTGAAAAAGATGCCACATGTAAAGGACAGTACATACATTGACGGAAAAAAAGAAGAAAACAGACAACACCAAAAAATAATCAGTGCAGAGTAATGAAATTTTGGGGATGGAATTGTCTAGATAAAAATCAAACTATGGAAACTCCAGGTAGGAATATCAACAATGTAGGAAAAGACAGAGTGCTACTTACTGTAAAGAAAACACGTCAGGTTGCAGACAGGCACAATTGAAAGACACTTACATTAAGCATTCAGCCACAGCTTTCATCAGCAAAAGAGGAGAACACACAACATTCACACGAACACGCAATCCCACATCAAGCACACATGACCACCAACTCCAGCATCTCGGACAAGAATGCAACTATCATGCGAGATGCCAGCAGCTGTTTGGAGGGGGTGGGGAAGGGAAAGGGGCGAGGAGAGAGACGAACACTGTGTGGTGGAGTATGCAGGGACTAGATTGCCAACAGGCGCAGCATCTGGAAGGTGTGGGGCAGGGAGGTGGAGAAAAAAGGAGCAACAAAGGATGTGGCGATTCCTACAGACATTGAATGGTGAAAGGGGGTAATCTGCCATGTGTCACATTGAAAAAATTATTTGATGCATGGTTTTGACCGCTGGAAAGGTAAACTGATCAATTAAGTGATTTATAAATTATTTAAAAACTGTGTGTGTGTGTGTGTGTGTGTGTGTGTGTGTGTGTGTGTGTGTGTGTGTATGATGAAATTTAAAATAAAAGAAATATGCTAAGATACTGTAAAACAATCTAGCAAAAGCATTTGAGGTCTGTTCAGAAAGTCTCAGAACTTCATGCACAGAACTTTTCTTTGCTTATCTTTTACTTATTGCGCATGGTTTTCTTGAAAATACTCTCCTCCAAAATTGGTACACCACACGCAGTGCCGTTTCCACTTCCTGAAACAGTCTTGGTACACCTCTTGCTGGATCACTCAAAATGCCATCTGTGAATTTTCTTTTATCTCATCTATCGTTGCAACTCTTTGTCCTTTCAACAGGATTTTCAACTTTGGAAATAAAAAAACGTCTCCAGGGGGCCGGTCAGGAGAATATGGAGGATGAGGCAGCACAGTGATTTCGTTTCTTGTGCAGTAGTCATGCACCAACAGGGATGAATGTGTGGATGCATTATTGTGATGCAAGAGCCATGAATTGTCTCGTCAATTTTCAGCCCATTTCCTTTTCATGTTTTCTTGCAGGCGTGCAACATGTCGCAATAGTACCAACAATTAACAGTTTGTCTCTGTGGCATGAATTCATGATGAACTAATTCTTCAAAGTCAAATAAAACTGTCAGCATGGCTTTGACATTGGACCTGGCCTGGCCCGACGAGCTTTTTTTGATCTTGGTGAACCTTTTCCGACCCATTGTGAAGATTGAACCTGGATCTCAGCATCATTACTATAGAGCCATGTCACATCACCAGTTATGATTCTCTTTGGGAACATCTTGTACTCATATGTGTGATCCAAAAGCTCTTCACAGATTGCGAGGCAAAGACCTTTCTGGTCTTGACTCATGAGCCGTGGCACTCATTTGGTGGCAACACGATACATTCCAAGAAGCTGTGTCGTTTTCATGACATGATCCAGTTGAGAAGTTCCACTCTTCTGCAATCTCTCAGTCAGTAAGTCTTTAACTGGCATGCACAATTTTGTTGACGTTCCTGACATCAGTGTCGTCAGTAGAAGCGAAGGGCGTCCTGAGCAAGGGTCATCTTTAATTTCCATCTGGCCACTTTAAAACCATGTAAACCATTCTTAACACTGAGTACAGCTTAAGCACTCATCACTGTAGGCTTCCTGCACCATTTGGTGTGCCACTGTAAAGGTTTTCTTGAGTTTCAAGCAAAATTTAATGCAGACTTTTTGCTAACTCTGCAATCTTGAAAATCGCAAACTGTACGACGCAATGCTGTACTCAATACAGCACTGAACAATAACTATCAGACATACAATAATTAAACTTCCGGCAGTTTCACCTTAAACACAGGCATGTGTGGGGATGCCAACCGCATTTTGCTCCAACACGCCTTTGGTGCAATATTATGAATGTTCCGAAAGTTTTTGAACAGATCTCGTATGTAGAAATGCCTTTGAAGTACATTGTCCTACTGTGAGAAAACAAACTTTAGGTTACTGAACTTAATTCTTTTGTGTCACAGGTCCACATGTGATTGATACATGCATCCGATTTTTGGCACCTCTAAAGCAGTCAGAAGATGAAGAATGGCGTGTAAAACTTATTTCTCAGCTTATTGCCGAAGGTGGAGAACATGCTGTGACAGCCGTGCAAATTATTCCTTTGCTGCTGACGGCTTTTGAATCATCGAAAGCAGAGGAAATTGTGCTCCAGCTTCTAGTACCAGCACGCAATCAGGCATCATTACATGTCCACCTTCTTGGGGCTGTACCAGATATTCTTTGTGCCCTTACGGAACGTTGTATTATTAAGAGGTGAAAAACTTGTGTTGCTGTCCTATAGATAATCCAGTGTTAGCAATAATAAGACTACCTATTTTTAAGGGAGAAGTTGTGTTATGGGATTCTCTCTCTCTCCGAAATTAGCATATTTGAGGACAGTTAGCCACTTTTATAATGTACACATATATAGGATGTTTGAAAAAGAACTCCTTAGTTTTAAATGACATACACTATTCTAGTTTGTGGTGTTTGATTCATCAACTCTCCAATTTTGGATCCCCTGCAGTTGGCAGGTCTGCTTGACCTTGAGACGGCACTAGTGGTGTTTTTTCCCCTCTGTTCCCTCAGTTCAGTCCAGGCGTGTGTGCAGCTCTGTGCAGGGCAACTCAGGAACAATATGTACTCCACAAAGCCCAGACTTAACCCCACTGGACTTTTTCTTTTGGGACCACATAAAAAAATGTTGCGTAGATCAGAGACATCAATCATTTATGGGAAAGAATCCTCGTGGTGGTTGGGACAGTTACACGTGAAATGCTGGTGAATACGTGGCGAGAAGTGGAACATTGCCTTGACGTGTGGAATATTGCCTTGACGTGTGCAGGGCAACAAATGGCTCCCACAGTGATGTCTACTAACATTAAACAAAACTTGAAGGAATTATCTTTCACGATATGTACTCATTGATGTAATTTTTGATTAGTTTCCCCATAAATTTATATTTAAAACTAGGAAGTTCTTTTTCAAACACCTCGTATTCTACAAACCACCAATATGACATAGTGGACCATAAGCATTAATTTCCCACTATTCTATTCATGTATGATATGTTCACGGCTATTTTTTAAACAAATATATTTGAATATTATAAATAAAAATCATGAAAAATTATGAAGTTCTATGGCAGGCTGTTCTAGCTCAACCAGCCAGACAGAGGTGGGCAAACAGGTGCATGGGAGGCAGTAAGGAAGCTGGGCTGTAGCCTATGTTCCTTCACTGATCTTCCATGGGCAGGGGTGGGCAAATGACTCGCACATGTGACAGAATGTGGTGAGAACGCAATGTAATACAACTGCCTGCAGTTAGCCTACCAACCTGTACGTATACTACTATGCTAGCTGTGGATGTTTACACAACATGGTGCAGAGTTGGAACAGCTTATTCTATAGTATTAATTTTTTAGTTAACTAGCTTCCGTCTTACAATGTCATCGTTAGAAAATTTGATATTCTACAGTACTAATTTGTGTAGTTAACTGGTTTTCATTTTAAAAGATGTACATCAGTCAGTTAGTGACTGATGGTGCCGTTGTAAGCCAAAAACTGCTTAAATAAATGTATTAATACTGTAGAACATCCACTTTGTTGTGCCTTTCATTTACAAGTATGAAGTGACTCTGTCAAACAGCAACAGAAGAATTATTTATCATAATGTAAGTTAATGTATCCTAAATATTCAGTTTTCTTTAATGTGTAGTTTCATAATGTTGGACTTCACAGCACGAGGATAAGAACAGCAGATTGCGTTCAAACACTTCACAGAGCCTACAAATCCAATTTGAAGAGTTACACTCATAAGCCTGCTCTGTTCTTCACGTTAGTTATCAGCTGCAAAGTGTCTATTGTCTTTTACCTGGTTTTAAACCCACCTAATTTGTCTGCTCGATTAAGACTTAGTTTTTTTCTCTGTGCTTGTTGATAATTGTAGTGACTATTTTGTCTTTGTAAAGGGGAGGTTGACAGGTTTTTAGCTGGGGTCTGAGTGATGTGCCCTTCATTGTTAACCTTCTCCAACTTATCCTCCCCAAGGAAGGAAATATGAGTTCCAAAAGCTAGGAAGCGTATCGCCTTTACTTCTATATGTGTCTATTGACAGTATTACACACTTCGCTTCCTGAATGCAGGTGCTAGCCAGCCGTTCTGTCTCTTTATTTATTGGCTTGTATCCATCTTTGTGACTCTGTTTATAGGTCCCCTGTCTCCCCATTGGAATGCAAATATTTTGTGCGTAGACTGTGTGGTTTCTATGAAATATTGTTTGTTCATTTTAAAATAAATCATATTAATCTGTCTGAGATTCTGCCAATATCTGTAAATGTTTTTATTACTATCTTCCTCTTCTCCTCCTCCTCCTTCTCTCTCTCTCTCTCTCTCTCTCTCTCTCATGCACACTACTACTGTTTGTATGTTCTCCAGTATTTGGTGAATTGTTCTGTATTTAGACTCCAAACTTGCTTGTTGTAGGATGTTGTTTCTCTTGTAATTCACATAATAAATTATTTAGCTTCTTCCTGTGACACATTTATTTTTGTAGGTCATTTTTGGGCTACTGAGAGTGTAAATTTTAGGTTCAAAGAGCTGAAGCTACATTAAATGTAATTTTGTTTGTGTGATAGGTAATGACTTCAACATATGTTTATTTTAGTTTAATATATTTTTATTTGAATTTCACTTTTCTTTTGTTTTATACTTGTGTGGAGAAGTGGTCACTACAAAATACTACTGATGTTATTGTAGAATTGATCCATATACTTAGCATTTTAAGATAAGGTTAAGATATCAGCGTACCTTTTTAAAGAAAAATGGGGAAGTGGAAATATTCCCTTTGTCAGAAAATTTCCAGGGCGGTTTTTGAAATAGTCCCCTTGGCTATGTACACACAGTTGCCAGTCCAATGTTTCTGGAGGTCTTGGAGGCAGGCAGGGAAATTTTCAACTGTGATGCTTGTAAATTCATTTGTCACAGCCCATTGAATGTCTGTGATATCTTGATGAAGTTTTTCTTTCAGTCACCTTTTCACTTGTGGAAACAAGAAAAACTTTCAAGACAAGAGGTTGGGTGAATATGCCAGATGTGGGATGGAAATAACAGAATACCTGGCCAGATACTCAGTAACAGATGTAGCAATATGGGGTCTTGCAGTAAGTACCCATCCTGAGAATGTCACAATCAGGTAGTGTTGTTGAATTGCTTGTTGCAAACATTTCAAGACTTCAATGTAAAGAGTTTGCTTTGCTGGTTGGCCTGGAGGAATATACTTACGGTGAACTAACCCTTTACTATCAAAGACTGTGATCAACATTGTCTTTGTTCTCGAAGGCTGTCATTTGACTGTCTTGGAGCTTTGTTATCCAGAACTGTATCCAGTCTGACTCTATCCAGTAGTTCAGCAGAAATTATTCACCTTTCCTCTTTCTGTTTTATCTGTTAATGTGTGATAGATGAGATTTGCTCTAAGTTTCCATTTCCCAAAATCTTTGCGTAAAACGTTATGATACGCGTTAAGATTCAAATTAAGTTCTTCTGGTATCACACATACATTTACATGACGGTCTTCTTGCAGTAACTGCCTTATACGCTCCACGTTTGCATCAGTATGTGCTGCAGATGTGTGACCAGCTCTGGGGTAATTTTGCATTGGATCTCTTCCCTCATGAAACCTTTTGTGCCACTTGAAAATGTGACTTCTTTAATCACTGTCCACATTTTGTTAGTTATTTTCTCGAGCTTCACGCAGTAGTTAATGTTTACTCCTTGGTCACAACCAGCATCTAGTGTGTCACCGTAACTAATGTACCAAGAACCCAAAGAGTTTGTTGCTAAGCGTAGCCCTACCACCTGGTGTGTTTGCACGGAAACATGACAAAGGTCATTTTAGAGACACATGCATACCAGGCAACATAAAAACATTTGTTCCTTTTTTAACACCTGTTCTGGAAGTTTCCTGACAAAGGGAGTGTGATGTGTCCTGTGTCAGTGGAACATTTTGTACGCTATGCAGAGAAAATTCTACGTACATGCATTTGAATGCTTATCAGTGAACTATAGGTTGGACAGAATAGAGATTCTTGAAATACTGCTATTAGAAAAATAATGGATCCAATGCAAGTTACAGATTTACTTAAGTTTGATAGTGGTTGGTGTTTGGTCACGTACTGAAACATAAATTTTTTGAGGCGTTCATAATGACAAAAACATTAAATTTAATATTATTTCCTCTTAGAGAACTACATATAAAGTTTTTTAATCTTCCTACAGACAAACTGGGATCATGTAACAACCTCAGTTCCTCTTTCTTTGTTGTTTTCTATATAGCTGTACTACATCTTCTCGAAATGTTGTCTTTTCCTATGTTCTTTTCATATAATTCCTGATTTCTTTCTTTTGTTGTGTGCTGAAAGCCTTCTAAATTTAGTATTTTATTCTTAAAGTGTTTCTTTGTATTATTTCCAATTCTTTGCTGATGTTTCTGTACAGTTTTTTTTCTTATTTCTGCAATCCATGCTGTTTTTAACTTCTTTTTCCACATATACAGAAATATTTGTTTTGTTAGCATATTACATTCATTCAGTAGAAGTGTCCAGTATTTCTGATGATTTCTGTATATTGCAGAACATTTCCTTATCACTTCTCTTTTTCAACCACCTTTAATTTGTATTGCATCCATTATTTCTCTAGTACTGCATATTTCAAGTATATGCACCCTGTCCTGCTTGTAGTTCATTGTTAAGCATTCACATGTCTATAAATCTTTTCCTCTTACCAATGTGTTACAGTGCTTTAGTCATGTAGACATATATTTATTGATGTAGATATTTTAAGTTAAACTGTATACTCTTTCTAATTTTTTTAACTCTGCATATATTACTATTTCTTCTAGTTCATACTGCTGTATGGTTTCTCCAACATGTCTGAGTCTGCGATCTCATTCTGTTGTAAATATTTATGTTTCATGTATTTAGGCACATTCCTATATTTCTCCTGAATTATGCTTTTTCAGCCTAGTTTCCGAGACCAGTTCTGTTGACTATTCTTTCCAGAGAATTTATTTGAGAAAATGTTTGTGCCAGATTTACTGAAATTGTTGCAAAATTGTCTACAAAAGTTGGGCAATTTATTTATTTTTTACTGTATATAATTTTGGCTTCAGGTCACAAGTGTGACTGTCAATGTGTTTCCCTAAGGCAGTATTTCTGGTCTCTCTCTCTCTCTCTCTCTCTCTCTCTCTCTCTCTGTGTGTGTGTGTGTGTGTGTGTGTGTGTGTGTGTGTGTGTGTAGCTTGACAAAGGATTTATATTGACAAGTAGCTAGTTTTCTTTGTCTTTTGTGTGTACCTGTCAGTAACTCAACACTTCTTCTATTCAGTGAGTGTGCACCTTACTCCTCAATAAATGATTGACTTTGTGTCAAAACTTTCCACACTGTATTACACCATTTTCATCTTCAGAACAAATTCTTGTTCAGGATACACTTTAAGTATATTTTGAAAAGTTTGTTAAAAATTTCTGGTATTACACTCCTGGAAATGGAAAGAAGAACACATTGACACCGGTGTGTCAGACCCATCATACTTGCTCCGGACACTGCGAGAGGGCTGTACAAGCAATGATCACACGCACGGCACAGCGGACACACCAGGAACCGCGGTGTTGGCCGTCAAATGGCGCTAGCTGCGCAGCATTTGTGCACCGCTGCCGTCAGTGTCAGCCAGTTTGCCGTGGCATACGGAGCTCCATCGCAGTCTTTAACACTGGTAGCATGCCGCGACAGCGTGGACGTGAACCGTATGTGCAGTTGACGGACTTTGAGCGAGGGCGTATAGTGGGCATGCGGGAGGCCGGGTGGACGTACCGCCGAATTGCTCAACACGTGGGGCGTGAGGTCTCCACAGTACATCGATGTTGTCGCCAGTGGTCGGCGGAAGGTGCACGTGCCCGTCGACCTGGGACCGGACCGCAGCGACGCACGGATGCACGCCAAGACCGTAGGATCCTACGCAGTGCCGTAGGGGACCGCACCGCCACTTCCCAGCAAATTAGGGACACTGTTGCTCCTGGGGTATCGGCGAGGACCATTCGCAACCGTCTCCATGAAGCTGGGCAACGGTCCCGCACACCGTTAGGCCGTCTTCCGCTCACGCCCCAACATCGTGCAGCCCGCCTCCAGTGGTGTCGCGACAGGCGTGAATGGAGGGACGAATGGAGACGTGTCGTCTTCAGCGATGAGAGTCGCTTCTGCCTTGGTGCCAATGATGGTCGTATGCGTGTTTGGCGCCATGCAGGTGAGCGCCACAATCAGGACTGCATATGACCGAGACACACAGGGCCAACACCCGGCATCATGGTGTGGGGAGCGATCTCCTACACTGGCCGTACACCACTGGTGATCGTCGAGGGGACACTGAATAGTGCACGGTACATCCAAACCGTCATCGAACCCATCGTTCTACCATTCCTAGACCGGCAAGGGAACTTGCTGTTCCAACAGGACAATGCACGTCCGCATGTATCCCGTGCCACCCAACGTGCTCTAGAAGGTGTAAGTCAACTACCCTGGCCAGCAAGATCTCCGGATCTGTCCCCCATTGAGCATGTTTGGGACTGGATGAAGCGTCGTCTCATGCGGTCTGCACGTCCAACACGAACGCTGGTCCAACTGAGGCGCCAGGTGGAAATGGCATGGCAAGCCGTTCCACAGGACTACATCCAGCATCTCTATGATCGTCTCCATGGGAGAATAGCAGCCTGCATTGCTGCGAAAGGTGGATATACACTGTACTAGTGCCGACATTGTGCATGCTCTGTTGCCTGTGTCTATGTGCCTGTGGTTCTGTCAGTGTGATCATGTGATGTATCTGACCCCAGGAATGTGTCAATAAAATTTCCCCTTCCTGGGACAATGAATTCACGGTGTTCTTATTTCAATTTCCAGGAGTGTATTTTTGGTGAAAGTTTATTTTGTTTTTGTAAGCTTAGATTTTTCGCAGGTTCTTTTGAACAGTTTCTCCATTTATGAGCTTTTTTGTTCTAGTTCTTTTTCACACTTCTACTTTAACACAGCTATTTTTTTACTCATCATAAATCACAATGTTTTCTGTGTTCCTTCAGAAATTTGTTCTTGGGGTTTGATCTGACTGACCTTATTAGCTGTTTCAGTTTCTCTTCTAAATTGTTTTATGCTTTCTTTTGCTGTATTGGGAATTTAAATTCAGTGTTAGATAATGGTACTCCCTTTTGAATTTAAACTTCAGAAGGCATTTCAGCATATTCCAGTTCTCCTTCACCACAAGTACAGGGTTTGTCCAGAGACCTTGGTCTGTAGACATTACAAGACTTAATGGTAGCCGGCCGCGGTGGCCGTGCGGTTCTGGCGCTGCAGTCCGGAACCGCGAGGCTGCTACGGTCGCAGGTTCGAATTCTGCCTCGGGCATGGGTGTGTGTGATGTCTTTAGGTTAGTTAGGTTTAAGTAGTTCTAAGTTCTAGGGGACTTATGACCTAAGATGTTGAGTCCCATAGTATTCAGAGCCATTTGAACCATTTTTTTGAACTTAATGGTAGATTCCTCATCTGATTTTGTATCCAGGGTAGTGCTGTGCTTATGTAAACTTCCTGTTTTGTGATCTGAAATTGTAAATTGTAGAGAACACGAACTATAAGAGCATTATCCCTGAATTTCTAAAATAAGAACAATACCAAATGAGATGCCTCTAATGTTTGGAACAAATGATACTGAGATCAACCACCACCACCACCACCACCACCACCTGGAACCATCAAGCCCCTCCATTCATTATAGCCCTGGATAATAGGCTGCCACTGTTGCCAGCTCTATCATTCCTATGTCCACGTTCTCAGCTTTCACTGTCTTTAAGATATTTGTCTTAATTTTGGCAAGGGGCTCTTAAATGGTACTATCAGATATTTTTTTGAGAGATATAGTTTTCTGTCACTCCTCATTTATTCTGGCTTCTGGCAGGCGACCTTGGAATCCTTAGGACCCAGGTTGATGAAATTAGTAAAGTTTTTGTTATTATTTTTATTTTTCCATGAATTTGATTTGCATTGTTGAACTGTGGCTGTGGATTAATTAGCTGAGAGCACTGAAATAAACTTAGGAGCATTCATAAAACAGATTATAAAGGTGAAAACTGGTGATCCTTGACACAACCATGGTCGTTTTCTTGCACCTTAATGGCCATTATTGACACACGGCTTGTATCTGTTCAGTCAGAATATGTCGGTCACATTTTTTTCCTATCTCATCTTAATGTAACATACACTACTATTTACTGCCAATTTATTTTGTTGGAACAAATTGATGATGCTGTTTCCCTCTGCATATGAAATGTTTCTCTCTTTTGTGTATCATAGTTCCCTTTAAATTTAGAAGGAATTACACAGAATTATATACACATATTTGTGGTAAAACCTAACATACTAAAAAAGCGCATTTTTTTCATCACAGGAAATTAACTGGGAATCAACTGGACTTGCAACTTGTGTGTACTGACTGCCAGTCAAAAGATGGGCCTCAGGTGCAACTGTCTTTGAACAGTGATACCATGGAATTTCTGGCAGGATTAACAACATTGGCAGTGGAATCAAGTACATCGCCTATGAAACGTGCTGCTGCTATGTTTTTACCATCGCTTGCAAGACATTTTCCAGTGGCATTTTCTCATCCAAAAGGCCTTCCTTTCAGTCAGTGGCTTACCATGCTGTCCGATCCAGATAGCAGTGTGCGCTCAGCATTTTCGAAGCATGTTCACCATTTAATAATTGGCCAGCGTAAGGAGTGTCAGCAAGAGCTCCTGTCTGAGCTTTCCCAGCATATCATGGCTGCAGTACGGAAAGCTCTTCACACAAAAAACAAGCCTTTACAGGAGTCACTTATCTTCACTCTGAAGACACTTGGATGGTTAGTAGTAGTAGTAGTAGTACTACATTTTTTTTGTAATTGTTTGATTTTTGGCTGTCAAAAGTTGTGAGCTGTATTAAGTGTACATCATTTTCTGCAGTTACTCTTAATGATTGTATAGTTGGTAGTAAATCTGAAGCAAAATGTATTCATGTTTTTAGCAAGGAACTGGATTGCTGGTAGTTCCCTGAGGCATAGTTGCATCTTTTGATTAGCTTTATTTTCTTATATGGGGGAATTGCAGACAGGAAGAAATGTCCTTATGAAATATGTATCCATTACTGTAACTTACTCAGTAAAAAAGGAGTTATATTGTTTGTTCCCAGTGTATGGTATTTAATTCTTGTTTTCCTTGACATTATCAAAACATTTTGAAGTAATCTGTGTTTACATAAGAAAATTGTTACAAGCTTCAGATACATCTGTGTATTATCATAGTCAATACTACACTGTTGGATCTTAATTCACCATTTTATTAACTGTTAGATTCACAACATTTGAATTTTGCACTAAATAATATGATGATAGTTTTGGTATGGGAAGAATATACAAAACTGAAGACAGGCAGCTACTAACCACCAGACGAGTGGTTAGTGTCACTCGGGCATGCTTAAAATTGTATAAACAACACTAACCTTTGAGCTAGCTTAAAGTACTCTCTCTCTCTCTCTCTCTCTCTCTCTCTCTCTCTCTCTCTCTCTCTCTCTCAAGTGGGTAAACATCCCCCCCCCTTTTCCACACACACACACACACACACACACACACACACCCCTGAAGTATTCCCTAGTTTGTGAAATGCATGTTAGATTGCAACTGTTGTTATCCTCAAATCCGGAACTGCTGCATCTTGAATAAATGCTGGGGTAAATCATATAGCTTGCGTTAATATGGACTATTTCTGTGTTGAAGCTGTGTGCTGGAATCTGGAAGCTTCAATACATTTTCAACTCTATGCTAAATAATAGAAAGCACTTACCCTGATCACAGTTATGTTGTCACTTCTGTCACAATTGGTGTATATAAGGCAACACCACATATACAGTTAGTGTTCATACATCTGATATGACTTTATATGAACTCTGTCTGACAACAAGGAATGACATTCCTGTGTAAATTGACAGATAACTAAGTGTTGTATGTTTTCCATGACATCAGCACCATTGGCACAGCGTGCCTTTTATTCAGTTGTGCACCCTGCTTCTCCAAGCTGGGATTCCACAGTACAGAATAACTGCGAAGCCAGCCGGTACCACAGCATGTAGTGAACTGCTGTCGTCCCACCTTGAAGACGCATGACGTCACTCTGTATCAGTTTACATGCACAAACAGTAATAAAATCTTCCAAACAGTTTGTGGTTTTTAACTGTTTAACTAATAAAAAATTCTTTCAACTGCAGCAACTATCATTGATTGCTCATAACTCCAACACTCGCATCACCACTGCTGACTCTCCACCAGACTGACTTTACTGCTTCTTGTGCTTTTGGCTGTGGTGAATGAAAGTCTTCAGTATGCTCCTCTTCTAAGCAAAAAAGCAGGGCCTTAATTTACGATGCATCAGGTAAAGAATGTTTGGCTGCTTAACTTCAACATTTATGAGAGGTTCCCATAAAAACTGCTGTTCCACAATGCAAACTGAATGTGTTGGTCCATCAGCACCTCAGTCATGAAGAAGAACTGGAAGAGGAGAAACTAAAGGTGCTGGCACACCTGCAGAAAGCGGATTCCATTTCTGCATAAATCCTCAGGAAGTATAGCTTCAAATGTGTGATGTGCCCATTGACACAGACAGTCAACTTTCTTGTAATCTAAAGGACAGTTTAGAATTATGGAAGCCAGGGATCTACAGTATTCCTTGTGAATGTGGTATACATTTATCAAATGACAGGAAAATAGAGTGTCATTGTGTGGAACACAAAGCAACAAGTGGTTGGAGCAAACCAGTGAATGTGCAGTATCTGAGCACTGTCTGGAGCACAAGCAGTCCACTAATTATTATGAGACAAAAATGTTTGCTCAACCTCCCACATTGTGGGGGAGTGTCAACATGAAGGCAATGCAGAACAAGTTGAGGGAAGCCCTTATCAACATAAACCCTGGCTACCAACTCAGTAAATCTTGGCGACCTATGCTTAAGTTACAGAAGGAGCAATGTTATCTGCATACACATGCAGATTGCTATTTTGTAAGTGGTACCAGCATTTCTTCAGCACCTGTTCAACTGGTAGATGTAACAAAAAATTCCAATGGTTCTGCTGAAAACTGACTTGGTACGGATCACTGGCTGCTGCAAAATGACCCAGGGGAAGGGGACATTACAGAGCACGTAAATGTCAAGTGACATCTATGGTGGCAAACTGTCTACAGATTGATTCTGAATAGAGACCACCCATGAGAAGATGATGTCAGATGGAACATCATAAACAAGATCATGGGGAGGCCAGGTGAGGGAATAGAGGGACATCATGAAGGAAAGGGCAGCTCACTTACCAGCTCAGTACATCAGATGTTTCTGATGATGACGACAAGGTAAGTTGCTGAAATATTTTACCAATCAGACATTAGAATTTAACAATGAAAACAATCAATTATTGATAAAATTATTTAATTAGATAGATAAAAAATCTGCTCACCTCCTTCAAGCTCCTTTCCCGCCAACTGTTGTGCCTGAAGAAGGATCCTCTGGCTCCGAAAACTTGCAGTCACAACAGTTTTTATGTGTGTGTTCTGCTGCTGCTTGGTGAGTTAGATTTTTTATCTATCTAATTAGACATTAAAATTTGGCAGTGTGTCAGAGAACACTTTAGTCTGTGTTTCATTACTTCTCTTATTGTCCTTTGTCACTTGTATCTTAAGAACATCAACTGTATCTTGTGTCATGGGTTTCTCTGCTTCTCATTGAGATCTGAAATTAATGGTATCATACCCAAATCCTTACATAAAAAGTGGCGTTACGCTGACCATTCAGCCTATGCAACTTGTAGTCCACCTGAAACATGGCATTATATTGATCATTCACCCAGTAAAATTTGTAGTCCACCCGAAACATGACATTATGTTGACTGTTCAGCCTATGCAGTTTGTAGTCTGCTCTTATGCCACTCCTGTTATAAAACCTGTTTCGCCTGTGGGCTATTTCCCTGTGGATAGCCTGGGTGAAATCTGTACACACAACCACCTACCATTTTCTATTGCAGCCTTGGCCTGGGCATTCTGTAGCCAGTCAGAGACGCATGTGAACGCAGTCACACTATTTGCCAGTTGTGCTACACTATTGTGCATTATTCTTTCCGAGTATGACAACTAAACAGCTAAAAGACTGACATCTTTCCTGGTGACAGTTGTGAAAGAAAAAATACCAGGTATTATAGTTAATGTTTATACCAAGTAGCATTATATTTCAATACCAGACCATGACACCATCAGCTGATGTGCTGTAATTGAGGTCATATTTAATTTCTAATTCCATATATAGAAAGTAAATGGATGCAGCACCTCTTTCAAGAGTTCTTCACAGGTGTATGAAACTTTTGTGTGATAAGCAGCAGTGATTTTCCAACAGGTATATTAACTAAAGGTTGATAAAATGCTGAAACTGACCATAGTGGCTCTGCCCTGAAGATGTAATTCTTTGCAAACATTGTATGAAGTCAGTGGAGCAATTGCACATTTTGTGTACAAGATGCTGGAGAACAGCTGTAGGAGAGAGAGAGAGAGAGAGAGAGAGAGAGGGGGGAGGGGGGGATGACGACTTGTTTGATGATGCTCATTACATTCGAGATCGTTGAGTTTCTGGGAGTGGTAGTAAAGCTACATTATTTGCGAAGCACATGTATTATATCTTCATCAAATTCCTGTTTGATGAGAGGAGTTTGTGTTTCCTTCTTTTATGTCTCACTACTTTCTGCCAACTTGCTCTGCATACATGATGTGATCAAAAGTATCAGGACACCCCCAAAAATATGTTTTTCTTATTAGGTGCATTGTGCTGCCACCTGCTGCCAGATACTCCATATCAGGGACCTCAGTTGCCATTGGACGTTGTGAGAGAGCAAAATGGGGTGCTCCGAGGAACTCACGGACTTTGAACGTGGTCAGGTGATTGGGTGTCACTTGTGTCATACGTCCGTGTGCGAAATTTCCACACTCCTAAACATCCCTAGGTCCACTGTTTCTGAAGTGGAAACATGATGGAACACGTACAGCACAAAAGCGTACAAGCCGGCCTCATCTGTTGACTGACAGAGACTGCTGACAGTTGAAGAGGGCCGTGATGTGTAATAGGCAGACATCTATCCAGACCATCACACAGGAATTCCAAATTGTATCAGTATCCACTGCAAGTACTATGACAGTTAGGCGGGAGGTGAGAAAAGTTGGATTTCATGATTGAGCGACTGCTCATAAGCCACATATGATGCCGGTAAATGCAAAACGACGCCTCGTTTGGTGTAAGGAGTGTAAACATTAGACGGTTGAACAGTTGTAAAATGTTGTGTGGGGGTGATGAATCATGGTACACAATGTGGCAATCCGATGGCTGGGTGTGGGTATGGTGAATGCCCGGTGAACGTCATTTGCCAGTGTGTGTAGTGCCAACAGTAAAATGCGGAGGTGGTGGTGTTATGGTGTGGTCATGTTTGTCATGGAGGAGGCTTGCAACCATTGTTGTTTTGTGTGGCACTATCACAGCACAGGCCTACATTGATGTTTTAAGCACCTTGCTTTCCACTGTTGAAGAGCAATTTGAGGATGGAGACGGCATCTTTCAACACGATTGAGCACCTGTTCATATTGCACGGCCTATGGGGAGTGGTTACACGACAATTAACATCCCTGTAATGGACTGGCCTGCACAGAATTCTTATCTGAACCCTATAGAACACCTTTGGGATGTTTTGGAATGCCAACTTTTTGCCAGGCCTCACTGACTACAATCGATACCTCTCCTCAGTGCAGCACTCTGTGAAGAATGGGCTGCCATTCTCCAAGAAACCTTACAGCACCTGATTGAACATATGCCTGTGACAGTGGAAGCTGTCAACAAGGCTAAGGGTTGGCCAACACCATATCATATTCTAGCATTACGGATGGAGAGTGCCACGAACTTGTAAGTCAGTTTCAGCCAGGTGTCCGGATGCTTTTGATCACATAGTGTATCTTCGTCCATTTGGCTCTCCTTTGTGTGTGTGTGTGTGTGTGTGTGTGTGTGTGTGTGTGTGTAGGAACTCACGCCTGCATTCGTGCATGTGTGCATACATGCACATGTGCATCCTGTATACTTGCATTTTATATGCTTGCAGTTCATCACATCTATTTTGGAGCTGTTGCCATTCCCCTCATTATTTTATCAGCACTTGTTACACTATGATGAAAAATTGTGACTTTGAAGTCGATTACAGATTACAACAGTGTATCTAAGGAAAACAAAATAAATGTGTATTTTATATTATTATTATATTTACCGTAATTAATCTTACACTTTCCATTGCTCATTCTCCCTTCTCCTACTACTACAACTACTACTACCAACACTGCCAGTTCCACCATATTTTTCTTTTGCAGTAATGTGCGCATAGAAGGAATACTGCTGCATACTGCTGCTGCCCTTGTAGCTTTGGCTTTACACGTAAATGCAAGTTGTACAAGTGTTTCCAGGCTGTGTTTAAATGCCATAGTCAAAGCTCATGGCATATCTCTTCAAATGTTATTTACAAGATATCGACTTCAGCTGGGCTGTGTAAGTACTGTAGCAAAATTTAATGTTTTTCTAGAACATACTGAAGACTTGCATGAAATTTCTCAGGTACTTCTAATTGTTTTGCTGTGGAAATAAGTAAATTAAACATGAGATGTTAACAATTTGAGCATAAAACATAAAATCTGTGAAATGCAGCAGGAGACTTACATTTCCACATTTTATCACATTTGTCATTGTCTGACAAAACAAAAAGTGAAGCATGGTGAAGGTGACCAGAAGACCAAATGAAATTTCAGTGATTGCAAAATGGAGTCAAATTTACAAAGAACTTAGTAGCATGAGCCCGCTTACCAGTATGACACTACACTCTCTCTAGCTTGGATGCATGCACTGATTTGGTTGGAAATCCAAAGTATCTTCTCTTGAGGCAAGCTGGCCCACAACTGATGTAACTTGTACTTGGTATCCTGGATACGGGGACTGGGATGGAGTTTACATCCAAGCTGGCCCCACATATGTTCTGTAAGGGACAGATTTGGGTGTCTTGCTGGCCTCAGGAGTATCGTAGCATCTTCGAAACAGTTTACAGAGACATGTGCAATGTGTGGACAAGCACTGTCCTGTCGAAAATGGGCACAACTATACTGTCACATGAGAGGTAACACTTGAGTACATAGGATGTCCTGATACCATTGTGCCATCAGAGTTCCCTCCATCACTACCAGCCTTGACATAGTTTGGAAAAATGGGACCTCTCCCCAGATCACCGCCCTACATTGGGGATGATGGTCATGAGTGATAGTGCAGAACTACAATTCATCACCGAACACAATGCAACACCATTCATCAGCTGCCCATGCTTCCTGGTCATGGCACCATTCCAAATGCAGCCATTTGTGTTGTGACACTGACAGCAACCTGCACTTGGCACAGTAGTTTCCTAGTCGAGCTGCTGCTACTCTCGAACCATTGGTGCAGGATGTCACAGAATGTTACATGGAGTCAATCACTTGTTCTCGGGTGGCAGGCGCAGATGTGTGGGAGTTACAACGTAAAAGCTCCACAATACAGTGATCCCCCCTTGTGGTGGTCAGACATTGTGGACTGGAACCTTAACAACAAGTATGTGTCCTCACCTCTAACAATGCATTCCAACATGACTTCACTGTCACATCCAAATGTCCCAGAAATCTGGATATTACATGATTCAACCAAATAGCTAAGTGGGGACCTACATGATGCTCCTTTCAAACTCTGTCAGGTGCTGATAATGGTGTGTCACCCAAGTATGTGGGATTGCCTCACACAAGTACAGGGCTCTTACAAATGATTGAAGCGATTTCATAAATTCACTGTACCTCCATTCATTGACATATCGTCACGAAACACTACAGATACGTAGAAAAACTCATAAAGTTTTGTTCGGCTGAAGCCGCACTTCAGGTTTCTGGCGTCAGAGCGCTCGAGAGCGCAGTGAGACAAAATGGCGACAAGAGCCGAGAAAGCGTATGTCATGCTTGAAATGCACTCACATCAGTCAGTCATAACAGTCCAACGACACTTCAGGACGAAATTCAACAAAGATCCACCAACTGCTAACTCCATTCGGCGATGGTATGCGCTGTTTAAAGCTTCTGGATGCCTCTGAAGGGGAAATCAACGGGTCGGCCTGCAGTGAGCGAAGAAACGGTTGAACGCGTGCAGGCAAGTTTCACGTGTAGCCCACGGAAGTCAAAGAATAAAGCAACGACGGTTTGGAAAATCTTATGGGAACGGCTAAAGCAGAAGCCTTACCATTCACAATTGCTACAAGCCCTGACACCTGATGACAAAGTCAAACGCTTTGAATTTTCGGCGCGGTTGCAATAGCTCATGGAAGAGGATGCGTTCAGTGCGAAACTTGTTTTCAGTGATGAAGCAACATTTTTTCTTAATGGTGAAGTGAACAGACACAATGTGCGAATCTGGGCGGTAGAGAATCCTCACTCATTCGTGCAGCAAATTCGCAATTCACCAAAAGTTAACGTGTTTTGTGCAATCTCACGGTTTAAAGTTTACGGCTCCTTTTTCTTCTGCGAAAAAAACGTTACAGGACACGTGTATCTGGACATGCTGGAAAATTAGCTCATGCCACAACGGGAGTCCGACAGCGCCGACTTCATCTTTCAACAGGATGGTGCTCCACCGCACTTCCATCATGATGTTCGGCATTTCTTAAACAGGATATTGGGAAACCGATGGATCGGTCGTGGTGGAGATCATGATCAGCAATTCATGTCATGGCCTCCACGCTCTCCCGACTTATCACCATGCGATTTCTTTCTGTGGGGTTATGTGAAAGATTCAGTGTTTGAACCTCCTCTGGCAATAAACGTGCCAGAACTGCGAGCTCGCATCAGCGATGCTTTCGAACTCACTGATGGGGGCATGCTGCTCCGAGTGTGGGAGGAACCTGATTATCGGCTTGATGTCTGACGAATCACTAAAGGGGCACATATCGAACATTTTTGAATGCCTAAAAAAACTTTTTGAGTTTTTGTATGTGTGTGCAAAGCATTGTGAAAATATCTCAAATAATAAAATTATTGTAGAGCTGTGAAATCGCTTCAATCATTTGTAATAACCCTGTATATAGCATCTCTGTATCCTTCACAGTGATCACTCAGCATCTGATACTGTTCACACTCCTTACATATCTGTCAGGTCTGGTAACATCACTAAACATGAACAACACTAATTCATTCTGGTGCCATTCTACCTGTCATAGAGGATTCCAGCTGTAATCACTTACATACACACTGATGGTGTGTACAAGTTTATGAAGTGACATCATTATGCAACCATGTCTTCCTGGTGTTTCGGTTTCTTTTTTTTTTTTTTTTTCTTTTTTTTTTTTTTTCAGACAGTCTTTATTCCTCATAAGGTGACAAGCAATAATGTACATCTTCTATTACTATAGCAAACAAGAAACTGGAAAACAATAGAAAGTGTTTACCTCTAACTCTGCATGGCACATTGTTCACAAAAGTTGAGTTTGGGTTCTCTGACTCTTCAAAATTAGCATTTCTGAAAAATCCCTGAAAAAAGTCTGGTGTCGTGTAAATATTAATGCATGTGTCACATAAATAAGTTCCACAGTTTTGACAGTGTGCAACAAGCAGTTATTGTTGTTATGTAATGAATAATAGCATATTCACACATTCACAGACTCACTTGTCTTTGGAGTTTCTTTTATTGTTGACCACTTCTCTCAATTAGTTTTGGAGCTTTAGGTAATAGAGCCTCAAAAATGTCTTGTAGCATAAACTTTTGGTTAAGAAGTATTTGAACGGGTTTTGTCTCTGAACACACTGTACCTTCAGTAAAATAATTAGATTTTTTTTTTATTTGGACCTGAGAACCAGGAATGTTACTGGCAGTGCAGTGGTTAGCACCCTTAACTTGCATTTGGAAGGATGATTGTTCAAATCCACCTCTGATCACCCTTGATTAGGTTTTCTGTGATTCCACTAAATTGTTCCAGGCAAATGCTAGAATGGTTCCTTTGAAACAGCACATTCCCCATTTTTGACATAATCCGAGCTTCTGCTTCATCTCTGATAACCTTATTGTCGATGGGACATGAAACCTTAATCTTCTTTCTTTCCTTCTTCCTTACTGAACTGTCCAGACACGATATATGACCCATCCTCACTATATCGTTTCTCCCATTACCTGTCTCCTTCTTCCCAAACTTCACAGTGGCTTTTCTGATTACTGTACAAGACTATTACTTCTTTGTGGACGAAATCAACATTTGTGGCCAGGTGAAATGGTCTCTGTTGGGATCTATGGCTTTTTCATTTTTTTAACAATGATTGGATTCCACAATATGGTTATAATTAAACTGAAGGTGTTCTGAGTGCTTCAGTGCAGCCCGTAATCACAGGATGCTGAAACATTATGTTCATTAATCTATATGCTCATGGGGTATGCTGGAAAAAAAATAGTGGTTCCAGTTTTGCCACAAGGTGAAAATATGGCACTTTTAAGTTGTCAGAACTTGGTGTGGATACAGGAAAAGGGAGAGACAATCAAACACTTGATAACAGTAGTTCTGGCATGTTTATTAGAATATAGTCATTAGTTAGAACGTGTTCAGTGTGGTCTCCTGACTCTGCAACATGCTGCATCCACAACACGGCATAGTCAACAGTTGCTCACATATCCGATGTAATCAGAGCGATATGTCATTGCATGCTGTCTTTCAGATTAGGAAGAGTCCAGCTACATCCCTGATAGATACGATCTTTCAGTTATCCTCACAACCAGATGTCACATGGATTTATGTAAGGGGGTCTGGAAGGCCACACATCTTGAGGCTGCCTAGAGATTCAGCCTATCTTGGGGCTTCATTTAGTGCACATTTTGAATCTTGTGGGGATACCAGTGTAAAATGAGCTGCAAAATCTTCTGAACTATTGACCAGGGGCGAGACAGTTCCCCCAAGCACTGACTGCAGAATTTGAGGCATGTGCTGCACGATTGGCTATGGCTGCAGCAACTTCATCAACTGCCATGGGAGTGGGTTGTCTTCCACTCCCTGATGCACCACCTAATTCACCTTTTCTTCAAATTTTGTGTTCATGCTTCTTAGCCCATTTGTCGACATGGGGCTTCTTCGCAGCTGTTTCTGTCGGCAATATTTCTGTATTGCAGCACTGCTATTGCAGCCATTTTGATAAAACAATTTTACTAGCAGTGCATGGTCTTTCTTCCCAGTAGCCATTGCGTCTCATACTGAAAACTTCACCTTTTTAACCCTTTACACTGACAGGCACTTCACAAAAGAAATCACCATGTGTTGCCAAGTGACAAAGAACGTGCTGATGTCAAAACATGAAAGATTTCACATTATGACTGCTTACAATGCCATATATGTTGTGAGTGCACTGATTAATGAACATAACTATGATGTTTCAGCATCCTGCAATGCTTATAGCTTTGTTCCACTGAATCATAATCAACCCTGGGGGAAAAAGGAAGGAGAGCAGTGACACTGAGATATTTAGTAGAACTACGCCAGCTGGCCGAGTGGTTCTAGGCGCTCTAGTCTGGAACCACGCGACTGCTACGGTCGCAGGTTCGAATCCTGCCTCGGGCATGGATGTGTGTGATGTCCTTAGGTTAGTTAGGTTTAAGTAGTTCTAAGTTCTAGGGGACTGATGACCTCAGAAGTTAAGTCCCATAGTGCTCAGAACCATTTGAACCATTTTTTTTTTTTTAGAACTATGCCAGTACTATTATGTGTTGTAAAATTTTATGTAAACTATTAATGTTACACGTGTGTTAAAAATTTGAAATGTACCATTCCTATATTTCCAAGGGTTTTGAAGCATATCTGTGACACTTGCTTAGTACCTTTTGAAGTGTAAATGATTTTAAATGTACATTTAGATTAGTTTGTAATAAAGACATTGTTGCAAATAAACTTAATATTATTGAAAATAACCTCAGAAATAGTTATATAAATTTTCTGTTCCATACAGGTCATAGTAATGTTTGCTGTACAGAGCCATTCCAAATCTAAGCGTAATTTTGTGGCAACGCTACAAGTAGCAAGCAAGCTATTTGGATTTGAGTCTGCTCGCACGCTATTACTACAAGAAGGCCATCGACTGCTTCCTTTCCTCTTTTCAGAAGTGTCGGTTCTGGGAGAATCCACATTGATGTTACTACTTGAACAAGTGGCAGAGCAGATCGATAATACAGGTGGAAAACTCATTCTGCAAGAGTTCCAGGTTGTTCTCATTTCATATTATTTTTTGTACAGATATTGTGTGTATTTAAATACAATTTCATAAAAAAATGGTTGCTCAACACAGAACGATTAGCTTTTTCCTCTAGTTGCTGCTACCCTTAGAGACCTTTTATGCTGCATTTTCCTTATTCCTTTTGAATTAAAAAAATGTTGTGTCGTGATTAATTCCTAACACACACCCTGTGTCAAGTATGAATAGGCTTTGTTCTGTCATAACTGTCTGCCACTTACTTCATTTTCAGTGTCATTACTTTGTTGCAACACATTTATTCATGCACATCACGCTACAGTACATGGCTCCTATTCGACAGATTCCCGGAAGAGATGCAACTGGCATGCGGATAGTAGATAAAGGTATATGGGTCAGATTAGATTGGGTGTACTTTCGTTCCAACAGATCCATAATGAGGAGGTCCTCAAGGATGTAGGACATATCAGAGAAATGAGAGAATGCAATAAATATTTACATGAAATATGATAATGTACCTTCCACAGATTTCAAATGAAATGTCCCTCATGGATGTGGAATAAGTGAAAAAAATCTTAAACATACTTTCATTTGAAAGGCAATAAATGACTTGTCACAGGACATGTAAATGTTCAGTACATTGTGCTACTTACTTGCAATAATAGTTTTATTGCACTGAATTTATACAGAAGTCAGATAGTACTGACACTCACATTATTTGAATTTTATGTACAGTCAAATAACAGAAATAACTTTTTGAAAATTTTACATGACTGATGCTCCAGAAGAAGAAAACAAAATCATATACACAATAGTTGGTTCTACGTAGAAATTAATTAGTGTATTAGCGGGAGTTGACCACCAATAAATCCTTTAAGCTTGTCTGAAACTGAACTTTATTAGTTGTTCAACTTTTTATGACAGCTGGAAAATTATTGAAAATGTGTGTTCCCGATTAAGATAAACCTTTCTGGACTGAAAAAAATGACTTTAAATCTATTTGAAGAGTATTCTTATTTATTTTATTTCATGAACTGTGCCATTGGTTTGAAAAAGATATATATTTTTAATGGCAAATTTCAATAAGGGATAAAGATATTGGGAAGCAGTAATTAGTATCCCTAGACCCTAAACAGGCCTCTGCAGGATGTTCTGTTATTATTATGCCCTACAAGTTTTTGAATGCAGAAAACTTTGGCTTGGCTTAATGAGTTACCCAAAACATAATCCCGTATGACATGTAATAAAAGTAATCATCGTATGATAGCTTTTTTATTTTTAATCACCTGTGTTTGGAATTGCAAATAGATATTTGTTTAAGCACTTCATCAGCTCTGTGGTATTCTCATTCCAGTTGAATTTATCGTCAATCTGTAATTCCAAAAATTTTGCACTGTCAATTTCTTCTATCTTTTTTTCATCATGTTTTAAGCATATACAGGCAGGAAACCTTGAATCGGCTAGGAAACATTTTTTAATGTTCTGTGAAAATTTCATTGATTGATCTTTCTAAGATAATATTTGATTTGCTATTTATTGCAATGTTTGTGTCACCTGCAAGCAAAACAAACTTGGGGTTTTGTAATGTTACAGATGAAAGGTCGTTGATATACATAAGAAAAAGTAATGGCCCTAAGATTGAACCTTGTGGGACACCACATGTAACTAGTTCCCAGTTGGATGATGCCTGATAGCTTAATACATGTCTCTTTCCTAATTACACCCTGTGTTTCCTGTCCGAGACATATTAAGTCCTACACAATAGCTTCCATTAATTAAATATTATAATATGACTGTCTTTATAGTTATTATTTTATGATCCTAATTTACAATCATGCTTCATATTTCTTGAGTTAGCGGATTTAAATGTTCAGACTGAAAGAAATTTTGCAGATGTGAATGTACAGGATCATAGTAACTGTGTTAATTTGTGACTATTTTTGTATATTGTAACTTGATTGTTATTGATAGATGAAATTTATAATATTATATTTGAAGCAGCTTGCTGCAATCTGATGAAATTATTATCACAGCAGTATGTATTTTTGTGTTTAGTACATATACCCATACATCATTGTGAATGAGAGTGAGGAAGTCATTAGCTCCTCTGTGGCAGTAATTGAGAAGATAACTGGGCAGCCAGTACGCAATTTGGTTTTCAGTTCCTTCAAGGTATGCAATTATTATTCTATTAATTATGTTTAATGTTTTTATTGATCACCAATCTATATTTGTTAAATAATGTCTTTGTTTTGGTAGCTGTTACTATTAATACATAACCATATTAATGGAACTTTCTCCATCATGTATGACTTTTCACCTCTGGCAGTGGTTTTTAATGTGAAAAATGACAAGTTGCATCATGGTTCTGAGTCCTGTTAAGTGTAGGTTCCTTTATGATAGCCTGGATAAGACATTTCAAAGGTTAGAGGAAGGCAACAGCATATTGCTTCCAGCAGTAACAACCTAAATGAATAGAAAAGCATTGTAGCATCTTAACCGATCTTTGATTTGATGACAGGTTCATCTTTTTTTGTATTGATATGACTAGTGGTCAATAATACATAACAGCAAAATGTGAAATTCAGTGTGACAAAAACAAACTCAGAGCGTGACAGTGAAATTGTTAATTACAAGTTTTTAAAAATCTATTGGAGAAGAAAGACATAAGTTGATGACATTTCTTGCACAAATAAATAGTGATATTTTAAATTGTGTTATCTTTTCAGTCTCAAAATATGTGTTCTGAATACTCATTAAAATGGGGAATGGAATTTGAGTTCGGTTGTGAGCTTGTTACATCACTATTTTGATGATATAAATCTTCTAGAGTGTCTCAAACTTATACGAGGTGTGGCTAGAAAAAAACCGGACTAGTACTGGTGAAACAATAAAACGAATGCAATAAGGCTGAAAGTCGCGTGGCCTGTCACGTGACTCTCGCTCCGCCTACTGCTCGAGTTTCATCTGCCTCCTGCACTCAGTCTGCCCGTGGCGTCTGTTTTAAGTAGTTGATGTTTTGTCTGTGCGTCGGAAAATGTTGAGTGTACAGAAAGAACAGCGTGTTAACATCAAATTTTGTTTCAAACTAGGAAAATCTGCAAGTGAAACGTTTGTAATGTTACAACAAGTGTACGGCGATGATTGTTTATCCCGAACACAAGTGTTTGAGTGGTTTAAATGATTTAAAGATGGCCGCGAAGACACCAGTGATGACACTCGCACTGGCAGACCATTGTCAGCAAAAACTGATGCAAACATTGAAAAAATCGGTAAACTTGTTCGGCAAGATCGACGTTTAACAATCAGAGCAGTGTCTGAGTTAACAGGAGTTGACAAGGAAAGTGTTTGGCAGTTTACCGATTTTTTCAATGTTTGCATCAGTTTTTGCTGACAATGGTCTGCCAGTGCGAGTGTCATCACTGGTGTCTTCGCGGCCATCTTTAAATCGTTTAAACCACTCAAACACTTGTGTTCGCGATAAACAATCATCGCCGTACACTTGTTGTAACATTACAAACGTTTCACTTGCAGATTTTCCTAGTTTGAAACAAAATTTGATGTTAACACGCTGTTCTTTCTGTACACTCAACATTTTCCGACACACAGACAAAACGTCAACTACTTAAAACAGACGCCACGGGCAGACTGAGTGCAGGAGGCAGATGAAACTCGAGCAGTAGGCGGAGCGAGAGTCACGTGACAGGCCACGCGACTTTCAGCCTTATTGCATTCGTTTTATTGTTTCACCAGTACTAGTCCGGTTTTTTTCTAGCCACACCTCGTAGCCACATGTGAAACGATCAGTGATCTGTGTTACAGAACATGACTTCAGATATTCAGGGAAGACAAGTACCAACAAATACATTAAAATTACTTTAACAATAATGTGAGCATGGATATGGATATTATGGATATTATGGAAATGATCCTTGCTTCCGTCCCCGATCTCCTGCCAGGGGAATGTGTTTGGTGAGCATGACTCTCAGCCATTGTAACATTTATTCCCTTCCTGTCTCACAATTCAGTTCCCTGACTGTTTATCCCTTTGACTTAACCTTCAACAGATACCATCTTTGATATTGCAAAGGAAATTCTATATTTGTTCATATTCGTACCATATTTGTTCCATCATGGTATTAAGTGCATTTGGCCACTAGAGGTTGTCTCGAGGACTATCATACGTACTTCACTAGATGTTCTTTCAGAGTCAATTCTGCTCTTATAATAGACTCAATAATTATGTAAAATAAGTGAATAAGCTGTAGAGAATCGGGTTTTCTGAAGATAATATGAAAATCACTGAGTAAAGTACAAGCAGGTGCTTCATTCCAGCAAGGTGGATGATCAGTGAAATGTGTGGTCTCTGCTTTCTGTTATTCAATTTTACTTTTCTTGTTAAATCCTACACACCTTTCAGTTTGTCCAAAAAATTGCCCCTATCACTGGGTTTGACTTTCCACTTCAAAAACATTTTCAGTAGTGCAAACCACAGTTAAAGGCCTTCTGGTACACAGCAGGATAGCCAGTCTATCTGAGGGATTGTGAGGTATGTGTATGTTGGTAGGTGCTGACTATGCAGGGAATGCTGCCAGTGCTGTTCCTTCCATGAATTCCCTGTAGTGTGTGTGTACCTTATTTGGGACACAGGACTCTGAATGATGACCTCCATGCCAGAGGGCAGTTGCGGGAGAGGTCCTGGTGGGGCTTGGTGGCATTCAGGCGAACCAGTCACATAAAAAAGAATTAAATTGAACCATGCTGATGGCCATATGGTTTCGGTGGACTCGTCAGAGTGATCGACTCATTTCAGTATAACCCCAATACTGTTCCCTCAGTAAGTATAAATTGAGATGAAAACCGACCTGTGAAACAAAGAGGGAGATATATGGCTCAATTCCTGGTCTGTACCACTGGTAGTGAATCCTTCTCAAATGACAGCCATAATTATTGTGGAGGAAATTGAAGACAAGTTTTGTGAAGTCACCTCAACAAACAAAATGCGGAGTGGATCTATACTGATTAAAACAGCCTCACAGCTTTCTTCACTCAGTCACATACCATTAAGCTTGATAAATTTGGTGACATTTTTGTCACAAGTACCCATCACGGGATCTTAATATAGTCAAGGAAATGATGTTCCACAGGGACCTCATACTTCAAATGGATCAGTAATGAGATGCCAATTTGGAACATTATGGCATCCATTTTATCAAGTGGGTCCAGTGAGGGCCTAAAATTAACAATGTAGACAGCAGAGCATTCATCTTAGGTTTTGAAGGTGACTTCCAGATAAAGTTAAGATTGTGGTTTACCAATGTGATGTAAATCCTTATGAGGTGTTTAAGAATATGAAATTTAACCACATAATATTTAGTTTTATGAATAAATCTGTCTGTAGATATTGCAGATGAACACTGCACAGGTATACCTCCTGTGTATAACCACCATAGTGCACCAAATATGTTGAGAATCACCCCCCTGATCACAACCTGCTGTGTCACAAGAGGTTGAACAAAATATGTATGTTCAAGACTTTTTATCATCTAACATATCAAGAAGGCAGGAACAACTTTCCAGATGAGAGCAAGCTACTCACAAAATGTAAGCCTTCCATCATATACCACGAGGACCATGTCAGTGAGCTGTAGTGGCAATCTTAAGTCATCCATTTGTATGAGGGAAGGTACTCCTCCCTCCCTCCCTCCCTCCCCACCTCCCCTTACCAGTACATCTGCACAGTGTATCATGGTCCCCTCTGTTATCATATTAAAGCTGTATAGTTGACTGACACCTCGGGTATTTCCCTCCTGGCCATACTACCCAAACCATCGCATCCCTGCTCCATAATGACAGCCAGCAGCTGCAAGAAATGTGAAAATTTGGCTACAGAATAGCCCACTCCTCATCTTTACTAGGCTCGTATCTGGATACTCTTTCGTACTGAATCCATATTTTGTATGGCGGAGGAGGCCATTGAGGAGAAGAAGTTACTACATTGCAGGCAGACCCAACAGCACTCATTTAAGCTTGATTTCGCCACCACAACTATTCAGATCATGCACATAGCTGACAACCAGCATGTGGTAGTGATTTTGATTAAAAATTGCATCCTTTTTGCACTGCCATTGAACACACATGCAAACATAATCCAGTGGAATTGTAATGCCCATTATCGCCACCTTGCTGGAATGAAGCACTTGCTTTTACTGTACTCAGTGATCTACATATTATCTTCAGAAAACCTGATTCTGTACAGCATAGTCACTTATTTTACATAATTATTGAGTCTGTTATAAGAACAGAATTGACCCTGAAAGAACGTCTAGTGAAGCATGTATGATAGTCCTGGAGACAACCTCCAGTGACCAAATGCACTTAATACCATGATGGAACAAATATGGTATGAATATGAACAAATATAGAATTCTCCCTTTGCAACGTTCCTTGCCCCATACCCAAGGAAGAGATGACAGACCATGAGATCAATTTGATCTTCCAGCTACCCCACACTCTTCCTTTTACTGATTGATTTTAATGCTCAGAAGCATTTATGGGGCAGCTCTAAAACCACTGAATGTGATATTTATTAGAGCATACGTTTTTAAATATTGAACTTTGCGTACTGAACAATGGCTCCTCTGCTCATTTTTGTTGAACACACAATTTTTTTCAATGGAAAGCTCACAAAGCTCTCCTTGACAGGCTGTTTTTTTTCTGTTACGCCAAAACTCAACTGGATAGCCCTTGCAATGGATTCTTAGGAACTTTGACTGGCACATATTCAGCACTTCCATAACACCTGTTACACCTCCCATGATACTGTTGAAGAGACCCTCAAACAAGATCCTACACTCAGCAGAACTGCCAATTTCCTGAAAATCCTCCATCGGAGGCCAGTCCCTTGGCGAATACAGGAGATCATCACAGGCATTAAATGTCGGAGAAGGACACTTTGATTTTATAAGCACCATCCGCTGAACAACAATTATGATCTCTAAATATCTCCAAGCCAGAGCCCGCTGCCTTTTAAAATGGCAAAAGAAGGAATGCTGGGTAAGTTTCAGTTACAGTGTTCCTCCTGTTACACTCTCATTGCTTCCCATCTTGTAAATCTCTTCCTCCTTTCCTGTCCTAAAGTGGGCTGCAGTTTGAGTTGGTAAATTGATTTAATTGCTAACAAGAGGTCTCTTATTGATAATAACTATTTCCTGTTACTGTTGGTTTTCTGCACTAGAATCAGACTTTACTGTTCTCAACTGAGCTATCTGATCAGCAAGTTACTAATACCTTGATACATTTCATATGGCTAGCTGTTTTATCATCAACAGACAGATTGTGCCAAAAGTGAAATTTTTGCTTTTGATCCATACAGTCATTCACCATGACTACTCTCCAATGACTCTGTTGATATACCCCTACTGTCCATGGTGCTAAGCACAGAGCAAAACCCACCCATTGTTGTGGCCAGAGGCGCAGTTTCATTTATTCTCACAACATGCTGATACTATTGCTTGCTAGGCTCGTATATGCATATCAGTATTCAGATGAACTGTGAGAACAGTTGACTTATAGTATCTACCATCAGAACTAGTACCTCACTCTCACAGATATGGGTCCAAATTACAGTGTACTTTCCATCAGTATATGCGACAGCCTAAGCAGACAGGCCAGTTTAAACTTTTGTGTCCCGCACTGTCTTGATAACACGTCCTGGGGTTTTGACCAATCTAGCATTTTATAGCTCTACAAAGCTCTCGTTTTATCATGTTTGGATTATGGCAGCTTGGCTTATGTATCAGGAGCACCATCAGCACTATGGTTCCTAGATGCTATTAACCATTGTAGAACCAGACTTACGACTGGGCCCTTCTGGATTAGCTCTGTGGACGACCTCATGATAGAGGTGTAGAGGTAGGGTTCCTCCCTTTACATATCAAGTACCATCAATTACTCATCTACGCCATATATGTCCGTAGCTGTCCAGAACACCCAGATCAGTAGCTCCAGTTTCTGATGCAGAAGTGAGACTTCCAAAAAAGTGGCCTTGGGTGGGAATATGAGCTTGGGTACAATCTTATCATTTCTGACTTCTACTTATTTCCTGTCAGTACGTCACATGTGGGAACACCCTGATGGAGCACGATGTACCCCAGATTTCACCTTGGTGTGTATCTTGTCCCAAGGGATGTGATAGACTGCTTGGATTTCCATAAGTTATTCCTCACGGTATTGTGTTAGTTCCCCAATTCAGATCTCATTTATATAGGTAGCTCATGAGTTGAAGATCAGAAGAGCTGCACCTCTACATCCACCAGTGTCAATGAGCAACACTGCCTGCCTATGTTGCAGTGTCTTAACAGAATATTGGTGGCCATAATTATGTATGCCGTTCACTACATCCACACCCCGTCACATGAGTTTTTCTTAATCTACAGTGACTGTATGGACAGCCACACAGGCTGTAGCCCACTGTTATTCCTGGCATCCTTTAGTAACCCAAATGTAAGATTTCCTCTTAAACTTCCACGACAACTGGAAGACAGTAGTATTCCTCTGCTCACCCAGTCATTTTGGGGTCCCAGGGAATGAATTTATCAGTCTGCTTGCCAAGAAACCTAATGAGAAGGATGCTCTGGAAATGAAGGTACCAAGCTCTAACATTGTACATGAGTACAGTTGTTTGGCAGTCTTCCTTTCGGCCATCTCACTGGGAATTCTGAATCTTTTGTCACCACTGTTTTCGTCACAGCAGTCACTCCTGCGTAATATCTTACAGAGTGGATTGTATACTTCAACTGAAACATTCCTGCTGGCTGCTAGGGGGAAAGGAGTTTGGCATACTGCAAAATTTGTAGCCCAGAGGACCTTCGGCTGCCCCAAAAGAGGAACATCCCAAATCAGTTTTAATAATACAGTGAGTCTTTATATTTATTTTTGAAAATGTTTTACGCTCTTCCTATTAGGTAGCCGAATCCTCAACTGTATTTACACGGTACAGTGGCCAAGGGAGACTGGTCAGGTGGGGGTGCACCTTCTGCCGCATGACAAGTTGCGTTGGGTTTTAGATTGCTCCCAGCTGACATCAATCCCACACTATTATCTTTTACCCCCTGACCCCTTTATTGATTCATTCTTAACACCCCTTATGGCTGCCTTATGCCAGTTTTCTTTTAGCCCCTCTCCCCCCCTTTCCCATCCCCACTCCCTTTGCAGGTGGTTTAAAATTGAGCGTTTGTCCATGTTTCTGGGCCACAGTAGTTTGATCCCTTAAGACCCCACAATCCATCTGTTCATTAGTACATTTGCTTTATAAGAAATGCCATGACTTAATATGCTTGTTTCTTGAATCGCAGTCCTGCGGTATGCTGCTGCTGTTATTCCTGCACACTAGAAGTAAGATACAGCATAGGGTTATAGATAGAGGAATGCTAAATGAAACATGTTTGTTTGCCAGAAGGACTATTTGTGAAGCCTTCAGTGACTACCATAGCAGAATCTCAGTGTTCAGACACTAAACTATGAGACAGGAACTGAAATTGAGGACACCAAAGCAAAGCCGTAACCATATTTTTACATTTTCTTTTACAAAGGAATATCTACACCAGTTTAATTAATGTACTATTAAAAGATGACTGATATAGATATTAGTCCATTCTGGAAACATCCCCCAGGCTGTGGCTAAGCCATGTCTCCGCTATATCCTTTCTTTCAGGAGTGCTAGTTCTGCAAGGTTCGCAGGAGAGCTTCTGTAAAGTTTGGAAGGTAGGAGACGAGGTACTGGCAGAAGTAAAGCTGTGGGTACCGGGCGTGAGTCGTGCTTCGGTAGCTCAGTTGGTAGAGCACTTGCCCGCGAAAGGCAAAGGTCCCGAGTTCGAGTCTCGGTCGGGCACACAGTTTTAATCTGCCAGGAAGTTTCATATCAGCGCACACTCCGCTGCAGAGTGAAAATCTCATTCTGGAAACATCCCCCAGGCTGTGGCTAAGCCATGTCTCCGCTATATCCTTTCTTTCAGGAGTGCTAGTTCTGCAAGGTTCGCAGGAGAGCTTCTGTAAAGTTTGGAAGGTAGGAGACGAGGTACTGGCAGAAGTAAAGCTGTGGGTACCGGGCGTGAGTCGTGCTTCGGTAGCTCAGTTGGTAGAGCACTTGCCCGCGAAAGGCAAAGGTCCCGAGTTCGAGTCTCGGTCGGGCACACAGTTTTAATCTGCCAGGAAGTTTCATAGATATTAGTGTTAGTTGCATGGGAAGCGGATGGAAATTGTAAAAACTGAACAAACCTCTAAGTATCGGCAGCTATCCTAAAACGTTCTATACAGAGTTTCCGTATTAATCAACAATAATACACAGCTCAACAAAAGTTTGCAATGTTATCGTAAAATGTAGTCTACAGTGCTAGAGGTCTCATTGACCTAGGCACTTCATGTGTTTTCCAGTTACATCCCATACACTGGATAGTGTTGACTACTGGCACTATTTGTGGCTATTTCGCAGCTGTGTAAACATACTGCTGCCAAAGCAGCACACTGCGAGCAGTCCAGTATCAACAATAGCTTCATTCAGTTTGTGTTTATCACTGCAGTAACATGTCACAAAGAGGCATAGAACACTTTGATAGAGTCATGGTAGTGGCTTTACTTTCAGCAGATCATACACAACAAGATGTTGCTGATCGGTTATGTGTCATTCAAAGTGGTGTGTCTAAGGTGTGGAGAAAGTACAGAGAGATGGGAAATGAGAATGATAGACTTTACAGTGGTCTGAGAATGATAGACTTTACAGTGGTCATCCTCGTATGACATCACCAATGCAGGATCATTTTCTCCAACTGTTGGCTCCCATGTGCCCAACATCAACTGCCAGAAATATTGGAAATGACTCCTCCCGGGCAACAGGGATTTGATCTTAAACCAAACAGTGTGTAGAAGATTGCATTGGCTTGATCTTCATTACTGAAGACCAATGGGAGTTTTGCTCTGAATCAACGGAACTGACAAAATTGAAGGACCTGGCTTTTGCTCATCATTATTGGACCGTTGCAGAATGGAGTACTGTCATGTTTGCTGATGAGACCAGGATCGGTTTGCAACCAAACACTAGATGTGTTATAGTTTGGAGAAGCACTATTATGACACTAGGAATTCTGATACGTTCAGGAAGTCCATCCATTTGCAAGCGTAATATTCTGAACGGCAATAATGATGGGACGGCGGACTCCTGTAATTCCCATCTATGGCAATTTGACTGGTCCCCGATACCTTCAAAGGGTCCTACAAACGATTATAAGGCCTTACAGATGTGAAGTCAGTGACAACTTCATCCTGGTCCATGACAATGCAAGACCACACCATTCTCCAGCAGTGTCTTAGTATCTTCAGAGATGCAGTATCAACCAAATGCATTGGCCAGCACAGTCCCCAGACATGAATGCAATTGAGCATGCATGAGACTTGTTGAAGGTGGTCATTGCACAGTGTCCAAGTCCACCTGGCAATCTTCAGGACTTCACTGAAGCTGCCATTGAGGAGTGGACCCTCATACCCCAAGATAAATTTGATGGTCTCATCCAGAGTGGAAGAACTCATCTGTGTGTGGGAAGGACATACTCACTGCTAAAGACTGATAATCACATCATCTTAAGATAAAGATTTTTCACTGTTGTTTCCAAGATGTACACTGGGGAGAGAGCCTGCTTTGTTTTGTAAGGATCTTTCTTAACTAACGAAAATTGTTCTTGTTTTCAGAAGAAACTATGTTTATTTTGTTAATAATGTATTGTACGTACCACAGTTGATGTTCTGTACGAAATCATTGTAGTAAACTCAGTGATATTCCAAACTTTTATTGAGGTGTGTACATTGTAGAGCCAGCGAACAAAAACTGTGCCCAATAGATGAAAGAAAGCACAAGTCACACTGGTCTATGAGAAGGGTAGCACAGGTGATTGACAAAACTGCACTTCAATATCCTTGACTTCCATCTGATGCTGAATCTTAAAACTTGTCTGATTTAAAGGTAATGAGGTATCTTGAACAGAGTAACCCCGTTCACACCACCAGCATAGATTCCAAAAACATTGGTGACACCGTACCCAAGGCACGTTTCTCACATGACATCCTGAAAGTCACGGATCAAGTATGTCAGGATGATGCAGCGTTAGTGACTTCCCAAAAGAATCTGACTCAGTACTGAATCTATGCTTATTACAAAACCACCATTGTATTAGATCTCAAGCAAAATTTGCAACTGGTTTGAGGAATTCGTGGCAGGGAGGATGTAGCATCCTGTTTTTGATGGAGAGTCACCAACAGGTGTAAAAATAATATAATGCATGCCCTAGAGAAATGTGATGGGACCCTTGCTGTTCATGTTAAATGTTAATGACTCAGGAGACTTCTTGCCTATAGTGCAGTTCTATATAATAAAGAACCATCTGGAAAAAGCAGTATAAATGTTCATTCAGATCTTGATAAGGTTTCAAGCTGCTGAAAAGCTTGGCAACTTGCCTTAAATGTTCAGAAAGGTAAATTTGTGCAATTCATAAAAAGAAAATATGTAGCATCCTGTGAATAACAGTGAGTGATAACTGGAATCAGTCAACTCATGCAAACACTTGGCTGTGAAAATTTGTGGGGATATGAAATGGAACAATCATTTAGGCTCAGTAGCAGGTAAAGCAGGTGGCAGCCTTTGCTTCATTGGTAGGATACTTTGAAAATGCGGTCAATCTACAAAATGCTTGCGTGACCTGTAAAGTTACTGACCTTTTACTTTGTGTCATAAGCCTTGTGGATGTCCATCATCACAAATCTTTAGCTAAGTAATATGTTTGTTTAATGTAAATAAGTAGACCTTATACCACAACATGGTCAAATTCACATTTTGTTCACTTGCACCTTATAGTTGGTAAGTCTGATAGTGAGTGTATCACATTAAACACTTCATAAAATCTGTGAGTGGCTTAACAGAGTTTTTTCAAGTATGATGGACATAGCAACTTTACAGTGTAACTACCGAACAATACCAATCTTGAAACGGACACTTTTTAGCAACATTGAATTTTGAAGTGCATATGTGCTACAGGTATTATAAACCATGAATATTTCTTTACATAAAATGTTTTCATAAGAGCTAAATATACTGTCAGCAACTGAGAAATTACAATGGAATAATGAATTTTAATGAAATACTGTTTGAATATGGAATTAGTTATTTAACATGATTATTGTACATGTACTGGTAATGAAAAGAGGCCAGAAAAGAAAAAAAAAGTAATATTGGCACTAGGACTGGTATGAGAACAAATAGGCTACTCCCACTGTGCTGTAGTACAGACTCATACTAGAATATTAATCAGGTATGTGGGGCCTGTTCTAAGAAGTACAAGGGGTATTGAATGTATGCAAAGAAAGGCAGCACAAGTAGTCACAGGTTTGTTCAACCTGTGGGAGAGCATAATTGAGATGCTGGAAACCTTAACTGGCCGATGCCTGAACAGACATAAATTATCCCGTGAAAATGTACTTTCAAAGTTGCAAGAAGTGATAAATGTAGAAATATGCTGCAGTTCTTCTGTAGGGACACAAAGATGAAATTAAAGATCAGTTATAGCCCTTATTAAAAATTCAGGGTGGAATAATGTCAATATTATGAAACAGATAGATTGCTATTCACCATATAGCAGAGAGAAGCAAAAAGACTGTTGGTGCACTTGTGGAATAGAAGGCTGTGGTGTGGAAACAGGAAAGGGAATAGGTGGATGAAGGACAATGACCAACAAAGGCTGAGGCCAGGAGGGTTTTGGAAATGTCAGATTTATTGCAGGGAGAGGTCCCACCAGCACAATTCAGAAAAGCTGGTGTTGATAGGAATGATCCAGATGGCTTAGGCTATGAAGCAGTCATTAAAATGTGTTGGTGGCTATTAATTCAGACAGATAGGTGTTGGTTGTCATGCCCATGTAGAATGAAGCACGGTGGTAGCAGCTTAGCTGTTAGATCACATGACTTGTTTCATAGGTAGCCCCACCTTTAATGAGATAGCTAATGCTTGTGACTCGACTGGAGTAGGTGTTGTTGGGAGGGTGCATGGGACAAGTCAATTACAGGGATATTAGCCTTGAGGAAAGGGGTTGGGAGCAGGGATTGTGTAGGTATGGATGAGGATATTGTGGAGGTTTGGTGGGTAGTGGAATATCACTGTGGGAGGGGAGGATAGTGGATAGGACATTCCTCATTTCAGGACATGACGAGAGGTAATTGAAACCCTGGCAGAGAATGTAGTTCAGTTGCTCCACTTCTGGGTGGTGCTGAGTCACGAGGAGACCACTTCTGTGGCTGGACAGTGAGACTTTGGGAGGTGATGGGCGACTGACATGGGATACCTTACCTTTTGCCCCATTCCCAAATTCAATCTTACTGGACTTAAAAACCTTGTCTCCTTGTCCCAGTCCCCACAGTGGAAACACTTTTTTGCCACCAACCTTACCAATTAAACTCAATCTAAGACCAATATTGAACCCTGCCTGACTCGGTACATTCTTCTTCCAACTGTGATGCACCCCCACTGCCCCCAAATCACCCTCTGCTAACTTTCCAAAATTTCTTAACCTTGAAGCTTGCCTCACTATCATTCCTCAAATCTCTCAACATGCAAGCTTACCTTATATCTGCACAAAGAACAACAATACATCATCTAAAATCTGATCCTGTCCTTATTATCCTACCTGCTGACTAAGCCTCCACCACTGTTGTTTTGAACCACAAGGATTACTTGGCAGAAGGACTCTACCAACTGTTGGATTCATCAGCTACAAACCCTACCACAGTGACCCCATTTAGGAAATCCAGCATGATCTCCAGTCTTTTCTCAAATCCTTATGCCCAACCCAGAGCCTCTTCCCAGAGTCTGTCTCCTTACCCCTGTCATTCCCCACACTGCAAACATCTACATTCTTCCTTAGTAGATAAACTTAACCACCCAGGACATCTCACTAAGAGAACGTCTGCTCTCATCAACCAACACCTTCAACCTATCACCTGCAACCTACCCTCCTGTATAAAACGTACCAACCAGTTCCACCATGGACTCACCATAGTTTGTGTTCCTTTAGTATACTGTGCCCTGCTTGTCACTATTGATGCCAACTCCTTTCACACTACCTTTACCAACACCCAAAGGATTCCAAACCTACAACATCTTTCCTGGTCATCATGAACAACTGCATCCTCAACCACAATTACTTCTCCTTTGATGACATCACCTACAAACAAATCTGTGGTATGCCAATGGCACCCAAATTGCACCAACCTATGCCAACCTATTAATACGCCATATAGAGGAATCTTTCCTAACCACCCAAACCCCTCACCTGGTTCAGATTCATTGTCGACATATTCGTGATCTGGACTGAGGCTGAGGACACCCTATCCACAGTCCTCCAAAACCTCAACAGCTTCTCCCCCCATTTGCTTCACCTTGTCCTTCTCAACCCAACAAGCCATCTTCCTCACTTGACCTTCACCTCAAAGATGGCTACATCAGTACCTATGTCCATGTCAAACCAATCAACCACCAGCAATACCTCCGCTTCGACAGTTGCCACCCATTCCATTCTAAGAAGTCCTTTGCGTACAGCCTAGCCACCCTTGGCTGTTGCATCTGTAATGACGAGAAGTCCGTCTCAAAATATATCAAGGATCTCACTGAGGCCTTCACAGGCCGTAATTACCCTTCTTAGCTTGTACAGAAACAGATCTCGCATGCGTTATGTCTCCAATAACCCCTCAGCTACCAAAGTCCCACTGTGTGGCCACAGAGGAGCATTCCAGTTGTGACATAGTACCACCCAAGACTGGAGTAACTGAGTTACATTCTCCGCCAAGGTTTTGTCTACCTCTCGTTGTGCCCTGAAATGAGAAATGTCCAATCCACTATCCTTCCCGCCCCTCCCACAGTGGTATTCCGCTGCACGAAGGGTGTAAATAATAACCTTGTTCTTCCCTACACAACCCCTGCTACCAACCTCTTGCCTCGTTGCTCATATCCTTGTAATAGACCCACACCCAGATCAGAATAACAAAGTAATTGACAGCAAAGCATAGTTGAACATGGAAGGGGGCGATGTTTTCGGTTCGTGATTAGTGTGTGTGTGTGTGTGTGTGCGTGCACATTATGTCTAATAGCAACAGCTGTGCGGTTCCTTATTGGACTACCTTCTCACACCACCTTTTAATGTGCGCTTTTGAGTTCACTTTACAGGATCGTTATATCCTTGTGGCTTAACAAATGCGCACCCAAGTATAAAATGGTAACATCTTCATATTAATTGTCTATCTCAGTGAAAGCAAGAACAATGTTTTTACAGCAATCAGAATGAATCACATTCAGTTATCATATTCGATACATAAAGGGTGTTAAAATGAATCTGAATTGTTCATGTAAATACAAAAACTAAAAACATTAAAATAACGTAAACTGCTGGAGTTCTTACCAATCACTGTAGTGTACATGCATTGTGTCATACTTGTGCTGAGGGGTAGACCTTAGTAATGATATAGGATTTATTGTGCAACTGCAGTAAACACCATTCAGGCAAAAATATGAAATCCAAACACAAAAATAAAGACAAATTGAGGCACAGGGTAAATGCCACATAGTTCAGAATCACTTTCTTCCTCGGCACTGTTGTTATCTGAACTCTGGTCCGTGGATGAGTCAATGGACTTGCCCAAAGATATAATGATATTTTCCACAGTACTCACGACACTCACTCACTTTGCTTTTCCATGCTTCTTTAACAACTGTTTCTATGTGGTGTAGAACATTTCTCCATTTCTCTGGTGTTATTTGTGTCACTGCTTCCTCTTACAGTCTTTGAATTTCTGCCGCAGTGAAGCTCTTGTAAATTGTTGCCACGTAATTTTTAATTTGTGTCCTAATCATTTTGATGGCGTCAAAGTAGCTGTGGTATGGCGGAAGCCTGAGAATCCTGTGGCCAGATTCTTTATCTACCTCGTCCACACATACTGTTGAAACTGTGGCTTAGTCTTGTTTACTATTTTCATGAGCAGTGCCTTACATAAATCATCCTAAATTTTCACATTGTGGCATTTCAACCATTCAATAACATTTGCTTTTTTCATTGACATCGATGGAGCTTCATCTTTAATAACAGAATGGTATGGGGCATTATCCATTAAAATGAAGGATGCCCAATTTAAGTTTTCCAGTAGTTGCATCTTGAACCACTTCAAAAAAACTATCATGGCTCATCTCCTCATGGTACGTGTTTTTTTCCTCAATTTGTAAATGAGGAGACTGTTAGGTACAAAACCAGATGCAGTTCCAGCATGCAAGACAATAATTCTTGTGTCCTTTCCCACCGGAACAGCAGAACTTCTTCATATACTGTCATCTGCCCAGTGTCTTCTGACAGACTGTCCAGCAGTTACCCAGGTTTCATTGAGCCACATAATGTCTTCAAATGGCACTTTAACTATAGTTCTTAAAAATCAAAAACGCCATGCTAAGAATCTTCTCTTTTCATTATAATTTTCTGTGCATTAATTTTTTTAAACCAAACTGAGGGCTCTAACAACTGTTTTCTGCCACTGAATAACTCTGCCTCCCAAAGAGAAACGGACAGTTTTTTAACTGTTGAATGTTCTTTTCTCTCATAATATCCATGCATGTGGCGATGAACAGCATGTTATGGAAAAGAGTCCAGGTTTGTTACACATGGTTCTGTCCTTCTTTCCAGGTGGCTGCAGTTTGGGTGAACCAGGCTCTTCCCCTTCTGCACAGTATTTCTCCTTACAAATTTTGACGACAGTATTTTTGCATATCTGTAAAGCTTCTGCTGTCCATTCAGATTCCTTCATTAGAGGAAATAGAGTTGCACCATTGTCTCTCCCTTTATCAAAAAATTTCCACACTGAGCCCACAAACTGACGTGCCTGACCGTGCAAAACTTGAGTGGATCACTGAACTTTCCATTTAGCAGCCACACTTTTTTGCATGCTTCCACTACAAGCTTTAGACATTCTTTGGTACAAAGTAAACTTGCCACACAGAGAAACAACACAATGAAGCGGACTGCAACTGTTTACATTACTGGCTGCAAGTGTTATGTACAAATGGCTGCAGAGGCTGCTGCTTGCAGTAGCAGAGAGATTTGACAATGGTGAACGCAACAGGAGGCTCAGCTAACCGCATTCTGTGATTGGTAGCGGCCCTGTGAACAGCTAGATGTCAATCACTTTGTCATTCTGATCTAGGTATAGATGCAAGATTTGTGCGTAAATCTCCCAACCACTACCACTACCTCCTCCATTTGAGTCACAAGCATCACCTATTCCATCCAGGCAGGGCTACCTGTGAAAGAAGTCATGTGATCTAGAAACTGAGCTGTGACACTGTGCTTTGTTCAACATGGGCATGGCAATCAATAAGTTGTCTGTCCGTATGAATGGCCTCTGACAAACTGTGGCCAAGAAACAGCTGGACCACCCAGTTTCTGAGCACACTGCCCAACACAACATCCTTCATTTTAATGACTGCTTCACAGCGTGCACCATCTGGATCATTTCTACCAACACCAGCTCTTCTGAACTGTCCAGGTGGGAACTCTCCCTGCAATATATCCTTTTCTCCTGCAACCTTCATGGCCTCAATCTCCGTTAGTCATTGTCCTTCCCTGTTCCCACTCCACAGCCTTCTATTCCACAAGTATACCCACAGTCTTTTTACTTTGCTCCTTTTCTGCTTACCACCACCACCACCACCACCACCACCACCACCACCACGACATAACCTGTTGACTGCACCTATTCACCTAGCTGCCCTATCCTCTCTCCACCTCGTCCATGTATGCTCCCACAAATGGCACTTTACTGTCCCCCATCTGTATCCTGCTCTCCCTCCCCCTCCCTGCTCTAGCTTCCTTGCACCCAGACTGCTTCTCCCATTATGCATAGGTGCTTGCAGTTTGGCCCCAGCAGCCAGAGACAGTGGCCGAGTATGTGAGCTGCATTTGCATGAATGTGTGTGTGTGTGTGTGTGTGTGTGTGTGTGTGTGTGTGTGTGTGTGTGTGTTGCCAATATTGGAAGGACGTCTTCTAGCTGAGCTCTTATGTGTTTAGTAGTCGTTTTGTTGTGCCTGTCTGTGACTCAACATCTTCGCTATATAGTGAGTAGTGATCTATCCTTTTCAGTACATTGTCATTATGGCCCTTATAGGGGCATTTAAACCATTATTCTTCCTGCATTCAATACACGAATAGGATGGAAAGAAGCCATAATAAGTGGTACAGTAGGAAGTACCCTCTGCCATGCACTTCACAGTAGTTTCCAGAGTATAGATGTAGAAGTAGATGAACTTATACTGTCACAATCGTTCTTATAATCCCTTCAGTGAGTAGATCATCAGTACTGCAGTCACTGCTTTCTTTTTCTGATCATCGTAGTTAGCAGTTGTCTCCAACAACACTGATGATCAGTCTCTCTGTGTTAATCTTGAGAATGTCTGCCAACATGCCAGGTTCAGTTACTCATTTAAGCATAATTGTGTCATTCAATAAAAGTTTTTCTTGAAATGGTCTAGTACTGTGAGATTCTGTATTCAGGTTCTTTATTAGGTATTGAGATCATGTAGTGGAATGGCCTTTATATTGACATACAATAGCAATCACTGTATTAATTACTGTTCACATTGCATGCACAAATAATTTATCATATAGTATCCTGTTGTTCACAATTGTAATCAAAATCCTAAAACTCAATTTGTACACTGCTAGTATCCAAGAATTCTCTTAAACTGTAGAATGGATTTTTTATTAACCATTTATACAACTTACTTTCAAACGTATGTTGGTTGCAGAATGTGGCAGTTTATTAAAACCTTGCAAACAGTTCACTTTGTGAGAGCTGCCCGTTTTTATCAGCCTGTGCCTAAGAATGTCAATGCTCTTCTTGTTTCTGTCGTCATGACAGTGTATGTTTCCGTGCTATCAAACTCTGCTATGTTGTTTTTTGCATGTATCACTGATATATCCCCCCCATGAACCATGGACCTTGCCGTTGGTGGGGAGGCTTGCGTGCCTCAGCGATACAGATAGCCGTACCGTAGGTGCAACCACAACGGAGGGGTATCTGTTGAGAGGCCAGACAAACGTGTGGTTCCTGAAGAGGGGCAGCAGCCTTTTCAGTAGTTGCAAGGGCAACAGTCTGGATGATTGACTGATGTGGCCTTGTAACAATAACCAAAACGGCCTTGCTGTGCTGGTACTGCGAACGGCTGAAAGCAAGGGGAAACTACAGCCGTAATTTTTCCCGAGGGCATGCAGCTTTACTGTATGATTAAATGATGATGGCGTCCTCTTGGGTAAAATATTCCGGAGGTAAAATAGTCCCCCATTCGGATCTCCGGGCGGGGACTACTCAGGAGGATGTCGTTATCAGGAGAAAGAAAACTGGCGTTCTACGGATCGCAGCATGGAATGTCAGATCCCTTAATCGGGTAGGTAGGTTAGAAAATTTAAAAAGGGAAATGGATAGGTTGAAGTTAGATATAGTGGGAATTAGTGAAGTTCGGTAGCAGGAGGAACAAGACTTCTGGTCAGGTGACTACAGGGTTATAAACACAAAATCAAATAGGGGTAATGCAGGAGTAGGTTTAATAATGAATAGGAAAATAGGAATGCGGGTAAGCTACTACAAACAGCATAGTGAATGCATTATTGTGGCCAAGATAGATACGAAGCCCACACCCACTACAGTAGTACAAGTTTATATACCAACTAGCTCTGCAGATGACGAAGAAATTGAAGAAATGTATGATGAAATAAAAGAAATTATTCAGATAGTGAAGGGAGACGAAAATTTAATACTCATGGGTGACTGGAATTCGAGTGTAGGAAAAGGGAGAGAAGGAAACATAGTCGGTGAATATTGATTGGGGCTAAGAAATGAAAGAGGAAGCCGCCTGGTAGAATTTTGCACAGAGCACAACATAATCATAGCTAACACTTGGTTTAAGAATCATGAAAGAAGGTTGTATACATGGAAGAACCCTGGAGATACTAAAAGGTATCAGATAGATTATATAATGGTAAGACAGAGATTTAGGAACCAGGTTTTAAATTGTAAGACATTTCCAGGGGCAGATGTGGACTCTGACCACAATCTATTGGTTATGACCTGTAGATTAAAACTGAAGAAACTGCAAAAAGGTGGGAATTTAAGGAGATGGGACCTGGATAAACTGAAAGAACCAGAGGTTGTACAGAGTTCCAGGGAGAGCATAAGGGAGCAATTGACAGGAATGGGGGAAAGAAATACGGTAGAAGAAGAATGGGTAGCTTTGAGGGATGAAGTAGTGAAGGCAGCAGAGGATCAAGTAGGTAAAAAGACGAGGGCTGGTAGAAATCCTTGGGTAACAGAAGAAATATTGAATTTAATTGATGAAAGGAGAAAATATAAAAATGCAGTAAATGAAGCAGGCAAAAAGGAATACAAACGTCTCAAAAATGAGATCGACAGGAAGTGCAAAATGGCTAAGCAGGGATGGCTAGAGGACAAACGTAAGGATGTAGAGGCTTATCTCACTAGGGGTAAGATAGATACTGCCTACAGGGAAATTAAAGAGACCTTTGGAGATAAGAGAACGACTTGTATGAATATCAAGAGCTCAGATGGAAACCCAGTTCTAAGCAAAGAAGGGAAAGCAGAAAGGTGGAAGGAGTATATAGAGGGTCTATACAAGGGCGATGTGCTTGAGGACAATATTATGGAAATGGAAGAGGATGTAGATGAAGATGAAATGGGAGATACGATACTGCGTGAAGAGTTTGACAGAGCACTGAAAGACCTGAGTCGAAACAAGGGCCCCGGAGTAGACAACATTCCATTGGAACTACTGATGGCCTTGGGAGAGCCAGTCCTGACAAAACTCTACCATCTGGTGAGCAAGATGTATGAAACAGGCGAAATACCCTCAGACTTCAAGAAGAATATAATTATTCCAATCCCAAAGAAAGCAGGTGTTGACAGATGTGAAAATTACCGAACTATCAGTTTAATAAGTCACAGCTGCAAAATACTAACACGAATTCTTTACAGACGAATGGAAAAACTGGTAGAAGCGAACCTCGGGGAAGATCAGTTTGGATTCCGTAGAAACACTGGAACACGTGAGGCAATACTGACCTTACGACTTATCTTAGAAGAAAGATTAAGGAAAGGCAAACCTACATTTCTAGCATTTGTAGACTTAGAGAAAGCTTTTGACAATGTTGACTGGAATACTCTCTTTCAAATTGTAAAGGTGGCAGGGGTAAAATACAGGGAGCGAAAGGCTATTTACAATTTGTACAGAAACCAGATGGCAGTTATAAGAGTTGAGGGACATGAAAGGGAAGCAGTGGTTGGGAAGGGAGTAAGACAGGGTTGTAGCCTCTCCCCGATGTTGTTCAATCTGTATATTGAGCAAGCAGTAAAGGAAACAAAAGAAAAATTTGGAGTGGGTATCAAAATCCATGGAGAAGAAATAAAAACTTTGAGGTTCGCCGATGACATTGTAATTCTGTCAGAGACAGCAAAGGACTTGGAAGAGCAGTTGAATGGAATGGACAGTGTTTTGAAAGGAGGATATAAGATGAACACCAACAAAAGCAAAACGAGGATAATGGAATGTAGTCGAATTAAGTCGGGTGATGCTGAGGGAATTAGATTAGGAAATGAGACACTTAAAGTAGTAAAGGAATTTTGCTATTTGGGGAGCAAAATAACTGATGATGCTCAAAGTAGAGAGGATATAAAATGTAGGCTGGCAATGGCAAGGAAAGCTTTTCTGAAGAAGAGAAATTTGTTAACATCGAGTATAGATTTAAGTGTCAGGAAATCATTTCTGAAAGTATTTGTATGGAGTTTAGCCATGTATGGAAGTGAAACATGGACGATAAATAGTTTGGACAAGAAGAGAATAGAAGCATTCGAAATGTGGTGTTACAGAAGAATGCTGAAGATTAGATGGGTAGATCACATAACTAATGAAGTATTGAACAGGATTGGGGAGAAGAGAAGTTTGTGGCACAACTTGACCAGAAGACGGGATCGGTTGGTAGGACATGTTCTGAGGCATCAAGGGATCACCAATTTAGTATTGGAGGGCAGCGTGGAGGGTAAGCAGATTCAGAAGGATGTAGATTGCAGTAGGTACTGGGAGATGAAGAAGCTTGCACAGGATAGAGTAGCATGGAGAGCTGCATCAAACCAGTCTCAGGACTGAAGACCACAACAACAACAACACTGATACATAGATATCAAACTTTATCACTGTCATTATTTTGATCTTAGTGAATAAATGGCAGCAGTGCTCCCTTGGACAAACCTTACACTGTATCCTTAGCACCTTTTTTTTGAATCAATAATACATCACTTGACATGACGTGAGTGACCCCATAACAATAGCTCATAAGATATGTGAGATTAAAAAAGTCCAAAGTAAGTTACCCTAAGATATACATTTCTCACTAGATTAGATAATTTCCAAATGAGATAGGACAACCTTGGTATCTTTCTGCAGACATAATTAATACAGTTTAGTTTGGAATATGTATTCCAGGCAATTTTACAGTTTTTGTTTCTATGCCTTTAGCTAGTCCGAGCAGCACCTTTTGAGTTTTCTCTGGGTTGCACTGTAGTTTATTGGATGGGAACCAGTTTTGTGTTAAGTAGAGAGTGTCCTGTGATTTCTGACGTAACCTTAACCTATCTCAGTCTGTGGTGATTAAGTTGTGTTGTCCACATAGCATATGATGCCTGTACGTATGTACGTTGTGCCAAATGTGATCTAAACATACGATGTAGCGTTACCCTCTGGGAGGAATTTTGAAATTGACCGTGTGTTAACCTAATGGATAGAGGGTATTGAACATGAAATTCATGCTATGGCAGTTAGTAGGAAGCAGAAAGACTTTAATTTTGTAAGAAATGAAAGCAATAAAGTTTCATCAAATGAAATAATAAATGGTCGCCAGCCTAATTAGGCATAATAATGTGAAAACATTCTTTCAGTGGATTTAAATATACTCTTGCAAAAGGGACTTTCATAAATTCTTTCTTAGTAAAGTCCAGTGAACACACACAACCTTTAATTAATTCAACCTTTAATTAATTCAGCACAATATGTTCTCAAAGACCTCACGAGATTAAGTGGCACTCTACTGTGGAAATGTTCCAGATTTCAATGGCAAAAACTGAATTGAAATTAATCTTTTCCTACCAGCAAAGATTAAAGTGGGGCCCTTAAACTGTTCCTTACTTTATAAGCAACTACGCACACATTACAGAAACAATTTGCATCACATAAATGCTGAGTTACAACCCCACTTAAGTTTATTTTGTCCTCAATGCTTTATAACAATTTACACTAGCAATATTCTTATTTAGCTTCAGAAATAAATTCAAGGTAAAGTAAAATTTCTGTTAGGTTTATCATTATGTGCCTTTTTCATTGCTTGGTAAGCAAGTGATTTAATTATCAAAATTTATACTCTTTAGCAGTAAAATTTGGCACAGCCAGAGTAGTAGCAATTCAAAGCGAAATAAAGCTTTTTAACAAGGTTAAAATAATGTGTCTCTCTCTTTATGTATGAAACAAATGATTTAACTAGCAACTTATATGTACTTTAAAACTGAAACTGAGGCATATTTAAATAGAAACAAATTTGCATTTCTTCATAAACAGGATACTCAGTCTTTAGCACTTGTAGGTTGGTTGGTTGGTTTGGGGGATTAAAGGGACCAGACTGCGACGGTCATCGGTCCCAGCACTTGTGGGATAGGACCCTGTTTGGTATCATGAAGAGGACAGTTTCAAAGTTCAAACACAAATTTTGCAACACTTGAATTATTATTGGAAAAGCAACACAAGCACACTGGTTTATACTGGCACACATATCTGTTTTCCAAAGTAGATGAAGCAGTGGCGCAATAGAGGTGGCAAGCACGTGGTGGTTATCAGGCCTCCTCCTGGCAGTTTTAAACTCTATTTAATTCTTCTTGGCGATGTATTCATCATCTTTAGAGACTTTCCAAGTTTGAGAGCACTGTTTTACAGCCGGAACCACATCCGAGGCCATTCCATCATAGATTTGGTTTCAGAATGCCTCACGTGGCACCTGCGGTATTGACTGTGCGACTACTGGCCACTGACTGCCTAGTGTGCTCTCTCTCTCTTACCGCACAGATTGACCGCCACTTCCACATTTTGTCGCACGCCAAGCCTCTTTCGTAATGGAGGAGATTCCCTACGTCTTTTCTATTTCACAATACAAGATCCCTAAGCATGAACCAGTTTTCTACATAAAATTTTGTTGTTACCAAAGACATATTTTATAAAATTTCATTATTTAAACACACTGTTAAATATTTACAAAGTATATATCACAAATTTCCACTTCCCTCTAACAATTCAAAGATCTTAACTCTACAGAATAAATACTTCATAATAAAATTACACTGTACCAATTACTCACAATCAATAATAGTGTTACAAGCAGATAACAGACTGAAGCCCAACATAATGTGGCAAATCGTTGATTGCAACAATGAAGAAGAACGGTCTGGGGATAGAGCCCTAAAGCACACCAGATGTGACTGTCTTCAGGGAAGAATGCCTATTTTGAATTTAGACAAATTGCCTCATATTATTTAGATAAGAATTAATTGTTTCTAATACTGTGTAATTTATTCCATAATACTGTATTTTGGCTAGTAATATGTCATAGGGAATACAGTCAAAAGCCGTACTCAAATTGCATAACTCGAGAGACTGCATTGTTATTTTCAAATGCAGTTAGTGACTAGTTAACAACTCCAAGGACTGCAGAAGTGCTATTTTTTTCCTTGTCAAAAACCTTGCTGTCTACTACAAAGAAGATTATGTTTTACAAAGTAGTTACTAAGCTGTAAGTGAAAAATTGCTTCAGGTATTTTGGAAAAGATTGTAACAATAGACACTGGCCTTTAGTTCCCAGGGAGCTCTTTTTGTATGTAGGTATAACTTCTGAAATTTTGACTGGGTGAGAGAAAACTTCAAGTTAAAGGCATTTACTCATAATAAAAGCAAATGGTTTCCACATAAAGAGTATTGTCATTTTTACTGTACAGCTACGTAGCTAGTAGCAGTCCGTGCTTTTCAAGTTAGAAAATTTGGAAACAGCATTTGCTATATCAATGGGTGTGACTAGATCCCACTGGATTTCCTGTCCTCTTGGAAGCTAATCGGCAAGTATACCGGTTGGTTAATTTTAGATCTTAATTTATTTCCTCTAGTAGCAAAGTATTTGTTGAGCTCTTCTGGCTCAAGCAAAGTCTTTAGTTTGGGTAGAAGTGGATTCTTGTGTTACGATATACCAGGCAGCCGAACATGTGTCCAGAGCTCCTTGTACGTAATTTTTATAGGAAATTTTTGGGCAAGTTTCATTTCAGCTTTATAATGTTTTTCACATTTCAGATGAGCTTTATAAGAAATGTCATGTTTGCAGTTATTTTTATACACCTTGTATAGTGAAATCATCTTTACCCTGATTCTAACAAGGATCCCAGGTGTGCCATTTAAGCTTTTTACCTTTTCTGCTTGGCTTAGAACTGTTTATTCTCAATGGTGAGCAAGAATACCAGAAACCAATGTATAACAACAAAAATAATCAATTATTGATAATATAATATAAATGGATAGATAAACAATCTACTCACCAAGCAGCAGCACAAAAGATTTTAAATTTTACAGGCTTTCAGATCCAGTGGCACCTTCTTCTGGCACAAAAGTTGACGGGCAAGGAAGAGGGGTGAAGGAAAAGGACTGGAGAGGTTTAGGGAAAGGGGTTCAATTCAGAAAAGTCACCCAGAACCCCAAGTTAGGGGAGACTTACCAGATGGGATGAGAAGAAAGACAATCAGTCTTTCCTTCTCATCTCATGCCAGAAGAAGGAGCCACTGGCCCCAGAAGTTTTTAAACTTTAAATCCTTTTGTGTGTGTGTGATTGTGTGGGTGGGTGCGTGCGTGCGTGCGCGTTTCCCTGCCACCGATTGGTGAGTAGGTCTTCTATCTACCCGTTTATACAGGGTGTTACAAAAAGGTACGGCCAAACTTTCAGGAAACATTCCTCACACACAAATAAAGAAAAGATGTTATGTGGACATGTGTCTGGAAACACTTAATTTCCATGTTAGAGCTCATTTCAGTTTCATCAGTATGTACAGGTAATGTTGACGTCAGTGCTTGTGTTGACATGCGACTCATTGCTCTACAGTACTAGCATCAAGCACATCAGTACGTAGCATCAACAGGTTAGTGTTCATCACGAACGTGGTTTTGCAGTCAGTGCAATGTTTACAAATGTGGAGTTGGCAGATGCCCATTTGATGTATGGATTAGCACGGGGCAATAGCCATAGCACGGTACGTTAGTATCGAGACAGATTTCCTGAACGAAGGTGTCCCGACAGGAAGATGTTCGAAGCAATTGATCAGCGTCTTAGGGAGCACGGAACATTCCAGCCTATGGCTCGCGACTGGGGAAGACCTAGAACGACGAGGACACCTGCAATGGACAAGGCAATTCTTCGTGCAGTTGACGATAACCCTAATGTCAGCATCAGAGAAGTTGCTGCTGTACAAGGTAACGTTGACCATGTCACTGTATGGAGAGTGCTACGGGAGAACCAGTTGTCTCTGTACCATGTACAGCATGTGCAGGCACTATCAGCAGCTGATTGGCCTCCACGGGTACACTTCTGCGAATGGTTCATCCAACAATGTGTCAATGCTCATTTCAGTGCAAATGTTCTCTTTACAGATGAGGCTTCATTCCAACGTGATCAAATTGTAAATTTTCACAATCAACATGTGTGGGCTGACGAGAATCCGCATGCAATTGTGCAATCATGTCATCAACACAGATTTTCTGTGAACGTTTGGGCAGGCATTGTTGGTGATGTCTTGATTGGGCCCCATGTTCTTCCACCTACGCTCAATGGAGCATGTCATCATGATTTTATACGGGATACTCTACCTGTGCTGCTAGAACATGTGCCTTTACAAGTACGACACAACATGTGGTTCCTGCACGATGGGGCTCCTGCACATTTCAGTCGAAGTGTTCGTACGCTTCTCAACAACAGATTCGGTGACCGATGGATTGGTAGAGGTGGACCAATTCCATGGCCTCCACGCTCTCCTGACCTCAACCCTCTTGACTTTCATTTATGGGGGCATTTGAAAGCTCTTGTCTACGCAACCCCGGTACCAAATGTAGGGACTCTTCGTGCTCGTATTGTGGACGGCTGTGATACAATACGCCATTCTCCAGGGCTGCATCAGCGCATCAGGGATTCCATGCGACGGAGGGTAGATGCATGTATCCTCGCTAACGGAGGACACTTTGAACATTTCCTGTAACAAAATGTTTGAAGTCACGCTGGTACGTTCTGTTGCTGTGTGTTTCAATTTCATGGTTAATGTGATTTGAAGAGAAGTAATAAAATGAGCTCTAACATGGAAAGTAAGCGTTTCCGGACACATGTCCACATAACATATTTTCTTTCTTTGTGTGTGAGGAATGTTTCCTGAAAGTTTGGCCGTACCTTTATGTAACACCCTGTATTATACATCAATATATCTCTTAAAGAAATTATTAAAGAGTGTTTCAACAGGTGATTTATCTGCGTCATATTCATAAACAAAGTCCCAGTTTGCATTTCTAAGGCAGTGAATAACTTAATACTTTTCTCTTTCTGACCTCTAACGCATATTGTGCTTGGCGTATTATTTGCAGTCACATAATCATTATCTGGCTCTGCACAGTTGTATGTGAGTAGTAGATCATCATGATCGGTAAAATGTTTATCTTCTATTGTATGGGTCTCTTGAGAAATTAACTATAACATTATCTAAAGAGGCATTCCCTTGTGTTGGGCAATTATTAGGCTCACAGTATACAGTCTTAAAAGTCTCTGTTTATACCTGTGGGGAAGCAGAACATTCATCAGTATGTATGCATTTATTAGCTATTAGTTTTAGATTGTTTAATTCTTTGTTTCTCTGGGCCATTATTAATTGTTGCAGACACGTCACCACCATTAAAGCAATAGTTCATACAAACTCTATTGCTACATTTTCTAAACTTTGAAGGGAAAAAAGGGCTGCTAACATATTTGTCATTCTCTGTACAAACGTAGAGTTGTTTTTTAAAATTAATGGAACTATGTGCTAAGGATAAGTGGATAGTAAAGTCTCCTTAGTGGAAGTAAAAGAGAGAGCAAAAACTCAATAGATACCCATGGAAAAAGTTGGGATCCCAGTTTGTTTAAGTAAGGATTTTGTGCATGTTTACAACTGTGGCTGTAAGATGGCTCACAATATGGTATCTGTAAAATGTGTGAACTGCAAAAAAGTTTTCTTAACAGGAGTGTTCATTATTTGTTTTGTTTCTGTGACATTAGTATCACAATTCAAATTTTACATTGCCACTAATTTTCATATTACATTTTAGGTTATACATAATTTGTTGATACTAGAATATGCAAGCAATCAGAAGAAAGTTCTTGACTCACTTCGATATTTGGCTATGATGGATCCTGTGTACAAAGGTGGTTCGAAGGATATGCCTCTTGAAAGTATTGTAAGTGAATTTCTTTCTAAATTGACACTGATAATTAGTGTTAAAAATGTTAACAGCATAGGAAAAGATTGCTACTCACTGTAATGGTGAATTTTTGATGCTACAACTCTTGTCAGTCTAGTCCCTTTACGTTCTACCAGACATTAATCTTCTGTCCCCCTCACCCGTAACCTGCTGAGACCCCCCCCCCCCCCCCCCCCGCACCACCCCTCCCCCCCTGCTGCCCTCCAGGTTGCTGCTTCTGTTCTGCATGACAGTCGCATTCTGGCCTGAGCTGCCGGAGTGGCAGTCGTATGTGCTTGTGTGAATGAATCTGTGTGTGTTTCCTTTTCTGATGGAGGCTGTGGCCAAAAGCTAATGTGTAAGGATCGTTTCGTTGTGCGTTTATGCAACTCGACATGTCATATTTACGGTGAGTGGCAATCTATTTTTTCCATGTAGTGTTATATTCCAACCTGGAGTTTCTATTGTTTCATTAAATATGTTTATAAATAGTAGAAGAATGTGGACATTTCACTGGTATGAAAGAAACGATGTCTGTCAAATTCCTGTTGATACTGATTACCTACACAACCTTTTTACACATATAGATCAAATTGGAAATGTGTAATTCAAAAACCTGTCCGAACCATGCAAATATTTCAGCCCCTACACATTCAATACACTTCTGTATGCTAATTTTTGGTGTAAAGTGGAATGTGCCTAATGTAGTAATGGAATGCAGATTTTAAGATTTAATTAATAATTCATTGTATAATGTGGAAAATAGCTTATACTGTACTACTGTATCACAGTATACTTTAGTTATTCAGGACTCTACAAGGATGCTACTTTTAACACAAAGCCCTGACAATGCTGTTAAGCGGAGCAAAACCGAGGAAAGACTTTCAGTGCAACAGTGAGGGTGTGGAGGTAAAACCACGGTGCTCTGTGCAACAGCAAAGAAGTTACTTCCAGTGTCGGTACATCAGATGGCATGGTTCATTTGTGAGCGCTCTGTTTGTTGCTGTTTCTCTTTTTCCATTATTACTGATGTGCGGCCGCACGCTGGGGCATTGTTGTCCACCTGCGAACACGCTTCTGCAATCTGCTCAGCGGAAGAGGTGGATAGTGTCCTGTTACACAATAGGTTTACCCGGAAAGGTCAAGCATTCCAAAGAAATGCACTACCTACGTTATTTTTTGCCAGTTTCAGTTAACTAGTAGCACTTTAAGTGATCACATGATGTTGAACAAACAGTGTGTGCCACTAACTAGTAACAAAAAGATTAAGTTAATTGAGGCAAAAAAGAAAGACAAACTCTCTGTGTGCGAAATAATTTTGTGTTTAAAATGTGGCAAGACACAAGTTTATGATACTGTGAGGTGAGTGGATGAAAGGGCATGGGAAAATGAAAAGAAAGGTGAAGAAGAGAGGAAATGAAGAAATTAACAAGATAGTGTGGGAATGGTTCATAAGTGCGCAGACAAAAAACTTACCTTTGTCTGGACCTATGTTGCAGAGTGAGACTCTGAAAGTCACTAAAGATTTTGGAAACATGGTGTTTAATCCGTCCACAGGATGGCTGGACAGTTTCAAAGCTAGGCACAATGTTGTATGGAATGAAGTGTGTGGGTAAGATAAGAATGTGCAGGAAAGTGCAGCAATGGAATAGAAGACAATACTGTAGAACATAATTGTGAATTATGACCCGAAAGATGTGTTCAGTGCTGATGAAACAGGACTGTTTAATTGCGCGCTGCCTGCGAAATCTCTAGTAATTTGAAGATAAAAGTGCACTGGCAGAAAAACATCCGAGGAAAGACTCACAGTATTGCTATGTGGAAATATGTTAGGTGAAATGGGGAAGCCACGGGTTTTTGGAAAGCCGGCAAAACTGCATTATTTCAAAAACATTGACAACAGTAAGCTTTTAGCTACATGGCGAAGCAACAAAAAGGCATAAGTGGTGGGTAATCTTATGGAAAAAGGGCTGTGGTCTTTAATGCCAAAATGAAAAGAAAGAAAATTGCCAAGTTTTCCTTTTTCTAGACAATGCAACCTGCCAGCAGTGTCAAGTTACCAAATGTGAAATTGACTTCGTTCCCCTCAGGTTCTACCAGCCTCTCACAACCCATGGACCGAGGACTTAACATACAACTGAAGTTTCCAATATTGGTGATTATTGGTGCAGTCTCTTATTATTAGACTGAAGAAGCTGGAAGTGCATTTGCTCTTGCATAGTCAGTTTCTGTTCTGGATGCAGTAGATTGGATTGACTTGGCAGTAAGACATAAAAGCTGAAACTTTTACCAAGTGCTTCAACAAAGTGGATTTAGAGGTCAAGAACAAGACACTTCTGGGGCTATCGCAGCCCAAGAAATTGCAGCAGCAGTTGCAGAATTAATTAAAATGTGAAATATTTGATGTAGTGCAGGTGACTACATTTGAAGTGATGACTTCTGTTCACTCACTCCACTTTTACTTCAGCAACAGACTGAATAGAAATTTGCAATGCAGAAGATCATCAGGAAGAAAGAAAGGAAGAAGAAGAAGAGCAAAATGATGCTCCTAGCAAAATTAATATGCATGAAGAAGCTGTTGCATGCCTAAACAATGTTAAGCACTTTGCAGCACACACAAAATTTCCCAAGCTGTTGGAACAATTGCATAGTGCAAAAAACTGCATAGAAAAACAATTTTGAACAGAAAATTCAAACAGGTTTCCCTCCTTGATGTGTGGCGAAAAAAGTGAAATGTAAAGCAAATAAACATTGGAATAGTGTATACGTTCATACAGCAATAAACATATTTAAAGTTGGAGTAAAAATACAGAAATGCCATATTATTTATCAGTTAGTGTGTTAATGTAGTGTTCTGTGGTACAGTACACAGCAAAAGAACACCTACTGTGCAAGAGTGAAGGTAAATACATGCATAGTTCCAAATTTATGCTTTTATGCATGATACCCGACGAATTTTATGTAGCCTAGTGAGTTTTGTGTAGTTGGGAATCTTGTTGAATTTGGAAAATTGCTTTAGTCCGTTGCGATTCTGTTTTGTGCAGGTTTTACTGTATAACAGTTTCCAACATACCATTGTGAAACGAAATTTTACAATATAAAACATTTTGAATACGTTCACAAAAAGCCACACTGGGAAAAGAAAAACATGGGAAACTGATGTGAAGATGGCCTTATTTTTACAGTTTACAATCTCGGGGTAAGTTATAAACTTAGACAGTAAGTGGATAATGTTCCACAGACTTCTAACAAAGAATACAAATTTCAGAGCAAGTATTCACTTCAGGTTTATGCTACTACTTGGTATTTTAATGTGGCCACTGATTTATAAAACTCATTACTTTGGTTGACATTTTTATACAAACTGCAATTGATTACTTTGCATATATTTAATTTTTGAAGAAATTAACTTTATTATAAGCTGTGTTTACTTTCAGCTTGCCTTAACTGTCAACAACTTCACAAAACATTTTTGTAAAATATGTTATTTATACGTTTATTTGATTCATTACTGCCAAGTTTGCTCAATTTGAAATCACATTTCTCCATTTTCCCCCATTGACTTTCACCAAATGATATTATTGTCTTTGCTGTTCATAATATTCTGTGCTCTGTTCTATTTTTCAGGCAGATTTCTTACAGCCTCGTTTTCTTGGGGTACTCATTTACTTGGACAATAGTTTGGCAGCAGAACATGTTTCTGATACAGAAAAAAAGAAAGCACTGCAGTCTTTACCCATGCTTATTAGACTAATGGGAACAAAGTATATTACATTAGCTCGCTTCAAAGTGCTTACAAGCCTGCGAATTGCCCTGAGGCTTAATTATAGCAATTTCCCGGAGCTGACTGTTGCAGCGTGGGATGCATATGTTCATTGGTACTAACTTATTACTATTAAAGTTAGTTGGTAATTGAGTGAAATAATCGGTTATTATGAGAGAGATGTATGTCATCAAGAGGAACATCATCTTTTATTTTCAGGTTACTAGAGAAAGATGAACTCAATGAGTATCATATATTTGTACCTGAAGAACAGGTTACTAATGTTATGTAATGTTTTCTGCCAGTACTTACTATTTTGATAAAGTTTGTTTTACACATTCAATAATGCGCAGTGAATCCACTGGTGAAATTCTGTGTCTTGGGTCCCCTCTCCCCTTTCTCTCTCCCCCCCCCCCCCCCCCCCCCCCCTCCCTTTTTCATATGAATATGTTAATTCATATATGAAGACTTTCAACATTAATCTGTAATGCTACTTCCTAAGTATGGCATATGAGACCTTTTGTGGCCCACAAAGTTGCACCCCTCCAAGGCACCTGAGATCCTCAACCCATTTTCAGATCTGGGTTCATTGAGGAATGTTCATAATCTGGACTCAAGACCAATACTCATTGTCCTCATTTCATCACAGCCTTAGACTTTTCATGTATCTATTTCACCTGGTCTTGAGCTCAGTGTGCCAGCTTTTGGGATAGCGACTTCCACCTCTCTGATGGCTACATAAAAACTTCAATCCATTTAAACCGTATTTTTGATCAACAGTAACTCCACTTCAATACCTACTACCCCTTCCACATTGGAAAGTCTCTCCTGTACATTGTGTCTGAAAGTCCCTGTACGCATATGCCAAAATGTTATTTTTACAATTTATTAGGGTACTTACACATAAAAACTATGTAATCAGTATATTTGTGCTTGTGCCATCATGCCTTACACAGAGATGTATGTGTCTCCATATCCTCCTTGAGATCTTGCAGAGTATCTTGGGAAGTAAGCTTTGAAAGATTTCCTCAAACCCAATCATAATTCTTCATTAGTTTTCTACGACAATGATAAATTGGGGCTTCATTATTCCCCATAATGAGTTGTATGGGATGTTAACATCCAGGCTATGTGATGGCCATTTTGATGGGGACTAGATGTGTTGCTGAACTGTGTCCAGTCCAGTAGCCTTGAAATTGTTCATCAAGGACTTCATGCACCTTCTAATGGGATCCTGACTTGCATACAATCCAAATAATGTTAAATGGAATAAAGTTCAGATACAATTCCATTGGAGATACTTTACCTGATACAGAATTGTTTCAGTTAGTTGCAGCACAATGAGCCTAGAGCAATTTTTGTTAACACTGTTTGTTATGCAGTGTTGACATTGAAGTAGTTGTTGTTGTTTTGTTGTTCTTGTAGCTGCTTGTTGTTCTGTAATGTAATCAGGATATGATCTTGCCAGTAGCTTACCTGGACCTTGTAAGTTTTTAATGACGATATGTCAATGTTCTACTCTAAACAAAGACACCAATAATGCTGGTTAGCTGTGCTCTCAAAATAACATAAACAGGTATTAAATGTAACTTCTTCAAAATGAGAGAGAGAGAGAGAGAGAGAGAGAGAGAGAGAGAGAGAAACCCTATACCTAATTTGAAATATTTTCTACAGTGTGTCTTTCTTCAGACTGGATGCCCTCTAGAGCATGCAATTTTAATTGAATATTATAGTCTACAAGATGTGTTGTGAGTGCATACAAACTAAAATTATTAATGGTCTTATAATAATGTTAGTTTTAAAATATTTCCATGACATTATGTGAAATCTTGTAAGTATGTGACTGTTACAAACTGCAGGCTCGTAAACTGACATTTTCAATCAAGAACAACTTTATGATGCAGACATAAATCGACTAATGTTTGAATGAGGTTATGTTGACCGAGGTCCAAGCTAACTGCCTGACGTCTGCGATTTGTTTCTTTCGACCACTATTTACCGTTGTCGCCACCTATCGGCAAATGGCGGAAGCAAAGTTGTACACCTTGTATTGTTGCCCTCGTGTTCTTCTAAGGGTAGCGCTACTTTCCCAATCTTGGAGAGCAGCAACTGTGATGGGAGGCGCATGTACCATGTTCAGTACAGACACTTTGCAACTGTGACATTAGTTTTCAGCAGGAGTCAGCCGCAGTGGCAGCATTATCCTGAAGGTGACATACAGCTGGATCACCAAAATAATGAATCAATCTGATTTTAGGATCTGGCAGTAAACCCAGAGAGACTTCAAGACTTGTTGTACTGGGAAAGCTCACAAGGTCACAACAAGGATGGGTCCCCTCTTACTGACATCTAAATGCCTGCACAACTCCACATTGTCTGCCTGCAATTGTACAATCTGATTTAACGAGGTGTGGACCATATCTGTAGTGGTAACCTTGTCTACCTCCAGTCTGTCCATTACATAGCCTATGTTACTATGAAAGGAACTAACATTGATATCACAGTCACATTTCTTGACACGGAATACACCTGATTCTTACGTCCGAGCTCTAACCAAGAGCATTCCCTACACTCCATGGCATATTGTTCAGGCCTTGTACACTTGAAATAAATCGAGTGATGACTGGGTGCATGATGTACTATGCTACAAGAAGTTACATTGCATACACCTAACTGGGCGCAAGCTGCCATCTGTTTCCATCTTTAAAATAACTTAATTCACTGACAACATCCCCTTTTAACACTCGAACTTCCTGCCAGTGCTCCAGTCCACCCACTTAGACTTGGTTTGTTCAATCCTATCAAATGACATAATAGTTAATGTAGTGACGTAACAAGACTGTTACGCCACTTGAGGTAGCCGATTGAAAGAAAGGCACGCGTACACACACGCCGACTGGCGTCAATTCTGGAACAGGATAACTATTGAATGGTAGCAAGAAAAGTACGTAGCTGCTTTATACTTAACTTTTATTATGTGATGAATACAGCGTTCTTCTTGAGACATTTATACTATAACTCTCAAAGTAGGTAAGGCTAATGGCGCCTTGCTAGTTCGTAGCCATTAACTTAGCTGAAGGCTATTCTGTCTCTCGGCTAATGAGAGAGAAAGGCTTCGTACATCTAGTCGCTAGCTAGGTCGTCCGTCCAACTGGGGCGAGTGCTTGTTCGTATCACGAGACCTGCCTTGTGGTGGCGCTAGGTCTGCGATCACACAGTGGCGACACGCGGGTCCGACATGTACTAAATGGACCGCGGCCGATTTAATCTACCACCTAGCAAGTGTGGTGTCTGGCGGTGACACCACATTCCTCCCCCGCAAATCGGCGAACGGTCGTGAGATAAGGCTTCCGCCCGCCGTGGGGAGGACCCCATGTTGACGTATGCGATGAGGTGGGGAGCCTAACAACAGGCGAGGCTGTGCCACCCGCACCCGGCCATTCGGTCCGAGGGGAGCTAGGAAACGCCTGAAAACCTAGTCCAGGGTGCACGTCAACATGCGGTGTATGCGCCCGTAAAGAGACAGGAGGGGCCGAAGGGTCGACCTCCATTGCGTCGGGGTAGCCGACACGCGATGACATCATGTGGTCCGGAGCGGGCAAGAGTTCCATGGCGGAGGACAGCTGGTCACGGGAAGCGATCGGCGGCGCGTGACCCTGGGAGGCGCTTGGCGGCTGCAGCGAAGCGTCGAATGCGGGCGGCGCCCGCCGGAGGACCGGCGGCGGCGGCGCGTCGCCATGGGGCAAAATGGAAGGCATCGTCGGTAACACCTGGGGATGAGGCGAGCCAGTAGATGGGTCCCCAGGGCGCTGACCGGACGGCACCGTCGCTGAAAGCAGACGGGGAGCGGCAGAACCCGTGCGACGACAGAGGCGCAGCTGATTGAGATGCCGACGCACCTCACCAGAGGCCCCCTAAACCAAATACATCGCGCGGCCGAGGCAGCGAAGAATGCGCCCTGCGAGCCAACGCCGTGAACCTCAATAGTTGCGATAAAATACAACGTCGCCTGGAGCAAAAGCAGGAGTCTGCCACTGCAAAGGAACCTGATGCGGTGGATGCAGCAAAGACAACAAGGTGCGATGAGGACGACCGTGGAGCAACTCAGCCGGCGAGTGACCATCTCGGGGCTGAGAGCAATACGAAGACAAAAAGAGCAACAATGCGTCCTCCCGAGAATGCGACTCTTTCAATTTCAACATCTGTGACTTGAAAGTCCGGACCAATCGTTCAGCGGCACCGTTTGACTGAGGCGAAAACGGCGCGGATGTCAGATGTTGAATACCATTGGCCTGGCAGAATGACTGAAATTCTGCGGACATGAATTGTGGGCCATTGTCGGAAACAATAGTCTGCGGAAGACCTTCAATACAAAAGATAGCAGACAACGCTTTGATGGTGGCGGAGGACGTCGTGGAAGACATCCGGACAACAAAAGGAAAATTACTGAAGACGTCGACCAGAACCAACCATCGAGCATTCCAGAATGGACCAGCAAAATCAATGTGCAAGCGTTGCCAAGGGGAAGTGGCTTTCGGCCATGCAAAGACTTTCCGCGGCGGTGCGGAGTGTTGTTCGGCACACGCCATGCAAGAAGAACACATATTCGTAATCGCAGCATCGATTCCGAACCAAGTGCAGTGCTGACGAGCTAGTTGTTTCGTTCGCACTATACCCTAATGTCCTTGGTGAAGAAGCCGTAAGACAGAGGACTGTAACGAATGTGGGACCACGACTCTTGACTGATCATTATCAGAACGCAACAACAAGACACCACGTCGAACAAAAAGTCTCTCCTTGTGAGCAAAAAATCGGCGAACCAACGGATCCTCGATCCGAGACTTTGACAAAGGCCATTGCGTAGCAACAAAACGTAAAACAGTAGCAAGGACAGGGTCAGCAGCTGTGGCTGTAGCTACACGACGAAAATCAATCGGAAACGATTCGACCACTTCATCGGTTTCCAAATCAATGAACAGGCAAGCAAGTTCGGAAGAATCGAATGCTTTATCCTCAGCAACCGGCAAACGGGACAACGCATCAGCGTTGCCGTGCATAGCAGTGGACCGATACAAGATATCGTAGCAGTACTGCGAGAGGAAAATAGACCAGCGAATGAATTTCTGCGCTGTACGCGGAGGCACAGGCTTGTTCGGATGAAAAAGCGATGTCAAAGGTTTGTGGTCTGTGATGATGGTGAAGTGACGACCATACAAGAAATCATGGAACTTAGTAACACCAAACACGAGAGCCAAAGCTTCTTTCTCTATCTGCGAGTAATTTCTTTGCGCAGACGAGAGCAATTTGGACGCAAAGGCAATAGGGCGATCATGGGAGCCAACTTTGTGCGCAAGCACAGCACCGATCCCGAAATCCGATGCATCTACCATCAACAAAAGGGGTTTCTGGGGATCGAAAGGCGTGAGGCAAGTATTTGAAAGCAACGCCGATTTCAACTGGCGAAAGGCGCGTACGCATTCCGTCGTCCAGACGAACGGAACAGCTTTACGGCGTAAGCGATGAAGCGGAGCTGAAATGGAAGAGGCATTGCGCACAAATTGATGATAATAGTTAATTTTACCCAACACACTCTGTAGCTGTTTCACATTGCGAGGGGAACATTGCGCGCTCTGAAAAATTTCGGTTGCGCGTTTACTTTCAGTTTCAAATGTGCTTCATAGTTCTTAGCGCAACCAAGGCCCGGTGCAAAAATGTCTGCAAATTCATCACATAGCCGAGAAACACTGTCTGTAGGCACAGTCTGATTCACTGATAGGACCTGATGTACAATAGACATGTGAAACAACTGAAATAAATCTAAACCAAACAAATTCACTGCAGTAGAAGAACGAAGAACGTAAAATGACACAAGTTTTGTTTGTCCCTTGTATGTTGCAAGAAGGCTGCACTGTCCTAACACAGGAATTTTCTGTCCTGAAAATGTGGTTAGCTTAACATTTGCGGCACGGAGGTTTGCCCAGTTGTTTGTACGTGTCGTGATTGAGCAATGAAACAGCAGCTCCGGTATCGAGCTGGAATGGTATGACCTTGCCATGAAAGTCCAAATCTACAAAAAGTTTATTGTCCTGCTGACGACAAGAGCGACTGGTTTGTGCAATTTGAACAGACACTGGTACAGAATCACTTGCTAATTGACGTGATTTCCGGCGACGTCGACGCACACTGTTTGTGGGACGAACACAGTCACTGTTAGAGAAAGTGTCACTGGACGAAGTGGAATTAACTACATGAATGTCCATGGGCGAAGGTCCACGAGCCCAAGTGTCCTTGGTTCGATTCCGGCGCGAAGCAAAGGGCCTGGAATGATTAAGAGTGTCTGATCTGAGCTTTTTCTGGCAAACACTTTGAACATGTCCTTTCCGATTGCAGAAGAAGCAACTAGCTAGGCGTGACGGGCAATGTTCACGCGAATGTCTAGTAGCACACCGCGGGCATGATTTCACTGCATTTGTGTGCTGGCGCGGCACACGTGGCTTAGAGCGCGGCGGCAGCTGAGTCGAATTGCGCGAGGCCCGGTTATCGGGCCGCGCAGCGCGTCCAGCGGGCCGGTTAATGTTACACACTGCTGGCGAAGTGTCAAAAGATTCCTGAGCACAGTCAAGTGTGTCTTGTCTATCCAATATGTCTATCACTTGTTGAAGGGAGGGATTAACTAGTTTCAATATTTGCTCCCGTATGCGAACATCAGAAACGTTCTGTGCAATTGCATCACGCACCATTGTATCTGAATAAGAAAGACCACAGTCACAGTCAAAAGAACACTCCCTAGTAAGTCCTTGCAATGTTGCTACCCACTCCCTATTAGTTTGACCGGCCGTACGTTTTGTACGAAAGAACGTATACCATTTTGCAACCACATTAACTGTTTCTTTGAAATAGGCATCTAAAGCAGACAAAATTTCCTCGTAGGACAGAGTTGCTACGTCGCGTCGGGGAAACAATTTCACTATCACACGGTAGGTGGACACACCGACACAAGAAAGCAAAAACGGCTGCCGCTCATTACCTTGAATTCTGTAGGCGGCGAGATGGAAGGCGAATTGACGGGACCACTCTTGCCAGGACTCGTGGGTTGCATCAAAGGGTCGGAATTGAGGTGCAACAGCATGTTGTGGCTGCGGTAGCGATGAAGCGGCGGCGGCCGCATCGGTGTGCAGCGCACGTTGACCCTGGACGAGCTGTCCAAGAGCATCCAATAACGCTTGCGTCTGCTGATTCTGCAAGCGATAAAATTCGGACAGTACATCTGGAGAATGTGGCGAAGCCATGACACAAATAAATTAGGGCAAAGTAAAACACAAGATCCTTTGTAGACTCGTCGCCAATCTGTAGTGACGTAACAAGACTGTTACGCCACTTGAGGTAGCCGATTGAAAGAAAGGCACGCGTACACACACGCCGACTGGCGTCAATTCTGGAACAGGATAACTATTGAATGGTAGCAAGAAAAGTACGTAGCTGCTTTATACTTAACTTTTATTATGTGATGAATACAGCGTTCTTCTTGAGACATTTATACTATAACTCTCAAAGTAGGTAAGGCTAATGGCGCCTTGCTAGTTCGTAGCCATTAACTTAGCTGAAGGCTATTCTGTCTCTCGGCTAATGAGAGAGAAAGGCTTCGTACATCTAGTCGCTAGCTAGGTCGTCCGTCCAACTGGGGCGAGTGCTTGTTCGTATCACGAGACCTGCCTTGTGGTGGCGCTAGGTCTGCGATCACACAGTGGCGACACGCGGGTCCGACATGTACTAAATGGACCGCGGCCGATTTAATCTACCACCTAGCAAGTGTGGTGTCTGGCGGTGACACCACAGTTAATCTCCACTCACCATGTTAAAATGAAGCTGCAGATCATTGCTCCATGAATTCACCCCTTGGTACTGCCTCTTCTGATACAGAAACAAAGCAATGTTACCAATGATGCCACCACTGTAATGGTGTTGCTAGCATGAATGAATGACTTCTACTGGCTAGTGTGTCCGCTTCTGCCTAGAATGATGTTGGTGGGAACTGTAGGATAAGAGTGTCCAATACCATGGTGAACATGTAATCGGGAAAGCTCCCTCAGTATCAGTGTTCTTTATTCAGCATAACTTCCATACAAGAGATCAATGTCTGTGTCAAGATGGCAGATAGGGTTGTCAAGGCAGTGTCATGCTACCTCAGCATAACACACCAGCAGCATTTATGACCCCGTAGCAGCATGTTTGTATGCTGAGGCAGCAGGTTGCTGTTACAGTGGAATAGCAGGGGCCAGTGAAGTGTCCTTGCTGGTGCGAGGATGACGTCAGGTCAGCAGCCTGTGAGATTATGCAGCTTTGAACAGCCGCTGCAAATGCTGCTAGCTGATCTCCCGGAGTGTCAGATGATGGCATCCTAAAAGTGTCTTCCACTTAGCAGCACTGGCTTGAGACCTGGAATTATAAGGTCTAGCTGGCAGTTCATTGACAGGCAGCTTCACCTAGCTGATGTCTACTCGGTGAGGATGAAGCGATTTGGCCCCACATTGGACCATTGGATGCCATGGAGACAGTCATGGTGTCAGCCGTAGTTGGAAGTGCAAGAACAAGTGCTGTTAATGATGGAGTGGGGAGCGTTTATTGTCAGTTTGGCAGGCTGTAGTGTGACAGGAGCCTCCTCCATATCACATAGGTGGCTGTGGCTATCCTATCAAAGCACAGCATTGTGCCATGGTGTTTGGAAACACAGCTCACTACTATGGCAAACAGCTGCATTTTGGAATGCTACGCTAGCATTAGTTTTAGCATTCAGGTGCAAAATTTTGCAGGTGGCTCGTCTGCACACTTCTAGGCTGGATATTTAGTTTGGGAATTGGCTTATGCTTCAGCATAGTTCATGCAATCTCCTATAAACTGTTGCAAGTTTTCTTGTGATCTCATACATGGACTAAAATTATAGTCATGCTTGAATTGTTTTAAAAATATTGTTGCAGTGGAAAAATGTGCAAACTGCCACAGAGCAGCAAGAAATGGTTGACAGTGTGAAGACTGCCTAGGTTTTTTCATATTGGGTTATGTGAAGCGGTAAGCTAGACTGGAGTTGTGGCTAACCATCGGCACTGTAGTAGTTATGCTCATCACTACACGATTAGAAAAGCAGCAGTTGGTTTTAAAACTTACTTCTGATCTGACAGTACTACAAACAGAGCTGTAGCAGTCAAGAACTACTGTTAGCAGCAATGTTTTTAAGGATAGGGTGAGTGACTGAACAGTAAGAAAACCCACCAAAATCAGTCAACTGTTTAGGAAAAGCTGCAAGTTTGCTATCTTTAATCCAGACATCTCCAACAGTTTCACTCCTCAGGAAACTGTGTACAGACCAACTAAGGAGTTCAGGCACTCTCACATGACACATGAAAAAAAGTTGAAGTTAAGGCTAGTAATAGTCAGAAGGTTGAAAACCCCAAAAATATCTACCCTTCTCCTATCTTTCTCATGGCTACGAACTGGAGTGGTGAGTTCAGACATCCAAAGCTGGAGGCTATTGAGTTTTACCAATACTCTTACACCTTGAACTCTGTGCACATTTTAGAAACTGTCATGATGCCCAGTGTGTGAAGATAGTATATTTCAGGAATAAGGAATAATACAATGCTAATTATTTGTATAGAATTTTTTTTCGCCTGACTGTTGAACTCTGAGACAGTTTGTTATTTGTACTGTGTTTTTACACGGATGCTTTACAGTATATTGAATTTTATGTTCTAGTTTGGATGCTGCTGCCTTAGGAGCACTTTTGAGCACTGTTTTCATCTCTCTTCTGCCACTTCTGGACACTTTACCACAAGAAGTACTTACCATTTTCCGGTATCTCATAATAGAAAGACAGGATGATTTGTGGCAGAGCTTTAGAGATTTATATTTTGTGCCTGACAGACAAGATCTGAAATTTGTCCATGAAGCAGTGAAGAAGTTTTCTAATAGGAACAGGTTAGTGATGGAGTCAACCCAAAAGAAACATCCGTCTTGCTAAACCTTAAATTATAGTTTTGAAAATTTGTTTCTGTTAATGATGTTAAATTTATTCATTACTTTTCTTATAGCAATAATCTATTTCCTAAACTATTTGTAGTTTGTTATAACAATTAAAATTCTTTTCTGCATAATGTGAGATTGTATTTAAGAGTGTCATAAGGCAATGTTCTGTAACTCTACTTAAAGACACACTTCACTTGGGAAATTTGAAAAAAGTTTAACATGTACACATCCACTTGTATTTAAGTTGAAGCATTAGAGGTTCAACAGGTCACTTGGATATATTGGAATGTAGTAGCACTTTTTTAAGGAATTAGGATAATGTGCACCTTCCTTGAAGTTTTAATTCTTTTTTAAAATTTCGTCCATGATGTTTTCTTCAGTGAGGTACTTCCCTTTTTCCACCCCCATCCCCCTCCTCCACCCCCAACTTCCAACTCCCAACAGTTACGCTGCTTAAATATTTACTCATATTATTCTTAGTAGTTGCAAACAATTTGTTTATTGTTGTGCATTTTTTGTTTTCTTGACCCAATAACTGATTTATTTGGTTTAAAGTGTGTGCTATAGCAGCTTCATTTCTTCCACTGATATTTCAGCCATATACTCATTGGCCATTTCCCAAGTGAACAAACTGACTGAAGTTGTAGCGTTGCGTCGTTTATTTACACATATAGCTTGGACCACATTACCCAAAGATATTTACTAGGTTGGAAACAAATTGAATTGTGTACACCTTGTAACTGATTGAGGAATGGCATCCACTGTCAAACATTTGAGTTCTGTTTGGATGTAGAAATGTTGATCAGCATAACATTGTAATGACATTTGTGAAGGCTAATGAAAGGATCAAACTCCAAAATGTGTCCCATCTGAAATCATCGTTCCCATTTGTTAAATTCTTCTACAAGATCAGTTGTCCCTGAGATGTTTATTCTTCCTTCAGATCAGGTGCTTTGATCAACAACTTACAGAATGACATCTGTACTAGAAAGGTAGCACAAGATTTTTCAGGAGCTGTAATTAATGTGGAGCATGGCTACATTGGGAGTTGGCTTAAACCGTGCAAAAGAGAATAGGAACAGTCTTCCATTGATGCTGATATTTAAAGTAAAATTAAAAATTTGTGATGAAAATAGTTATCATTAATGGAAATATATAATACCTGTAAAATACTGCTGAAATTTTTAGCAATTTTGGATACACGGCCTAGTCAAAACAATGTACATTATAATCATTAGGACTCATCAGTTCATGTTATAATTTTACAGATCTGATGATTTTACTGTGATGCTTCGTGAACGAGTAGCTTATGCCAGCCATGAAATAATAGATGTAAGGCTTGAAGGGCTGAGGAATTTGAAATCATTTATACACCAAAGTAGAACAAATGTAAATGAAGCAGTTGTTGCAAAAGAGAAAGTTGATCGCAGTATCATTGAGGTAAATGTATTATATTGTAAATGTATTTTTAAGTTATTTTATGTTTTATCTACTTATACAGGTCTCTCTCCTATGGGTAATTTTTGCAATTTGTGACGGGAGTCAGTCCAAACAAGTGCTCATTACACCTTTCATGTGACACCCATTGTCGACAGAAAGTGTGAGTTTGGTTCCCGTTACAAAGAAAATTATTTTTAAAGTGGGACGTTACGTGCCTATTTGATAGAGCGGTCCCCGATTAGTCTGGTGTGATATTTGTTTTATTGATGCATATTGACAGGAACTGTAAAACACTAAGAATAAGAAGCAATCCACCACCAACTCAATAGTGCAGCATGCTTGGCAGTAGCAGTCAGCACAGACTAGGGCAGTCCTGTTGCTTTGGAGTACTGCTTATTCTTCGAATTTTACTGCCCCTGTTAATACGTAGCAATAAAACTAATATCGCGCTAGAGTATTCTGCGACTACTCTATTGAATAGGCATGTAAAATGGCACTTTAAAAATCATGTTGTTTGTAACAGGGCACAAACCAATACCTTCTGTCAACTCTGGGCAGTTTATGAAAGATGTAATGACCACTACTTGTTTTGGCTGACTGCAAGAACGATATTGTAAATATCTGCAGAAACATCAAAGAAAATGCAGCTAATGATTCTTAGGAGAGACACTCTGTGTATGTATTCTGTTTATACGCATATGTGTAAATGAGGGATGTAAGTGGAACGAGTTCAGAAAAAAATCAACAAATTAATATAAGGCACTCAAATATTATAATGATCTTACTGAATGATGACAATCTGCTGCACTAGCTTTTATTAGTACAATTAAAATGCCCTTTTGTTATGTATTCACCATTACTGCAGAGTTTTAGTTGTGTAGCCATTTTCAAATGATACTGAAGGACATGGTGTTCAGGTACACCTGTTATTGGAATCAATAAGAAGGAAGATACCAGAACTTATTACTGCAGTAAATTGTGTGTTCACCCCCAAGAGCTGTTCAGCAGTGCTTTCATAATGTACAGGGTGATTATAATTAAAGTTAAACTTTCAAACTGCTGTAGAAATAACACCACTGGTCAGAATGACATCAAATTGCAACGGAATATTATTGGAGAAGAGGGAAAACGTATGGCAGAAGAAAAATAAATAGTTACAAAATATAGCTATATATGGCGCTGTAAGCATCAAAATTTTATAGTGGTCGACTACAAATGAAAAATGAGTCGTACAACAATGTCAAAGGTGTATGTTTGATGTTAAACAAATTGTACTACTCAGTGTTCATGGGTGTACGGGGGTGATACTCTTAGTTACGTAAGGCCATGCACCACGGCAAGGTCATATCTGGTTGGATGGGAAAAATTGTTTTTAATTGTCCTGAGGCCAAAAACTGCATATAAAGCGTCACTAAAATCAGTTTTTAATTGTCCCGAGGCCAAAAACCACACAAAAAGCATCAATCACATTGCTTTTTGATTGTCCTGAGGCCAAAAACTGCATGAAAAGCATCAATCACATCGGTTTTTAATTGCCCTGATGACAAAAACTGCATAAAAAGCATCAATCACCCATGCACCATGGCAAGGTCATATCTCGTCAGATGGGAAAAATTGTTTTTATTTGTCCTGAGGCCAACAATTGCATATAAAGCATCACTCAAATCAGTTTTTAATTGTCCTGAGGCCAAAAATTCTATATAAAGCATCACTCAAATCAGTTTTTAATTGTCGCGAGGCCAAAAACCACACAAAAAGCATCAATCACATTGCTTTTTGATTGTCCTGAGGCCAAAAACTGCATAAAAAGCATCAATCACATCGGTTTTTAATTGCCCTGATGCCAAAAACCGCATAAAAAGCATCAATCACATTGGCTTTTAATTATCCTGAGGTCAAAAACCACATAAAAAACACCATTCACATCGGTTTTTAATTGTCCTGAGACCAAAAACTGCATTAAAAGCATAAATCAGAATCAAATCGGATTATTAGTTTCCGTGTGACTGACCCAAAACATGTTCAATGTGCTGTCCACCATTTTCTGCATCAAGTTGAAATCAATAATCAACATATTCCACAACTGATCTTAGTGTTTCCGGGCTCACGTTCAGAATGTGTTGTGCAATGCGTGCCTACAATGCAGCTATGTTTGCTGTTGGAACACTGAATACATTTTTCAGATAGCCCCACAGCCAGGAGTTACATGGATTAAGGTCAGGTGATCGGGACGGCCAGACTGTAGGGAAATGGCAGCTGATAATTCTAGCATTTTCGAAATGGCGCTTCAGCAACTGCTTAACTGGATTTGCAATGTGTGGAGGTGTGCCATCTTGCATGAAAATGATCCCATCCACACATCCACGTTGTTGGAGAACTGGAATGACGTGGTTGCGCTTACCAGTGATGGTACAGGTAACAGGACCAGAAGCATCTGTCTCTTCAGAAAAATATGGCCCCATGATAAATGATGCTGTAAACCTGCGCCACACAGTAACATTTTCAGGGTGAAGTGATACTGGTTGATTTGCATGTGGATTTTCCGTTGCCCATATTCAACAATTCTGTGTATTGATGTATCCTGTCAGATGGAAGTGGGCTTCGTCTGTCCACAAAATCTTCCACGGCCACTCGTTGTTCACTTCTATGCAAGCAAGAAATTCTAAAGCAAAGGTCTCTCTTGCTGGCAGGTCAACAGGAAGTAACTATAGGAAGTAACTCTTAATTCTGAATGGATTGCAAAGAAGGACGTTTCATAGGATTTTACACACCATGCTCATGGGTATGTCCAATGTTCGGGCAATTCGCTGTGCACTACACTTTTGCGCACCACCACTTGTCTCCTCCTGCAGTGCTGTGGCCACTGTTTCCACAGACGTCAGATCAGATCGTTTCTCCCCTTTAACAAGGTTGCACACCAAAAGAACACATCTTTTCCAATTTCTGAATCATTTTCTCCAGACCCACGGCAGTCTTTGGACTAACACCTTTTTTCGAACCCTTCAGTGTCTGCAACTTCTGCAGAGTGACATGCACAGTAATCATTCTTGTAGTAAAGCTATACAAGCAGAGCATGATCCTGTATTGAGACAGTCTTGGCAAATGTCGCAGATGCGAAAAGAGGGAAAGCTGTGTACCCGGGGTGTTTATACCAACTTCAATGGGTCGTGCGCATGACAGGTATTTTCATTTATTTATGCTGACACAAACAGAACTATCTATTGATCAATTTTCATACTTTTTTTTTTCTTCTGCCATATGTTTTCCCCCTTCCCCGATAATATTCTGCTCCAGTTTGGCATCATTCTGACCAATGGTGTTATTTCTACAGCATTTTGAAAGTTTAACTTTAATTATAATTGTCCTGTAGATTTATCGTTTACGTTTATCTTGCAAGATAATTATCACAGACATTAAAAACCTGGAAATAAAAAATCTGTACATCACAGCATACAGAAACTGGTGCATTCTGTATATAGCATCGATAGAAGTACAGAACTAGTAAGGCTTTTGAAAGAAATGACATCTGAAGCAGATAACAGATGCCTGTACAAATCTCTTAATATTAATGGTACTTGTTAAATTGTGACACTCGAAGAGATCTATATACAGGAAAATGAATATGCACTAATAAACTGAAATATGATGTCTACCGACCAACCTGATATCGAATGCTGCCTGGTGGCATTGTGGGCATGTGATGCACTAAGAAAAAATGTGTAAGCAGAACAGAGAAGCGTGAGGGATCAGTCTAGTGACAATATGGACTGCAAGTAGGGAAATCCACTGACATAATCAACTTTGACAAAGACCAATATAATGAAAAGGGTAGAAGCTACTCACCATATAGTGGAGATGCTGAGTTGCGGAAAGTCACAACAAAGAAACTGTTGGAAAGTTATCTTTTGGACACCAAAGCCTTTGCTAAAAATAGACAACACACACACACACACACACACACACACACACACACACACACACACACACACACACACACACACACACACACACACACACACACACGCGCGCGCGTGCGCGCGCGCGCGCGCGCGCGTGCGCGCGCGTGCGCGCGCGTGAGCACAGTCTGACAGTTAGAGCCAGACTGAGGGCTCACAGAGACTGATTGTGTGCTTGTGAGTTGTGTGTGTGTGTGTGTGTGTTTTTTGACAAAGGTCTTGTCTGCCGAAAGCTAACTTTCTGACAGTTTTTTTTGTTGTGCCTTTCTGCGACTCAGCATTTCTGCTGTGTGGTGAGTAGTCACTATCATTTACATTATATTGTTACTTTCCATCCTGGATTTACCATTGTTTGATTTTGTGAAAGGCCAGTTTTTATGACATTTGCGATGTACTTCTCTGCACTCATTCCTTACAGTTCTGGCAAGTCATAAGGTTTGTTAAATGTGTGATAATTTAATGTTTGTTGGTTATGTTTGTGTTTATAGCTGTAAATAAATATCTTAACACCAGCTAATTACTGGCTAGAAATAAAAATGTGCATTAAACCTTTGTTGAAAATCATGAGAGAGACGACGACAGATAGTCACTAGCTAGACTGCAAAAGTACTAAGCGTGGCACACCACAATACCACTCAAAGTTAAAGTTCATGAAGCTGTGTGACAAATTCACAGGTCACAACTCCTTTTAATGATGGAATATGTCGTAAAACTGTAACTCAGCTTTTACAAATTGAAGTGTGTTCACAAATAGTGCTGTATCGCATATTTTGTATTACCTTGCGACACTCCACCATTCTTGTAACATACAGCATTATTCATACAGAGGTGCGAAAACTGCTCAAGTCTCCTTGCTGTTTAATGCTGCTTTCAGATGGTAAACAGGACAACTGTTACAGTAGACAAAGCAGACTGCTGTATACAACATTATTCCACGCCATTCTACAAATTGTCCCTTACAGCGTTATTCGTGCACACACTTCAATTCACATTTCATGAGTTTAAGTTTCATCATCTCTTCTTGCAGAATGGTGAACATAACCTCTAACAAATTTTAGCACTCCTGCCAAATTGTCATTACCAGTGCATCATAAACGTAAATTGTGAGCTGCTTTATAAGTTCACTGCCAAGAACACTACACCCGTATGAATGCAGTAGTAGATATGCATAGACCAAAAGGTGCTACTTTGTAATGGTATTTCGTATCTTCAAATAGAAAAGCCGTGTATTTTCTGCTCTCCTCTGCCAATGGGCATTGTTGGAACTCACCAGTAAGATCCACACTTGGGACATTAATGTGACTTTATAAAAACCCTGAATTAGCTTGACCTTGTTTTGGGGGTAGTCCGTTACCTTAATTATTACTTAATTTCCTAGCATCTAAAACTATATTGACTGACTTATCCTTTTTTCTTCACAACTACTATGGGGTTACAGAATTCACTTGTCAATAATATGCAAACCTCACATTTACTATAAGTCAGTTCTTACAGCTCTCCTATTTGCTGGTGCTTTAGGATAAGACGTAATTTTTTATGGACCCATGTTGTTTTACTGTGGATGAGTACACCAAGTTTGTCACCACCATGGTATTTTTGAGAACAAATCCCTGTTATTGTACACCAATTGAAACAGTTCTGCGTTATCATTTTCATTTATAAGCTTTATGTCACTCATTTTCATATTCATTTATTCAACAACCTTTAACACATCTCTCATTGAACCATCTGCAAATTAGTCATCAAGTTCTCTCCAGTTAACGTCCTCTTAAATTTCGCATTCATCCTGCCATCTCCAGCATTCAGTTAAAATGTTTTGTCTTCACAACCCTGGTGGTGTCGGATAAATCTTTGACAGAATTGGAATAGGAAGTGCTGGGTGGGTGGATTGGGTATGTCTTGCACCTGGGTCTTCCACAGGGATATGATCCTTGTGATGAGGGGTTGTGATTGGTAGTGGCATAAGGATGGATTAGGTTGTTGTGGAGGTTGGGTGAGTGATGGAACACCACTTTAGAAGAGGTGGGAAGTTTCTCAGGTAGGATATCCCTCATTTCAGGGCATGATGACAGGTAATCAAAGCCGGGCAAAGAATGTGGTCCAGTCATTCCAGTCTGAGTTCAAATGGTTCAAATGGCTCTGAGCACTATGGGACTTAACATCGGAGGTCATCAGTCCCCTAGAACTTAGAACTACTTAAACCTAACTAACCTAAGGACATCACACACATCCATGCCCGAGGCAGGATTTGAACCTGCGACCGTAGCGGTAGTGTGGTTCCAGACTGAAGTGCCTAGAACTGCTCGGCCACACCGGCCGGCTCCAGTCTGGGATGGTACTGGATGATGAAGGGGGAGACTCCTTTATGACTGGTTCTTGGGGGTGGTGGGAGGACTGGAAGTGTGAGTGGAAAAGGGATGTGAGATCTGTTTGCAGATTAGGTCTGGGTTAGTGCACGTCTGTGAAGGCCTTGCTGAGGTGTCAGCATACTGAGGAAGGGAGTTTTTGTCACTGCAGATATGCTGTCCCCGGGTGGCCAGGTTGTATGTGAGGGTGTTTTTGGCATGGAAGAGATGACAGCTGACAAAATGCGTGTACTGTTGGTCGTTGGTGGGTTTGGTGTGGACAGAGGTGTGGATGGAACCATCAGAGAGGAGAAGATAAACGTCTAGGAAGGTGTCATGCTGGATTGAGGAGCGAATGGAAGAGAAGGTGTTGAGGTGTGAAGGAACAGAGGTAGGATGTTCCGGCCCTGAGTCCAGATCAAGGAAATATCATCAGTGAACCTGACCATACTAGGAGTTTGGTGTTTTGGGAGGCTAGCCTCCCATGGCAAAGACACCTAACACATCCTTCGTGACTCTCTCCTCTACTCATCACTGTTGATGCCACCTCCCCATACACCAACATTCCTCATGCCCATGAAAGGCACTAACCTAGACCTAATCCACAAACAGATCTCTCGTCCCATTTCCACTCACACTTCCAATCCTCCCACCACCCCCCAAGAACCAGCCATAAAGGACTGGAATGACTGGACCACATCCTTTGCCCCGGCTTTGATTGCCTGTCATCATGCCCTGAAATGAGGGACATCCTACCTGAGAAACTTCCCACCTCCCTAAAGTGGTGTTCCGTCACTCACCCAACCTCCACAACATCCTAGTCCCTCCCTATTCCTCTACCAATCACAACCCGTCATCACAAGTATCATATCCCTGTGTAAGACCCAGGTGCAAGACATACCCAATCCACCCACCCAGCACTTCCTATTCCAGTACTCCACAGGTTTATCCTACCCCACCAGGGGCCAGGCCACCTGTGGAAGTAGCCATGTCATTTGCCAGCTCTGCTGCAATCATTCCACAGCTTTTCTGTTGGCATGACTACCAACCAACTGTCCACCAGGATGAATGTCCACAGCCAACCATACTGTGGCCAGGAGCAAAGTAAACCATCCTGTGGCTCAACATGCAGCTGAACATAAGAAGCTTGATTTCAAAAACTGCTTACTACCTGAGCTATCTTGTTTTTTCCCCCCACGACCAGCTTTTCTGATCTGTGCAGATGGGAACTATCCTTACAACATATTCTCCGCCCACATAATTAACCCAGCCACAACTGATAACATACTGTCTCCACACCCTCCACCCAACAGTTTTGTCTCCCCTGTGTCCTATCATCTCCTCCCCAATCTCATATCACACCCTGCCAACACATCCACCCACATTCCCCCTCCTTTTTTGCGCTCTTTATCTGTACCTTGCAGCCCCACAACATTCTGATGCTGCACCTGCTGGGCAATCTAGTCCATGCACACTCCACCAGACAATGTTGTCTCTCTCCACTCCCATACACTACTATCCTTACCCTTCCCTGCCCCCTCCACACTGCTTCTTGCATCCCACATGGTAGTTACATTCCGGCCTGATATGCTGAAGTTGGCGGTTATGTGTGTGTGAGGTGTAGCACACACCTCACACACACATAACTGCCAACTTCAGCATATCAGGCCGGAATGTATATGAATTATGTGTCTTTCTCTTTTACTGATGAAGGCTGTGGCTGAAAGCTTTATGTAATTTTAATTATCCCCGTCTGCATCTTAACAAGTCTTATTTACAGTAAGTAGCAATCTGTCTCTTCCTACACTGTTAAAAATTGATTTAGTTTTTCTCTTTCTGTGACTACATCTGATACACCTTTTTTCCTTTCTACTATGCTGTAATTCCGTGGGCATCCTTTATTTTTACTCCTGCAACTGAAAGCTCTACAATATATTGATTTTTAACAAATTCATGGAACTTTCTTATATAATGTATATTGTATTACCAGTGTCTACCAAAGCAACCTCACTTACATTCGGGAGGATGACGGTTCCATCCCGTCTCCGGCCATCCTGATTTAGGTTTTCTGTGATTTCCGTAAATTCTTTCAGGCAAATGCCGGGACAGTTTCTTTGAAAGGGCATGGTTGAATTCCTTCGCCATACTTCCCTAACCCGAGCTTGTGCTCTGTCGCTAATGACATTGTTGACGGGGCGTTAAACACTAATCTCTTCCTCCTCCTCACTTACATTACCCTCTTTAACATTAACCGCAATCTGAATCCTCTGTAACATGTTATTTCAGTTCTGTCTCTGTTAAAAGATCCACCTCTATCTCCTAATACAACCCGAAACCATTAAAAAAATTTGCTTCCCTTTAAATTATTGTGAATATTAACCACCCCCATCCCCGAAAAAAATTATGTTAAAGAATCTCTTAAAGTAAAATTTTTTGTACTTAGTCCTCCTAGCTTCACTGCAAAACAAAACTTTTTGTTCCTCCCAGTTTTCAGCAGTTAGCAAATGGTAGCATTGAATATGAGCTATCCACTGGCCTCATTATTTTGATATTTTCTCATCCAGTCATTTATTGAGTCATTTTCAACAACCGTAAGCTCTTGGTCTCCAGTGTACGATGCAGTTTATTCATATCATCATCATCATCATCATCATCATCATCATCAACTGCATCCATTCTCTGTACAACACAAATATCATTGGCACAAGCACTTCCCTCTAAATGCCCATTTGCAAAAGCTATTCTTACAGTTCCACTATCTGCAGGCGACTAACCTCGTTTGTGGGACATGCACCTTCCTGTACATTTCTGGCCACAAAGACATCTGACACAAGCTCTGCGATATGCACACAACTTACATCATCTACAATGGTGGATGACCCTATTGCACCTAATTCGATATTATTAGTGTTGCTGTTCACACATTCGTTCAGCTCATTACAACTCATATTTATTTAATGTGGTATCGCAGCTGTTCTAACTGTGAATTATTACATGACATTAAAGCTGCTAGTCCCACACTATCATCTTCAATTTACACAATCTTACAGGTATCAGCTTGTAATCTTTAAATATTAAATTCTTCTTTTTTACTTTTTGCTGTTCCACAAGCTCTGCCTTTATTTATTTTTATTTTATCGTTATATTGAAACAAATTTCCTCATAAATAATTGTCTCGCATGATTTCAACCATTTTACAAAACCTCTGTCATTTCTGCTCTTTGTTACTATTATTATAAAATCTGTTGTTGTTGTACTCATTAAAATTCCTTCTTTTGGTCCTGTTCAAGTCATACTTTCTTGTTCCATTTCTGACCCTAACTAGAACAGTTTTCAATTTCTGGAACACTGTGCTTGCTTGTCCTTAAATTTTTGGTCTGTTATCTGGAACCTGCCTGTGCTTATTTCTGTTATTATTTTTCCAGTGATCTCTTTCGCTAGTTAAATCTTCTTTTGTTGCTTCTTCAGTTTCCATCGTGATGCCTGTTTCTACTAGTATTATTATTTTGCCACTTCCTAGCCTGTCTGTTGCTGTTCTTGTGTCCCTGGCTGTTATTTTGATTATTTACCCAATTTGGGCTGACATTTTGCTTGATCCATCGTCTAATTAAAGTCTTAAGAACCTTCCTACTGCGTCAGTAGAGCACTCGATTAGTGACCATTATAGAGTCTCTGATAACCTTCTTTTTAATATTGATATATATGCCATGTACCAAGGGACCCATCAAGATGTACCAGCTTACTTAATTCCTCCTGGCAGAATTTCCTCACTGAATGAATATATTCCTGCCCTGTATACTGATCTATACGAAATTTTATTGTGAAGCTAAATTGCTTAGTTTGACTCCAGTATCTATTTAAAATCATTTGTTCAAACTTGTCATACATATTAAATTGATTGGTATTTTGGTTAGCCAAAGATTATGCCAATCTCTGCAGTAATTTTTTACAAATTTGATTTTTGCTTCATCATTCACACCATGTATAAAACAATCCTTACAAGAATCCAAAACATCTACTGCATGATTTTTGCTATCACTTTTAGAGCTTTTAGTAGTAGAAAATTGTATGACACGCCATACCACATTGGCAGAGACAATACCCAATTCTAAATTGCGTATTCTATTATTTAGTTTAGTGATCTTTTCTGGTCGACGTTTTCTTATTGTGGCTTTTTCTTCTATTCCCTTCCACAGACTTTCAGCTGTGCTTGCCATTTTGCTTCTCAGAACAGACCTGGTTTCATCATTGGAAACCACAATGCTCATTCATTTCTCCTAGAGCCTGCTTCATCTCTACATCCCTAGCAGCACACTTCTGCTTGCTGAAATCAATTTTTCCCCTTAATTCAGTTCCAAATGCTTCAGCCCTTGACAGCAGCTTCTGCTCTACTCTGCCAAACTTGCTATTTAAATCAATAATTTTATCGCCAATGTTCCCAGTGGTAGTCAGTTTTCACATTAAGCATATCTTCTTTAAATTGTCCATAGAATACGCCATATTATTTTTCAAACCACTCATATCTTTTTAAGGTCATGTTTCAAACCCCCCACTGAATTGTCCAAATCAACTTTAAAATTTCCTATAATAACATTCAGTTGACACAATATTCCTCTGAACACAGGGATTCCTGAAATTGTGCCTATTTCAGCATGTCATTTTGGAGTCTCAGGCTCACTTCCACTAGCTACAGACTCACATTTCTTTTTCATCGCTGTGCCTAACAAGAAAATTGTGCACTGCTGCTTCCTTTAACTTATTCAATGACCCACAACGTTACTCTGCAGCCACAGTCACCTCCCCGGTGATGAGATGAGATGAGATGAGGTGAGATGGACTGCTCTTGTGCATCCCCAGCTGTTTGCTGTCGACTGCTTGCTGTTGGGCATGTTTTATACCCTGTTGCAGCCTCTAGGAACCATTGAATGCTGTTGTCATCAAGAATGAAATTTCCACTCTGCAGCAGAGTGTTCGCTGATATCAAACTTCCTGGCAGATTAAAACTGTGTGACGAACTGAGACTCTAACTTGGGACAAGTTTGAGTCTTGGTCCAGCACACAGTTTTAATCTGCCAGGAAGTCTGTTGTCAACTGCTAGATGGTCTGGAATTGTTACCTGTTGACTTATGATACTGCTGCTGCCGCCTTCTGCAATTGCCTTCACTAATTCCTGCACCAATCAGTTTGTGAAACACTGTCCTGGAAACATGATTTCACATGTGTGAAGTTCTCGCCTGCATGTAGTGCTTAGCGTTCTGCAAGTCAAAGGTTTTACAAAATGTATGGCCGATTTAATGTATGTTGACATTGTTTGGTCTAGAGGATGTTCCCGCACCTGCCACAATTCCCTGTAAATTGTTCTGTTAACTTCTAATAATTATCAGTTGCAGGCAGGATTACAGTCAGTGGTGTGCATAATATTCTAAACCAGCTGGTTATCATTTAGAAATAATAACCATTAATAAACCTTTCTTTAACATTGTGAGAGAAACCATGACACATGGAGTCACTCGTTAGATTACAAAAGTCCAGCACAGCACGATACTGTTCAGAGTTCAAATTCCTGAAGTTATATGAAGAATTCACAAGTCCAAACGCAACGCAGCTCAAAGTTAGAATTTTACAGAACTAGCTGTGGAAAAATTCATACATACAAATCCAATTCTGCCAGAATTTCAAGGTTCATCAGACTAGCTGTCAGAAAATTCACAAGCTCATGAAACTGTTACCCAAATAATTGTAGTCACTGTAAATGCTCATCAGTATGTACATCTATTTCTGGTGGTCTGTGAAAACAATCTGTTTCTAGTCAGCATCACCACACTCAAAAATTTATGTTGAACTTATTGCTGCTACAGATATTACACGTGAATGTCACCAGCTTCCTGTGCAAGGCAGATTTTTGCTGAAGTCCTTATGGTTGTCTCATTGTTTACATTCTAATCAGTGATATAATTAACTTATCTGCTGTCTATTACTGACCACCATGAAACTAACAAGTTTATAGATAGCTATGTTAGTTTACTTTCGGCCGGCCGAAGTGGCCGTGTGGTTCTGGGTGCTACAGTCTGGAGCCGAGCGACCATTACGGTCGCAGGTTCAAATCCTGCCTCGGGCATGGATGTGTGTGACGTCCTTAGGTTAGTTAGGTTTAATTAGTTCTAAGTTCTAGGCGACTGATGACCTCCGAAGTTAAGTCGCATAGTGCTCAGAGCCATTTAGTTTACTTTCTCATACTGTCACTATATTTATTTCCTATTGATTTATTTTGCATTAAAATATGTTTTTAGTTCTTGGAAGTAACATTCTGGATCATATCTCAATATGTATTATATTAATAGAAATTCTGAACCTGTTCAGGTGCTATCTGTGGACACTTCGTTCTTTAAAATTGCTTAATGTGTTTACAGGAGTTATTAGCTAATGAAAATCGTAAATCATCATTATCTCAAGTACTATTCTTGTCAGTATCTCAGGTACCATCCTGTTTACCAACTGGGCATTTAGTTGCATGTTCTCATTTCATTTTTAACTTTCATTTGGTGTCATTACTATTTTGTGGCCCCTGACGCCATGCCATGCTGACATCAAATTCCACAAACAGTCAGCAACAGCCATGCACCTGGGTAAAACTTACTTGCAGTGACTCTCCACCTACACCTACCTGCTGCTATGTGGGCTGGGTGTGTGAGGGGGTCTCTTGTCCTGGTAGACCTCCAAACAAATCTTGAGGGCCTTGTGATTTGGAGGCCTCCTTCCGGACCCCCCCCTCCCAACCAGATCATTTTTAATCAAATCCACAAGGCTAAAATACATTCAGTAAATAAAAAGCAGGTTGGAGTACAGGTAGCTCCCCTTGCTACTCTATCCTGTGCAAGCATCTTTTCTCTGAATAACTGTTCCAGCCTATGTTTTTTTGAATGTGCTTACTGTATTCATCATATGGTCTGCCTCTACAATTTTTGCCCTTACACATCCCTCGAATACTAAATTGGTGATCCCTTGATGTCTCAAAAAGTGCCCTAATATTCAATACCTTTGTTTAGTCAAGCTTTCCCTAATTCAATTCAGTACCTCCTTGTTGGTTACGCAATTTGCACATGAAATCTTCAGTGTTCTTCTGTAGTATCACATTTCAAAAGCATCTCTTTGCTTCTTGTCTGAATTGTTTATTGTTCACATTTCGCTTCCATACATGCCTACGCTCCAGATAAATATCTTAGTGAAGATTTCCTAACACTTAAATCTATATTTGATATTAACAAATTCCTTTTCTTCAGAAAATCTTTTCCTGCCATTACCAGTCAACAGTTTGTATCCTCTCAGCTCAGGACATCATCAGTGATTTTACTGCCTAAAAGCAAAACTCATCTGCTACTTTTAGTGTGTCATTTTCTAATTTAATTCCCTCAGCATCACCTGATGTAATTTGATTACATTCTATTACCATTGTTTTGGTATTTTTGATGTTCATCTTATATCCTTTCGCGACACTGTCCATTCCATTCAGCTGCTCTTCCAAGTCATTTGCTGTCTCTGACAGAATTACATCATCGTCAACAAATCTCAAAGTTTTTATTTCTTCCCTGAACTTTAATTCCTTCTCCAAATTTTCTTTGGTTTTGTTTATTACTTGTTCAGTGTACAGATTGAATAACATCAGGGATAGGCTACAACCTGTCTCACTTCCTTCTCAATCACTGCTTCCCTTCCATGCCCCTTGACTGTCATTACTGTCGTCTTGTTTATGTACAAGTTGTAAGTAGCTTTTTGGTCCCTGTATTTTGCTCCTGCTAGCTCAAAGCTTTCAGAGAGTGTATTCCATCAGCATTGTCACATGTGTGAAAAATATAAACAAAGGTACCCACTTACCTAATATCAGGCTTTGGCTATTGTCAATGGATGTGTCTAGAATTTTTAAAATTTTTGTAAAATATTGCATAAAACTTAAAAATGTAGAGTGATAACCAGTTGTCAGCTTGACGCAATTATTCTGCATGAAACATTCTTGATACCTATAAGTACCATAAAAAAAAAAAAAAAAAAAAGAAAAAAAAGAAAGAAGAAGAAGAAGACCATGCATAAGTGCAGGGAAGAGCTTACCAATGATCTATCAATTTTTTAACTAAAGCATTACATACTAAAAATTACTTTTTCAAATGTTATACATAAGTATTGTGTAGTGTATTTTATGAATAAAAAATCAAACTAGATGAACTGGAATATATATCAAAAGATATCAAACAGCAGCTGGAAAAGTATGGGCTGCATATTTCTTTGTACAGTACTCAAGGTTATGATAATACCTCACCAATTTTAGGTGTAGATGTAGGAACACAACAAAAAATTCGAGAAGTCAATCCAAAAGTACAGTATGGTCCGTACGGCAATCATTCCTTAAACCTTTGTGGAGTCCATGAATTCTCATGTGTTCTATCTAGCATACCTGCTTTGGAACTGTAGAGAAGTTACATTCATTCTTTTTATCTTCTACATATAGTCCTGTTCTCAGAAAAGTTCCAGGTCAGGATTATTATTATTATTATTATTATTTTTTTTTTTTATTATTATTTCCCCCCCCCCCCCCCCCCTAGTTGCCATTGAAGTAGTCCCCTTAGCTATCTATACACAGTTGCCAACGTTTATGGAGGTCTTGGAAGCAAGCAGGGAAATTTTCAACTGTGATGCTTTTTAGCTCATTTATCACAACCCATTGGATGTCTGCAAATTTATGATGAATTTTTCCCTTTAGCAACCTTTACACTCGCGGAAAGAAGAAAAATCACAGGGCTAGAGGTCGGGTGAATATTGCAGATGTGGGGTGGCAATAATAGAAAGTCTGGCCAGATACTCGATAATAGAAAAAGGCACTATGAGGTCTTGCATTGTGATGCAGTAAGAAACAGTTCTGAGAAGTACAAATCTGGGCGGTAACGTGGAATTGCTTGTCTCAAACATTTCGAGACTTCCATGTAAAGAGTTTGGTTCACTGTTAAACCTGGATGAACATACTGAAGTGGACTTACACTTTACTGTCAAGGAATGCGATCAACATTGTCGTTGTTCTCGAACGCTGTCGTTTCACTGTTTGTGATACTGGCGATCTAGAACTCTGTACTTTTGCATTTCATGTGAGGGTCATACTGTTAGCACTACTTTCATCCCCAACAATAATCTTTGACAGAAATGTGTGATCACACCTGGCTTTATCCAGTAGTTCAGCAGAAATTCTTCATCTTTCCTCATTCTGTTCATCATTGTGATAGATGAGATTTGCATTAAGTTTCCATTTCCCTAAATCTTTGCGTAAAGGCTTGTGATACACGTTATGATTCAAATTAAGTTCTTCTGATATCACACATACTGTTACAGGATGGTCTTTTTGTAGTAACTGCCTTACACGCTCTATGTTTGCATTGGTATGTGCTGTAGGCAGTGACCAGCTCCTGGGATTGTCTTTCACTGATTCTCTGCCTTCATGAAATCTTTTTTGTCACTCAAAAATATGACTTATTGAAAGTGCCTCACCTGCATATGCTTTGCTTAATCGTTGTCCAAGTTTCACTAGGGATTTTGTGGAGCTTAACGCAGAACTTAAAGTTCAATCTTTGCTCACAGTCAGCAATTATTGTGTCACCGTAAATAATGTGCCAAGAACCAAATAGTTTGTTGCTAAGCATAGCCCTTCCACCCAGTGAGTTTTGAGGAAACATGGCCAAGGTCATTTCAAGAACACACACATACCAGGTAACATAAAAACAACATTTTCTCCTTTTTAGTATTGCAAACTCAGAGTAGATGGGACTTACTTGTAAAAAGAAAAATTGGGGGGGGGGGGGGGGCAAAAAAAGTTTTAAACAATTTCCTGATACCTACTGAACTGCTAATTATAATTCAGTTAAAGTTGTAAAAGAAAAAGGGGAAACATTTGCAAGCACTTCGAAAGTTATGCAAGATCCATCCAAGACAAGCCTTGATATTAGATCTGCAGCTGTCTTGCTGCTTCCAGCAATATATGATTTTTCCTTTTTGAGCTACAGTATGTGATCAAAAGTATCCGGACACCCCCAAAAACGTACGTTTTTCATATTAGATGCATTGTGCAGCCACCTACTACCAGGTACTCCATATCAACGACCTCAGTAGCCATCAGACATCATGAGAGAGCAGAGTTGTTGAATGTGGTCAGGTGGTTGGGTGTCACTTGTGTCATATGTTTGCACAAGAGATTTCCACACTCCTAAAAATCCCTAGGTCCACTGTTTCCGATGTGGGACTGTGAAGGGTGAAGGGACATGTACAGCACGGAAGCGTATGGGCTGACCTCATGTGTTGACTGACAGACACTGCTGACATTTGAAGAAGATCATAATGTGTAATAGGCATACATCTATCCAGACCATCACACAGGAATTCCAAACAGCATCAGGATCCACTGCAAGTATTATGACAGTTAGGCGGGAGGTGAGAAAACTTGGCTTTAATGGTCGAGCGGCTGGTCATAAGCCACACATCATGCCGGTAAATGCCAAATGATGCCTCGCTTGGTGTAAGGAGCATAAACATTGGACGATTGAACAGTGGAAAAATGTTGTGTGGCGTGACAAATCACAGGACACAATGTGGCGATACGATGGCAGGGTGTGCGTATGCCGAATGCCCAGTGTAGGTCATCTGCCAACGTGTGTAGTGCCAACAGTAAAATTCGGAGGTGGTGGTGTTATGGTGTGGTTGTGTTTTTCATGAAGGTGACTTGCACCCCTGTTGTTTTGCATAGTACTATCACTGCACAGGCCTACATTGATGTTTTAAGCACCTCCTTGCTTCCCACTGTTGAAGAGCAATTCGGGGATGGCGATTGCATCTTTCAACACGAGCGAGCACCTGTTCATAATGCACGGCCTGTGGTGGAGTTGTTGCACGGCAATAACTACCCTGTGATGGACTGGTCTGCACAGAGTCGTGACCTGAATCCTATACAACACCTTCGGGATGTTTTGGGACACCAACTTCACATCAAGTAAATGAAGTTTTTGTAACCTGAAACTAATAAAAAATTACCTTCACTCTACAGTGAATCGACGGTGACTAGCCAGTCTGTCCATTTTATCAGTTGAAAGAAAAGTTTAACGTAAAAAAATTTAACTATTGAGAATTTCAGTAAAATAAATGTACAAAAACGTGCTATAATGACATCAATAATAACTACTAACTTGTGCTGAGGTTACGAAAGTAACTGATGTTATAATAGAGGGAAACATTCCACGTGGGAAAAATATATCTAAAAACAAAGATGATGTAACTTACCAAACAAAAGTGTTGGTATGTTGATAGACACACAAACAAATACAAACACACACACAAAATTCAAGCTTTCGCAACCCACGGTTGCTTCATCAGGAAAGAGGGAAGGAAAGGGAAAGACGAAAGGATGTGGGTTTTAAGGCAGAAGGTAAGGAGTCATTCCAATCCCGGGAGCGGAAAGACTTACCTTAGGGGGAAAAAGGACAGGTATACACTCGAGCGCACACACACACACACACACACACGTCCATCCGCACATATACAGACACAAGCAGACATTTGTAAAGCCAAAGAGTTTGGCCAGAGATGTCAATCGAGGCAGAAGTACAGAGGCAAAGATGTTGAATGACAGATGAGGTATGAGCGGCGGCAACTGGAAATTAGCAGAGGTTGAGGCCTGGTGGGTAACAGGAAGAGAGGATATACTGAGGGGCAAGTTCCCATCTCCGGAGTTCTGATAGGTTGGTGTTTGTGGGAAGTATCCAGATAACCCGGACGGTGTAACACTGTGCCAAGATGTGCTGGCCGTGCACCAAGGCATGTTTAGCCACAGGGTGAGCCTCATTACCAACAAACACTGTCTGCCTGTGTCCATTCATGCGAATGGACAGTTTGTTGCTGGTCATTCCCACATAGAAAGCTTCACAGTGTAGGCATGTCAGTTGGTAAATCATGTGGGTGCTTTCACACGTGGCTCTGCCTTTGATCGTGTACACCTTCCGGGTTACAGGACTGGAGTAGGTGGTGGTGGGAGGGTGCATGGGACAGGTTTTACACTGGGGGCGGTTACAAGGGTAGGAGCCAGAGGGTAGGGAAGGTGGTTTTGGGGATTTCATAGGGATGAATCAAGAGGTTACGAAGGTTATACACAAATACACAAATATTCCGCACGTCCAGGGCCTCGCTGTGATGGAGCACTTCCTTTCACGCTGATCACCTGCCACCCTACCTAAAACCTCTTTCCTCATTACCTTAGCCAGCTTCATCCTGACTCACAACTTCTTCACTTTCGAAGGCCAGACATACCAACAATTAACGGGAACAGCCATGGGTACCAGGATGGCCCCCTCATATGCCAACCTATTTATGGGTCACTTAGAGGAAGCCTTCTTGGTTACCCAGGCCTGCCAACCCAAAGTTTCGTACAGATTTATTGATGACATCTTCATGATCTGGATTCGCAGTGAAGAAGAACTCCAGAATTTCCTCTCCAACCTCAACTTCTTTGGTTCCATCAGATTCACCTGGTCCTACTCCAAATCACATGCCACTTTCCTTGACGTTGACCTCCATCTGTCTAATGGCCAGCTTCACACATATGTCCACATCAAACCCACCAACAAGCAACAGTACCTCCATTATGACAGCTGCCACCCATTCCATATCAAACAGTCCCTTCCCTACAGCCTAGGTCTTCGTGGCAAACGAATCTGCTCCAGTCTGGAATCCCTGAACCATTACACCAACAATCTGAAAACAGCTTTCGCGTCCTGCAACTACCCTCCCGACCTGGTACAGAAGCAAATAACCAGAGCCACTTCCTCATCCCCTCAAACCCAGAACCTCCCACAGAAGAACCCCAAAAGTGCCCAACTTGTGACAGGATACTTTCTGGGACTGGATCAGACTCTGAATGTGGCTCTCCAGCAGGGATACGACTTCCTCAAATCTTGCCCTGAAATGAGATCCATCCTTCATGAAATCCTCCCCACCCACCAAGAGTGTCTTTCCGCCGTCCACCTAACCTTCGTAACCTCTTGGTTCATCCCTATGAAATCCCCAAACCACCTTCCCTACCCTCTGGCTCCTACCCTTGTAACTGCCCCCTGTGTAACACCTGTCCCATGCACCCTCCCACCACCACCTACTCCAGTCCTGTAACCCGGAAGGTGTACACGATCAAAGGCAGAACCACGTGTGAAAGCACCCACGTGATTTACCAACTGACCTGCCTACACTGTGAAGCTTTCTATGTGGGAATGACCAGCAACAAACTGTCTATTCGCATGAATGGACACAAGCAGACAGTGTTTGTTGGTAATGAGGATCACTCTGTCGCTAAACATGCCTTGGTGCACGGCCAGCACATCTTGGCACAGTGTTACACCGTCCGGGTTATCTGGATACTTCCCACTAACGCCAACCTATCAGAACTCCGGAGATGGAAACTTGCCCTCCGCTAATTTCAAGTTGCCGCCACTCATACCTCACCTGTCATTCAACATCTTTGCCTCTGTACTTCCGCCTCGACTGACATCTCTGGCCAAACTCTTTGCCTTTACAAATGTCTGCATGTGTCTGTATATGTGCAGATGGATATGTGTGTGTGTGTGTGTGTGTGTGTGTGTGTGTGTGTGTGTGTGTGTGTGTGCGAGTTTATACCTGTCCGTTTTTCCCCCTAAGGTAAGTATTTCCGCTCCCGGGATTGGAATGACCCCTTACCCTCTGCCTTAAAACCCACATCCTTTCGTCTTTCCCTCTCCTTCCCTCATTCCTGATGAAGCAACCGTGGGTTGCGACAGCTTGTATTTTGCGTGTGTGTTTGTATTTGTTTGCGTGTCTATCAACATACCAATGCTTTCGTTTGGTAAGTTACATCATCTTTGTTTTTAGATATAACTGATGTTATAATCGTACAAGCTCTAGTTTCAGCCATAAAAAAGTAAATTGTAGTTTTTTTTTTTATTCTATTCTTTATTATTTCTTTGCTCTCTTCGTGACAGTTGCTGTAGTAAATGCTGATTTGCATTCTTAGTGTTCCGCCTGTATCTTTAAGTATGTACGGGGTAGATAAAAATATGTATTTACACTTTGATAAAGGTAAGTCTATATGTTATCATTAGTATTACAGTAAATCAATGTGAAACAGCTATAGTAAGTGTTGAAAATGCTAAACAACTTCCTCCAAACACTTCTGAACACGATGCTGCGCATCCAAGGTCACATCTTCCAGAGTAGCTTCAGGTATTTGTTGACAAGCCATTTCAATTTCAAATAAAACTATATGGTTACAGAGACATTTTAAAGTCTCAAACATCTATGATGTATATGCATACTGAAGTGAAGAGTGAAAATTTGTACCAAGGCCGGGATTTGGAACCAGGTCTCCTGTTCACTAGGCAAACGCTGTAACCATTACGCCACCATGGCACAGTGGCTTTGCACAACTACCCGGACTACTGTAGCATGCCTCCCTCTTCAGTTCAAATTTTCATTTGCACTTCAGCTCACTTGGTATTCCCCCTAAACTGAATCTCCATTTCAGAGGCCCTCCAACTGTATTGCAATAGCACCTCATCATTGAACGAAACAGGCAATCCTTCCTGAAGCCCAGGCATAAATGTTTTAATCAAATGGAATGTGAATACCAGGTGGCATGAACGGAAATTTCATTTGAGGAGGGAGGCATGCTAGGGTAGTTTGTACTGAGGTGTACAGCCACTGTGGCAGGATGGATTAGTGCTTATAGCATCTGTCAAGTCAGCAGGAGACCTGGTTTCGGATCTCAGCCTTGGTACAAATTTTCATTCATAGCTTCATTCTGCATATACAATTTCATCATTTGATGGCACAGTTTCGCTATTGTGTGTGGCTTTCTGCTGCACACTGGTACTTGAAGGTACCCCACAAGTAAAAATAAAGTGGAATCAAATCAGGAAACATGTGGAGTACTCAATGGGATCCTTTTTCCAATCCAATGACCTGCTGTGTTGTTTTCCAAATAGGCATGCACACCCAAATGAAAGTGGGAGTGGAGTGCCATCTTCTAGAAAGAAAACACCAAACAAAGCATGAATGGATGATAAAATTAATGTGTCCAGTATCTTCAGGTAACTGCTGCCAGTAATCGTACCTTCGAAAAAGAAAGGTCCTGTCAGTCTCCTTGATATAACCCACACCAGACATTAAGCCCTGAATCATTGACCGCTTGCTCGACATAAGCAGGATTTCATGGGGCTCTTTCATTTACATCTACTTCACATGTACATTGTTGTGTTGATTTCTGTGGTGAGTCTGTGACTGCTTCTAATACTTGAGCAGTTTCATCATATGTTGCTGTGTGTGGCCAGCCTGATCTTCCCTTATGCATATACATAATTGTTCAAGTAGTTTCAAACTTATTACAAAGGTGAGTGATGCTTACATGTGTTGGTGACTCAGTTCCATTTTCCTGCATCTGATGTTCTTGCACTTAACTGATGTTCCAAACATCCTTTACCATTTGAGAATGCTGTTTCACTTCTTGAACTTTAGTTGTGTTTGTGCCAGGGCCTCACTTTGTACACTGACATTGGCACAACACGACACTACTGGCATCTGTTGCTCAGCCATTGTACTACATGTTCAACCCATACCCATTGTGATTTCAAAGTGTATGGTTTGTATAGCTGATTTTAAAGTGCATATATAGTGTTTTGATCTACCCTGTGTATTACTAGAGCATAGAGTACACACAGTATAAATTTGTTTATTTTTTGTCAGCCATTACATCTATATGTTTACAAAATGTACACACAAATACACCAGTTTCTAAGCAGGCTGGGAGCTTCATCTAGTTTTGCTGCCCTTGGCTTGTGACTGGCTTCATTGCTTGGCTGGGAAGTTACATAAAAATAATCAAAAAACCTGGTATTAGTATTGAATCTGTAGATTTCAGTGTAGCGTGGTTGATTGATGACAGTGTACAGTGACATTTAATCCTTGTGACTGTGAGTAGGAGCTGAAAAGGAGTAACATGTGAAAATAATTGGTGTAAAATTGCAGGTTTTGGGGTTGTGAGAGTGGAAAGGGACTGACATATGTAACATAATTCTGTCCTGCAAGGAGCAGTTTCAGCCATGCTTGGTACACTATCACTTACTACCTGGAAAAATATCAGTGATCCAAATTAGGATGGAAAGGCAGTGACGCAGAAAAATAATATTACATTCATTTTTCTATTTGACATAAGATTGTGATACATCAGTATCCTTGCAACACTGGGTAATCAGTTAGTGATGTATTAACACACACAACCACAAATTTTGTTTCTTTCAATGTAGTTGTTGTTTATTCCTGTTATCACAAACACGAGTACTGTGGAGTGTTCCGTTTTTACCATAACACTGTCACTTGAACTGTTTTCCCAATATTTCTATACGTCTACATCTAAGTGGATATTCTACAAATCACATTTAAGTACTTGGCAGAGGGTTCATTGAACTACCTTCACAATAATTCTCTGTTATTCCAACCTAGTACTGCGCGCAGAAAAAACGAATGCCTGCGTCTTTCCATGCAAGCTCTGATTTCCCTTATTTTATTATGATGACCATTTCTCCCTAAGCAGATCGGCATCAACAAAATATTTTCGCATTTGAAGGAGAATGTTGGTGATCAGAATTTCGTGAGAAGATTCCACTGCAACAAAAACCGCTATTGTTTTAATGATGTCCACCCCAAATCCTGCATTATCTCAGTGATACTCTCTCCCCTATTTCACAACAGTATAAAACGTTCTACCCTTCTTTGAACTTTCTCGATGTACTCCATCGATCCTATCTGGTAAGGATCTGACACCGCACAGCAGTCTAAGTGTCCTTCCAATAAAACACAATATTTGGTTAGCTTTCTTCACAACATTTTCTATGTGTTCCTTCCAATTTAAGTTGTTCATAATTATAATTCCTTGTATTTAGTAGAATTTATGGCCTTTAGATTTAGTTTAACAGATTTCTTAAAGCACTCATGTGGATGACCTCACACTTTTTGTTGTTTAGGGTCAATTGCCAATTTTTGCACCATGCAGATAACTTTTCTAAATCGTTTTGCAATTTGCTTCGATATTCTGATGACTTTGCTAGATAATAAGTGACAGTGTCATATGCAAACAAACTAGGACGGCTGCTCAGATTGTCCCTGAATCGTTTATATAGATAAGGAACAACAAAGGACGTGTAACACTACCTTGCGTATAGTTCTTGTATTTCCTCATTATGATTCAAGGAATTTTAATCATAATTGTGGCACAGTTTTTGTATATTACAGATAAATCTGAAGTTTTTTCCTTGTTTGTGTCATTGTAACAGAGAGATATAATTGCCACGATAATTTTAAATTGTGTGCGTTTAACAATTTATTTGTTCACTTTTTATAATTAATGTAGATGTGATACAGTGTCAAATACTTTTCGTATGTCAAGAAAATCTGTGAGATTGTCTTCATCCATAACCGTCATGATGTCATGCGAGACAGGCAGAAGTTGGATTTCTCATGACCATTGCATCTGGAATCCTAGCCTGTTTGTACAGAGGAGGTAATTCTGTTTGAGGTACATAATTGTGTTTGATACCAGAATATGTACTAAGATTCTACAGTAAATGGGTGTCAAGGATATTGGACAGTAGTTTTGTGCATAACTTCTGCTGCCCTTATAGCAAACTGGGACATCCAGGAGAAGATAACCTGACATTGGTAGATGACTTGGAGCCAAAACATTGTAGTGGCAAATGCAAATTAAAAAGAATATTTAAAACAGATTAACAGGGTTTTTGGGTGTAAAAAGTTACAGGTATATAAAGCATAACATGTAATATGAAAAGGTATTGTAGCATCAAATTAGTCAGAAGAATTTGTACTCTAGCAGGAAATTACAATGTGTGATCCTTAGCACTAGTTACACTAGCATTAGCCAAATAAAAGAATTTGAATTTTCAGTAGTCATTCTTAGTGAGTAATCTATTAAGTACTCCATCTTTTTTTCAGTTGGTGAGAGTGTTAATGGAATCGTGTCATGATCATGATGAAGCTGTACGCTTAGCTGCTGGAAGGTGTCTTGGAGAGTTAGGTGCAATTGATCCTGGCATAATGCCCACTCGGGAACGTTTGCAACATACTGGTGTGTGGTTTTTTATATTCTTTGCATTCTTTGTAGTAATAGATATGAGGATACTTTTGGACAACAAGCAAAGTTTTTATTAATTTGTTGGAATGGTTGATTATAGGTTCAGGATACACTTTCTCACTTGATGTTGAGGATGAAAGCTTTGCTGTAGCAGCAATAACTGAATTGGCGAAAGGCTTCCAAAAATCAAAAGTTACTCAAAATGTAGATGCCTTCTCATATTCTATACAGGTTTGTGTCAGACTGTTATGTACATTATTTTTGTTATGCATATTTAGCCACATTTCCTTGTGGTAGGATTTTAAAGATTATGTCTTTGTATCTCGTTCTTTGTTTTATACTGTAGGAGTTACTAAAAATTTATCAGATAACAGAAAATTCACCATTATGGAACAAATTTTCGGGGAATGTTCAGGACATTATGAGACCACTTCTGAAATCTACATACAAGTCTGTGTTGAAACGTCCAGAAGACTTCCCATGCCCTATATATGGGTAAGTAACATTTAACCACAGAAAGTAAGTGAAAATTAATTTAATTTCGTACTTCAGAAAGATAGGTAAATAACCCACTGCTGAAAGGAGCTTTGAACGTTGACCAGATATTGATGAGCTGTGCCTTTTCCTCTGTTATTTATTTATTCCATGTGATCCGATGGTACACAGTGTGTTGCAGATGTCGGAAAATATCAGTTAACATTGTTAACATATATTAACATAGGCCTATAGTATCCTAATGTATTATATTGCTCAATGTTTTCAATTTAACACAAATAGCAAGATTACTGTTCTAAGTATTCATTTATAGAGTAAAAACAGTGAACAACAAATATGACTTCACGGCTTTGCTAAATTTTATGTTGTCTTCGATGGACTTAATACTAGTGGGAAGATTGTTGAACAGTTGGAGGCCGATGTGGAAAGCTCCCTTTTTACACAGTTGAGTGTTTGTACATAAAACATGCACATTTGCGTTTTTCCTGGTGTTGTGTTCATGTATTTCATTATTTTTTACGACTCTGGTGTCAGTTGACACTACGTGGTTTCTGAAAAATTTTAGAGTCTCGATAATGTATAGGCAAGGCAGTGTAAGGATTTCCAACTTTCTGAAGATGGGTTTGCAGGAGTCTCTGGGTTTGCTCCCAGTAATAATCCTCATTGCTCTCTTCTGGATTCTGAATGTGCTCTGAGCAGTTGGAGAATTTCCCCAGAATATCACACCATATTTTAGGTGGGCTTGTATGTAAGTGTAGTACGTGCTGGTTAATGTTTTCAGGCTAGCACATGATTTCAGTACACTCAATGCATAACAGCCAGTACTAATTCTGGCATTTACCTTTCCTGTATGTGTATTCCATTTCAGGTTATCTTGAACCCACAGACCCAGGAATTTGAAAACAGTGTCGGTATCTGTTGGCTGGTTATTTACAGTGACAAATGGCTTAGAGGAATTTGCATTGGAAGTTCATGGAAGCTGTCTTTTTGGTGTTGATAGTTAATCTGTTGATTTTAGCCCAGTTGCCGAGTTCTTCAGTGGCCAGGTTCACAGCTTTTTGCACAGCCTCTGTATTCTCCCCTTTGAGGAGTACAGTTGTGTCATCTGCAAATATTATTGTTTTGTGTGCATCAACATTCAGGCTCAAGTCATTAATATACAGGAGGAAAAGTAGGGGTCTCAATACTAAGCCCTGTGGAACACCTTGCTTTACAGTTTTATTACTTGATAGTATTTCTGTTATTGAGTTCCTTTGTCTATTAGTGTATTTCATGCTGACTCTCTGCATCCATTTGGTTAGGAATAGAGCAATCCAATTGTTTGCAATTTCTCTGACACCATAGTGTTCTATTTTTTCCAGCAATATTTTGTGGTCAACAGTGTCAAAAGCCTTTGGAAGATCCAGAAATATGCCTGTTATGGGTTGTTTTCTATCTAACAGTTCTAATAGCATATTTATGCAATCATATACTGCAGTTTCAGTAGATTTGTTGCTTCTGAACCCATGTTGAGCTAAACTTAGTAAATCTTTTTTTTTTTTCAATGAAGACCATAAGTTTTTTGTACATTATTTTTTTCAAAAACTTTAGAAAAGCAGGATGAGATTGAGATAGGCCTGTAGTTATTCATATCTTTATTATCACCTTTTTGAAGACAGGAATTACTTTAGAAAGTTTCAGAGCTTCAGGGAAAATACCTGCCTGGAAAGAACAGTCACAGAGGTGAGTTAATGGTTCAGCAATTGTGTGTTCACTATTTTTGATTACAGCTGCTGGAATACCATCAATTCCAGCTGAATATGAATTTTTTTAACTCTCTGAGGGCTTTTGCAACATCATTTTCAGTGACTTTGGTAATGAAAATTGACTCTGCACATGTGTGATATTTTTGGTTTGTGGTTGGTAATTTGTGTTAGGATTATTTTTGACCAATTTTTCAGCTATGCTCATAAAGAAATTGTTGAAAGAGTTCACCACAACTCGCGATTAGATATAGATTCATTGTTGAGTTTGATTTCTATGTTCATGTGTGAAGATTTCATTTCCCTCTTTCCCTTTTTATGATATTCCACATTGCTTTTACTTTATTGCTGGATTTGTCAATGTACTCATTATTTTGCATCCTTTTTGCTTGTCTTATCACTCTTCTAGGATACATGTGTAGTTTTTATAGTATTCTGTTAGTTGGAGGGAGTCACTACTTTGTTTACATAACATGTGGAGTATTCTTTTATGTTTGCAAGAGATTTTTATTGCTGGTGTAATCCAACTCTTGTTCCTCTTATTATTATTATTATTATTTATTCTTACTGGTTTTTGTGGAAAGGCCTCTTCAAAGTGGTGGATCATTTTGTCAAGAAATATGTTGAATTTCATGTTGACATCATTGGCTGTGTACATCTCTGTCCACTTTTCTTTACTAAGGGGGGCATTTAGCTTGTTCAAGTTATCTTGGATGAAAAACCTTCGTAAAGTTTTAGGTGGGACTGAATTTGAGGTATCTTTGCAAACATCGGCCTTTAGAATGACAGCTTGGTGGTCGCTGAATCCTGCATTGTATACTTCTAGAGTTGGTTTAAGTTTATTTCTATTTGCAAAAATTTGATCTAGAGCTGTCTTGGATGTGGGTGTTATGCTAGTGGGCTCGTTTACAAGGCCATGCAGATAATAAGTTTTTGCAATGTTAATCAATGTCTCCCTGTTTCTGTTGTGGGTGAGAAAGTCTACCGTATATTAAAGTCACCACATATAATCACATCCTGTTTCCGTAAATGGTTGTTTGTTGAGGCTTTGTTTGGAAACAGAAATTTTAAATCTCTGTTAAAAAGGTGCACCCCAAACAAGACTGGTTGTCACAAAATGGTTCCTCACAGAGTAACGCCTGTTACAGTTATTTGTGAAATGATGTCTTGGACATACACAGTCTTTTCTTAAGTTGAACTATTATTGGAGTACTCTAAGCTGTTATTAATGTCAGAATAAAATCTGCGTTATTATACAGCACAAAAACCTCAAACATAAGAAAAGTAATGAAGGAAGCTTCTGAGCTACAAATGCAGAGTAGTGATGGCGAGTAATGTGAAAAACTAGGCACTATAAATTTTAGTGGCTAAAAAAATGAATATGAGAAAACTGTCATCAATGATCGTGTGTGTTCACCAGTCACTGTAAAGGCAAAGCAATACTCTTTAAGAAGATGTGGACAATGGTATACAGAAAGTGCTGAAAAACTTTCCTGCCAAATATGCACGGTATTGCTGCTTTAGAATAAGTATTAGAGTGATGCCGACTATGAGTGTACAGTCCATTTTATTGGCTGCTATCTATGTGGGGAATACATTATTCATTTAATTGCACACTAATTCTTGAAAGTCATCAGCAAACATTCAAAATCTGTAAGTTGCAATGTAAACTAAAGTTAATTATTGTGACTAACCACTGCAAAAACATGCAACAGGTCCATCACACATGAATATAAATATCAACTGCAGCAAATAATTACAGATTGCAGCTGCCTGAAATGTCATAAACAAAGTTAATGTTCGTAAACTCGTGGAAAATCAATCACTGAAAACAGACTCAAATAATGTGAGTCACTGAAAATTTAAAGTATATAACTTGTGTTCACAAAATTATTACAATTCTAACAAAATGTTAAACTATGTATCTGACAGGGCTAATCGACTGCGCAGTCGTCTTGACTGACTCACTGACAATGACCAAGACCAAGACCAAAGACCATTTGTGTCCTACAGTTTGTCCTACGGTTAAGAGATGAACAGATGGAGAGTAGTTCTTTTATTTATTCCATTCAATCCATGTCTGAGATATGACTGGATTATCTTTGACATTATTTAAAAAGACTGTTAGAATGTTGTTATACTGTCACTCTCTCACTGCTTTGATTGTGTTTGCAATCAATTTTTCTCTTAATAAATATAATGTGTGACTTACCAAACGGGAAAGCACTGGTAGATAGACAAAATAAAAACACACAAACATACACGCAAATATCAAGCTTTCGCAACCCACGGTTGCTTCATCAGGAAAGAGGGAAGGAGAGGGAAAGACGAAAGCATGTGGGTTTTAAGGGAGAGGGTAAGGAGTCATTCCAGTCCCGGGAGCGGAAAGACTTTCCTTAGGGGGGAAAAAGGGACAGGTATAGACTCGCACGCACACACATATCAGGGGGAAAAAGAGACAGGTGCACACTCGCACACACACACATATCCATCCGCACATATACAGACACAAGCAGACATATGTAAAGGCAAAGAGTTTGGGCAGAGATGCCAGTCGAGGCGGAAGTACAGAGGCAAAGATGTTGTTGAGTGACAAGTGATGTACGAGGGGCGGCAACTTGAAATTAGCGGAGGTTGAGGCCAGGTGGGTAATGGGAAGAGAGGATATATTGAAGGGCAACTTCCCATCTCCAGAGTTCTGATAGGTTGGTGTCAGTGGGAAGTATCCAGATAACCCGGACAGTGTAACACTGTGCCAAGATGTGCTGGCCATGCACCAAGGCATGTGTAGCCACAGGGTGATTCTCATTACCTACAAACACTGTGTGCCTGTGTCCGTTCATGCGAATGGGCAGTTTGTTGCTGGTCATTCCCACATAGAAGGCTGTCCATTCGCATGAACGGACACAGGCGGAGTTTGTGGGTAATGAGGATCACCCTGTGGCTAAACAAAGCAGTTGAATGAGAATATTCTGGATCATCATTGGAAAAAAAAAAAAAAAAAAAAAAAAATGCTACATTCAAAGTGGTATGAGAGGTTACTTTTAGATATCATTTTGAGGGCAGAGACTTCAGAGATAAATAGGTGGAGAGGAGCTCCTTTATTTATTCTATTCACCCATTTCTGTGATGTGATTGGGCTATCTTTGACATTGTACTAAAAAACAAAGTGTTGTTATAGGGTTACTTTGTTAATGCTCTGATGGTGTACGTGTTTGTGACAAATTGAACCACCTTCACAATAAGGCTCTATTATTCAAATCTTGTGCAGCATGTGGAAAAAAAAGAACATCTATATCTATCCGTGCGAGCTCGGATTTCCCTTCTTTTATTATGATGATCATTCCTCCCTATGTAGGTCAGCATCAACAAAATATTTTCACACTCGGAGGAGAAAGTTGGTGACTGAAATTTTGTAAGAAGATTCTGCTGCAACAAAAAACAGCTTTGTTCTAATAATGTCCATCCGAAATCCTGAATTGTGTCATTGACACTCTGTCCCTGTAGTGCTTCAAGAATTTCGGGGTAAGTTCTAGAAACACTTGGCTCTCCACCGTCTCGAACACCCGATATTTTAATGATGAGAGTGAGAGAGCCTTTTTACTTCGCTACACATATCTGTGTGCACAGGAGGGACAGTTGTCACGAGAAGCCAGGAGCTGTGTCGGACGAGTGGCCCTGACAAGGGGTCACCAGCAGTGCCTTGGAATTTATATAAAAAAGTCAAAGAGTGTTTGTATAATGTTCCGTGGTTTGTGGTGTCATGAGGATTGTTACAGAGACAGATGAAGCGTGTATTGTATAGAGACACTTACTTCATGTCTTGGCTCTGCATGAGGCAGCACGTATGTAATTGTATGGGAACCAGTTGGCTTGCTGGAGCTTGTTCAGAATAATTGTTACTTTGAGGATGAGAGTTGAAGATATATTGTTGTTGAACTGAAAAGATTCTACGAGTACATGATTTATTTCAAGAATAGAGAGTTGGTTAATACTATTCCCTTTAATCTGATACAGTGTTCGGAGAAGACTGAAATAGTTAGAGCGACGTAGCTGATGACCCAAAGAAGAGGATTGGCTGCACGCACAACGTATGAGTCAACTGGAAGAGACATGTGAGCCATGTAACCCAACACAGCACTGTCTCTTGTTGTCCAAGAAAACGTTAGAACATGGCGACCAAGTGACAGGACTCTAAGAAAAAGGGAAATTGTAAGCCAAAAACGGGGAGAAGATATTTGAGTTGCCATAGCAACCAGGCATAACAAGACTGAGAAACTGTTTCGAGTAATTGCATTGTGTCTACTGAACCAAAGGAAGGAGTAGCATAAAGGATTAGGGGAAAAGGGTAAAATGTTTAAGGGTCCGTGACACGTGGAATTTACGACTGCAACTGGAATGAGAGTTCTCAAAATACAGAAGTAAGAGTAATGTGGATTGAAGTAGTAAATAAAGGTTTATATTCTTCAAAGGTATCAAAATAGAGTAAAGACTCAGTGGAAAGACAGATATAGGGAGCTTACCCTGTGAAGTTCAAGAATTTATGAATAATACATATATATCTAGAATTATGGAGTAAATGAATATCTTAGAGAGGTGAATTGTCATTAAATATGATGTCAATGTACATATTGAATATGTATAAAATATCAAGTGTTCAAGCTAAGGGGAGGGATATGTAGTGTCTTGAGAATTTTGATTTTCCACCGTCTCGAACACCCGATATTTTACGCTTGTGAGTGAGAGACGTGAGAGTGTCTACCTTGCGCCGGTTTTCTGTGCGCGCAAGTGTATCAAGAGAATGCTACAATGTGGACAGTTGATAAATGCAGGCAAGTGGTTGCCGCACTCGCCTCAGAAGCTACATGCCCAGCACAAGGAGTAAGCGCCCCTTACTCCGTGACGGTGCTACATCAGTCATTATTGTGAACAGTTGACTTATGTTATAAGAACATAAAAAGACACTTACTTACTGACTCTCTAGAGATTCTGATAGTGGGAGTTTTCTGGAAGTGTATTTATTGTAAAAGTACTTAGTAGTTTCTGACAGACCACGAGTCATTGGGCTTACGAAATATCATTCATTTATGTGAAAACTGGTATGTGGTGTTGTGTTTGTGGAAGTGAAAATGTTGTGGGATTGATTTAAAAGTACCTTATGTGTACGGAATCATTCTAAAAGTAGAGGAAATTTCTCCAAACAGCATTATATCTTCGGAGAAGAAGTTGGGGAGATCCACGCAGCCGGCTGTCCTGAAAAGAATATCGGCAAAGCACCTCCAAGTAAGTCCAGTGATGATGGGGACGTGTGAGTCTTGCACACCACCACCATACAGCTTCCTATAGTTGCCAGAGACTGCCAGAACGTTGTCAAAAGCCTTCTGGAACTCTAAAAGTATGAATCAATTTGAGATCCATTGCTGGTAGCGCTCAACTCTTCGTTGTATAAAGAGCTAGTTGTGTTTCACAAGAATGTGTCAATAGACTGTTCTCTTTGAGGTAATTCATAATGTTCGAACACAATATAAGTTCCAGAATCCTGCTGCATATCGATGTTGATGATATGGGCCTGTAATGAAGTGGATTACTCCTACAACCTTTCTTGAATATTGGTGTGACCTGTGCACCTCTCCAGTCTTGGGGTGTGAATATTTTGTTGAGCAAGTGTACGATTGTCCAGTACGGAGCTATTTCATCAGCATGCCCTGAAAGGAACCTAATTGGTATTCAGTCTGGACTGGAAGAGTTGCTTTTATTAAGTGATTTAAGTTGCTTCACTGCTTCGAGGATTTCTACTTCTACGTTACTCATGTTGGCAGCTGTTCTTGATTTGAATTCTAGAATATTTACTTTTCTTATTTGAAGAAGGAATTTCGGAAAGCTGTGTTTAGTAACTGTACTTTTGCAGCACTGTCATTGACAGTATTTCCATTGCCATCACACAGAGAAGGCATTGATTGTGACTTTGCCATTAGCATACTTTACATACAACCTGAATCTCTTTGGTTTTTCTGCCAGGTTTTGAGACAAAGTTTCGTTGTGTAAACTATTATCAGCATTTTGCATTGGAGTCCGTTCTAAATTTTGATCTTCTGTAAAGTATCAGATTAAACTCAAATTTTCTGTGAATCTTCCAGCAGCTGTATCATCTGAGTTGGGAGGTCAGTAAAAGGATCAAATTATTATTTTATTCCAATTACCAAGAATGACCTCTGTCCGTACCAACTCACAGGGACTATCTACTTCAATTTCGTTACAAGATAAACTACTTCTGACAGCTACAAACGCACCACCGCCAACTGTGTTAAGCCTATCCTTTTGGAACACCCTTAGGTTCTTCCCAAAAATTTCAGCTGAACGTATCTACAGCTTTCTATTAGTGCTTGGAGCTCTGATACTTCCCAACACAGCTGTGACAATTCACAACAATTATACTGATGGTTCATGTATCTACATTCTTCCTGTGTTCGACCTGCACCCTTTGAGACTGAAACTCTTTTTGTGCTTTCCTGAGACCCTCTAACCTAAAAAAAATTGCCAAGTTCACACCACACAGCCCCTGCTATACAAGTAGCTGCCTACTGTGTGTAGTGGATTCGACCTATTTAGTGGAACTCGAAACCCAACCATCCTATGGTGCAAGTTGAGGAATCTGTAGCCTACACAGTCACAGAACCATCTGAGCCTCTGATTCAGACCCTTCACTCTCCTCTGTACCAGAGGTCTGCAGTCGGTCCAGTCGACATGCTGCAAAAGGTTAGCTCTGCTTTCATCTTGCAAGCAAGACTGGCAGCCTTTACCATTTCTGTTAGCCGCTCGAAACTAGAGAGAATCTCTTCTGATCCAAAGTGACATGCATCATTGGTACTGACGTGAGCCACCACCTGCAGTTGGCTGCACCATGTGCTCTTCAAGGCATCGGGCAGGACCTGTTCCGTGTATGGAATGACTCTATCCAGTATGCAATGGAGTGCACATTGGCTTTCTTCCCTACCTTGGCAGCCATGTTCCTAAGGGGCCCCAGAACATGCCTAACATTGAAGCTCCCAACTACCAGCAATCCCACACTCTTTGATTGCCTGGATCTTGGAGGCTGAAAGGGACACAGGACAAGCAACTGCATCTGGCTGAGGGACAGTGTAAGGCACAGACAGCACCTGGAATCTGTTTGTCAGACTAACTGGAGAGGCCTTACATGTGGCCCCCTGGGAAGTCTTTCGCCACCTGCCACACTCCGAGGTGACCTCCCACTTGACCATGGGTGAGAGGTCAATCTCAGTGTGAGCAGTAACTGGGCTGGCCACCGGTGTGGTCCGATTGGTGGACTCAGGTGTGCTGTACATCCGTTGGATCCCATGGCCAACCCAGAACAGTGATGCCCACCCGCTGCAGCTTCAAGCTGTGTAATCCAAACGATCACAGTCAGGAAGTGAGAGTGAAGTGTTACCAACTTGGCTCGCATCTGCACACAGCAATCACAGTTGCTATCCATACTAAAGACCATTGAAAACTACACTACACAGACAAACGAGGACAATCAACATGCATTACGGAACTCTACTGTAGGTATGGAGGAAAGTGCAAGAACTGTGTCTGATAAATTACATTAACACGCAGAGATTCAAAAACTGAACTGCCAAAACACTCTGGTGAAACTAAATAATTCACTCCTAATTAGTAACTTGTAATATATCACAAAATCGGTTTACTTTCCTATGCAAATGAAAATGCGAAGACTGCATCTATTAAATATTAAAATTAACGTGCAAAAACTCTATAGATTTTAAACTATCAAAGCACACAAATGAAACTACACAATTCGCTCATGGTTAGGAACTCGTAAAAGTCACAAAATCGGTTACTTCCCTGTTGCTGCTTGTGTCTCAGCCAGCTGCTGCTGCCTGACTAGTTGACTAATGCCAGCAAGTGGTCACAAAAGCATTATTACACTGCAACAAACACTTTCTGTGACATCATATCCTACTGAATCCAAGTAAACACTTAAACAATGACAACCAATCGCACCCAAATCTAACTGCATATACATATAAGATGCTAGGTTACATTTAAAATTATTGCAGTCATTTCATGATGTATTATGAAAATAACAACAAAGTATTAAACAGATTGTTAACAAAATTCATGGAACATCCTTGCATCAGATTTTTCAGTGTGACAAAATTATGCAAAATTATAAATACATGTAGTCAGTTTGAAGAATGTGTCCCTCTTTAGATGGAATGCCTTTTATTTATTTATTTTTATTCATTGAAATTCAGCCTTCATAGTGATTTTATACAGTTTTGTTATTGACCATTTAAATAATTATTCATCAATCCCATATGATATAATAAATTGTGGCTACTCATCCACTAGGAAGATTAGGTAAGGATCTTGGAAACTAGTCCTGCCTTCATACTACGTGTAACTGGAGGCTTTATAGTATCGGCATACTTGCATGTAAAATATTAATAAATTTGTCTGTAATTCTTTATACACATGCAGTATTTAAAAATTAGTGTGTTGTAGTGTTTACTGTTGTCATCAGCTTTCATTTTACACTTCATACGATCAGATTATTTCAGGGTTTCAGTTGTCGATTTTAAAAACTGACAAAATTAAAAGAATTTTAACTCCTTAAAATTTAACCTAGAATTATGCTTGAAGCTGCAATGGTCTTATCCCATGCCACTATTTGGTTTTTCTGTGTCATATTTGTAGGGTCTGTAGTATAGGCTCATTGGATAATGTAACATACATCTTTAGTTTCATCTACCTTAGCTGGCAGTGAGTCATTTCCATCCTTCAGTCAAATGCTCGTGCTTCAGCCTCAGGAAAAACTCTGCATCTGGCACTCAGCCCGCAGCCTGCTTGTGTTCCTCACCCAGTCAGCTAGGCAACATGAGCTGTTGTAGTGCCGCCATTGCCTCTCATTCCTTGAAGCGGAATTTGGCAAAGCCACGGAATGCACACTGCTGAATAGTAAATGGTACTCAGCAGGAACACTTCCTTATGACCCCTACACAAAAGCCTTATCCACATGTGATTAAAATATTTACTGGCAGGTCAAAACTTATCGGTCAACCAAATCTGTATAGTATCTTCTTTTGTTCTGATAATCAGTCAGAACAATCATGCCTCATACCTTAGATCATTTTGTTGTTAAGAGATTAGGCAGTGGCCATCATGCTAGCTCCCCAGTTCATCATGCAGTTTGGGCTGAACAAGATCCTGGCCGTATCTGATTCGGTAACTGTGCTATCGTATCTGACACGCTTGCAGTATGGAGTTGCAGAAACATTCATCTTACGAACATATTGTAGAGGGTTTTTGAGCTGCAACAGTTGGATCTTTACCAACTTTCTCTGTGTTACAATGTTTCAAAACATCGTATAAAACGAGTTAGTAAATCTCTTTGCAAAGGTCATAGCTCACAGTGGACACTTATCCCTGATTTTAATGAATCCATGCTCTGTATGTATTAACAAGAATTTGTTGTAGTTACCAGATGTTCTGCTAAATTAAATGAGTTACGGCTGGATAATATGTACACTGAATGCCAATAATATTAAATAAACAAAAACAATCCAATTGTTGTCTTTGAATACAAATGGCTTATGTTTGACGATCAGGGCCTGTAATCATCATTCCTGATGACAGTGAGGTTTTAGAATGTTTTGCTTTTTTCAAAATAAAAACAGAAGTCTTATCTTTTTGTCATCAGTTTAAAGTCGGCAGAATAGGGTGTTGGATTAATGAATGAACTTGAACCTAGGAGAACTAAGGGTTGTTTTATTTGAGAACAGGAAAGACTAGGCTTGCGGATAGGAAACAGAGTGATTCAAGATAAAAATTTCAGACAACCCTTTTTGTTTTATAAAATCTGCAGATCATTCTCTATTAATATTTTCTTTTCTTGTCCAGGTGGAGAAACATCTGCTTTAAAGCTTGAAATCCATTCACTGTTTTGCATATGGCAGCAGTACTACCATTATTTTTCGAGCACATAAATTGGAATTTTCTGTTTTTATGTTGAGTAAACTTTAATTTATAATTTCATTATTACAAGTGTTGACTTATTACAATTTATAAACTCTTACCATCCGCAGCTTGTGGTCTCGCGGTAGCGTTCGTGCTCCCTGAGCACAGGGTCCTGGGTTCGATTCCCGGTGGGGTCAGGGATTTTCACCTGCCTCGAGATGACTGGGTGTTGTGTCATCTTCATCATCATCATTCATCCTCATTACAGTCGGAGGAAGGCTATGGCAAACCACCTCCATTAGGACCTTGCCTATTACGGCGGTGCAGGTCTCCCTCATCGTTCTCCTACACTCTGTCAAGGAGTATGGGACTTCATCATCATCATCATCATCAAACTCTTACCCCCCAGTGCAACAATAATTAAAATGTTGAATGGTTTATTTCAAAGTGTTCAGTGTTGAGAGGATGTTACTGTGAATGTAATGAAGCAGGAATGAACATACCTCATTTGGAGAGTTACTGCCAGTGTTTTCATAATATGAATAGAAAATGCCTTATTACCTTTAAGCTTATGAATATTAAATTTTCAACCACAACTGCCTATCATAAAAAATTCCTTCCAACTGATGTATGCAGCAAAGGAATGGTCTGAATAAAACTGAAGCATATTCGTAGTACTTAATCTCATTCTTTACATTTTTCCTGCAGTTATTTCATTTCGAATAAAATTTCTTACCACGATGTTAATGAGCCATATGTTCTACAACTGTTGCTCTCTGGGCAGATTCACATAAATTTGAATTTTTTGTTTTAACTCTTGAACCTCTGACTACTCACAAATACTACACACACACACTTTAGGATCTTTTGCAACAAGGAGGTTGTACATTATTTTTACATTGAGTTGAGCTTCCAGATAGCTTACATTATTGTCCTGGTAATATGTAGCTTTAGTTGGGAAATACTGAATGGGTTCCTGATTAGATGTAATTTTTCTGCTAGTTAGTATTCCATTTTTCATTCAACCCTCTTCAGTCTTTCGGAAATTCTTCCTGAAGAGTAAATTACACAATAGATGAACTTGCTATATCCATACACTGTACAGACTAGCAATATTTTCTTACACAGTTCTGCCTCTGCATCGTCACTCTTAATGATATGATATTTATTAGAACCTTTCTTTATGATTGCCCACTCTGACCTCAATGGTCTTTGTTGGTGAACAGTTTCATTGTTTTAATTGCATATGTGAAATATTCTTCCTATAACCTCTGAAAACACATTCTTTTGCATCTGAAATGCTCAAATCATACACCTTAATATTGCCTTAAGCTATTTTAGTATTACAAAAGACAACTGTAACCACTCATGAAATGTGTTCAAAGTCTGGATACAGTCCTATGTTCATATTCAGTTTGCTACTTATCCACATGATCCTCCTGTTTTACGACTCAATACTGTTTTTCCAACACAGTTGACATGTTGCATACCCTTCACTTTGCTGTTCTTGAATACATTCCTATTGCAATCACTTCCATTACACATACATTTACCACTAATCAAACATTGTTATTACTGTGAATTTCCTGCTACATCCACTTTGTCTGCCATTTTCTCATAACTCACCTTATTGGCTGTTGTATGCATACCCACATGTCATTCCTGCACAGAAATGTGCCTACAAGGACGCAGAAAGCTATGACACTCTTAACTCCTCTTCATTATTTCCCAGACTTATTCATTTTCTGCAGTGATCGATTCAGGTTTGGTGTTGTTGCTGAAATATTTTTAGATAGATTCTGTATGTTTGACATTACGTCTCTTTTCCCTTTTGCTTTGCTGCTAACTTTTCCCTGTGGTACATGTTTCATTCTTTATACAGCATATGATAAAACAAGTGTTTTGTTACTTGTGTTCATCTGTGATACTGCAAACAGTATAATATTTGTTTGGACCAGTGGATAATTCTGAACTTGGACGGTAGCACAGGGACGGAAAATTCATGTACATTAATAAGTTGGTTTCTCCATGTAAGTCTGTTTGCATCAAGCCTGAAGTAATACTCAAAATTTCTGAGATTATCCCTGTATAAATCAGAAAACTTACTTTACACCTTGATTTCTAGTCACCCTCAAAGTAATCCCCTTCTCACTTGTGTGCAATGCTTACAGCAATTTATCTATTGTTGGAAGTGATGCTGAAAGTGTGCTGGCTGAATCCTATTCAAAATTATTTGCAATTCTACTTGAATTTCTTCTATAGAGTCAAAACAGCACACTTTCAACTTCAGTTTCATTTTCAAGACTGGGAAGAAATTGCAAGGGTCTAGATCAGATGATTGGCGTGTGTGTGTGTGTGTGTGTGTGTGTGTGTGTGTGTGTGTGTGAGAGAGAGAGAGAGAGAGAGAGAGAGAGAGAGAGAGAGAGAGAGACTGGTAGAGCAGTCAGTGAGATGCAAAGAACATCTATTGGGAAAGGAAGGTGGTAATGTACACAGTTTCACTTTTGCAAAACATTTACTTATTGCTGATCATTCTCCAAGGAGTTTAGAAGATACCGTAGTGCTGCGCAAAGAGGTAAAAGGGGGGAGATTAGATTTATGGCAAGAACTTGCGTATTGAGACTCAAACCAACAATCCAGCAACAATCAGTCTTGGCTGCTACTGACTTTTTTTCCTTCTTAATTCATTTTACACTTCAAGGGAATGCTCATAGAACATGCACCTTTGTTTGCATCAGCCAGAATCGAACCAGGGCCATCTACTTGGCAGGTGAGCACTCTACCACACTACCTTTTGAAAAATCCACTTTCATTCACAGTACTAAAGTCACTTGGAAAACTTCAAAGACAATTTTCTTGAGGGGATTTGAGGGTTGTGTATAATAGCATTTTGAGATTGATATTTAAGTTCTGAACTTGATGTACCATATAAAAAATTACAAAAATGCGATTGCCATGTTGTTTCCTTGTAAGAATATCTTTCAAACAAAAAGTTTGTAATGATTGCTTTCTTTGAGAAATAGAGACAGATGGTATTTTGGCAAATATGTGTTGTGCAAGTGATGGCCCACAGCTTGTAAGTATTTTATATTAAATGATGATGGTCATTTTGATCAGAATTGGTAACAAATAATGGTTTCCAAAATGAGATTTTCACTCTGCAGCGGAGTGTGCGCTGATATGAAACTTCCTGGCAGATTGGAAGGTAGGAGACGAGAGACTGGCAGAAGTAAAGCTGTGAGACCGGGCGTGAGTCGTGCTTCGGTAGCTCAGATGGTAGAGCACTTGCCCGCGAAAGGCAAAGGTCCCGAGTTCGAGTCTCGGTCGGGCACACAGTTTTAATCTGCCAGGAAGTTTCAAATAATGGTTTGTTTTATCATCAGATCTTGATGTAATATAAAACTGATACGCTGTAAGTACATTTTTTGTTGTTGAGATAAACAGTCTTGGTTACAAGAGAGGCTTCATTGTTGTTTATTTTGCCTGTAGTGCATTTCACCTTGTTTAAGGCACCTTCAGATTTGCTAGCACAACAGGTTTTAAACACAAAGGCTGCCATAGATGCAAATGCCTTTGTCAAAATTTTACTGGTGCCCTGATATAAAACAGAATGGAGGACATGAGGAGTCACACTTAAAATACGTAAAAGACATCAATTGGTAGTTGACCTTGTCAATTGTTAAGAGAGCTTACAATGTGTTCTTGTAGACTATATAGCACAGTCCAGAAGACACCAAAATTGGGATCAGGCCTACAGAAATGCGTCACAAAATGTAAACATGTAAGACATGCCATTGTACATGTTCTGGCCTTGCAAATAATGTTGTCTTTTGGGCTGTGCTGTATATTCTACAAGGGCATCGCATGAAGTTTATCACAACTCGACAAGGTCAGTTGCCTGTTGAGGTCTTTTATATATTTTAAATGTAAGACATTTGTATGGATGGCAGTCTATGTGTTTAACTCCTGTTGCACCAGCCTATCTGAAAGTGCCTTAAACGAGATGAAACATGTTACTGGCAAACTATAAAATAAGAAATCCTGTTTTGCAGTCAAGCAAGAGTGTTTATCTCTTCAAAACATGTATCGCTTGTTTCTGTATCATTCCGCCATGAATAGGAAAAGTTATATATGTAATTAAAGCTATGGACTTGAGATCAATATATCAGTAACTTGAATGCCAGTGCCAACTTTATGTTTGAGTGAGTGTTCATGTAGCAGTTAAGACACAATATATTAGTGAGAATGATTGTGTATTGGTTAAGACACAAGAATCCATCAGAAGTGAGGCTACATTCTACATGAGGGGAGCACATATTAAATGTGTAAATGGCTATAGGAAATGAAAGTTATCTAAGGTAAACTGTAGTTATTTGTGTGCAACAGTGTTGTTTGTTGCTGTATACATAGGTAATGTTAATGGAGCAAAAATGGATTGAGAATTATATGTAACAGAATCATTCTTGTCTGTGAATGTGAATTTTGATAACTTTTTTAGGCCGAAACTCAGCAGTTAATTCACAAATAATACCCATTAAAAGAATTATTTATTAAATTTCAAGACTATTTTGACAAGGACTATGAAAATATTTTACCATGTCAAAAGAAAAAAATAAAGGCATATTAGATAACCACTTTTGTCGTACTTCAGTTTAGTAAGATAAGGTGGATTGTTCACCTCTAGGCCACACCTAAAAATTTAACTTTTGTGTATGGCTATAAAACAATGATTTTGGTTATTGGTTCTTTGTTTTAAAGGTCAAAGTATGGGAGAAACCTTCACACTTGGTTGTATTGCTGGGCCTTCAAAATGATTAGCTTTGTGACAGAGAGGAAGTGTAGAAAGATTTTTGATGCTTGTGCACTGATTGTGAAGAGAGACTTGACAACTGCACTTTACTTGCTCCCTTACATTTTGCGTAAGTTCTTAAATAATGGTATTAATTATTTTTTGTAATTTAGTTAGCACTAAAAATAGTTCTTAGAATATTCTAACTGTAAAAACTGATGAACGCACAAAATATTTTCCACTGATTTTACTTTTTCTGCATTGATTATATATGAGGTGTGATCAAAAAGTGACAGGAATTTTTGTTTTTCTTAAAGAATCTGTATTTATTCAACCATGTCAACTTTGTCCCCTTCAAACTAATTCTCTGCAGAAAATATACACACTGTGGCTGTGCTTTTTCCAATCTTCTGGAACTCACATTTCGTTATGGTCTTTAGCTGCTTCAGCATTCTGGTTTTATCTCATCAGTGGTGGCAAAACATCACCCTTTCATGGTTTTCTTCAGCCTCAGGGGTAGAAAGAAGTCATTGGGAACATGTCTAGCAATTACAGAGGCTGAGATAACGTAATGGTTTTGTTTTTTGCCAAAAAATCACAATCAATCATTTAGGTGTGAATGGGAGCGTTATCATGACACAGTTTCTACAAGTTGCTTTGCCACTGGTTGTTTTCTTCGTTTTTCTTTGTGCAAACTGCGTAACTTCCAGATATTATTCCGTACTGGCCGCACAACCACAAGGCGGGCACTCATGATGCACTATTCCATTGCAATCGAAGAAAACAGTGAGAAGAACCTTCACATGTGATCGAACTTGTCAAATTTTTTCCGGTCTTGCCTTTTCAGGCAGTTTTCATTGGGATGATTGGGCCTTGGTTTCGACATATACGTATACCCATGTTTTGTCACCTGTTATAACCCTCTTTGGAAGTTATGGAACATTGTCGACTTCATTCAAGAATTCATGAGTGGTGACTGTGTGGCACCATTTTTGGCCTAAATTCTGCAATTCAGAACAAACTTTGCTTTCATGCCCAAAATCTGAAAAAAATTGCTAGCATGAGCTAAAGGATAAGCTGAGATAATCAACAACCTCTCTGATCATGATTCAGCAATTTTCCAGAATTATTTTCTTTACTTCTTCCACAATGTTGCCAGTAATTGATGTGCTACAGTGTCCAGCGTGGTCTTCATCTTCAGTACCTCCTCAGTCTTCTTTGAAACACTTATACGACTAATAAACTCTTGTCCTACTCATAGTAGATTTACCAAAAGCCACAATCAACATTTCAAATGCTATGTTGCACTTTATTCCATTTTTCAAGCAAAATTTAATGTTAATTCTTTGATCCATCTTTCTCGAAAGTAAAAATTCACTGAGTGCTATAAAACACAAATAATATTTTCGACTGTCAGCCATAAACTAAATATTCAAAACAGCTGAAAATGCAAATATTTATCAGGAACATGTGCACCAACCCGATAAATTTCTTTTTTTTGATAGTCGGATGTATAAATATTGTGAAAGTAAAGAAAGAATTTCCGTTACCTTTTGATCTTGTGTGTGGTGGAAATGTTTAGTGTAAAATTTTGTTCTACTCTTTCTAAACAAGTTATGACTGGCAGCAGCAAATGTTTCTCGCATTAAAAATGGAACTGTTGTTGTCTGCTTTATGTGGTAAACTATATTTTAAGACAGATAGCTGGAATGAAGCTCAGCACATTGTAGCTGTGATCAAGCAAGGTGGCACAGATTGTAAGACACTGGACTCACATATGGGATGGCATCTCAAATCTTCATCATGCCATCCATGTTTAGGTTTGCCATGATATCTCCCTAAATTGCTTAAAGTAAATACTGGGATGTTTCCTCTGAATAGGCCTTTGTATAAGCCTTAGCCAATTTCCTTCCCTGTCCTTTCACAATCCAATATCATTTCTGTCTCTAACAATCCTGATGAAGGAGTTTTAAGCCCTTATCTTTCTTTCTTCCTTTCTGCATTCAGTCATTCATTCCTCCTTTTCTTCCTTCCATGTAGCTGTGAGAGTATATGACAGAAATGGTGACTGTGTTTCAACACCGTGAAAATAAAACCATTATTGTTTCATCATTGGGTTTCACAACTCTTATTTGTTGTAACATGCATTAAGGAAACAGGTGAAAAAGGAAGAAAAAAAGAATGGGAAGCCTGTTGAAGGATAAACCAACATATACTCAAAGAAGTGTTCATATATAGGAAAGAAGTACAAAATGTTACATCATTTGAGCCCAAGTCTTCAGTTGGGTGATTTTATACAACACCATGTATCTCAATTCAGAATGTGCACAGAATCTTATGGTATGGTTTAAGAATACCATAAAAAGGTTGTTCAACACAGTGGTTAATTTAAACTGAATGTAAACGGTGACTAGTGTGTGTGTGGAAGTTCTGACTAAAATGACATGTACTGAAGCATTTTTACGTTTAATATTGATGAGTGGTGATGCTCATTTTCACTTTAGTGCTTGAATTAATAAACAAAACAGTCTTAGCTGATCTGGTCAAAGAGAAATCTATGTGAACAATACCCAAAGAAGTGTGGTGTGGTTGCGATGTGTACATTTAGAACAATGTCTACTTTCTTTTCTTAAGATAAGTGTGTGTCAGTAACCTCAGTGGCATTTCAGTAATATGCTGACATGCTGGAGACATCCCTTACTCTTGAACTAGCATGCTTCCTTGTCAAATTGGGAATTCTAATTTCAGTAAAGTGGCACTACAGCACACACAAATTTTGGTGCTCACCAACTTTCCAAACTATGTGCCATTTGTGTAGAACTGGTGACATTTCACGAATTCCCTTGTTGCCTATTTCTAAATTTATTATTACTTCCTCTCAAGTCATCCTAAACAGAAAGTGAATGCAAACTGCTCACACAGCATTGGGCACCTAGACTGGCGACATTTCATGAATTCCTGCATTGCTAGTTTCTTAATTTGTGATAGTTTCCTCTCAAGCCATCTTAAACAGAAAGTGAATGCAAACTGCTCACATAGAACTGTGCTCCTGAAAAAGCATCTACTCTAAAAACAAAGACACTTCTTTTGAATTGTTGTAAAGTGCTATGGACCATGTCTATCAAATTTTTGATGATTGCCCAATTCTGAATGATGGTCTGCTCATACAGTATTTTTCAAAATATTGAGCAAAACATCATGATGATTGTACATATTTTACAGATGGCAGTTTGTAATAATGATGCTAATGTTTGTTTGAGATAAAATGTTAAATTCATGCATAATGCCCATTTTTATTCAACACTTTGTATATTAAGTTGTGAAAAATCATGTTTAGAGCTAAGTGATTTGTTGTGTGTTTTTAATTGTAACAACATTTGTTTGTACATCAGCCTTAATTTCATCCCATCGGACTCTACATTTTTGTTGATGTAGAATAATCACAGAACTGTTAGTGCATGCTAAATTGCCTACTTAATTTTGTTTTATTATTTCTCATTGTACATAATTCTTGTTTTACAGTGCATGCTCTTATTGCATGTAACACTGTGCAGCGTGAAACAATCCTATATGAAGTGCGAACACTAGTTCAGAACACTCTACCACAAACTATGTCAGATGAAGTGGAACACAGAACTATCTTGCTGCATCCTCGTCGACGTCCAGGAATGCACAATCAAGGACCTCGCGAACAAGAGCACATACGTGCCTGCCGTGTTATGTATTCATTGTTAGATTTTTTAGCTCATTGGCTTCGTGAATGGAAAGCTGCCCATAGTGCCAATTCTGATGATCATGCGTACCAGAAAGTTTCAAGTAAGAAAAACAATTTACAGGAATACATTCTAGGTTTCATTACTTTTCCTTTTGTATAAGTAGAATATCACAAATATTTGACTATTTGCATATGTAGTTTAGTTTATCATACTGATAACTGATTTCAGCTCATTTATTACAGAGATCCATGAAAATTACCATGGTAAGGCTTACATTACCAGTGTTGTATCTGTTTTATTTCTACTGAGTTGCCTGAGAAATTGTTTGACTAATGGTCAACGTACCAACACATTATTTCTAAAACATTTTTGTTCTCCATTTTGTCTCCCTGATAATTTGTACATTTCTCACGTCAGTGACCAGTTGCCGCCATTGTTCTTTGAGAGGTTTCTGCACAGGTGGCACCGTAAGAAGACATTGGACTTATTTGGGAGGAGGATGGTAGAGATCCTCATCCAGCCTTCTAGATTTAGTTTTTCTCCAGTTTCCATAAACTGCTTGAGGAAAATGCTATCATGGTTTCTTTGAAAAGGTCACCACAAATTTCATTCACTGTTTCTAAGCTTGTGCTCCATCTCTAATGACCTAATCACCAAAGGGACTTGATTTTTTAAAGGTTCTGTGTGGAATCCACTCCCACTCTGCCCACTCCCCTCTTCTCCACTCCCCTCTTCTCCACTCCACCCCTCCCAGAAGTGGTGATCAGGGAGGAAGAGTTTCAGAAGGAGACAGAGGAAGTCAAATTCAGGGAATAAAATCACTGCAGCATCACAAAACTTTAACCCTGTTATATTCCTTACAGATGAAACCAATTGTCCTGATTTAAGTGCTAAGGAGCCAGCATCTGCTTACTGTTTTGACTCCCATTTAGTTCGTGTTGTGTTACAATGAATAAATGTCATCCACAGTAAAATAGTTTCACACAAAATTTGTTTTAATCTTTCTGGAAACGATCAGAGCAAGAGAAATTTTCTCTTACTCACATTTTTGGTCTGCTTAGAGTAACTTTGGCTCCTTGCTTATACAAAAGTTTCTATATCTGCAAAATTCACCTCAAACAGTTGTCTGACATGCTGAAAGTGCTAGGAGTCTCCCATTCTTTGGTCTGCTACTCTTTCAGTACTTTATCGTTTACTTTCATAACAATTTCAACTGAGATAATAGTTGTAAATTTCCTTGTGGAAAGTCATTATGATTAATTCTGTCACAAATATACTCCGCCACTCACATTTTTAATTGCTGTTGATGGATGAGAAGAGATATTCTGTACCCATATGTGAATATCAAATGATTTTAGCATAGCACTATTCTCTCTGTAACAAAGAATTTGATGATTGAACTTTTTTGCCGATACTGAAAATATGCCACTTTTAGTACTGTTTGAAATAAACAGCTGGATACCCGGCCTCTGTGGCCGAGCAGCTCTAGTTGCTTAAGTCCAGATCTGCGCTGATGCTACGGTCGCAGGTTTGAATCCTGCCTGGGCACTGATGTGTGTGATGTCCTCAGGTTAGGTAGGTTTAAGTAGTTCTAAGTCTGGGGGACTGATGACCTCAGATGTTAAGTCCCATAGTGCTTAGAGCCATTTGAAACAGCTGGATAGAATATTGTGAAATCATATATTGAATTTTAAAGAACCCAACCAACTTAGGAGAAAAAGGGGAGGCTGGTCACAATTTTGCTACCATTTGTTGTTGAGTTTGAGAATTTCTTCAAACATATTAAAATTTCGTTATATGTTTTCAAGTCTGTGGCAGTGACTGTTTGATAGACCAACAATTGCAACCTTTTCAAGAAATTCCTTTTTTGTGTGAATTCATGAACTATTTCCTTAGCAGCAGTAAAATTCCACTTACCAGTAAATCCAGTTGTTTGTGTTCTTTGCTGTTTGCACATCAGTTTCCACAGACTAGCTTGTTTGTAGTATACATTACAACAGTGGAGACAAAAGCTTCACATTACCTTCCACTGCTTATGTCCACATTGTTTAACTGTTTGAAGTGATTGAGATTCAAGACAAAAGGTATTGCCAGCAGATGTGTTTTAAATTGAATAATAAAGAATGTAGCTAAAAAAGTGAAACTTAAAAATGAACCTAAAACTTCAAAATTTGCCTGTTAGTAAATTATTGTGATTGAATAATGGCCAGTTATATGTGGGTTACCTGTTACTTATATAAAGTAGAATGTATGTGTGAAATCTCCTTCCTAACTGCAGGCCTCTTCTATACTGCATTTGAATTATAATAAATCATTTTGTGTATTACGGGAATTCTTATATTGTTAGGGACCCTCTGCATAGTTAGTACATGAGCTTTGAAATCTCCATTTACTTTATATGGAACATAAAATTTTGGGGATACTTTGTTAATAAAGTAAAAGTTTCAGATTGTTAGCAGTTCATTAGAACACCCATGTCATTATAAAAATGAAATGTAGTTAATCGAAATTATGAGAAACTTGTAAAAAATTAAAGTAACAATATTATGAAAAGGAAAGTAACGGAGATGCTGAGTTGCAGACAGGCACAACAAAAAGACTGTCACGAATAAATCTTTTGGCCATTAAGGCTTTTGTCAACAACAAATGGCACACACACACACACACACACACACACACACAGCTGCAGTCTCAGGCAACTGAAACCACACAGCGAGCAGCAGCACCAGTGCATGATGGGAGTGGGGACTGGGAAGGGATAAGGAGGAGGCTGGGGTGGAGAGGGGGAGAGATAGTATGGTGGGGCTGGCGATTAGTGAAGTGCTGCAGAGTAGATGGTTGGCAGGGGAGAGTTGGGGAGGGAGGGGGGGGGGGGGAGTAGCTCTAAAGGAGAGAAGTAAAGAGACTGGGTAGGATGGTGCAATGACAGCTGTGTAGTGCAGGAATGGGAACATGAAAGGGACTGGGTAGCTGAGTAGAGTGACAAACGAAGGTTGAGGCCAGGAGGGTTACAGGAACATAGGATGTATTCCTGGAAAGGTTCCCATCTGCACAATTCAGAAACGCTGGTGTTGATGTGAAGGATCCATATGACACAGGCTGTGAAACAGTCATTGAAATGAAGTATGTCGTGTTTGGCGGCGTGTTCAGCAACCGGGTGGTCCACTTGTTTCTTGGCCAAAGTGTGTCGGTGGTCATTCAAGCAGACAGACAGCTTGTTGGTTGTCATGCCCACACAGAATGCAGCACAGTGTTTTGCAGCTTAGCTTGTAGATCACACTGGTTTCTTAGGTAGCCCTGCCTATGATGGGATAGGTGATGTTTGTGACCGGACTGGAGTAGGTGCTGGTGTGATTATGTATTGGACAGATCTTGCATCTAGTTCTATTACAGGGTTATGAGCCATGAGGTAAGGGGTTGGGAGCAGGGGTTGTGTTACAATGGATGTGTATATTGTGTAGGTTCAGTGGACGGCGGAGTACCACTGTAGGAGGGGTGTGAAGGATAGTGAGCACGACATCTCCCATTTCAGGGCATGATGAGAGGTAGTTGAAACCGTGGCAGGGAATATAGTTCAGTTGCTCCAGTCCTGGGTAGTACTGAGTTTAGAGGGAAATGATCCTCTGTGGGTGGACAGTGGGACTTTGGGAGGTGGTGGGAGGCTGGAAAGATAAGGCATGGAAGATATGTTTTTGTACAAGGTTGGGAGGATTTTTACGGTCTGTGAAGATTTCAGTGAGACACTTAGTATATTTTGAGAGGGACCGCTCGTCACAGCAGATGCGACAACCTCGGTTGGCTAGGCTGTATGGAAGGGACTTCTTGGTACAGAATGTGTGGCAGCTGTCAAAGTGGAGTTATTGGTGGTGGTTAGTAGGTTTGATATGGACAGAGGTAGTGATGTAGCCATCTTTGAGATGGAGGTCAACATCTAGGAAGGTGGCTTGTTGGGTTGAGTAGGACCAGGTGAAGCAACTGGGGGGAGAAGTTGTTGAGGTTCTAGAGGAATGTGGATAGGGTGTCCTCACCCTCAATACAGATCGCAAAGATGTCTTCACTGAATCTGAACTAGGTGAGGGATTTAGGATTCTGCTTTTTTAGGAAGTGTTCCTCTAGATGGCCCATGAATAGGTTGGCATAGGATGGTGCCATGTGGATGCCCATGGCTGTACCTCAGATTTGTTTGTTGGAAATGCATTGAAAGGAAAAGTAATTGTGGGTTATGGTATTGTTGGTGGTGGCGACTAGGAAGGAGGTCGTTGGTTTGGGATCTGTCGGGCATTGGGAAAACATAGTTTTCAATAGTGGTAAGGCCATGAGCATTAGGAATGTTAGTTTAAAGAGAAGTGGCATCAATAATGATGGGCAGGGCACTGTGTGGTAAGGGGCAGGAACTGTGGGAAGTCGGTGGAAGAAATGGTTGGTATCTTTTATATAGGAGGGTAGGTTCCGGTTAATAGATTGAAGAGATTCTCTCAGAGGGGGCAAAGTAACCAACCACAATAGGGCGTCGTGGTTAGTTAGACTTATGGACTTTAGGAAGCATGTAGAAGGCAGCAGTGCAGGGAGTGCTAGGGGTGAGCAGAGAGATGAACTTCTGGGAGAGGTTCTGTGATGGGCCTAAGGATTTGAGCAGCGAGTGGAGATCCTGCTGGATTTCTAGAATGAGGTCACTGTGGCAAGGTTTGTTGGTGGATGTATCCGACAGCTGGTGGAGTCCTTCTGCCAGGTAATCCTTGCGGTTCAAAACAGTGTTGGACTCAGTGCCACCCAGGACTGGAGCAACTGAATTACATTCTGTGCCAGGGTTTCGACTGTGTATTGTCATGCCCTGAAATGAGAAATATCCTGCCAACTATCCTTCCCATCCCGCCCACAGTGGTATCCCGCTGTCCACCTAACCTACACAATATACTCGTCCACCCTTACACAACTTTCACTGCAGATCTACAACACCAGTTTTCAGTAAAAATTATTTGCCAGAATGGTGGATATATGATCCAACTGGAAAATGGAACTCTTGCATAATAGATTTGTCTTCCCTGTTTCCATACAGTTTTTATTCTACTTACCACTTATAGGACACTGTATCTCTGTCTTTCTTGCTGTTTATTGCCACAGTAATCAAAGAGTACATTTATGTAATGCTACCAAGCATTTAAGGTTATCATTGCCTTCATACTAGAAAGAAGGAAGACTGCCTCATGCCATTTTTATAGAGTACTATGTTCAAAATGTAGATTTGACTGTCACAAAATTACTCACAAGAAACTATAATTTGAGTGTAATGTATTCATGTACTGCTGCAGGTTTCTTGGAAGAAATTCCAAAACTGTCTATTTCGAAAGGAAACTTCTTCTGCAGGGAATATGCTTGTGCACTGAAATATCTGGAATCGCATGTAAAGAACCAACCAAATGATCTACAAGCCAATTTGTCCTACTTGGAAGTGAGTATTAAAAAATGTTTACACTTATAAATGAGTGTGAAATATTTAAACTTTCTCAAAGATTATCAAAAATTTAGGTTCATGCAACTAGTCAAATGGACTAAGGCATGAAATAGATGATGAGTATTTGAAATAAATATTTATTACAGAATGAGTTTGTTGGAGGAACAGAGGAAAAGTTGTGCTTCCTTTTCCTGTACTTCCTACTCATCTCTTTTAGATCATCTTATGTTTTTTTGGCCAAATCAATTCTTTTACAGGAAATATATGTAAATCTTAATGATCTGGATGGTGTTGCTGGCACATTAGCAATCCAAGGCAAAGAGCCTTCTTTATACCAAACATTACGTGCACATGAAGTAATGGGTCGTCTTCAGGTAAACCACAATTACCTCTGTTTTCACAGACATCTTCTATAATTTTGTGATTAATTATCTAATTGTTGATATTTGTTGTACTGTAGGAAGCATCTGCATGTTACGAAAAAATGGCACAAGAATTCCACATAGATGCCCATAATATACAAGGAATTTTAAAATGTTATTTACGGCTTGACCAACCATTTATTGCCATGAAAATTACAGAAGGTGTTACAGCAATAAGGTATTGAAAAGTTCTATCAAAGTTGCACAGATTATGATTTTTTTATAGACTGCACTATTTACTTGTACAGAAGGTTGCAAGCAAATCACATCTCCAGATGTGGGTGTTAACATATTTATGATTTTGTCTTTAATTGACAGCAATTTATGTTGCAGATATTATATTGTATGATTCTGATCTGTGTTCATTTCGGTAAGTGTTTCTGTTTGATGTAATGGAAATAGCATAGAGTGTTTCAAGAAATAGTAACTATCTCTGAACCGTGATACACATTTGGGTGACATTATCATGTCCATCTGCAACTACAATTTTCAGCATGCACAACAGCCATGTGAGCTGCTGATAGGTCCCCAGAGTGCCAAAGTAGTTATACTGTTGGGTTAGGACCATGGGAATTTAGGGATCAGAAAAAGTGCTTAATAGTCTTGCCCATGTCCTTTTAATCATTTATCAGCAATTTTTTAATGCGCTAAGACTACATTTATAACACTACACTGTGGGATAAATTCTTAGTAGCAAGTTACTTGTTTTAACCCCCCACCCCCATGCTCTCTCTCTCTCTCTCTCTCTCTCTCTCTCTCTCTCTCTCTCTCTCTCTCTCTCTCTCAAACACCACCTTCATCTTTGTCTCCCCTCTTCTTCACAGCATCTGGATTTCTCTCAGACTAGTCTTTGAATGACCTGCCCTAGTTTCCAAACTGCTGCAAACCATTTCTCTTTCCTCCTGCAAGAAGGAACATTCGGTGTCCAAATGCTAAGATTAGTATTTTCTGTTTCTGTCAGCAATAAAAAGAATTTTACATCTGAAGGTAAGCACTTGCCATTAGGGTCTGTCTCCTTGTAATTCTGTTATTCTTGTTGTTGTTGTTGTCTTCGGTCTGAAGACTGGTTTGATGCAGCTTACTGTGCTACTCTATCTTGTGCAAGCCTCTTCATTTCTGTATAACAACTGCAAACCTGCATCTTTCTGAATCTATGTTTTTTGAATTGATTTTTCCATTTGAGACATATAGTTTAATATAGTGGTTTGAGAGTGAACTAAATAACTTACTGTCGGGTGCTGTCTTCTACTCCACTAAAGAGTACTTACAAAGAAATTCTTAAAATTAGTGTTACTTTATGATACAATTGTATTTAGCACTGTTACCTCTGTCTCTCGACCATCAGTCACCCTTCCCCAACTGTCTCTCCCACTTGCGACTCACTTCCCTCATCCATTCACCCGACACAATTACGCGCTTCAGTTGGCCTGGAGTGGTTTGTTAGGGATCTAGAGAGTGAAAGAAAAGTTTATTACAATGATTGTTAAGTATGTGAGCTGATTTTAAGAATTTGCATTTCTAATGAAATATTGAGTACCTTCACTGTTTGCGTAATTTAATATCTCCTTACAGGCCGGAATTAGAGCAAGATATTCTCTCAGAAAAAGCAGAAGCTCTTTGGCGGCTGGGCCAGTATGATCACTTGGAAAAATTTGTCAGTCGCCCTGATGTTGCTCCTGTGCAACATTGGGGAGTACAGGTTGGAAAGGCCATTTCATTGATGCGCCTTCCTGATTCTGGTGGTGCTCTGACTGCTTGTCTCTGTGATATTCAGCGCTTGGTTCTCGATTCCATTTGTGAAACAGTGTACAAGCATGGAGCGTATCGCCATGCTTATAACAAAGTTGTTGAGTAAGTTATGAGCTGTATTATCTGGTAACGTTTCAGTTCTACTTAGACTAAGGGAGAAAAAAACAGAAAATTGTCGTAATATTACAGCCTTTTAATACATAGTTGCAACAGTAGTAAGTTTGTTACTTGCCTGTTAATGATGTGACTTGCAGCAAAATTAACATACAGTATATGGAAGAAAATATGCCTAATTGTGAACCAGTATAATGAAAAGGATAGTCGCTACTCACTATATAGCAGAGAAGAAAAGGGAAAAAAAAAAAAAAGAGAGAGACTGTGTTTGCGTGCACGCGCGCACGTGCGGCACACACACACACACACACACACACACACACACACACACACACACATACATACCTCACATGCATATGACCACAGTCTTTGGCAGCTGGAGCCAGAACTGGCTGTGGTCACGTATGTGCGAATTGTCTGTGCATGTGTGCGTTTTTTTGTCTTCTTTTGACAAAGGCCAAAAGATAACTTTCTGACAGCCTTTTGTGGTGCCTTACTGTGACTCAGCATCTCCACTATATGGTGAGTAGCAAGTATTCTTTTCATTATATTGTTACATTCCATCCTGGATTTTCCATTGCCTGATTGTAAAACCTTATATGAGGATAACACTATGTGTAAGTTCCAATTGTAGCTAAGACAAATAAAAACTCTGATTTGCATATTACTTTTGTACATCAGCATAAGCTGCGTGTACTTAGTCATAAGTCTCCTTTTCACACAAAACCTCTAAAAACTAAAATGTACTTTGAATGGCCCAGAGAAAAGCTTATATCAATGTTTTGGTGGGCTATAGAAAATCTGAGGTTTACCCCTAGTGTACAGTACTGTTTTGCAAAAAAGTTGTATAATAATGTAAGAAGCTAGTGCTATATTGTTCATTCATTTCTCACTACCAGTCATGGCGCAAGCACCCCTCCACACACACACACACACACACACACACACACACACACACACACACACACACACTATTTCACTATTTCATAATGTAGCAACACTAGACCCCTCCACACACACACACACACACACACACACACACACACACACACTATCACACTATTTCATAATGTAGCAACACTAGCACTACCAGCTGACATCCAGAGCCTAGGGGTGACATTTTGATTTCTGTTTTGTGTACTGCGACTTCCCATCTGCGTGCCTGAAAAACTGAGTAAAAAAAAAATTACAGTGCAAAAGTGTATTGTGAAATGACATGTTTCATTATTGTTGTTGTATTTATTATTATTGTTATTATTATTATTGGTGAATTTGCCCCAGAAATGGAAGACGTTAAGCAAACAACTCGAGAAGTTTTTCTTTGAGTTCTTCTTGTTCTTCTAATAGGCTTTCATTCTTTCCAAAAAGCTCATCTGACCACTTTGGTCTGTACTGTTTTTCTTTTGGTTGCTTTGATGTAATTTCCCATTTGTTTACTTTGTGTCTGAAGGTTTCTCTTTCTAGAATGTCAGCTTGTCTTATGTTCACATTATTTAGGTCCTTTCGAATTTCATCTAGCCGGGGTGTGGAATTGCCAAGTGAGGTTACATAATCTCTTATTCTCTTCATCAATCGATTTACTGGTAATTGACTGAGATGATCAAAGAATTTCATTTGCCTTTTCCTAATATCGGTTACAATGTTTGAAAACTTTTCTATTGTTTTAATTGATTGAAGGCTATAACCGTCTTGGGTATGTCTTCCTCCTGGAATTTTCCTGATGATCTTCCTTTCTTCTGTTTTGATGTCCTCAAGTTGTTGTTTTCTATTAAAGGTTAGTATTTCACTTGTGTAGAGGATTTCTGGTTTTATGATAGTATGATGATGATGAGGTTGCATACTCCGAAGAGTGTAGGAAACGATGCGGCAGACCTACACCGCCGACTAGGCAAGGTCATAGCGAAGGTGGTTTGCCATTGCCTTCCTCCGACCATAAGGGTGATGAATGTTGATGATGATGAAGACAACACAACAACACCCAGTCATCTCAAGGCAGGGAAAATCCCTGACTACGCCGGGAATCTAACCTGGGACCCTGTGCGCAGGAAGCGAGCACGCTACCGCAAGACCATGAGTTGCGGGCTTTGATAGTATTGTAGCATCAAATTTCTGGCCCTCTTTACATTGATTTTTTGTTGTAGAGGTTTTGCGTCAACGCTAATCCTTTTTTTAATTTTTTGGAGGTGATGTTGCTGTGAGATTTTTTCAGTACCTGTCTGGAGAAAAGAGAACCACTTGTATGAATATCAAGAGCTCAGATGGAAACCCAGTTCTAAGCAAAGAAGGGAAAGCAGAAAGGTTGAAGGAGTATACAGAGGGTCTATACAAGGGCGATGTACTTGCGGACAATATTATGGAAATGGAAGAGGATGTAGATGAAGATGAAACGGGAGATATTATACTGTGTGAAGAGTTTGACAGAGCAATGAAAGACCTTAAGTCGAAACAAAGCCCCAGGAGTAGACAACATTCCATTAGAACTACTGACAGCCTTGGGAGAGCCAGTCCTGACAAAACTGTACCATCTGGTGAGCAAGATGTATGAGGCAGGTGAAATACCCTCAGACTCCAAGAAGAATATAATAATTCCAATCCCAAAGAAAGCAGGCGTTGACAGGTGTGAAAATTACCAAACAATCAGCTTAATAAGTCATGGCTGCAAAATACTAATGTGAATTCTTTACAGATGAATGGAAAAACTGGTAGAAGCCAACCTAGGGGGAGATCAGTTTGTATTCCGTAGAAATATTGGAACACGTGAGGCAATACTGACCCTATGACTTACCTTAGAAAATAGATTAAGGAAAGGCAAACCTATGTTTCTGGCATTTGTAGACTTAGAGAAATCTTTTGACAATGTTGACTGGAATACTCTCTTTCAAATTCTGAAGGTGGCAGGGGTAAAATACAGGGAGCGAAAGGCTATTTACAATTTGTACAGAAACCAGATGGCAGTTATTAAGAGTCGAGGGGCATGAAAGGGAAGCAGCGGTTGGGAAGGGAGTGAGACAGGGTTGTAGCCTCTCCCCAATGTTATTCAATCTGTTTATTGAGCAAGCAGTAAAGGAAACAAAAGAAAAATTTGGAGTAGGTATTAAAATCCATGGAGAAGAAATAAAAACTTTGAGATTTGCCGATCACATTGTAATTCTGTTAGAGACAAAGGACCTGGAAGAGCAGCTGAGCGGAATGGACAGTGTCTTGAAAGGAGGGTATAAGATGAACATCAACAAAAACAAAACGAGGATAATGGAATGTAGTTGAATTAAGTCAGGTGATGCTGAAGGAGTTAGATTTGGAAATGAGACACTTAAAGTTGTAAAGGAGATTTGCTATTTGGGGAGCAAAATAACTGATGATGGTCGAAGTAGAGAAAATATAAAATGTAAACTGGCAATGGCAAGGAAAGCGTTTCTGAAGAAGAGGAATTTGTTAACATCGAGTATAGATTTATGTGTAAGGAAGTCGTTTCTGAAAGTATTTGTATGGAGTGTAGCCATGTATGGAAGTGAAACAGGGATGATAAATAGTTTGGACAAGAAGGGAATAGAAGCTTTTGAAATATGGTGCTACAGAAGAATGCCGAAGATTAGATAGGTAGATCACGTAATTAATGAGGAGGTATTGAATAGAATTGGGGAGCAGAGGAGTTTGTGGCACAACTTGACTAGAAGAAAGGATTGGTTGGTAGGACATGTTCTGAGGCATCAAGGGATCACCAATTTAGTATTGGAGGGCAGCGTGGAAGGTAATAATCGTAGAGGGAGACCAAGAGATGAATGCACTAAGCAGATTCAGAAGGATGTAAGTTGCAGTAGGTACTGGGAGATGAAGAAGCTTGCACAGGATAGAGTAGCATGGAGAGTTGCATTAAACCAGTCTCAAGACTGATGACAACAACAACAGCAACAACAACACCAGTTAAGGAAGCTTCCATGCTCTCTATGGATTATTTCAGCATGTAGATTGGTGCTTCATGCTCTGTGGTTGATGATAACATCACTGTACTTATGATGAGATGACACAGCAATCAGAGTTTTGTAATTTTATATATATATATATATATATATATATATATATATATATATATATATATATATATATATATATATATATATATATATATATATATATATATATATATATATATATATATATATATATATTAGTACATGAACTTCAGAAATCAAATCAATCTTCATAAGCAGTTTAATGCAACTCTAAAAAATTCTCGAGAAAATTCACTTTGAAGTTACCTAAATGTCTTTAATTCCCTAAAATTAAGGAACCTTTTTGATTGGCTGCATGGCTCTGTGGTAGAATGCTTGCGTGCAATGCAGGTTCTGTTCCCTATCAATACAAATTTATAAACAAAGGAGCATGTTCTGCAAGCATTTCTGTGAAATGTTCATGGACAGAGCTGTTTGTGCAGTAATTAGCAATGTTATTTTTGATGTGTACAACTGACTGGTAAATGTGTTCACATAGAGCAGTTAAAATCCCCAGTGTTTTGAACAGATCTTTACAATGAGCTCGGCTAGTATTTTTGGTTATTATTCTTATGGCTCTTTTCTGGAGTTTGAAAATTGTGTTCATATTTTGTGTGTTTGTTCCCCAAAAAAGAATGCCATAGCTAAGAATTGAGTGTACATATGAATAATATGTAACTAAAAGACACTGCATATTACACACTGGTGATAGGATTCTAAGGTCATAACATGCTGATGACATTCTGTTTGCAAGTACCTTTCGTTATTCATTCCTAGAAATTTTTGCGTTTGTTACACAGTCTATAGAGGTACCATCTACATTTAATTTAACATTGTCATTTCTTCCTCTTCAAACTGAAATTCATGGCATTAGTTTTCTTTATGTTCAATGTCATGTTATTGCTTATTGACCAATCATAATCTTCCTTGAGAGTTCCATTTGTTTTCTCGGCAAGGAGTTCTCTTGTTTTCTCAGTGACTATAATATTGCTGTCATCTGCGTAGAGAATTTTTTCACCATGAGTAACACTACTGGGAAAGTCATTGACGTGTATCAGGAACAGTTTTGGTCCTAATATGCTACGTTGTGGAACTCCTATATTAATGTATTTTGAGACTGATAAAGTGTTTTACTAAATGGTTAGATTTATTTGAAGTATGTGTTATCTGTACTCTTTGTACCCTATCTGCTAGGTATCATTGAAACGAGTCATTAGCTACCCCTCTTATTTCTAATGCTTCTAATTTATTTAATAGAATCTTGTGGTTGACTTTGTATCAAACGCCTTAGAAAGATCCAAAAATATGCCTGTGGCACACTCGTCTGTATCAAGAGCATCAAGTACAACTTTTGTGAATTCTACTATGGCTGACTGTGTATTTTTGCCACTTCGGAAACCAAACTGTGATTCGCTTAAAAGATTGTATTTATTCAGGTAATTCATTAATCTGTCTTTCATAATTGCTTCTATTATTTTTGACAATGCTGACAGCAGGGAAATGGGCTGGTAATTTTCTATGTCGTCTGCATTACCTTTCTTAAGCAAAGGTACAACTCTTGACTGTTTTAACTGCTATGGAAATGTCCTTGATGTGAAGGATTCATTTATTATATTTGTTAAGGGACCTTCTATAATCCCTATGCATTGTTTCAGTACACACATTGGTACTTCATATAAGCCTACTGACTTTTTATTTTTTAGTTTTTGAACAGTTTTATTGACTTCATTCTCTGTGGTTAGAAGCAACATCATTGTATTTAGTGCAACATTATTTACAGGTGTTATATTTGTTTTGGGGATTTTTTTGCTGTAACTTCTCTGCAATACTTGAAAAATGCTACATAGTTTGCTAAGTGTTGTGGATCATTTATTACCTTATCCCCCTCCCTTAGCAGTATGTTATTCTGTGTTTTGCCTCTCCCCATTTGCGTTTTTATAACATCCCAGACTGCTTTTATTCTCTGCATTATATATTATTTTGTCATTAAATGACTTTTTTGCAGCAATATGCACCTTCCTATAGATCATTTTGTATCTATGATATAAATTTTATAATTCTGGATCATTGCGAATATTTTTCATGGAAGTGAGCTGTTTAAGTGTTTTGGAGGACTTCTTAATACCTGCTGTTGTCCATCTGTTTTTCTGAGATGTTGATAGAGACATGCATACTTTTGGAAATGCCTTTTCAAAGTTCAATTTATACAATGTGGAGAATTTAGAGAATTTCGTATTCACATTGGTTTATTTATACACTTCATCCCGGCTTTGTTTTTCTAGTTCTTTTGAAAAATCTTTTATTTTTATTTCTGATAGATGTCGTTTGTAGGCTTGTAGTTTAGAGAATGATTCAATGCCTGATTTTACTGTTGTTACTTGACAGAGATCGTCTGATAGTCTGAGATCTTTTGCAGATGCATCACATTTTTCCCTGTCCATGTTTGTGGTCACATGGTCAATTACTGATGCAGTCGTTGTAGTAACCCTTGTTGCACTATTGACCAATAGGGACATGCCAAAACTTTGAAGGATGTTTATGAAGGTGATGCTGGATTCATTTATGGTATTAGTATTAATGTTAATGTCCCCACACAGAATTATGTTGACCTTTGTACTTGAGACTTTATATAGAACTTCTGTTAATTTATTGAAAAAAAGTGTCCACACTACTACTGAGAGATCATACACATACAAAATGATTAATTTCTTGGTCATATCAAGCCCTGTTAATTCAATAATAGCCAATTCAATTATAGCCAAATTGTGTTGTGTTTAAATTTGCTTAGTGATTGTTCAAAACACTTACGACAAACTCTGAGCCCATCGACTGTGAAGAAGTGTGTTCTGTAATATGGTTTTTGAGTGCAGAGAATGTCAAGCCAGGTTTAATTCATCATCAACCTTTAGAGATTTGTGATGGAAATTTAGTGACTAATGGAATGGTGAGAAAGTGGGTGAGACAATTCAGTTATGGACAAACCAGTATTCATGACAAAGCATGATATAAAGTGGGCAAACTTCTGTTTTCAAAGCTGATTTGGTTGAGAAAGTGAAAATAGATGGTTCACATCGAGAATGCTTTCTAATATTCACAAATTTCAAAACCAGTTAGTATGAGAGTGTCACAAATTCCTTTAATGTTTGCAATTTGTGTTCCCATTGGGTTTTGAAAATGCTTGCAGATATTCACAAAACAAAGCAATTTGACAGCACTTTGACATTTCTTGTCTGATAGAGTATTATATTCTTAATTCTTAAACAGAATTGTGGCTGCTGAAAGAAACTTGGGTTTGTCATGTCACTTCAGCATCAAAACAACAGTTGATGGAATGAAGGCACATATGATTCTCCAAAAAATAAAAATTCAAAATAACATTATCAGCACAAATTCATATGCACTCTGTTCTGGGACAGACAGGGCATTCTGCTCACTGTGTTCCTACAGGTGAAACAGTCAATGTGTGTACAAAATTGTGGAACATTGAGAAAACTTTGGTGCGCAATTCAAAACTAAAAGGAATGGAATGCTCAGTTAAGTCATTGCGTGGCCTCATGACAGTGCACATCCTCATTTTGCTGGTGTCACTCGAAACCGTATTCATCAGTTTGGTTGGGAACAGTTTGATCACTTGCTGTACAGCCCTGGTCTTGCTCCTCCTGACTCCCACTTGTTCTTGAACTTGAGGTGAGATTCTGTAGGAAGATGCTTTAACAGGGATGACAACATGAAAACCGGTGTTCAGCAGTGCCTGTCTATACTCGCGGCATTTTTCTATGAAGAGGGTATAGAAAATATGGTTTCCTTTTACAACAAATGTCTGAGAAATGGTGACAACAATTAGAAAAATAGTTTAAGAAATGCTCTTTCTTGTAAAAATAAAAAAATGTTTATATGAGTTTTCGTCCAAAATGGTTCTTACTTTTCAGACGTACTTTGTACGTTGCAGTAGTTAAGTAAAGATGATGTAGGCTGCACCAAATAGACTTGCATGGAGAGCTGTATCAAACCAATCTTCCATTTGAAGACCACAGTAACAAGTAGTATGTGGGTGATATGAGTTCTTTCAGCCCGTAGATAGGCATGAAATGTTGGTGCAAATGTCTGAACAGTCTGCGAGTAGACAATACATTCTTGGCTGGTTGAGAGGCATTTATGTTAGAAGGAAACTGCTGATAATACATCTCATTCAGGCTTACTGTTGACTGCCAATCATACAAGTCAAAATCAGTAATTCTCTCTCAGATTGATATTTCAGGAATTGGAGATTAGCACGAAAAATATTAAGGCTATCATTCATAAAAATTTGATAAGAAATTGAAAAGCATACACATCTGCCTCCTTCTCAGAAATGTCTACACCAATTTTCTGTAATCATCCAACATACGAGGGTAAGTCAAAAATTATCCGCGATGTAGCTATACCTTTTATGGCAGTACAAATAGGACACGTACATTAATATCATTTTTCAATATAGTCCCCTTGCTTTTCAGTACAGTTGGTCTATCATTGCACAAGCTTCCTGATGCTCTCAGAAAAGGTGGTTTTTAGCTGAGCAGCAAGCCATGCATGCATCGTGTCCTGCACTTCTTGGTCCAAGGTGAATTGACAGCCCCTTAGATCCTCTTTGAGTGGACCAAACAAGTAATAGTCAGAAGGGGCAAGATCAGGACTATATGGAGGATGAGCCATTACTTCAAACTTGAGTTTCCACAGAGTGGGCAGCGGTATGTGGACAGGTATTGTGCTGCAACAACACACCACCTTTCGACAGTAGTCGTTGGCATTTGCATCCGATTGCAAGCTTTAGCCTGTCAGTAAGCATCTCACTGTAATTTGCACTGTTTATTGTGCCATTCTCCTGATAATGTTTCAGTACTGAGCCTTGCGCGGCCCAAAAATGGTAAACATGTTTTCCTGCAGATGGATGCATTTTCCTGTTGGGCGGTAGTGGATAGTTCTATTCTGTACTCTGCTGGTTACTCTCCTGCTTGTAATGATGGATCCATGTTTCATCTCCAGTGATGATTCTGTCCAAGAAGCTTTCACATTCATTGCCTTAGTGATCCATATGCGTTTGGCAGATGTCCAAGCTTGTTTGTTTATGCAACACTGTGGATTGTTTCTGGATCCATGTCGCACAGGCTTTATGAAACCCAAGTCTGTTGGGGATGATTTTGTAGACAGAACCATCACTAATTTGCAGATGATACGCCACTTCAGTGGTCACTCATATATCTACCAGAACCATGTCATATGCACACTCAGTGTTGTCTTCATTTGTGCTCATGGATGGTCGTCCAGTTCCTTCCTCATGTGTAACACTTATGTGACCATTTTTGAACTTTGCAATTGATTCATTGACACTTCGTTGTGGCAAGACACTGTTCCCATATTGTGGCAAAAGTCTCTGATGGATTGTGACCCAATACACCGTTCGACCACAAAAACCAGACCAATGCTTGTTGTTCTTCTTTGGTTCAAATTTCTAATAGAGCGGCCATGGTATATTTGCAACAAAAAGAAGACAAATGGAGGAATTAGCACCAGACTTTCGTAGTAGGGGCAGAACAGCATAACAATAAAATAAACGAGGACAGGTCGGTATGATCAATGTAAGAGTTATGTCAACATTGTGGATAATGTTTGACTTACCCTTGTGTTTTCTTTCCTTCAAACTATGAACACTGCTATCAAACTTCATATCTATAGAAAAACACATTATAACAGAATTCATCTGTATGTAAGTGAAAAGGGCAAAGCAAAGATCACAGTTCATTTAGTATACTGGTGTGCTATATTTGCCAAAGTATTATTTGTCTCAATTCTCTACTTTATATTTCTCTGTTACAGGTTACATATTGCACATGAGATGGAACAGATATCTACACTACTTCATTATCTTTTGTCAGGCGAAAGCAATCTCACTTCTGGAATTAAGAAAGCACGACAGCTTTTCGCAAATTGGGATGCACGATTTAAAGTAGTCCAGCGGTCATTCCATGTTGCTGAATGTGTTCTCCGTTTTCGTAGAACATTGCTGGGATTGTTGCGTGATGCTGTGGCTCCTAGTTTTTCACAGCTTTCAGAACTATTCGACCGTGAAATTGGAACGAGTTGGCTGCAAAGTGCAAGGGCTGCTCGCAAGTATGTATCATTAGTATTATTATTTTGTGGCGTTGCTTAACATGCAAACAAAAAAATCTGATATGTGCTATTTCTGTTTGACTTCAGGGTATCTTTCACAGTGATTGATAGGAAAGAAGTTTGGTTAGAGCCCATAGAATTTATTCTTTCTGAGAACTATTTGTAGGACTGTTAGAGGGTGTGGATTTTATTTTGTATCAGTAATCCGAAAAATTGATGTATCCCCTGAGAGTGCAAGTCCGTAGTAGTCACACTAAATCAGATAATTGGAAATAAGCAAAGGACTTCAAATTAAAAACATATCTGCCTCCTCCTAGTGATCTGATTAATTTTTTAATTTTTATTTTATTTTATTTTATTTATTTATTTATTTTGAGAATAACTTTTCAACTCCAGTTTATTTTAGGTTCGGTATAGACTTCTCTAGTGAGAAAGAGCTATGTATCACAAACTCAGTTCCAGCGGAAATGGTGTTTTTGTGATATTGCATAGGTCTTTTATTGTGCTCGTAAAATTCCTGTAGGCAAGCAAAAATGATATGACATGAAAGACATTCTACATGCATGTTGTAAGTCCTGTCTTAACAACAGGAAACAGAGGGTCACATTATCAGAGGACACTATAGGTTTTTGTGTGGAAAACATTAAATATGGTGTCCAGCAAGGTTCAGCATTAGGCCCACACCTGTTCTTGACCTCTGTAAATGATTTACCCAGGATATTGCTGGACTCTTCAAAAACTGTTATATTTGTTGATGAATCAAGTTTGTGGACAAATCAAAGCTGCTGAACACACGCGTACCAGACACAGCAAGGAAAATAATGGAACAGGCTTGTAACGGGTTCGCATATAACTACTTAATCCTGGATCATACACTCATAGCATTTGATTCCAAACAAATATAAATTACTTGCAGGTACTAGGAATAGAGATCAAAGGGTGAGGCTCATGTGTAAAGTTTGTAGGCATCCAGTTGGATAATAAAGTGAGTTGGCGCACCAGTACATGAGTAATAAACCAAAAAGCCCATTTTTGTCATCTTTGTACTTATAAATCTCTCTTATAGTGTTGACCTGCACACGGGGTTGATGGCATACATCAGTTGATACTGTACTACGGAATAATCTTTTGGAACAATGCAGCTAAGATCAAAAAACATTTATTTTACAGAAGTGTGCGGTAAGGATATTCTGCAACAATAACCAACATCTTGCAGGAGCCTCTTCACGTAGCTAAGTATTCTTACATTTACATGCCAATATAGTACCCCGTCCATGATATATGTGGTTAATGACAAGAGTGCAAATGGGATGAACTGTGCAATTCACAACCACAATATGAGAAATAAAAATAATTTTCCTATAGACTGCACACTTGTCTATGGTTCATAATGTTGTTTTTTTGTTCTGCTGCTAAGGTCTGAAACAGGTTGCTGACAGCAATAAGGTAGAAAATTGAAAAGTCCCCAGTATTTAAAGGCAAATTAAAGTAGCATTTTATAGAACAGTCCCATAATTTCATCAGTAAAAATAATCTTCGTGATCTGAACACTGCTTAAGGCTAATGTTTGTATGAAAGCAAACAGAAAAGTGATACCTCTGAATTTGTTATTCTATTTTCACTATCAGGTGAGGTATTACAAGTCATACATCTTACGCAGTCAACTTTCCTGCTTTGTTGATGCAAGTGACAACTCTCTGCCACCAGAGGGCTCCAAATGTTGCATGTAGTGTGTAACATGGTGATGTGGAATGTAATTATGTTGTTGTGTAAGAAACAGCCTGCTTTAATCGAGTTTCTAAGTGTGAAAAATATACCTCCAATTAAAATACATAGAAGAATGAAAGCTGTATACAGTGATGATTGTATTGAGATCAGTAATGTGTGACGTTGGGTTGTTCGTGCTCATAATGAAGGAAATGATGGTACTAACCTCAACATGTCTGACAGAGCTGAGAATGGCTAACATTTTGTGCAACCGACTAGACTCATTGGAATCAGGTTGGTGAATTCATGAGAGAAAATTGTCAGATAACACAGACACAGCTCTCAGGTAAGTGAGGCATATCACAAGAGCATGTACAGGTCATCATTGCAGAACTGCGGTACGGAAAACTGTGCGCACAGATGGCTTCTTGAGTTCTCACTCCTGGCATGAAGCAGAGGTTATTGGATATCTGTCAACAATGTCATTTGCATTTTGAGTGTGAGGGTGATGGGTTCTTTAACAACATTGTTACAGATGATGAAACCAGGGTTCACCATTTTGACGCCAAAAACAAAAGAGCGTCAATGGAATTTCACCACAAAGGACCACTGATGCCAAAAAATTCAAGATCATGCCATCAGCAGGCAAAATCATGCTCACAGTGTCCTGGGATGTTCAAGGTGAGCTGCCTTTGGAATTCATGCCTAAAGGCACCACCATAAACTCGCAAGGAGACCTTCAGAAAACTGAAAGCACCTATTCGAAGAGTCCACACATGAAGAACCCTGTTGTTCAGCATGACAATGCCAGACCACGCAAGTGCTGCGACACCCCAACAATCTGATGCCTTCGGTTCACTGTCATCAGTCATTCTCCTTTCAGTCGTGACTTGGCCGCATTTGGTTTTCATCAGGTTCCAAAAATTAAATAACACCTTTGAGGATGTCACGTTGATAGCAATGAAGTGGTGTAAGCAGAGTCGAGGTTGCGGCTCTGTCAACAAAATCCAACATTCTTCAATGATGGCATCAACAAACTGATTTCTCATTGGGAGAGAGTATAGACAGCCCACAATATATTGATTAAAAGTATGCAAACACTTTGTTTGAAGTATTAGATAAAAACAGCAGCTGAGTAGTTTATGAGGAGGAGCAGTGCCTTTTTTCAAAGTTGGTAGTATGCATTACAGAAGTATTCTGCAATGACTGTGCCTACTGTTAATGTGTAACATGACTTTTTCCACATCCCTGATGCCTCTCATTCATAATACAATTTATGGAGCACAGAGTGTGAATGAATGAATTAGTTGAACTTTTGCCTCACCTATTCTAACTGTATTGGAACAGTGTATAACATACTGTTAAATGGGGTAATACTGGACGGAATTTTAATATTCTTTGAGGTAGTCTCACATAGAATATTAAATTCATGCGACAAAAAGTGCAGGGTATTTATGGTGACTTTAAAGAATAATATGATCAAAGAACATGAATTGAAAATATTATTTAAGTAACTACATCCTAACAAATAAAACTGTCCGATCTTACTCTGTGTGATTTGGTAATTGTGGATGCTCATTGAATTTTCATCCAGAGTTCCATATTTCCCTCTAATGGGGTAATTTCCGACACAAACTACCTTTTTCAAAAATATACATTCTTAAGAAATCATTTTCCATGTTTAGAAAATATTTTACACATTGATTACAAAATATTTTACACATCTCCAGAAAACATTTGACACATGTTGAGACATTCTGGAAATATGATTTCACTGTCTCATAATTCACTTCAGCACATTGGCATTTAATGTTCTCAGATAGTTGGATGTTTAATATATGTGAGTGACATTGTTAGGACGAATATGACCCCTGTGTTCCTGGCATGTTATAAGAAAAGTGCTTTTTTCTTCTTCCATATTTATCGAGGTATTCTTTCACTGTGTACATCATCAGAGGTAAAAGGAAAACGCCAATATGCAGTCCTTAAGTTACTGTGGACAAGTGTACTCTCTTCAATACTGCTTAAAACAGAAACTTTCCAGCCATTCCAAAGTTTGTATTATTAACTTTATTCTCTAATGTTGAGTACGGTATGTTAAATTTGCTTGAGGCCTTTCTGTATGACAGTTTTCCTGAGCTTACATCAGCAAACCATTCAAATGAAAATCTTAAAAAGTGGTATAATATTTTTAATTGAACAGTGAACAAAAAACTTACATGTCATTTTTCAACATAGTCTCCCTAACATTAAATGCATGTATTCCACTGCTTTGGAAGTGCATATATATCATGATGAAAGAATTCTTTTGGTCATGTGTGTAGCCAGTCATGCACTGCGATTTTCACCTCTTTGTTATTTCCGAAATACCTGCCTCCCATTGCTTCCTTGTGTGCACTGAGTAGATGAGCGAGATCTGGCAAATAAGTAGGATGTACCAGACCTTCAGATTTAATTTCCTGAGTAGTCTCAACTGTCTTACAGGTTGTATGCTGTTGGGCATTGTCATTGTCATGCTCTTGCAATACTCCTGAAGTCAGAAGTCCTTGTCATTTACTCCTGATTACATCCCCTCAGGGGCTCAGCATTTGTTTGCTGAATACGGGCTTGGTGACCACGTGGTTCCTGAGCACCACCAGTCCTCTGTCACCATAAGCTCTGGTCATACTTCAACGACCACCGTGCAGCGCAGTGGTGGAATGTTGTGTGTTTCGGAGAACAGGGGTCTTGGCTTCATCGTCTGGACTGCAAGGAAGGTACCCACCTCTGTGTGTGTGTGTGTGTGTGTGTGTGTGTGTGTGTGTGTGTGTGTGTGTAAAAAAAAAAAAAAAAAAAAAAAAAAAAAACCACCCTCAACCTCAAGGTGTGCTACATGCTGAGGAGATGAAACAGTCTTTAGCGAGCAACCTCTGGGGCACCTGCCGCACCTCAGTTGAATTAGGCTTGCTGAGGCATGCAGGTCTCTGCCTGGGTAGACAGTTGTTTCCCTAGCGTCTCGTGGGATCCTTATGGAACTGTCTCATGAAACTACTACTCCTGACGGGATGGGTGTACCGTCAGGCAACACCTACCCTCAATTCAAAGAGAGCATTGTTGGTCAGTCCTCCCGAAAAGAAATCTCCGAGTAATAGTAACAGGGCATTAGTGTGCCTTAACACTTTTATTGTAATCAAGCGAAATGGGGGAAGCTTTGAGAAGATATCCCCTTTCTATATTAACAAGGAATTGGAAGGTATTGCTGGGTCTCTGAAAAGTGTCAAACGACTACGTAATGGAACGCTCTTGATGGAAACTGCTAATTCCACCCAAATATCTAAGCTTCTGGGATGTAAGGTCTTAGGTAACTACCCAATTGAGGCTGAATTGCATAACACCTTTAACTACAGTAAGGGCGTGGTTACCTGCTCCGATATAATGGAGATGGACCCCGCGGAGTTGCGTGAAGAGTGGAAGAATGTGGGCGTCGAGGAGATGCAGAATTATATGAGGAGAGTCAATGGCAAATTGGAAAAATCGGCAACGTTTATTCTAACGTTTAGTACTCCCGAATCACCGGAATATATCCTAGCCGGCTATATCCGCCTTAAAGTTCGCCCATTTGTTCCTAATCCCATGCTATAAATGTCAAAGATTTGGCCATACCACTTTGGTATGTAATGGGGAGGCTACATGTGGCAATTGTGGAGGCTCTGCTCACGAGTCTGGGACTTTTTGTACACTTTCTCCGAAATGTGTTAACTGCTCTGGGGATCACCCAGTGTGGAGCAGAAAGTGTAGGGTTTACAATGAGGAAAAGAAAATTCAAGAGTTGAAAGTAAAGAGACGCATACCCTGTGGTGAAGCTAAAAAGGCTTACAAAGCCGTCCAACCACCAGTTTTTGCAACTTCTTTTGCATCAGCCCTTAAAACACCAATAGCTAAGTGTGATGCCTTCACACAAACTCAGACCACAGATTCAAGTACGAGCACATGCACTTGTCACTGTACCTGTGGGGGAAACGCTCCACTTGCTACTGATGTCGCTCGGAAGCCGTCAGCAGTGGTCTTACCACCTAAGCCTGATACAACTCCCCAACTTCAGAAGCCACCTAAGCCATCCCAGCAACCCAGGCAGCCTCCTCCTCCTGTCAGTAAAGAAAAACATTCTTCAAAAGTAGTTCTAAGTCCAAGAAAGCGGTAGGTAAGCCTTTGGATCGACGAGCGCTCTCCCTTTCTGATGGCGACTATGCTCTTGAAGATATGAACTTCCTATCGGAAGGACTAGAGAACGCGGAACCGGCTAACATTCCCCCTGACCTCCCTGGTAAATCACCGCCTCCGACGGAAAAAGGAAAGAGCCACTATCGCTAACCAATGGCTTCCATAGGGACTTCTGTCTTGCAGTGGAGTTTGAATGGATATCGCTCACATTTGGAAGAACTGCAACTGCTGGTCCAGGATAAACCTTTCTGCATCTGCTTACAAGAATCGCATCTTAAAGTCACAGACACACCTACATTACGGGGTTATCACATATACAGGAAAGACACTACTACTGTAGGCAGGACTAAAGGTGGAGTGGTTATTTTTCTTGATGACAGATACCACTACTCTGCTGTCCCTCTTACCACGACCATCCAAGCAATTTCTGTGAAAGTTTTCCCTACGTTTACATCACAGTGTGTTCTTTGTACCTGTCCCCCCCCCCCCCCCCCCCCCCCCCCCCCCCCAAATGACACTTTGGACGCGGACGCACTGGCAGACCTCTTCCAGGCACTCCCGCGCCCATTCCTTCTTTTGGGGGACTTCAATGCCCACAATGTGCTGTGAGGCTCAGTTACTACTTGCTCCACAGGTCGGCTGATCGAGCGACTCGTCCATTCTGAGGATATCTGCTTTCGGAACGCGGGTCAGATGACTCACTTTTCCAAAGCTACAGGGTCTTTTTCAGCTATTTATCTTTGCATTTGTTCCTCAGCTATTGCAGATTCAGTTCAATGGGAAGTGGCTCCAGATTTACATTCTAGTGACCACTTCCCAGTGTGGATTCGTCTGCCGCCTAGGACAGTGACCAGCAGGAGACCACGCAGGTGGATGATACAAAGGGCAAATTGGTTCAGTAGAGTTGACAGGCTATTTTTGAACGAAAGGATTGTGCACAAGAGGCGGTGGCCCATATCACTCATGAGATCCAAAGGGCTGCTGCAGAGTCCATCCCCAGATCTAGTAACCACCTCGGACGATGACCTGTACCTTGGTGGAGTGACAACTGTCAATTGGCAATCAGGGCCAGACGGACAGCTCTTCGGAAATTCAAACAGTGTCCAACTACAGACAATCTTCATGTCTTCAGGACTTCAAGAGCACATGCAAGGCAAGTGATCAAAGAATGGAAGAGGGCTCCCTGGAGGGAATTCACAACTTCCATTAATCGGTGCACTTCCGCTGCACACTTTTGGGAATCAATAAGATGGATTTCAGGTGAGGGTAGTCCACATCCCCTTATGGCCTTGTCAAATAATGGGGTCTTGGTGGACACGCCAGAAGAGATGGCTCACGTTTTAGCTGAACACTTCTTTATTGTTACTAAGTCATCCAGACAATCTCCTGCTGTTCAGGTATTCTGTTGGACTGCAGAGATGAGAAAGCTCAATTTTTTCTCGCGTAATGAAGAAGTCTACAACTTTCCATTCTCAGTGTGGGAACTGGAATCAGCTTTATCTGCAGTCAGAGACACTGCTCCGGGTCCTTATGAGACCCATTATACCATGCTTCATCATCTGTGCCCTGAAGGGAAAGGTCAGCTCCTGTCTTGTTTCAATCAGATTTGGTTGGATGGACAGTACCCCATGACTTGGAAAGAGGCAATTTTAATTCCATTCTGGAAACCAGGTAAGGACCGTAGCACCCCTAACAGTTATCGGAGTGTCGCCCTTACTAGTTGTATGGGTAAGACTCTTGAAAGCATGGTCAACTGCTGCCTCGTCTGGGCTGCTCGAACCCCGAGATTACCTGAGCTGCTCCCAGTGTGATTTCAGGTGCTACCGTTCCACTCTTGACAACTTAATTCTACTGGAGACGGCATTACAGGAGTCCTTCTTACGCCAAAACCATATAGTTTGTGTGTTTTTTGACCTCGAAAAAGCATATGGCACTACTTGGAGGTACAACATCCTTTGCCAACTTCATGAATGGGAACTACGTGGATGCCTGCCGCTTCTGATCCAATCCTTTCTCGAGGACAGGTGTTTTCGTTATCGCATTGGCGATGCCATATCTGATTGCTATGTTCAGGAGAATGGTGTGTCCCAGGGCAGTGTCCTCAGTGTCACATTGTTTGCCATAGCTATCAATGGCATTTCCTCTGCAGTCAGGAGCCCCATCAAATGCTCTTTGTTTGTGGATGACTTTGCAATCTTCTATTCTTGCTCTGATCTTAAGACAACGACAAGGCAGGTACAACTGACCATTAGGAGGCTGGAAACCTGGGCACAGACAACTGCTTTTCGGTTCTCACCTTAGAAGACTGTGTGTGTCAATTTTAATCGTGCTCGTTGGAGTTTTAACCAACCAGAGCTTACAATGGGGCACCGTATTTTACTTTTTCCAGACACAGCGCGCTTTTTGGGTTTATTATTTGACTCAAAATTAACATGGCTCCCACACCTGAAAGACCTATGAACAAAGGGCTTCCGGTTGTTGAACATTTTGAAATGCCTTGGCGGAAACACATGGGGAGCTGACATGTTCCGCCTCCTACAGTTTTATAGGGCATTTGTTCGATCACGCTTAGACTATGGCAGCGTGGTCTATGGATCGACCCATCCTTCCTACCTCTGGATGTTAGCTGCTGTCCACCATGTGGGCATTCGGATATCAACTGGAGCCTTTCGGACCAGCCCAGTTCAGAGTCTGTGTGCAGAGACTGGTGAACCACCACTCTGGATTCAGCGACGTATCCTTTTGGGTCGACAGGTGCTGAAAATCTCAGTGTCACCCGTCGTTGGCATTTAGTCCAGTAATCCAACTCGCCTTCGAACGACTGTTCAGGAATCGGCCGCAAGTGACCCAGCCATTTGGTATACGTGCTACGGCCTGCCTCAAGGATCGGGAACTCTCGGGCATGAAAATACACGCCAAGGGATGGAACGCACTGCCACCTTGGTGTCTTCGGAGGCCCAAAGTGATTTTAAGCTTGATGCTGCACCAAAAAAATTGTACTTCAGATATGGTTTTTACAACTTTGTTTTCGTCTATTTTGAGTTTGTGCCATAGTTTTATCATTATTTATACAGATGGATCCCAGCAGGGGAATGCTCTCAGTTGTTCTGTGGTTTTCCCTGATAGGATTTTTAAAGTGTGTCTTCCAGAACAATTTACAAATTATGATGCGGAGTTATATGGCACTCTAATGGCACTGGAGACGGTTCACAGAAATCGCCGTACGAGTTTTCTTGTCTGTTCCAACTCTCTTATTGCACTGCAAGCGCTTCACCAAATGTATCCGGTAGACCCACTTAAACGCCATGATAAGGAGGTAATCTTTTGCTGGGTACCTGGCCACGTTAGGGTACAGCATAACGACATTTCTGATAAAGCTGCCAAGGAAGCATGTTGGGGTGGTGCTGTCCACCAATGTCCCATCCCGTTGCACGCCATTATCTCATTTTTTGACAGATGCATCATGCGTCAGTGGGAGACTGAATGGTTGCAGGTGTCGGACAACGAACTATGGTTGCTCAAACCGACCACAAAAGCTTGGCGGACTTCATGTCAGCCTCGCCGCTGGAAGGAGGTTTTGGTTACCAGACTGTGCTTCAGGCATAGCCCTTTCACACATGGCTTCCTCCTCCAGGGGGAGGATCCACCTTTTTGTGAAGTTTGTGGCATGCCGCTTTCAGTTCGACATATTGTGGCTACGTGTGTCCTGTATACTGATAATAGGGCAGCCCTTGGTCTCGCTGGAGATCTGCCCACTGTCCTCGCAGATACCAATTCCAGTGTTAACAGAGTGGTGAAATTTTGTGAACTATCAGCCCTCATCCATAAACTGTTGGGGACAGCCTTCGTCGCCACCCATGAGATTTCATGTTGACTTTTCGTCAGGGTGCTGATGACCGTGATGTCGAACGCCCCCTCAACCCAACTCATCATCATCATCATCATCATCATACACCTGATTACAGGGTCAAGTTTATTTTGTGGCATGTCTGAATAAGAAGTACTCATTACTGTCACTGCCCTATACACACAATGCTTCAAAATTACTCCATTTTCATCAAAGAAGTGAATGAACATGACTTTCCCAGAAGATGGTTGAGTTCAGAGTTTTTTGGTTTCTGTGATGAGCTGTGGTGCCATGCCGTGCTTAACCTTTTCATGTCTGGTCGATGATAGTAGACACAAGTCTCATAGCCTGTAACAATTTTTTCCCAGAAATGCATCACCTTCAACATGGAAATGATGCAAAAGTTCTTCACAAGCATCGACTTGATCTTTCAATTTGACAGTCAGCTGATATAGGATCCATCTTGCCAGTTGTGGCTATTGTGTAAGACCACAATAAGACACAAATTTTTGTCACCTTGCAGATTTATTGGTTATATTTCTTTGAATGCTGTTAAACTTAAAGTAGATACAGTAATCTGAAATACATGATGCAAAATCTAATGCGTTGTGCTACATTGCCTCTCTAGACTCGCCGAAACGTGGCATCAGTGTTGCAAGCACACCTTCACATGTGCACATTTTGAGGAGCTTCTGCTCATGTGCAACTGGTGTGACGTAATTGCCTTATGGACAAAATATATACGGATTTGATAAACAATGTGCACTGTTCACGGAGTGCGCTGCTAGCACTTAACCATTCAACTATGATTTTACGTCAATCCCGCCAGGTGGTAGCACACTGCAACAGATTTTTGTCCACATTCGCATGGCTTAAATCCCATTAGGTGGTAGCACACTCCACAGATATGCCAATTCATTCACCATGTACTAAAATTAGATTGGACATCAGTATATGTTATAATTATACTGATAGAAAAACCTATTTCGTGGGGTTCTGAATGAGATATATTACATTTTAGATTTTTCATACTGTAATCCACGCGATGTGCTGAGAATCAAAGCACATCATTGTCAATTGTGTGACTGTAGCATTTATTCGTGCTTCTGACATCTTTTGATGTTATGGTGGGTCAGGTTTATGTAGGCTCATGTTCTATGTGTATCCAAACATTCACGAAAAGCTGTCTCATTGGTTTCTCTTGATATTCATTTAAATATAGGGAGGTTGAAGAGAGTGTGCTTTTGGCCCTTCTGTCTCTCAGTGCTTTATTTATATTGTAGTCAAGTGACCTTGTTGGTAGATAGTCCTACATGAATTTAGTAATTTCTGCAAATGGCAGTTTGTGTTTGGAGTTGATTGTTTACTGTGCAGGAATTGGCTTTCCTGTTCAATGTCAACATGAACATTGTTGAACCTGTATTAAGCACTAACAGAAAAGAAAATTAAAAGGAAGAGTTAGCAGCAAAGGAAGTAGAGTCTCCCAGACCAGACCCGTTGTCTGAGAAAGTGACGAAATCAAATAAGCGAACATTTGACAAAGATATGTGTAATAATCATAAGTTGTTTTGTGGGTATGACATAGGAATGCCTGATTTTCAGCCTCCAAGTTAATTTGTTAACTAGTACATGAGTTAGAAACCTTTTACATTTGTCCGGAAAAATGAAAAAAAAAAAAGGATGAAAACTCCCACTTACACAAATATGTGAAACGGAGAGTAGTGAAAGCTTAAACATTATTTTGTTCTTGCCATAAAATGTTCTTAATTGTGTACAAAAACAACAAAATTCAACAAAAACAGTACTTCCTTTTTTCAGACAAGTTATGCGTATTATTATTATTGTCAGTGGCTGAAGTTGTACAAATATGTTGATAAGCATAATTGTTATACACCTAGATGCTATTAATTCTGCACGCTCATATTTACAGGGTTATAAATACAAAATCAAATAGGGGTAATGCAGGAGTAGGTTTAATAATGAATAAAAAAAATAGGAGTGCGGGTTAGCTACTACAAACAGCATAGTGAACGCATTATTGTGGACAAGATAGACACAAAGCCAATGCCTACTACAGTAGTACTAGTTTATATGCCAACTAGCTCTGCAGATGATGAAGAAATAGATGAAATGTATGACGAGATAAAAGAAATTATTCAGGTAATGAAGGGAGACGAAAATTTAATAGTCATGGGTGACTGGGATTCGTCAGTAGGAAAAGGGAGAGAAGGAAACATAGTAGGTGAATATGGATTGGGGGGAAGAAATGAAAGAGGAAGCTGCTTTGTAGAATTTTGCACAGAGCATAACTTAATCATAACTAACACTTGGTTCAAGAATCATAAAAGAAGGTTATATACCTGGAATAATCCTGGAGATACTAAAAGGTATCAGGTAGATTATAAAATGGTAAGACAGAGATTTAGGAACCAGGTTTTAAATTGTAAGACATTTCCAGGGGCAGATGTGGACTCTGACCACAATCTATTGGTTATGAACTGCAGATTGAAACTGAAGAAACTGCAAAAAGGTGGGAATTTAAGGAGATGGGACCTGGATAAACTGAAAGAACCAGAGGTTGTAGAGAGTTTCAGGGAGAGCATAAGGGAACAATTGACAGGAATGGGGGAAAGAAATACAGTAGAAGAAGAATGGGTAGCTCTGAGGGATGAAGTAGTGAAGGCAGCAGACGATCAAGTAGGTAAAAAGACGAGGGCTAATAGAAATCCTTGGGTAACAGAAGAAATATTGAATTTAATTGATGAAAGGAGAAAATATAAAAATGCAGTAAATGAAGCAGGCAAAAAGGAATACAAACGTCTCAAAAATGAGATCGACAGGAAGTGCAAAATGGCTAAGCGGGGATGGCTAGAGGACAAATGTAAGGATGTAGAGGATTGTCTCACTAGAGGTAAGATAGATACTGCCTACAGGAAAATTAAAGAGACCTTTGGAGAGAAGAGAACCACTTGTATGAATATCAAGAGCTCAGATGGCAACCCAGTTCTAAGCAAAGAAGGGAAGGCAGAAAGGTGGAAGGAGTATATAGAGGGTTTATACAAGGGCAATGTACTTGAGGACAATATTATGGAAATGGAAGAGGATGTAGATGAAGACGAAATGGGAGATAAGATACTGCGTGAAGAGTTTGACAGAGCACTGAAAGACCTGAGTCGAAACAAGGCCCCGGGAGTAGACAACATTCCATTAGAACTACTGATGGCCTTGGGAGAGCCAGTCATGACAAAACTCTACCATCTGGTGAGCAAGATGTATGAGACAGGCGAAATACCCTCAGACTTCAAGAAGAATGTAATAATTGCAATCCCAAAGAAAGCAGGTGTTGACAGATGTGAAAATTACCGAACTATCAGTTTAATAAGTCACAGCTGCAAAATACTAACGCGAATTCTTTACAGGCGAATGGAAAAACTGGTAGAAGCGGACCTCGGGGAAGATCAGTTTGGATTCCGTAGAAATGTTGGCACACGTGAGGCAATACTAACCTTACGACTTATCTTAGAAGAAAGATTAAGAAAAGGCAAACCTACGTTTCTAGCATTTGTAGACTTAGAGAAAGCTTTTGACAATGTTGACTGGAATACTCTCTTTCAAATTCTGAAGGTGGCAGGGGTAAAATACAGGGAGCGAAAGGCTATTTACAATTTGTACAGAAACCAGATGGCAGTTATAAGAGTCGAGGGGCATGAAAGGGAAGCAGTGGTTGGGAAAGGAGTGAGACAGGGTTGTAGCCTCTCCCCGATGTTATTCAATCTGTATATTGAGCAAGCAGTAAAGGAAACAAAAGAAAAATTCGGAGTAGGTATTAAAATTCATGGAGAAGAAGTAAAAACTTTGAGGTTCGCCGATGACATTGTAATTCTGTCAGAGACAGCAAAGGACTTGGAAGAGCTGTTGAACGGAATGGACAGTGTCTTGAAAGGAGAATATAAGATCAACATCAACAAAAGCAAAACGAGGATAATGGAATGTAGTCAAATTAAATCTTGTGATGCTGAGGGAATTAGATTAGGAAATGAGACACTTATAGTAGTAAAGGAGTTTTTCTATTTAGGGAGTAAAATAACTGATGATGGTCGAAGTAGAGAGGATATAAAATGTAGACTGGCAATGGCAAGGAAATCGTTTCTGAAGAAGAGAAATTTGTTAACATCGAGCATAGATTTAAGTGTCAGGAAGTCGTTTCTGAAAGTGTTTGTATGGAGTGTAGCCATGTATGGAAGTGAAACATGGACGATAACTAGTATGGACAAGAAGAGAATAGAAGCTTTTGAAATGTGGTGGTACAGAAGAATGCTGAAGATAAGATGGGTAGATCACGTAACTAATGAGGAGGTATTGAATAGGATTGGGGAGAAGAGAAGTTTGTGGCACAACTTGACTAGAAGAAGGGATCGGTTGGTAGGACATGTTTTGAGGCATCAAGGGATCACAAATTTAGCATTGGAGGGCAGTGTGGAGGGTAAAAATCGTAGAGGGAGACCAAGAGATGAATACACTAAGCAGATTCAGAAGGATGTAGGTTGCAGTAGGTACTGGGAGATGAAGAAGCTTGCACAGGATAGAGTAGCATGAAGAGCTGCATCAAACCAGTCTCAGGACTGAAGACCACAACAACAACAACAACAACATATTTATCTGAAATTAAAAATTTGTGAACACCAGGAATGTATACCAACAAGCCGCTACTGCATCTTGCAGACACGTTATTGAAGTCAGTACGTTGTGAACAATATTTTGAACTGAACCAGTACTTATCTTCAAATTTATGGTTATTTCGTTCAGCGCTATGCATCTGTTCTTCTTTACAAGCTCCTCCATTAACGTAATATTTTCGGCTGTCACTACACAGTGAGCCTACTGTGGTCTTAGGGAATCCTTCACAGAAGCTACACTGCATTTAAACTTCCTGCTCCACTCATCAACTTGCTGCAGCAACAGACATGAATCATTGTACTGCACTGTCATTCTGCTATGAATGCTGTGGATGCTGCTGCCTTTTCCTGCATTGTAACCTTTCTCTGCCACATGTCAGTCATGTTCTGAACCTTAAGGAACCATGCTGCCACCTACCAACTCAATCACACAACTTCTCAAAATTTTACGGAACTTTTATGGTTTTTATTTGAATCACCCTCGTAGTTTACTAGACATGAGTGCAAGTGGAATATGTGAACAGACTACTTTCACATTTCCTTCTTAACATTAAAAAAGTAAATTATAAGGAAATTATGCTTGCCACTTTTTTCTCTTCTAGTACAATGAACGAAGTATTTGCATAAAGATAACAACAGTAATTGTACCCTACCCTGAAAACTGCTAAACACCACCATCTGAACTTTTGTGTGCAATAATGTATATTCGAATCTTCTTGACAATATGTAAGATGTAAACAGCAGAATGTGCATGTGAAATAAGAGCTTGCATTCAGTGACACCAATGAAGAAGAGAAATACGCTGTTCCTGTCCAAATTTACTCCTGTGTCTGATGTTTCCCCATTTTATAGTAATGAATTTCTGATTTGAGAATCCACATTTAATTTTCCCATGCTTTTCTCACATCATGTCAGACAAATGCTGTGATAATTATTTTAACAATTTTCCTTTTTTATGCTTGTCCATCTTCACTCACTCACTCACTCACTCACTCATTCATTCATTCATTGTGCTCTGTAGATCCCATCATGAAGAAGAACCTTCATGGATGTGGATTAAGGCAAGGCATACATTAATATGAGACACTTAACCTGTGTACTGTAGTAACAATAAACTCTCTCTCTACTGTTCAATTCTGTTCAAGCTTATGCCTTCTAAATTTAATGTTGGGGTGGGGGCAACCATCTCAGTTTTACTATACTGTTGCTGCTTCTCTGCTATTAGCAGATTAATTTTTCTTAATTACAGTGGTATGTTTCTAAATCTGTAAATATGTTTTACACAATACTGTTACTGCTAACCTCTTTTGAACAAATGCTTTATTTACCTTGGCAAGCTTCCATGTCCCTAAGACAACAGGACAACACTCTTTTCCATGGTCAACACAATGGAAGGTGCTTCTAAGAGCGTAATACATTGGACTGAGCTTCCTGGTTAATGTATCCATGTGGAGACTCCATTTTAACTGCAGTGTTAAGGATTGGACACTTCAGTTTTCCTTTCTTTTAGTTTGTGTTAAAAATCGGAAGTATTCCACCCTCACTTATTTAATCGAAAATACTGAGCTGCATGTGGCGGTTTGTTGTGATGTATTATATTCAGTGGAGTTTTCTTATTTCCCATTGTCTTATCTCAGAGATAAGGTTTTTGTTTCAGAACAAGTAATATGATAGTTACAATGTTTTGGAACAAATATTGTATTGAACACTGTTATTCAGTAAGGCTACAGAGAGGACAAGTGTGTAAAATATGCAAAAATTTAGTATTTTCATGTTTCTGTTTTGGTCCAGTTTTAGTTTACCATCAATTTGGACACAAAATCTTGCTCGAGGACTTTTATTAAATTATTGTTTCTTAAACCATGAAACAGTTTATAGAGGACAGGCCCCAAACTATTGAATAAGTACTCAGTTATTAAGCATACTGACTGTTTTGGTTTTAAAAATTACAGCAAACTCCATATTTTGTAGTTAACAATGCTGTTAAAAAAAAAAAGGTCGTTTACCGATATTTCCATAAAAAAGAACATTAGCCTCATGAGTCAGTGGACACATACACAGGCTTAGTTTCTAAGAGTACTGCGTTATTAGAATTTAGATCTGAAGGTGATCAGCTGGTATTGGTGTAGCATGGTATTTTCCTCTACCTTTATAGGCTTGGATTTATGTTTGTGCTTCGTGGGGACATTGTTGGCAGAATCAGAATTTTATTGTCTCATAACGTACAAGTTAAATCATTGATTTTATGTACCGGAGTCTCGTCATCTATGGAAAGCAATATTTTTTATATAATCACAATAAAATTTGAATATTATTTATTATTATTGTTTTTATCCTGATCAGATGGCCAGATCATTAAAAAATTCATCAACAGAGTAATAACATTTCTGCACCAGGGTGCTATACAATTCTCTTTTTACTGCCTCAATTTGGACCTTTCTAAAATTTGTGTCTTTTGGTTTATTGTATGCTTTCATTCCCATATATTGGGGAGTCTGTGCAAAAAGATTAAGCCTGTGTGTAGGCAGCATGAAGCTTTCTTTGTTTCTAGTTTCATAACTATGCTGGAAATTATTTGACAAAAAGAGTTTACGGTTATTACTTGTGAAAAGATACAATGCGGGAACGCTTAGTATCTTAAGATCTCTTAATAATGGCTGACAAGATAATAATGGCTTTGCACTGCATATGTTTCTGATAATTTTTTCTGCAAAGTTAAAATTTTTGTCATGTTGCTAGAATTCCCCCAGAAGACAATACCATATCTCATTACTGACTCAAAGTAACTATGGTATACTACTTTTTTTGTGTCTATACTAGTGACATTGGCTAAGATTGTCATAGCAATCGCTGGGCTGTTTAGTTTATTTTTTAGATAATCTATGTGTGAGGACCATGATAGGTTTCTGTCCAATTGTATTTCTAAGAATTTAACATGCTTTGCTTTATTTAGCTCCTGGCTTCTGTGCATAATGTAAATATCATTTATCTGAGACTGTTTTGTCTTAAATTGCATCAGCTGTGTTTTTGAAATATTTAGCTGTAGGCCATTTAAATGGAACCAAACATATAGGTTTTCTGGAGTTTCTATGACATTTTCAGAAATTCATTGTGTGTTTTTATTTTCTACCAGTACTTATGTGTCATTGTTTCATTACATGATAGCATATTGCTTGTATAATTCAAAAATTTCCAATAGATCAGTGAATAAAGTATGTATCTATTACCAAAAATAATTTTTCCCATAAAACAGGGGTAACCATCATCAGCAGGCATACACTTATCTCTTGAGTGCTGAAAAGTATAAACTTCCACAACTGTTGCTTGAGAAAGTAAAACTGCACTGGATAAAAGGCGATCATGAATCAGCGTTTCATGCACTGAAATGTGTTGTGTCTGAAGATTTTCCTGAGGAAAAAGAAGAGGAAGATGAAGAAATGACTTCACGGAGAATACTGTATGCCAAGGTGAAACTAATATCCAGAGTCCTCAAAAGTTGAGAATTTCAGCATTAAGACCTATGATCTTCGTTTGTAATGGTCTCTTTGTTTGAAGCCTGAGTTTAAAAGTAATACTTTGTGTAGTGTACTTAGATAGCTGAAACATAGAAAATTGTCATCATAGTTCAGTACATATATAATATGTAGAAAATATAGAAAACTGTATTGAACAGAAAGGGGAGGGGCAGTTATTGTTTTTTATCTTAATACATGAAAGATGAAATTAGTCTCCATAGAGTACTGAAAGTATAAAACACAGAAAAAATGGGATTTTTCCTTGAAAAAGAGTGAGAGGGGTTTAGGTGGTGATACTGAAGGAGACTTGTGTGTGGTTTCGAAATAAAATGCAACAGAAAAATCATTCAAAATGTAATATGGGAATCCATAAATGAGGAAGCACTTACTACCAAGCTGCCTTATTTGATACTGAAGCCATGTGGATGAATGTTCTTTGCATTTATGAGCATACAACAAATTACATTTGTCACATTTTTAGGCAGTGGTCTTTCGAATGTTGTGCTCCCAGTGTATTGGACATTTCTGCAAACATTTGTGAAGAACATTCATTATTACAGATGACTGTATTTGGAAGATATAGCTAGTATCCATATTCCTGTTTGTTGCTAAGTTCAAATGTAAGTTTTGTCTCTTTGAACATATTTTGTTTCAATGTCAATAAAGTATTGGGAAATGTTTAGTAAAAGACACCAGCTTAAAAACTGAAAGAGCCAAACACAGGAGCCCACCCTGTTAAATTGTGGAATGGCAATCCTTGAGCTCTTCTGAAGAGTCTGTCATAGCCTTACATATTGCAAAACTCAGTGGAATTAAAGTCTTTGACCATATTTGTGACTTTTAGTGATATTCATATTTAATTTTGTGCTTAATTGTTTGTAATTACATTTGATGAAGCCTATAGTACCTTAGATGTCAATTCACTTTTTGCCAATAATTTGTTTTCTTTTATTCTTCTGCAATAGAACACCATTTGCCTACTAAAATGTAGTGAAATATTTAATAATCAAATGAACAATAATTTCTTTTTAGGCACTACTTCTTTATGCTCGCTACAATGATGATATGCTGAAAGTAGATACTGAGCAGTCAGTCCGTAACTACAATCGTGCTCTGAGCATGTACGCTTGCTGGGAGAAAGGTTATGTAAGTCTTGCTCGGTTCTATGATCGTGTTTTGCAGAATTTCAGTGAAGCTGAACGTGATACAAAAGGAGGGTAAGGTTATATATATTGTACGTACCTCTTTTCAAGTATGTGTCATGTCATTTTATAATAAGTGTGTAGATCATTAAGAAGCAAAATAAAACAATTTATGAAGAAGGATGTGATCATTTCTTAACTTTACTCATAAGGAGGTTCTTTAAGATTGTGGGCTTAAACAGTATATTAGTTCTATGTCCGGAATTTCTCTCACTAGAATGGTAATCGTAACTTATATAATTTTCTTGTTCATAGACTTACCAATTTCTACCTCACAAACTGATATGATGATTCCTCTATAGTTACCTGCCACAAATTTTTCTCGTCTTTTCAATTTATTTAAACAATTTCTACTTCTTTTAAAGTCGTCCTGTCCACCTCTTACTCATCCCAGCTTCCTTTTTGACATCTTTCTGTGCTAATATCATGTGAGGTTTTTATAATGGCTAATACCACAGTTGGCAGCCCATAGCATTCTTCAGTCACAAGTTGTCACCTTCACAGCAACGTTGGCAACCTATAACTGCTAACTTTATGCAACTTACGATTCAGTCAAGGATTCAGTCATTTACTAGGGGGCTGACAGTTTGCTATTTATGTGGATCACAATCTGTTAACATATGCCTTTGCTGTAAAACCAGAGAAAGCATTGCCAAGGCAGTTATGCCATTTAGATTACATTAGCCAAATCACCACCTGCATTGCTTATATATGAAGGAAGCTGAATGTACCAGCAGATGTGCTATCATGTGTAGATGATGTGGACACGGCAGCAGATACATGCTCGCATGTTGAAACTGTAGAAGCTACCATTGATTTTGATGCCCTCACACAGGCCCAGCAATATGATGGTGAGTTACAAGACCTGTTGAAACAAGCAGCACAGCTGAAGTTGCATTGTGTTGTGATGCCTGAAGGAAATGTTAAATTGTATTCTGACCTATCTGGACCGAAAGCGCGTCCATTTGGGTCCCAACACTTCCGAGTGCATCACAGGCTAGCACATCCAGGAGTGCAGGCCACTATTAGAGTGGTCAAACAAAGTTTCGTCGGGCCTGGAATGTATGCAGATTCCAAAACATTTGTCAATCAATATGTGGGTATCTGATAGAATGAACATTTATTTCCACATAAAACATGTCTTTACAAGGTAGCTTACAAGCATGGAAGGCTTAACAGTTGCTGTAAAGAGTAACATGGAATAGTCTATACCTCTAACATCAAAGAGTAACTGTAATGACAAATACTAGTCACACAGAATGCTTATACACCATGTACACTTGCATCCATGGGGACGGAATAAGGTGACACGCCACCAATGTATAGAGTATGGGCAGAGCTAGCTAGGGTGCTTTTTCTCTGTGGTATTTGGGTTAGAAACGAGTCAGTTTTACATAGCCGGTGGGAGGATAGTTTTATGTGATCAGTGAGAGATGAGAGCACTGGAAATGAAAATGTATAATGTTCATAACTGCTTATTTATGATTATATTGTGTCATGAAGGAGAGTCTGAAATTACCACCACCAGAGCTCCAATATTTTTTACTACTTTTTTGGAGCAATTGTTTTGGTGACAGACTAAACTGTAGTGTAACGTGTGGTCTAGGTTGGGCTACAAGTTTATAGTTTGATTGTGACCTGGTAAAGCCAGCGAATGATGTGTCATTGCTAGAAGCAGTGTTTCGGAATGAAGGCTGTGATGGTAAACTGATTGATCCATGGTGTATTTTTACTAAAATAAATGACTATCACAGTTCCTTCCACCATGGCCACTGGCACTTTAGCTCATTATTTAAATATTAAGCCACATATACACTACTCACGGAAACAATATTATGAAAAGGAAAGTTGTAACTCACCATATAGTGGAGATGCTGAGTTGCAGATAGGCACAACAAAAAGCCTGTCACAATATAATCTTTTGACTATTTTCATGTGTTATTATTTTCTAATATGCTGTTTTCCTTTGTTACTATTTTCTAATATCCTGTTTTCCTTTCTTAATATATTCTAACAGTGTGCTGTTTTCCTTTGTTACTATTTCATAATGGTGCTGTTTTCCTTTGTTACTATTTTCTAAGGTGCTGTTTTTCTTTGTTGATACTTGATGACCCAGTGCTGTTTTTCTTTGTTACTGTTTTCTAATGGATTTTCTACTCATGAAACATGTTTTCAAAACCTATATTTCCAGCTAGTATATGCGAACACCGTTTTGAAATGTGGAAACAGCTATCTGTAGCAATATTGGTACAGATAAAAGGATACAGTGTTTCAGGCTGGCTACCGCAGCACAGCACTAGCATACATTTTTAATTTGTGTTGTGTAGAGTTGTTAGGTGTTGTATTTTTGTATGTTGTTTCAAGTTTTTCCGAAGAAAAAGAGTAATGGATGAGGCTTATGGAATACTTGAAGCAGAGAGTAGCAGCAATAAAAAACAAGGAGCTCTGCAGTTTATATATTTATGCATTTATTTTACCTGGCAAGATTAGGGCCTTCAGGCCCTCTCTTACACCTAACCAGGCATACTCAGATTGAACGAATTTCAGTTTGTACAGAACATTAAGGACATATAACGTGTTATACAGTATTAATGTTAAAGAAAAAAAATAGAGATTATAACAGTAGTACAACGATAATTATAACAATCAAAAAATAATTATAACAATCAAGAATAATAATAGTAATGACTACGTATTTGAAAATAAACATATTTTTCTTTTATGAATGTCAGTCCTATTGCTAGTTGGGAATTTTCTCGTTATGTTCTTGCAGCTTGTGAGTTATTCTCATTGAGCAGAAACATAAGACGATAGAATTGGGTGGAAGAGATACAGAAGAGGTAGATAGGTTAGAGGAAGAGAAATAGTATGGTAAAATTCGAAGTTATGATGGAGAGGAGAAAGAAAGAGATGAGAGGGGCACAACAATGGTGGCTATACCGTCCCTAATATGTAAGTTTTGAGTTCCCTCTTGAATGTTGAGTGGTTCTGGATAAGATGCAGATCACAGGGGAGCGCGTTCCATAGTCGTATGGCTGAGATGGAGAATGACATGGAGAAAGATTTTGTGTTATGTAAAGGTACAGCCAAGATGCTAGACGTATCCGATCTGGTATTGCAGTTATGGAATGATGATAGGTGTTTAATGTGAGAAGATAAGTATTGGGGGCACCAGTGGCTAAGAAATTGATGAAGCAAGCACATCGTGTGGAGATTGCATGCCTTATGTGGGCGTATCCAACCTAGCTGGGAGTATGATGTTCTGATATGAACATACAACCGTATATTGCACACATATCTAACGCAAGCATTCATCACTAGCTCAAGGCATCTCGAATTTTCACTATTTGTGCCGTGTTGAACTACATCACAGTAGTAAAGATTAGGCAAGACTAGTGTTTGGACTAATTTTTGTTTAACATGGGTTGGAAATATTTTTCTAAAGTTTTAAATTGCATGTAAGGAGGAGAGCGATTTCCGGCAAGCTGTGACTGTTTGTTCTTCCCAGTTTAGGTGTTCATCCAAGATTATTCCAAGATCTTTTACTGTTTTTTGGTATGGTAGTTGGGTACCATTGAGGAGTATTTGAGGGACTGTTTCGCGAAAGTACTGGCTGATTAACTTCGGATGAGATATAAGTATGACCTGGGATTTCTTGGGGTTTAGTTTCAGACCTAGGTTCTGTGTCCATCGAGAAACAGAGCAAAGATCTGGGTTCATACTTGCTACTGTGTCAGCAATGTTCTTGGGGCTTGCACTTATGTACAGTTGGATGTCGTCGGCATATAGATGGTAGTTGCAGGAGTGAATCACTGGAGAAATATCATTAATGTACAGTGAGAAGAGTAATGGACCAAGGACGGAGCCTTGGGGAACTCCAGAGCGCACGTTTTTCCATGATGACTTTTCCGACCCACAAATGACTTGTTGACTTCTGTTTTTGAGGTAGCTGTCAAACCAGTGTATTGCGCTGTTTAAGAAATTCAGCTGTTTCATTTTAATTAGTAATATACCAAAGTCAACTGTATCAAAAGCCTTGCTAAAGTCAAGCAGTGTTAGGATGGTAGCTTCACGTCTGTCCATAGCATGTTTATTGTCATCAGTTACTATGATTAATGCAGTTGCTGTACTATGGTGCTTTCGAAAGCCTGACTGATATTTGTCATGGATGTTATGAGTTTTGAGGTAATCCGTCAGCTGTTCGTGGACGATGTATTCTAGGGCTTTAGATATTGCAGGTAGTATGCTGATCGGCCTGTAGTCACCTGGCGACTTAGGGTTGTCAGTCTTAGGTATAGGTTGAATTAAACTTTGCTTCCACTTAGTAGGATATGTACTACTGACAAGAGACAGGTTGAAGATGTCTGTGATAACTGGAATAATAGTGTCTATGACATTCTTAATCATGCCAATGCTCACTCCATCATTTCCTACTGCCTCGGAAGAGATTCTCATAATTGCCTTGTGTACTGTGCCGGTAGTGACATGTTTTAGGAAAAACTTGTCTCTCGAGAGATTGATATCTTGGGGCTGGTAATTTGTCACTGCGTGGCAGTTTACAGCTGTTGAGAACAAATCGTTTAATTCTTCTGCAGACGCTTGATAAACAGCATCATATCTTTGCTTCCCTGTACCGAAACTGTGCAGCTTTTTCCACAGTGCAGCAGGTTTCGATATGCCGCATACGACAGAGCAGGCATGTCTGATTTAACTGCTGCTACATTTGGTATTATCACATCCATAAGCAATCCTGAAGCTGATAGCACTGCTCAGGAAGCAATTTCGATGATTTGTGTGAAATCATACCAAATGAATAAAAATTTGATAGTATGCATGTTTAACAATGTTTTTCATTTACTTAACTTTTCATAAGCTTTCAGGATGCCACCAATGTTCTACAAACTTTCATTACTGTTTGAGATATAGCTTGCTTCAAAGTGTGAAATAATTGTGCACAGCTCTGAAATGAATCTCTCATTGCCAAAAAATGAAGAGTAGCAGCAAGTCATTGGTTGACAGTAATGGCATTCATGATTTTTTTTTTTTTTTTTTTGACAAATGGTGATACCATATTTGGCAGAAATTCAAAATCAGTAGACATCTGAGAGAAGTTACAGAAATCAGAGTCATGTCTTGTATTCAGCTGTTTTGGGTTCCTAATAGTTCTTATGTAGTATGTTTTCGTCGTCCAACAACTCTGATGCCTTTCAATTTGTTTGCTTGAACCTTCAAGTATTAATATTGCAGCACCACATATCATTAGAGTTTCCTCGACTCAAAACGTAATGTAGCATATCATAAGATAACAGTACGACAGATAGCATTGCAGATGATGTGAACTCACTATGAGAAATGTTTGCTAGCAGTGTGGACAGAGACTGAAACAAGAAACAAGGTCACAAACATGTTGTGAAACATTGCAGGTTCATGTTTCACAAATTCTGAACACTTTTGTGTTTTTTGTCTAACATATCTGATGATGGCTGTAAAGTCAAAACTAGTTATCTGTTTAAGTAAATCAAAAGTTACAGTGACTGTTGTTTCTTCAAGTTTTATTTATTAATTTTTGAGGTTTGTGCCTCAGTCTGTGAAAATGGAAACCTGCTGGGATTGCTTTGTTGTCTGTCTGTCTGTCTATCTGGCTGTTAACAACTCTTTTCCTCAAGAACAGATAGCTGTATCAAGTTCAAATTTATGTCGCATATTAAGATCTGCAGTCTTTTGGCAGTGAAAACATTTAATAAAATCTTGTATATGTACATATATGAACTGACCTAACCTGCTCATTTCTTTTTGGATATCTGGGCTAGTCTGAGGAACTACTGTAGAGATTTTGATGCAGTCTTGGAATTCCCAGGACCGATATCTTGTCAGTATATATATTGAAAACAAGAAAAATTGAGATTCTCCATTTCCAGGATAGACAATAGAAAGCTTGCAAGGAGCCCTCAGTGCGCGAGTCCACTTGCACATGGCCAGTTCCTTCAAATTGATGTCACTAGCCTGCCCCAAAGTTGAAGTGAGCTATTTTATGACCTTTTCAGTTAACTTAGTGTTTTATTACTGAGATGAATGTTACAACTCTGCAACATAGGAAGATCAGGCTGTAATTGCTGTTGTTACAAGTATTATATGTGTCTTTCTGCTGTTTTTATTGGTTTCTCTTTTATATTTTAGTGCTGTGTGCCGCATCAGTAAAAAGTCCTGACAGTTTCTGTGCATAACATGTGGAAAACATTTATGATATCTGTACAAACTGTTATACCGTGCCTTTGTCCTTTCATGAGCCGTAAGCCTAATTTGACTAAGATTTTTTGTGGTATGCACTAGTGTACTGATGTTTGCACTTCAGAAGTTACAGTAGGAATATCAACATCTAGGTATTTGTGTTGATGTGGAATAAAATAATCACACATGCCCAGTCATAGATAAAGCAGGTGGCAGAGTTTGGTTTACTAGTAGGATGTTAGGAAAATTCAGTTAATTTACAAAGAAGACTGGTTACAGAACACTTATGCGTCCTATCTTAGAAAATTGATCAAGTAATAATAACATGAATAATGGGAGATATTGATTGTATATAAAGGAGGACAGCACAGATGCTTACAGGTTTGTTTCACTCGCAGAGGAATCTCACAGTAATCCTGAACAACCTGAAGTAGCAGTTGCTTGAAGGTACATGCCAATTTTTCTGTGAAATCCTACTCACAAAATGCCAAGAACCAATAGTAAATGAAGAACTTAGTAATATACTTCAGACTCCTGTGTATCACTCTCATAGGAACCATGAAGACAAGATTAGACTAATTACAATGACAGATGAATGTAAGCATTCATTCTTCCCACACTCCATAGACAGTTATAACAGGCGTAAACAGTAACATCCTGTGCAAAGGTAAGTACCCTCTGCCATGTACTTAACTGTACTTTGGACATTATGTATGTAATTTTATATGTACAGGTGTGAAAATCTTTTACATGCTTTGTAGTGAGATGCTTTGAGATCGAAAGTTGTTTGATTACACCATAAGTTTTAGGATCCTATACTTTATGTTAAGGACATGGTACTAAGATAATGCATAGTGCTTTTTTTCTTTTACTTATTTTGGAAGAGCAGTAGCATTTTTTTCCCCCGAATTTTAGTAATGTTTAGTGGTTGACTACCTTCCTTTCTTGATGTTATCTGTAATGGACTGAGGAACCCTATAACAATAACATATATTACTAAGAAAGAATTTTCAGTAATCAGATACTATTGAGGCTTCCAAATTCGGAGGAAACACAATAAATGGAAAACTGAAGTAATAACTGGTTACTGAAAATCCGAGCTCAATAAATACGTTTCTCTTTAACTTCAACTTTCACCGCATGTTGCACAATTCCACACTTGGTGGTGTAACTGGTGGTTAGTTAGCATCATAGGTTGAATAAATTCGTAGTTTTCCATTAACATTACTTCCTGGGATCTATGTTTTGTCAGCCTCTTCTCATCAATCCTAAATAGATACCCTTAAAATTTTAGTCTTCTTTTTTTTTTTTTTAAATTGACTCAACTTATATTTCATTTATCTGGTACACTCTCCCCTCCCTTGTAAACTGTTATGTCCATCCTGAATATTTTGACACTTTATCTTACAGAGGATCTTTCTCTCAAATTTCTTGCTTTCTTTTAGTCCAGATACTCCCTGTTGTTTGGAGGTACTCAACTACCTTAAAGATACGGCAGGCCTGTGAGCTGGAACAGTCAGCTCCAGTGCATACTTGATTGCACAGTCCTTTCCTACGGAGGTTTTCCCCCCTCCCCATTTGCAGGTGATTGTATCCAAAACATGATTGAAGATATGCAATATTAAAACATAGAAATGTTTCTAATATTTGCGCATGCAGAGAAAATTTGGAGTACTTTTATTTTGCTGTGGTTATTGTGTTAGTAATGATAACTCTTATTGTGTGCCAGTGCCATAAGCTGCTCATGATAATAGTAATACGTTCCAGTTTCCATGTTGGAAGATATAAAAACATACTGATTTCCTGATACACCCTTTTGAGTGTATATTCTGTGCATTGTTGTATTCATCACAATTGAGACATCAATTAGCTACACTCTTAAATCCCCATTATGTGGGTCAGTGTGTGTATGGCTTTCCACAAAATTATGCATGAAAATCTTACATCTGGCCTCAGTGGTCAGAGACAGTAGTCATGTGGGTGTGAGAGTTGTGCTTGCGTGAATCGTGTGCGTTGTTGTGTTGTCTGCTTTAAAAGATAGCCTTTTGGCTGAAAGATCACATGTTTGGCAGTCTTCTTGTTGTGCCTGTCTGCAACTCAATATATCCTGTATACAGTTGGTAGCAATCTATCCTTTTCATTCTTTAAGTTCTGGAGTGTTGTTGAGTTCAGAGTCTGTATCAGTTTATATATTTATTGCTTTTGGATCACAAGACAGTTTCTGAGAGAGTGATATTTGGAGAAGATCTTGGCTCTGCAGTTATCTCCCTTGACCACCAAGAAATACAGTTAAAATCAGACCTTGTGCATATTTCTGCTGCCAGATCTCAACACCTGTGTAACTCTCATTCACCTTCCTTGCTGTCTCAACAGATGACACTCATACCCGTTCAGAGCTGCATTCGACTCCCGATCACACAAACTACACTTATCTCTGTTGGCTTCTGGGCGCCTCATTTATTAAATGTTTTAAGGATCTCCCATTGATAGACAGTAACAAATATGGGAGTCCATACCGGACTTATATCATAGTAAATATTGTAATAACGATAAAGTTTGCTCTTAATTATTTTATATACCATATGTAACAATGTTAACAATGAAATGTAAATATTTTTAATATCAAACAATGGAAAATCCAGGAAGAAACATAACAAAATTATGAAAAGTAAAGTTGCCACTCACCATATAGCGGAGAAGCTGAGTTGCAGATAGGCACAATGGAAAGACTTTCACAGTTAAAGCTTTCAGCCATTGACCTTCGTCAACAATAGACACGCACGCACGCGTGCGCGAGTTCGCCCACACACACACACACACACACACACACACACACACACACACACACCTCTTAGGAGTAATTATTCTAATTGATCAAAGTTTGTATTAGCTTACTAACATTATACAAGAAAATAATCAGTTCTTGAAAATATAATTGGATTGATAAAAAAATCTACTCACCAAGGGGCAGCATGAGACAACACATGTAAAAGTTATGAAAATGTGGAAGCTTTCAGAGGAAGTGGTTCCTTGTTCTGTCAGAATAGTTGAAGAGAGAGGAAGGGGGATGAAGGAAGAAGACTGATGAGTTATAGGAAATGTGGAGGGTTATCAAAAAGTCTCCCAGAACTCCGTGTTATGTGAGGTTTACCGGACGGAATTAGAAGGAAAGATTGAATGTTGGTTGAATGATTTGACCAACAGTCAGTCCTTCCCTTTCATTCCATCTGTTTAGTCTCCCCTCATGTTGGGTTGTGGGTGACTTTTTTGTAACCCCATTTCCTGAACCTTGTCAGTCCTTTTCCTTCGTCCTTCTTTCTTACCCTCCAGCCGTTCTGCCAGAGGAAGGAGCCACGGCTTCGAAAGCTTGCGCATTTTACGTGTGTTTCTTCCTGCTATCACTTGATGAGTAGATTTTTCGTCTCTCTAGTTATATTATAATTTCACTAACATTATTGAATTTCAAAACCTGAAGTTAGTAATTTACTGAAATGTTGATACTAAAAGCAACAATGTGTGCTGTCAGTAGGCTTTACTTGCATACATTATTTTTTAACCTTCACAAATATTTGTCTGCAATTCTTATATCTTGATTCATTTCTGTTTGTCCTGTAGAGATGTTCAGTTGGCAATTGTGAACTGTTATGGAAGCTCTTTAAAATACGGCTGTAAATATATTTATCAGTCTATGCCACGGATGTTGACACTGTGGCTTGATTACGGTTCCAACCAAACTGCTGCTGGTCGCAGTAATGCTGGAATGGCTGCAAAAATGACGGAGCTAATAGGTGAATATAAATTTGACCAAGCATTCTTGCTAATACACTCCTGGAAATGGAAAAAAGAACACATTGACACCGGTGTGTCAGACCCACCATACTTGCTCCGGACACTGCGAGAGGGCTGTACAAGCAATGATCACACGCATGGCACAGCGGACACACCAGGAACCGCGGTGTTGGCCGTCGAATGGCGCTAGCTGCGCAGCATTTGTGCACCGCCGCCGTCAGTGTCAGCCAGTTTGCCGTGGCATACGGAGCTCCATCGCAGTCTTTAACACTGGTAACATGCAGCGACAGCGTGGACGTGAACCGTATGTGCAGTTGACGGACTTTGAGCGAGGGCGTATAGTGGGCATGCGGGAGGCCGGGTGGACGTACCGCCGAATTGCTCAACACGTGGGGCGTGAGGTCTCCACAGTACATCGATGTTGTCGCCAGTGGTCGGCGGAAGGTGCACGTGCCCGTCGACCTGGGACCGGACCGCAGCGACGCACGGATGCACGCCAAGACCGTAGGATCCTACGCAGTGCCGTAGGGGACCGCACCGCCACTTCCCAGCAAATTAGGGACACTGTTGCTCCTGGGGTATCGGCGAGGACCATTCGCAACCGTCTCCATGAAGCTGGGCTACGGTGCCGCACACCGTTAGGCCGTCTTCCGCTCACGCCCCAACATCGTGCAGCCCGCCTCCAGTGGTGTCGCGACAGGCGTGAATGGAGGGACGAATGGAGACGTGTCGTCTTCAGCGATGAGAGTTGCTTCTGCCTGGGTGCCAATGATGGTCGTATGCGTGTTTGGCGCCGTGCAGGTGAGCGCCACAATCAGGACTGCATACGACCGAGGCACACAGGGCCAACACCCGGCATCATGGTGTGGGGAGCGATCTCTTACACTGGCCGTACACCACTGGTGATCGTTGAGGGGACACTGAATAGTGCACGGTACATCCAAACCGTTATCGAACCCATCGTTCTACCATTCCTAGACCGGCAAGGGAACTTGCTGTTCCAGGGCAATGCACGTCCGCATGTATCTCGTGCCACCCAACATGCTCTAGAAGGTGTAAGTCAACTACCCTGGCCAGCAAAATCTCCGGATCTGTCCCCCATTGAGCATGTTTGGGACTGGATGAAGCGTCGTCTCATGCGGTCTGCACGTCCAGCACGAACGCTGGTCCAACTGAGGCGCCAGGTGGAAATGGCATGGCAAGCTGTTCCACAGGACTACATCCAGCATCTCTACGATCGTCTCCATGGGAGAATAGCAGCCTGCATTGCTGCGAAAGGTGGATATACACTGTACTAGTGCCGACATTGTGCATGCTCTGTTGCCTGTGTCTATGTGCCTGTGGTTCTGTCAGTGTGATCATGTGATGTATCTGACCCCAAGAATGTGTCAATAAAGTTTCCCCTTTCTGGGACAATGAATTCACGGTGTTCTTATTTCAATTTCCAGGAGTGTATTACTCAAGCACAGTTACTCATAAAATACAACAAAGGAAAAAAGTCTGAATATATTTCTCCATTGAAGATGTTGCTTAGCTGCAAGGAAATATTTCTCAACACTGAGAAAAATTAGATCATAAGATTAATATCATCATTGTTCAGTTGGAGTCATTCATGTTTAGATAATGGGCACAAATGTGAAGATTTTCAGCAGCACTTGCATTATGGAGATTATTCTACATCTAATCAATATTTTGGTAATACGGGGTGTTCAAAAAGTCTCTCCGCAGTGCCATATGATTGTTAGCTACGCATGCCGTATGCCACAGTGAATATACCGAAATGAAACTCGGTGAAATACAAGTTATTAATTTATTGAATATTCATTTTTACTTACAAATTTTCACATTAAATGTTGAAAGTGTCCCCCCTGTTGTTGAATACACAATTCAATTCATTTAATCATGTTTTCAAACACGAACTGTAACATTTCTTGTGTAACAGAAGCAGTGAAAGTGGCTATTGCAGCTTTCAATTCATCGATGGATTTTGGACGGTTTTTATAGACAGTTGCTTTCACTGCACCCCAGAAGAAAAACTCAGGTGGTGTTAGGTCAGGCGATCGCGGAGACCAAAGTACCTGTGAAATTATGCAATCACCAAAAACATCAGCAAGCAGTGACATTGAAATGCAAGTTGTATGCGCGGTTGCACCATCTTGTTGAAAATAACCGTTGAGTATTTCACTAAACACATTTATTACCGATTTTTTTTGGAGTAATAGACATTTTATCGGAAATATCGAGTAGTTTATCCTCTGACAAAATGCTAGGACGACCACTTCTCAGTGCATCTGTCACTGAACCCGTACTTCGACATTTGTTAGTCAAATCTCGCACAGTATCGCGATGTGGGAGTGTTCTCTCTGGGAAAACTGAATTAAATGTTTGATGAACTGAAAATGTGTATTTACCGCCAGCTTTGAGCACTTGTTCAACTAAAAACACATGTTCTTCAATGGTTAGCATTTTAACAGTGACAAAAACGAAGCAAACAAACAAGAGAACTAAACTTAAAACATTCACGTCAACGCGTAACAACACACGCCAATGATACTACTGATGCTGGCTGAGATAAACGAAACAGAGGAATGTTGGGAGAGTCCACTTGAAGGGAAGTAACCCAGGCAGGTGAACAGTCGTATGGCACTGCGGAGAGACTTTTTGAACACCCCGTAGCTGATTAGTGGATAAAACTATTACATGTAGCAAAATGAAAAAATGAATTAAATGAAAATATCTGTTAGTCTTAGTAACAACAACACAACAATAATAAAAATATTAATTTGTTGAATGAACCACTTGGTGCTGCTTGCCTGTTTGCTTGTCTGTATCTGTTTCATTCTTTCTCTTTGTTATTCCTTATGCTTTTCTTCTCTCCTTTACCTTAACATTCTTATGTTTTCTAGTAACACTTTAAAGAAGAATTTTCAGTTCTGTATTTGTGTTTCGGGGATGCCATTTGTTTGAAATTCTTGTGGACATGATTTCACCAAAGAGACATAATTTTTCTTTTTCACATCTCCATAAACCTTGGGAAATTTTTAAATTTCTCATCAAGTTTCTTTGTAGAGTCCAAGGTATCTTCCTCCATTCATAATCTTTGAGTTTAGTGATTTCTTGGTATGATTGTCTCTCTTTTTTGTGGTTGCCACACAAAGAACTTTGGACTTTTACCGTCTTGTAGTTTTATTTTTGTGAGGGTGTCAGCTTTATGTTCTTTAATTTTGCAATGTGGAATTATACATATCATTAAGTATGTGAACTTTCTTACTTTATTAGTTTGTAACGTAAAATGTTTTATGGTGCTGATGTATCGCTTATAATTAAGATATTTTTCTCCTAACTCATGTAAGGCAAGTTTTAGTTTTAGTTATATATAATTGGTATATTTGATTCATTTTACTACTGTTATTTGACCATTGTGATATATTAATTGTGTGTTTCACAAATAATTTTGTTTTCAAATTAAACAGGGTTTTTATTGTGAGCCCATTTTCTAGTCTATAAATTACATCATGGAAACTTTTGTTTTATCTCTTTCTCTAAGTTTGAACTTGTATTTCTTTCTTAGTACCAAGTTTCTCATCATAGTAGTCATGAATAAAATCCTCTCACTTTGGAAGCTGTATCATTTTGTTATGGAACCTAAGCACTCAGAAAATTATCTCTGTCCTCATTGACAGAAACATTTGTTTTTTTATTGTTATAGCTTGTTGATGTTGTTGTGTAGATAACACAAAGTTACTAGTTCCACTGGTTGCCAATTAATTAGTCAGATTTAAATTCACATTGCTTAGCAGTTTGGCGTCTGATTCTTTTCTCGGCCAATAGTCACGTTAATTTTGGGTACCGATTATCACAATCAGCAAGGGTATGGACAGATCACCAGCAAGCATCCTACTGTTGGAGTGAAGAACTCTATTCTCAGTGACATGTTTCTGCATGTAATGCGTCTTGCACAAATAGCTTGATGCATAACAACTGTTTCTGTCGGTACTTGTGCAAATTTTGACAGTAAACCAGTTTGCTAAAGTGTCAGACTAGTGATCCAGAAGTATGTTGATCCTATGACTTTTCCTGGCATTTAATCTTATTTTGAATTCTCTAAATATTTGCAGTTGTGATAAATACTGATATAGTGTTATTCAAATATCACATTGAACCAATTTGGCTTCCTGCTGTCTTATTCTGTCAGGCTTCAAGTTACTCACATACACAAGGATTGTGAGAATAAAATATTACAAATCTGTTATCAGAGTCATATTGTCCTGATCTACCAGTACTATCTATCCGACTTTCATTCAACCCAACACTTAATTAGTCTGGATTGTTCTGTTCGATGATTTATTATTTCTGACTTAAAAACTAAATAGATATGATTTTTACCTCACACAACTGCCCCCATCCCCAATTGCAGGTTTGTCTTGTGCATCCCAGCCCCCTCCACCACCACCCTGACCCTTCAACCCTATACTGCCTTCTACTCCCATCTCCATTATTGTTGTGACACCATAACCAGAGATGGAGATAATTCATGTTTCTCTACCAACATATGCAATGTTACTGTTAAGCTTTAAACTTCACTGAAAGAAAGCAAGTGGTCAGATAGTGGCAATTTTCAGTGCCTTGTTTAGTTAACATTAAGATTCTAGATAGACTGGAGTGGATACTTTCTCCCAGTACTACTAAATCTGAACTTTGTGGGATGGAATCTATATCTGGCATGTGGCTGATTTCCGCTACGTACTTATTCTCAAACTAACACCGCCCATCCCACTTTCAGACTGTGTCTTGTGTGTCTCTGACTGCTCTGTTATTATCTGTTACTTTTGCAACATATAAGGTTTCTGAACAATGTCTTCTGCATTTCATTGTTTATTTTCTTTTATTATGCTTTACTATTTTTACTCTGAATTTCTTCCTGTTTGATCCATTAGTCTAATTCTTTTAGAAAAGTACTTATGAAGAAAACTTGTGATTCTTTCATCTTCCTGTGTCAAAATGTTTATTGAGTAGCGCAGTTCTTACAGTCTAATGAAAGAAAACAGCATCTGGAACAGTTACTACATTTATTATTTTGTTTACTAGTATTTATTTGATAAACATATCCTCAGATCTAAAAAAAAGTGATGCAAAGTGCAATTTATCCAAAAGGGTTACCCTGCAGCAGTAGACTGGATAAACTGCACTTTTCTGAACTAGCTTTAGATCTGAAATGGTCCGTTCATCAGACCAATAATCACAGTTATAAGTACAATGTGTGCCTGGAGGAATGGTCAGTATGCTCCAAAATGCATACCTTAAGAGCTGTGGGCAGTTGTTCAGTAGAAGAGATCTGTTTCACAGTAGTGAAGATGAACAAGTACACATAGCTCTTAAGTTATGCATTTAGAGCCCAAGTTTACTAATTTTTTTTCCTTGTTTCGGTCCATACTACTGCCTCTCAAAATATGGAAATAAAGAGCTTACAGTATTGAAGATGAAGTAGTACTTTAGCACTTAAGGCACAAATTTTAGAGCCCCTGTTTACTAGGCCTTTTTGCTTTTCAGAATAATTACAGTCCCTCCTGGGACACCCTGTATAGTAAGTGATACAGTTTTTTTTCCGTTATACCAACAGTGGTCACAATTTTCCTAAGGCATCACTCTTCAGTTGTTTTTGTACTGGTGATTCCCGTTTCTACGTTATCAAATAAGACAGTACGGTTTTTAAGTACTGGACATCTTTTCAGCATGGGGATTCAGTTTTCCACATAGCCATTCTGGTTTAAGTTTTCCATGATTTTCCTAAATCCTACAAGACAAATGTTCAGATGGCCCCTTTGAAAAGGGCACAATCGGTTTCCTTCCCTCTTCCAAATCTTTACCCAACCAAGCCTGTGTTTGTCTCTTATGGTCTTGTCACTGAAAAGATTTTAAATCCCTGACTGTGGCCCTTCCTTCCTGTAGTTCTTTGGTGGAATATCATCATACGTATTTCTTTTTCATATATCTGAAACATAATATGGATAAGGTCTATGAATAATAAGGATTTTTATCTATCTCTGTTTTGTTCAGTGAAAGTAACATCAGCTCTACCCCCTTACATGCTGATGACTGCACTGTCACAGCTTATATCAAGAGTGTGTCATCAGAATAGCATGGTGGTGAAACAGCTGAAGACTATAATTATCAGAGTGCTCATCGCATATCCACATTATGTTCTTTGGATGTTGATGGCACCATTAAAGGTAAATTGCATCTTAAAATGTCATATTGTCTGTACCTTTTGACAGTAAAATCTGCATTAGTCGTGTGATTGGAGTTATCTGGTACTAACGTTTATGTGTTAATTATTCACTTCGCTCAGAGAGAGAGAGAGAGAGAGAGAGAGAGAGAGAGAGAGAGAGAGAATGGATGTATTTGCATATGTAAAAGAGAGGGGAGTGGAGGAGATGGGTAGTGAGAGGTGGAGTATGAAATAGACAGAGAAAGGGGAGAGGACAAGATGGACAGAGAGAGGGGGGTAGGAGGAGGTGAACAGACATACAGGGAGAAGGACGAGCTGGATGTATAGAGGTGGAAGATGAGATGGTCAGAGAGAGAGGAGGAGGAGCTGGACTGTGAGGGCGGAGGAGATGGTCTGAGAGAGTGGAAAAAGAGATTGATAGAGAGGGGGAGGAGGAGATGGACAGATAGAATTTAAGGCAGATATGGAATAAGAGGAGGAGGACGAAGAGGAGGTGGACAAAGTTAGTTGTGAGGAGGATATGAACGGGGGGGGGGAGGGGGGGGATGTAGGAGGCATGTGGAAGATAGTGATGGGTAGGGAGCAGATGGAAGAGAGAATATGGATGGAGCTAGGTGGAAGAGGGAGAGGGTGTTTGGAGCCAGTCCAAAGAGGGAGAGCGTATGACAAGGCAGAGAGAAGGAGAATTAAAAGATGGACAGGGAGAGGCAGAAGGAGGAGATGGGCAGACAAAAAGGGGGGAAGTAGGAGATGGACAGACAGAGGGAGCAGGAGACATACAGACAAAGAGGAGGAGAAAATGGACTGAAAGTGGGGAGGAGGGGATGCATAAAGAGAGGAGGAAGGAGTAGATCAACAAAGAGAGCTGGGATGTGGAGTTGGATAGAGAGAGGGGGAGGAGGAGGTGAACAGAGAGAGGGGGAGAAATAGATGGATGGAAAGAAGGTCAATGTTTTAAAAGATGTGTGAGCTGAAGAAGATAGGGGACAAATGGGAAAGCATACGGGATGTGAGGAGGCAGGTGGAAGAGGAAGAAAGCGTGAGGTGAATGAGTGAGACAGTGTGGGGAAGCAGGTGGAAGAGGAACAAATTGTGATGAGGCAGGTGAAAGAGGTACAGGGTGTGGGGAGGCAGGTTGAAGGAGGACAAGATGGGAAGAGGAACGTGGAAGAGGGGAGAGAGAAATAGTGTATCTTTCTCCCTTTCAAGTAGAAGATTGAAATAAATAAATAAATATCCAGGCAACACCAGGTACTCGGCTAATATATTATAAAAATGCGTGTTGTATTTACTTATGTATGTTTCACATCCCCTCCTAAACCACATGACTGATTTCAGCCAAACTTGTCCCTCACATCACTTACTCTCTGGAAAGAAGTACATTGGGGATAAGAACGATCTACCTCCCATAATGGCAGTGGGTGGAGGGTTTGAAATGGCAGTAACACTGAAGCATAACTCAGGAGCATCTTCAGTAATTTCAACCAAATTGTGTACGTACATGACCCAATATTTGTGTAACTATTCGTATAACAGTACTGTGGTGGTGTATACCACTATCTACCATAGGAGTGTCATTGGGGGTGAGAAGATGTGATACATAAAAATATTCAATACTGACCAATATTAGTGTCGAATTCATAGTTTTTGTGGTTGCTAGATTCACTGGTGACAGTCGTGATGATGATTTTTCTCTGTAATGCCTGAAGCAATTTCAACCAAACTTGGCACATGTATCACTTGCTACCTGGAAAAGATAGCCTTGACAGTAAGACATCCCTAGCGCACCTACGGCTAATGGTGAGGGTGAAATAAAAGCATAGCTCTGGAATACATGGAATGACGTAACTAAATTTTATGTACACGTGATTTATTAATTTCATAAAAACACTGTTGGAGTATTACCCTACACTTCTAAAGGTGAAGTGAGGGATGAGAAGAAAAAGATGTAAAAATGTTTGAAAACAACCTGTTGGTATTTAGTTAACTTGGAATACATTAAAAGTGTGAAGTACAATCTAACTCTCATTTGTGTCATCCAATGTGATAAACAACTTTTTTTAAGAAAAGAATGAATGAATATTAGTGACTGAAGAGATGAGGTGAAATACCTGTGCTATTACAAAAATTAAAAGTATTTGTTCAATTTGAACACCTAAAATGTTGTGTCATTGTCCACGACTTTTTGCAAACTTGTTATACACGGGGATTTAAAGTTTCCTTAGGATTCAGAAATTTCAGGTGAAATTCACTACAGATGAAATATGTGTAAAAATATCTTGAATAATTGTGACAACAAAAATAATCAATTTTCAGTTTTTGAAACTGCATAAGCAAAGAAAAACTACTCACCGAGGTATGGCAGGAGAACACACACATATAAAGGTTAAGAAAATTTGCCTGCTTTCAAAGTCAGTGGCTCATTCTTGTGGCAGAAGGGTTTGAAGGGGAAGGAAGAGGGATGAAGAAAAAGGACTGATGAGCTTCAGGAAATGGGAAGAGTTTGGAAAAGTGGCCAAAAACCCTGGGTCAGGAGAGATTTACAGGAAGGAATGTAAAAAATAGTCTTTCCTTTTCATCCTATCTTGTAAGTCTCTCTGACCTGCATTCTGGAACACCTTTTCAAACTTCCCTCATTTCCTAAATTTCACAAGTCCTTTCCCTTCAACCCTTCTGCCAGAAGGAGGAGCTATTGGCTCCAAAAATAATGCATGTTTCCTTAACCTTAATATGTGTGTGTTTTCGTGCTGCTGCTTGGTGAATAGATTTTTTTGTCTATCCAGTCACATTACATTTTCATAAATTGAACAAATGTGTGTGTGTGTGTGTGTGTGTGTGTGTGTGTGTGTGTGTGTGTGTGTGTGTTCCCCCCCCCCCCCTCCCCCTCCCCTCCCCTCCCCACAAGTGATCTGCCAGAGACAGCGTCACCAAACATGTTCTTTATTCAGTTTCCTAAAAAAGCAAACAAGACAGCAATACAAAAGTTAGAGGTGCAGCAGTAGTAAAGATTGAACCTGAACCAGAGGCTGAGCTGTCTCTTGCACCATCAAGTATGCTATGAGGACAACTGACACTAATTGTATCTGGTGGGCTGCTTGAATTTACGTACACAATGACCTGATTGTCTAACATCAATGCTAATTAACTTGGAAATGGCAGAAGATATCGAATTTTTTTCTTAAACATTTTTTTTTCTCTGCACAAATCTACCCTTCAACACCCTTACAAGCTTTCAGACTGTTTTCTAACCTCCCTGCATATTAAATGTGTTGATTGTTTTTTTACTTTTGGCATGTACTACAGTTTGACTGAAGAGAAATATTCTTTTGCTTAAATAGAGCTAGTTCTAAAAATTATGTTGTTGAGTTAGGTAACTGAAAATATATGAAATTTTACATTCATGGAGGCTAAACATGACTTGGGATGTTCTCTATTCACGTTCAAACACAGTTGAATTTATGTCTTCAAATCTCTAAATTCATTGATAAATATTGCCATTAAACACTTAAACTCCCATTATAAAGTGTAGCCACATTGCCACCATTTTGCAGACCGGATAATAATGAGCTAGCTGTACTCTTAAATAAAACTCAAGACAGCAACTCAGATAGTACATAATGACTCTAGGAGCAGTAAGTGAATTGCATGTGTTCACCACAGTTTCTGTTGTGCCTCTGGCTGTATTTGCTACCCACCATGTTACATATTATGATTCTGGTGTTAGGATTTTATTACATGTAATCCACATCTACATCAATACTCTGCAAATCACATTTAAGTGCCTGGCAGAGGATTCATCGAACCACCTTCACAATTCTCTATTATTCCAATCTCGTATAGCACACAGAAAAAACGAACACCTATATTTTTCCGTACGAGCTCTGATTTCCCTTATTCAGTTCTCCCTATGTAGGTCAGTGTCAAGAAAATGTTTTCGCATTTGGAGGAGAAAATTGATGATTGGAATTGGAGAAAATTGCTGATTGGAATTTTGTGAGAAAATTCCTCCACTATGAAAAACGCTTTGTTTTAATGATGTCCATCCCAAATCCTGTTTCATTTCAGTAACACTCTCTCCCCTATTTCATGATATTTTAAAACGTGCTGCCCTTCTTTGAACGTTTACGATGTACTCCACAATCCTATCTGGTAAGGATCCCACACTATGCAGCAGTATTCTAAAAGAGGATGGACAAGTGTAGTGTAGGCAGTCTCTTTAGTAGACCTGTTACATTTCCTAAGTTTCCTGCCAATTAAACACAGTCTTTGGTTAGCCTTCCCCACAACTTTTCCTATGTGTATCTTCCAATTTAAGTTGTTTATAATTTAATTCCTAGGTATATAGTTGAATTTACAGCCTTTAGATTTGACTGATTCATCGTGTAACCAAAGTTTAATGGATTCCTTTTAGAACTTATGTGAATGACCTCTCATTTTTCGTTATTTAGGGTCAATTGCCAATTTTCACACCATAAGTATATCTTTTCTAAATCATTTTCCAATTTATTTTGATCTTCTGATGACTTGACTAGTAGATAAACAACAGCATCATTTGCAAACAACCTTAGATGGCTTCTCAGATTGTCTCCTAAATTGTTTATGTAGATAAGGAACAGCAAAGGGCCTATAACACTACCATGGGGAACACAGAAATCACTTCTGTTTTACTCGATGACTTGCCATCAGTTACTGCAAACTGTGACTTCTCTGACAGGAAATCACAAATCCAGTCACAAAACTGAGATGATATTCCATAGGCATGCAATTTCACTACAAGCCACTTTTATGGTACATTGTCAAAAGCCTTCTGGAAATCCAGAAATATGGAATCAATTTGAAATCTCTTGTCTGTAGCACTCAACGCTTTGTGTGAGTAAAGAGCTAGTTGTGTTTCACAAGAACGATGTTTTCTAAATCTGTGTGAACTGTGTGTCAATAAGCCGTTTTCTTCATGGTATTTTATACACGTATGTTATGTATGTATATAATGTATTTTATATATTATGTAGTGGCTATGACACACACTTACCATAAGAGTTACAGTACTTTTCTGTAATGTCAGTTTACCAAAAAAAATTTATGATTTTGATAATACCATTTTAAACCTCTTGGCAGATTAATACTTCATGTCCTAATAGCATTTGAACATGGGAACTTTGTTTCACAGGCTAGTGTACTACTGAATGAGCTGTCCAAATACAATTTACAACCTGTCCTGACAACTTCAATTCCACCATTAACCCTTCTGTCTTCCAGAATTCACAGACGTTCTCCCACCGTGGGACTAACACACTGAAAGAAAGGAGAAATAGCTTAACCACAGAATCTAAGGAGTGGTTTCTGGAATGAATTTTCACTCTGCAGTGGAGTGTGTGCTGACTCAAAACTTCCTGGCAGATTAAAACGACTTATGAAACTGGGACTCAAACCTGGGATCAACGAGGGTGGATCATGAGTTGTACTTCAATAGCTCAGTCACAAAAGGCAAAGGTCCCAGGTTCAAGTGCCAGTCCCGCATGCCGTTTTAATCTGTCAGCAGTTTCAAATTGGGACACATTATGCTCCAGAGTGAAAATTCAATCTGGTTGTAAATATCACAATTAGAATTATTAGTTAAGATCCTCTTTAATTTTTGTACTATATTCATACATTTTTCTTTGTACAGTCCAATTACAACGTTCGAGCCAAACGGTGTCATGAAATCCTGCATGATGAGAGCGTCATCCACGCTGGTCTCTCAAAACTCGTCAGTGACTACATTGCACTAACAGATATGCTTATTGACCTCACAAACAAACCTGTTTCTGATGTAAGTTTGAAAATTTGTGTGTATAAGTTAAACTAATCTGTGTTTCAATGTGTTTAACTAAAGTACCTTTTAAGGATATAGCTGCTTATTAATTGTAATAATTAGTTTTAGCAGACAGAAAGATGAAAATCTGTATATTATATTTTTTATCTGGTGTAACTCAGATTTGCTTTTTTCAAAAGTTCAATGACGTATATATTTGAAGATGCCGAATTGTGGTTAAAGGAACAATAATTTGAAGAAACAGGAGTGATGTGTGCCCAAGTAATTTTTCAGTGTTCTTTAGTAATTTAAGCAGTTATTTAATCATAGGTATATTGCACAGTGAAACATACACCTAAGCTAGAAAATGCACATGTCGAATTGACTGACATGACATATGAAAATAATTTGTCAGAATTGAATTACTGTGGTGTAGCATATTACTTAAGTAAACTGAGATTAATATGGGTCAGGGAAGGTAAAGAAGGAAAAGTTGAAATAGATTACTGGAACAGTGGGCACAATGGAAAATCAGGAAGAGACAAAAACTTAAGAATTTTATTAGAGTGGAAGAAGTTGGTATAAAGAAACTGAAATTTGAAGAAAGAGCACACTGCAAATGTATGTTGGTCTTAAACACTAAAATGGTCCTCCTAATAAATGGCATTGGCTTTGTAGAAAAAATTGTTTCTAAACTTTTGAACCAAATTCAGGAAGACTATTAACATCTTTACTCAGTTTGAGGTCCATTAGAGCAGGTTACTTGGTGTGTTTTTAGAACTGATTAGTATAACCAAATGTTGTTCTGCTTAAGAAAGAAAAGCGGTAGTACAGTTAACCTGCTAATTTATGTTACAAATACTTTTTTCCATCAAATTATTTGTTGCTATTCAAATTATCCATCACTTAAGAAAAGTAATCAATTGTAAGAGAACTTTAGCAGAGCAATGATGACACATTTGATGGAATGAGCCTTGTAATTTTTTCTCTTCTTAAAAGGTGAAGCGAGATGGCACATTAGCTTGAGATATTAGATTTACATCTGAGTAGAGTAGAATTAAATTCTGCATCAAGGCACTCAGACTTAGATTAGAGGAGCTGTTTCAATAGAAGTTGGTCGATGATATGCAACTTTGTACTGATACTCACTTGTTTAAGGTCACTACCAACACCAGCTTTCAGAACTGTATGCTACTACACTGACAGTTGTTGAAGCCATATTGTTTCTGTGTTATCATTGCATTGTTGTTATGATCATGTACAAATGAAATCAACTTTCCAGTATCATAAATGGGATATAGTATTCAAGTGTGTGAAGAACAATAAAGCTGCAGACCTAGACAAACTACAAACAGAAGAAACTGAAATGTTTGTACCTGTTACAAAACAGTGGATATTAAATCTTATGAGTACCTTTATTTCAGAATTGCAGATTCCTAAGATATGCCGCAAAACTAATGTAGTACCACTTTTAAGAGCCAGTAGTATCGGAAAACTTTTGTCCACTTTCAGTTCTCTGGCACTTGTATAAGATATTGAAAAGACTGATTCTATATTAAATATCAGAGTATGTTGACAAAAGTCTAGTAAAAGAGCAGTCAGGTTTTCACCCAGGAAGGTCTTTCTGTGGACAGATCCTTAATTTGGTTCAATGCATTGAGGACGATTCTGAAGGAGATCAGGTTTCAGTGCGGCTTTCATTGCACTTGCAGCACCTTATGATATGGTCAACCACAAAATGATGGTTAGAAAAGTGTATTCAGTCGCAAAGGATTACCACTTAACACAGTTCACCCAATGTTTGCTGCAAAACAGGAAATAATTTTTCACTCTGTAAAACATGAAAAGTTGATGGAGGATTCAGAAAAATGGTCTGCCTGAGGGTAGTATATCGTCCCTCCTGTTGTATTATATTTATAATAATATTTCGACAAAGACCAACCAATCATATCTGGAACTAAAACATTTATCTATGCTGATAATACCGGGATTGCTGCCCAAAGTCAAAACTTTGAGGAGGTGGAGACAAAGCTGACAAGAGCTATCAAAGACATGGGCAACTTCTTTGATGATAGCTATCGAAAACCAAATCTTGTGGGGGGGGGGGGGGGGGCTTGTGGACTGTACCAATGCTTTGTGTTGGACTCAGTTGTGAGTACAATTTCAACATCCAATGAAAATGTACATTACTATCTGACACACATGGCAGTCTGTTCTTGTATAGTATTTTCCATTTTGACTGTGGAGAACTGTTTATCTCTTTTGACAAAACATATAAAGGATATGTAAATATTTTCTGTTGTTAGTTAAAAATGTTTAATTTCTAGTATTTGTGATGTGGCCATGTTTTTACTCCTGCAGGCATCAACGACTACAGTAACAGATCTCGTACCACAGCTCAACCAGCTTCTCAGATCACCAAATTTCAGCAGAATCATAGTCCCTACACAGAAGTATTTGAGTTTTGTGCTTCCTTCAAATGGTTCAAAGGAACACAACCCATTTCCAGAGTATGTACCTACATCCTAAGTATGTTTTCTAATATTGTTTTGAAGTTATGCATTAAAAATATCAATAAAATGCAGCAAGTATGACAGGATTATAAGTTGTCACACTCCTGTAACAGAACCTGTGTGACCTTGGCAGTAGCACATCATGTGATGATAATTCTAAACTTATTACTGTCAAATTATATCACTTTGTTCCCATTGATTTATTAACTGTCCAAAAGTAATCTGAAAGCAGTATGATTTGGTTGGGCAATTCATTAAGTATGCAGTCTTTCCTCTCAAACAATGGAAAATTCAGGATGGACTGTGACAGTATTATGAAAAGGAAAGTTGCCACTCTCCATATAGTGGAGATGCTGAATCACAATAGGCACAAAAAAAAGACTGTCACAAATAAGCCTACGGCCAATAAGGCCCTCGTCAGAAATAGACGACAGATACACACACACGCTCTCACACATCAGTGTCATTATCTGCCAACAAAGGAGTGTACATGATCGCACAAACTTAAAACCATGTAATTAAAAGAGACCAGAAAAAGTGTTATAGACTGTGTGTGAGCGGTGTTTGAACGTGTGTGTGTGTGTGTGTGTGTGTGTGTGTGTGTCGTCTGTTTTTGTTATGCCTATCTGCGACTCATTCTTTCTTCTCATTTGATATAGTTAGTGATCCTGCTGTGTGCCAAGTCTTGTGATTTTTACACCTGAAATGCTATAGCTTCTATTAACCACCAGTGGAAGGAATGCATGTAGAATATAATGACCATATAAGAACTATAGATTCATCCCTCTATGTTTTCTATGAAATCAGTCAAAGACACTTACATAACACATATTTCACCACTGCTTTCATCTAATGACTGGCACACCCAAACAATTCAGGAGATATGTTAAGATCAACGTAGATTCAGCAAATGTCATAACCACATTAACACCAATGGTCATTATCTGCCAGCCAAAGAGTGCAAATCATCGCACAAACCGAAAACCATGTAATTAAAAAGACTAAAAAAAGTGTTATAGACTCTCATGTCCAACTATTCAGTTGCCTGTAACTATGATGAAGAAGAGGAATAGTAGGTGCTGATTTGTGTCGGTTATTTGACATCGTTGTGTAAAAAGGATATTAATGCTTTGCCAAAAATCAGAAATACTTTGTTTGTTTAAAAGTGACCAGATTTGTTTTATTCATATACCCTGCTAGCTGACAAAGTGAGGCACTCAGGTTGTTACTACAAAAAGATAATACAAATTACACCATTGCGATTGTGTAAAGTGTCAGTCACTGTTGAAAGGGCAGTTAGCCCTGACTGCAATTGATGCAATGCATTCTCAAGCTTTCCATATTGTCTAGGAAGAATGTTACACCCTCATGACTGACAACTATTACAGTTTGTCCATAATCGTTATGGTTTTATCACCTTAATTATGGAGTTACAGGAAGTTGCTAAAAATTTTTACAATTTTTTTAAAGAAATGAAAAAGGTAATGTTTATGTCTTACCAATGATTTATTATTAAAATATTTTATAGATTGTAATGATTTCCTTCCTGAGTAGGTAGTAAATCTGCCTACGAATGATTTCATTGCCTTGCTAAGGTAGGTTTTGCTGTGTGACAATGAACAGTTTTTGCTCTGCACGTCAGCTGAAAAGGTAGCAATAAAACTTATTGTAAACCATGTGATAACCCATGGCTCAAAGTATTCGTTGATAAGCTGTTGGCTGTTTTTCTAACCAGGTGACATCAAAAGATGTACAGTTCACCTATTAATTCATATTTGCTGGCTCTATTATAGTAATGATCGTCACCTTTAATTTTTTTTAATTGTACCTGGAGTAAATTATTATAGGTCAGGGAAATTTTTTGGTAATTGTGTGAAATTATCTGTATTCAGTGAGTTTGTTCGTTTTGTTATAATTCAGAAACACTGTGTGTACAGTGTTAGCTGCTAAGATTAATTAGTTGTTTTGTCAAAAAATACAAGGAATTAGATTTTATATGTTTGTTTGTTCCTTTGGCAGTCTGATACACAAGTGATAATGTGAACTTAAACAGTGCAGATGATATCTGGAGGAGGAGGAGGAGGAGGAGGAGGAGGAGGAGGAGGGGGGGGGGGGGGGAAGTAATGTTCCAAATACCATTAGTCATGAATTTACTTATCATATCAATCTGTAGTAAGAAGGAAAGTGAAAAATGATCGTAGTAAGAAAGTAAGTTTTGTAAAAGTAGGCCTAAGTACTGTAGCAAATTCAGATGGTAATACTGTGAAAACCAAATTTTTAAGATAAATAAGGCTTGCAATTTTTATAATTTTCTGAGACAGGGTGCCTTCACACCCTGCACTCCATATATTCACCATGTTATTACTGACAGCCTCTTCTCAAGGTTCACAGCTATACACCTTTCAGACCTTACATTTACCACTGTAATCCCTCTCCTCCTGCTGTACAACCACTATCAAGTTTCGCAATTCAACTCTGCTAGTTGTACAGGTGGCTGTGATTTTTGTCTTGCTTAGAGGAGCAGTACTGTGTGGGCTGATTTTTAAGTAGTTTTATCAGTTAAATAGACTCCTGGAATGATAAATAGAGAGCCTACTGGCATGGTTCTAAACACACCAGTGAGCCTATATGTACAGCCCTCAGCACCTGGAATTGCACTGCCTTTTACTATCAGTAGCAGAGTCATCCCCACCTCTTCCCCTCCTTGCAGGCAGAGGTCGCAAAACCAGTGACTATAGTAAAGGTAGAGCTGTAGTAGTTGGAGACTGCTTACATGGATAATTTGTATGTTGCAGAGCCAACTGTGGCTGGTTTTTATACTAGAGTCCTGGCTCGTAAGTGCCATTGTGTTAATATGTTCAATATAATTAATTTTTCATTCATGTATATTCCCAGGCACCTGAAAGTGGTGTATTTTATTATTATTATTATTATTATTTTTTATACAGACGTTTCTAGCTCAGGCTATTTCACCTCGAGTTGGGCATCCACAGGGCAAACAGCTGATGTACGGATAATCAGTGAGCTGGGCTGTAGCCTATATGGCCTCATATCTCAGGGGTGGGTAAAAGGCTTATGCAGTGGGGCTACCTGGCAGGTAGCCTGAATCACCTTCTCATGGGCTAGCTGATAGGCATTTTTGAGCACCCATGCCGCATGGGGTAGTGTCAGAGCAGCCTGACAGTCGTGTATCCCTGAAGCTACTACATGGGTTTGTGTAGCAATGATGAGTTTACAGTATGAACACAATCTTCCCATGTGTTCCAGTAAACCACAGACTTTCTTGCCCACTGCAGCACTGTAATACTTTGAAACCATCATTAGAATGTTATCTGTGTACACAACAGTTCTTTCAGTTTCACTGTTCCCTTTCATAATTCCAGGAAAGGGTTTAACTGCCAGATCTTAGAAAATTTCCTCAGATATTGACAATTTTATGCATCCTTTTGTGATTGCTTCATAATTTTGCAGTTCTTGTAGACCATTCTACAACTAAGCATTCAAAATAATCTGGAGTATTTTTGTATTGTGTTGTTCATATTGTGAGTTCTTTCACCCACATAAACACTACAGACCACCAGATGTTACTGAAGGCATTGATGTCAATCAGTATGACAGTTACTTATTTTGAGGGGACCTATCTAGTCACAAAGTTCCAAATGGAAAGCACTGTCAGTTGTTTTTCCTGGTCTGAACCATTACTGACACTGGCTCAGCCATGGACTTCCCAGTGTTTCCAGAGTCTGTTGCACAGCATCTGCTCTTTTTAAACGCTGACTGATCACTTATCACTCTCAAACTATGATTGATATGTGATGTTATTGTTGACATTGTTTGGCTACAGTATTGCCAAATGTTTCACACTGTTTTCTTGTCACCTCTGTGATAAATAGAAATGATTATAATGATTACTCAGTTTCTGTTACATCCATAGATACAGGTATTAGTTACATTATTAGTTGGCTGTAGTATTGTCAAATAAGACACTGCATATTTCACACAGTTTTCTTGTAGCCTCTGTGACAAATAGAGATGATGATAATGATCACTATTGACCAATTTCACTTTTGCCGGCTTTCTCAAAAGTATTTGAAAAGGTTCTGTTCAAGCATCTCCTTAAGGATCTGACTGCGAATAATATATTGTCCAAGTCACAGTTGGGATGTCTTAAGTGTTCTGATGTAGAGAAAGCTATTTGCACTTACAGTGAGACTGTACTTAATTCATTTGTTAATAAATTACAGGCTACTGGCATTTTCCGTGACCTGTCAAAAGCCTTTGACTGTGTTAACCACAGCATTCTCTTACGTGAATTAAAATATTATGGTGTCACTGGCAGTAATGTGAAGCGGTTTGAGTCTTATCTATCTAACAGGAAACAAAGGGTGTCATTGCAAAATACCTGACTGGGGAATTAATTACATGTGGTGTTCCTCAAGGTTTCATCTTGTGTACATTGCTTTTTCTTGTGTACATTAATGACCTCTCATCTGTTACATTGCCAGATGCTAAGTTTGTTTTGTTTGCAGGTGATACAAACGTTGCAATAAGTAGTAAGTCATGTACAGATTTAGAAATAGCTGCCAAGCAAATTTTCACTGACATTAATAAATGGTTTAAAGCTAATTCATTGCCCTTAAACTTTGAGAAGACCCACTATGTGCAGTTCAGAACCTGTAAGAGATTTCCTTCCAAGGCATGCAGATCGAAGAGGTTGACAGTGTTAAATTTTTGGGATTACAACCCGTTAATAAATTCAGTTGGGAAGGGCATACCACAGAATTTCTTAAGTGCCTGAACAAGTCTGTATTTGCAGTGAGAATGATGTCAGATGTAGGAGATATAAATATAAAATACTTTCATACTTTGCTTACTTTCATTTTATTATGTCATATGGGATCATGTTCTGGGGTAACTCGTCAAACTGAGAAAAAGTTTTTAGTGTGCAAAAGTATGTTTTAAGAACCATTTGTGGTGTAAATTCAGGAACATCGTGTAGAAACCTGTTCAAGGAGCTTAGTATTCTAACCAATGCTTCTCAGTATATTTATTCCGTTATGAAATTTGTTGCAAGTAATTCATCTCTATTTTCGACTAATAGCTCAATACATAGTGTCAGTACTAGGAATAAGAACAATCTACATAAAGAGCTGAAATCACTTACCTTGGTCCAAAAAGGGGTTCAATATTCAGGAACACACATTTTCAATAAATTGCCATGAACCATTAAAAACTTGGTTTCAGATAAAGCATGGTTTAAACAGAGTTTCAAAGACTTTTTTATAGGTAACTCCTTCTTCTCCATAGATGAAGATCTTAACAGAGGCTGTCAAGCCGGCTTAAGTAAAAATATCTGTTAGATTTCAATTTTGACAGCACGTGGTCACAACAGTCAAGATCAGGTATTTTGTGTATGATAAATTTATTAAAAGTGCATAACAATGTTTCATTCTGACAGCATGTTAATCATGTAAATATTAGCTGTTCCAATTTAGCACATTGTATTCACCTATTTTGACAATCTCCTGACAAATGATCAGGGTAGTAAGTATTATATTCAAATGTTTTATGATTTTATTTTATACATTCTGACATGAATCATCTTATTTTTTGGATCTATGGAACAAAATTTGAATCTAATCTAACACCAGTCAGCTGCTAACATAACTCAAAGAATGTTAATAGCCTGAGCATGAACACTAAAGGTACAGTACAAAGGTCATTACTGATAATGAGATGAATCAACATTCCATCCCCCATCAACCTGATCTCATTTAGGTCGTCACTCTAATTTATAAAATTGATTGACTAGAAATTTTTTCTGTTGGTACATAGTCCTGCAGTGAATATTCAGTGTTTCTCTTGAAGCCAGAGCACATTGATAAATTTTACTGAACAGTGTAATGTTCATAACATGACCACTTACTTTGTATCAAACCTGAAAGTAGGATTAGTGGACATAACTGAAAACAAGAAAAAAAGTATTTGACTTTTCATAACAGGAGTCTGTACCTTATATAAATTCTTTAAATTACTTCACTATTTTATTTTTTGCTATAATTGTTTTTATTACACTATTTCTATTTTGTCTTATGTGCTCTTGTCAATTATAAAGTTTGATGTCATGCTACAGCATAGAAATAGGTTAAAAATAACAGTGTTCTTGTAAGGCTGTGTCACTCTTGGTGGTAATAGTGTCAACAGCTGTTTATCAGTAACACAGCTATACTCATGTCATTGACAACAGCCATTGACTCTGTTACTATCAAGCACGACACAGCCCTACAAGAGCATTATTATTTTTAACCTGTTTCTGTATCATCACATCAAGCCTTACTATTGACAGTGGCACATAAGCAAAAATTACAATAGTTCAATAAAACCAGTTACAGCTGAAAGTGAAAATGATACCATTTAAAGCAAAATATTTAAAATCAGAAAAAAGGCAAATAAAGCTCCATTGTACAAAACAACCTTACTATATATTTCTAGAATAAACCATATTCTGAGAGAATAACATTAATGTTACTTTCTCACAATGTGGCTTATTCTAGAACAATATAGAAAGGGTTTGGTTTCTTGAGTATTTACGATGTTTGTATCTGTACAAATGCAATACCCCTTTTGAAGTGAGATCAGAATTCACAAAGTGGGTCATTGCACTGAAAGGCACTGTTTACAAGTAAACTTGCATTAACGTAAGAAAGAGAAGAGATGTAAATATTCGTAACAAGCTAATTTTGCTGGTTCAGCTATACAAAATATGTAACTAGACACAGAAAACCATATAGTTTTTCAGTGTCAGCAGGTTGATGAATACATATAAATGCTTTTATATTCACTAGTTTTAATCAAAACAGTTGTTACCTTTATAAAAACTTAAAATACAAGGTAACCTCTTAGTTAATAGAAAATTACATTTTTATCATTTGCTTTTCTATATTGTTTTAGAGCTGGTGTTCATATTTCCCACCTTCTTGAGAAAGTGACAATTCTACAGTCGATGCAAAAACCAAGGTGTATTACTCTGGTTGGCTCTGATGGAGAAAACTATATGATGTTGTGCAAACCAAAAGTGAGTAGATATTGTTCACTTTAAAATACACGAAACCACTATATCAGTGTTTACTGTAACGTTTTTCCATCTAAGGCAAGAAGAAGAAATCTTTTATGGTTTTTGTCATTTACCTTTCCTATTTTCCTTATTATTTCTCCAATAATGAAATGATTTATCTGATTTTGGAATCTTATGACCTTTGTTTATTTGACGAATTTAGTATTTTATTGCTGTCTGGGTTCTGATGTCAACACTTATTTTATGATTGCACATTGTCTTGAAACTCATCTAGTGCGTGTTGTAATATTGATGTTGATAAGAGCTGTATAGTTGACTTCCAGTGATAGTCAGTGCAGCAGATATCACTTGTCTTGAGAACTAAGTAATTTGTCTTTCCCACTGCACAGACTGTTTCAAAAATTAAAAGCTCCATTATCAAGTGCTACAAAATAACTAAAAACTTATGAACCTGCGTTGATCGAGCCAGGCAGTCAAGATGATCAAACCCACACCTAACAACGCATGTGAGCCTAGTAAGAGCAACCAGGGCAGCTGCCTTGACAGCCATAAAGAACTGAATAGTACAGCCTGCAAGGAAGTGAGATGAATGTGCTCGTACATTACTCACTTGTGTCACCACAATCAGCTGGCTTGCCGGCAGACTGCACTAGTCAGTTCCTTGTCAGCTGCTGTCCAGTTGCTGTTCCTAAGCTCACATGCATTGTTTGGCGTGGGTTTGATCATCATGACTGACTGGCCTGACCTACACACATTAATGTTTTTTTAATTATTTGGTAACAGCTGATGATGCAGCTACTTCTGAAACCAATTGTATGATATGAAACACATATTACTTAGTTCTCAAGGCAAGAATAATTGCTTCATCAACTAACACTGTAAGTCAGTCATACAGCTTTGATCAGTAGAATATGCATCATATGAGTTTCGAGACAATGTATAACCATAATATAAGTGGGATCAAGACTATAAATAGAATGCACACTTATTCTTCCCACATTCCACACATGAATAAAATGGGAACAAGCTTTACTGATTGATACAATGATAAGTACTCTCAGCCGTGCCCTTAACAGTGGTTTGCAAAGTATGGATGTAAATATTTATACTCATGTTGATGTAGTAACTTCAGTTGTATCAAAGAGCAATTTCTTGCTATGTAGAATAAAAACTACTTCTACTCTTTTATTACTACTTTTATCTCCAACCAGCTTTATTTAATGATTCCAGAATGAAATTTTCACTCTGCAGCGGAGTGTGCGCTGATTTGAAACTTCCTGGCAGTTTAAAACTGTGTGCCGGACCAAGACTCAAACTCGGGACCGTTGCCTTATGCGGGCAAGTGCTCTACCAACTTAACTACCCAAGTATGATTGACAACCCGTCCTTATAATCTTACTTCCACCAGTACCTCATCCCTCACCTTCCAAACTTCACAGAAGTTCTCCTGCGAAACATGCAGGACTAGCACTACTGGAACTTCTGTGAAGTTTGGACAGTAGGAGATGAGGTACTGGCGGAAGTAAGATTGTGAGGACGGGTCGAGGATTGTGCTTGGGTAGCTAAGTTGGTAGAGCGCTTGCCCGCAAGAGGCAAAGGTTCCGAGTTTGAACCTCGGTCCGGCACACAGTTTTAATCTACCAGGAAGTTTCAGCTTTATTTAATGTTTTTGAGTATTTGCAGTTGATTTTAAAGCACAAAAGGCATTATGTTTAGGCACATTGCTAACTGATGTACACTTCCTGACAAAAAAGTGAAGCACCCAGAAGACAGGGTTGGATGTCGATACACACGCCATTGGTGAGTGTGTGACTGCTTAGAGTTGCAAGTCTCTGTAACAGTTAAAATGGCTACTGGAGTGCATTGGTGTTGTTACTGGGCCTGATAGGATATAAGGGCATCAGCAGCATCTGATGTTGAGTGAAGACAGTGAAGGTCATGGAGATGCCACAAATGTGAGACATCATTTTTAGCACCTGAGAAAATTGGAAAGGAAGCTTATTTGGAGACTCCATTTGGCTGGCTGGTCAAATCGTGATGTATCCAGATTTGTGTGACATTCGTATGTGACATACTAGATGCAGCAGTACTAAGGAATTACCATCCCATGTGTAGTCTGTCATTAACACCACAACATAAGTGGCTGCATTTGGAGTGGTGCCATGACTGGGATGGATGGACTGCTGAAGAATATCATCACATTGTATTCCATGATGAGTCGTGGTTTACCCCCCACTCAACCCTCGGCCTTTGGAGAGTATGGTGATGACGTGGACCTAGAGAGAGGTCCCATTCTTCCAATGCTTTGGAGTGGAAAAGTGATGCTACTCCTAGTGTCATGGTGTGGGGAACCATTGGATATGACTACAGGCAAATCTGGTAGTGATTGAAGGAACTCGGATGGCACAACAGTACATCACGGAAATCCTGCAATATAAGTGTTACCTCTTATATAATGCTATCATCATGCTATTTTTCAACAGGGCATTACTCGTCCACACATGGCATGTATCTCTATGATCTTTCTGCACGATGTTGAGGTACTCCTGTGGCCAGCAACATCCCTGATAGAAGATGTGTGGGACCAACTCAGACATCAATTCTGTGCCAGTGCCAATATCCAGGACATCGAGGACCATTTACAACAGTTGTGGGCCAGCTTGCATCAGGAGAGGATACTGTGGCCTTATGACACAATTCCTTACCGAATTAGTGCATGTTTTCATGCCAGAGGGGATCAAATGTCATACTGATTAGTGGGTTCATACTGAAAAGTTCTTTGTAAATTTGATTTGATTTTGCAATCAGTAAAATAACATAACATACTTTTTCAGTCCTAGAACTTTTGTTTTGTTTCCTCCTCCCCATCTTCGTGCGTCACTTATTTTGTCAGACATTGTGTTTTACAAGTGCAAGTCTAGCATTGTAAGGTATGGAAACAACACAACAGGCAATAAATACAGCTGGTTAGAGATAAAAATTATAATAAAAGAAAATATATGGTTTTAACGTCCCATAATAAGATATTTAGCAGCTAGCATCTCCATCTCTCCCAGCATTGTGGATGCAAAAACTGCAGTAATGTATTAATTTTCATTAAATGTAAGTCACTGTAATTTGCGAATGCCAGAATGCAGTAACAAACATAAGAAAATTATGTGTATGGAGTCTGTAAATGGACTTGTTTTGCATAGTTTCGATAGAGCTAGTGATCTGTGGAATATAGGTTTAACTATCTGATTAGAGTAAAGCATCTGCATTTCAACCTATGTCCTTTGCAAAGGCAAATAATTTTTATCCAGTATTCCTTCAATTTTTTCATTTTGTTCACTTATATTGCACAGGTGCACCTCTTCAGGGTGGAAAATGACTTGGACGTTTGAAAAGAATTTGTAGTGAAAGAGTTAAATAAACTAAATTTTGAAACCTCGGAATTTATGTGGGCCCACCTGGGATGGACTGTGAGGCTGTCCGCCAGCCAGGGTGATCACTGATAATAGTACACAGAGGAATAGGAAGAGTTAGGACAATTTATGTCTGAATTATGTGATGGCTGGTCAACAAGAGCGAAACCAGAGACGGAGAACCTAAGCCACACACCCTGTAGGAAAGCTAAAACACATTAGGGCGAACAGCCTGGGCCACACACTCTAAGAAGCAGCCAGTAACCAACGTTTTATGTCTCTCTCACACTTCCTATTGGCTGACCATGGTGAACATTTTCCTGGCTTTGTCAGCAGATTACCAGAAATAACAGTCTCTTCTGAGGCCACAGTTTTACCTCCTACATAGGCCACAACAAGCGCATGCTAGATGCATGCCTGAAAAACATGATGGAAATTTTAGAATAAAATGTTATACTGAAGCTCTAGAATGTTCCCATACTTGCTAGGTGTTCTTCATAGTATTAATATTCTAGTCATTAGTGTGCATGTAGGAGACATTACATTGATCTAATAGTTCTCATATTTGTATCTAAAAACAAAGATGATGTGACTTACCAAACGAAAGTGCTGGCAGGTCGATAGACACACAAACAAACACAAACATACACACAAAATTCAAGGTTTCGCAACCAACGGTTGCTTCGTCAGGATAGAGGGAAGGAGAGGGAAAGACGAAAGGATGTGGATTTTAAGGAGAGAGTAAGGAGTCATTCCAATCCCGGGAGCGGAAAGACTTACCTTAGGGGGAAAAAAGGACAGGTATACACTCGCACACACACACATATCCCTGACTGTGGTGAACTTGGGTTGGTAGACAACGATGTGCACAAAGGTTAGGTGGTTGTGTTGCCGCCAGAACACGTTAAAGGGTGGAGTAATTTGGGAAAATTTTGAAAAAACTGCATGCAAATGTATTAAAAGGAGTGGTTTTGTGGTGGCAGATTGTGAAAATGAGGCTAACAATTGCCTGACGAAGAAATAATGATGTTAAAATCTGTGGGAAGCGGCTAAAAAAGATCAGTGATGTGGGAAAAACAGAAATGGAAAAAAAGGCGAAAGTTATTAGAGCTAGCCGAAATGGCTGTTTAATAGCTGAAAGGAACTGTTTGTGAACTGGAAACAGTGGATGTTATAGCAGCGGTAGTGTTGAAAGCGGAAAAAAAATTTTTTGGTTATGGTTTGGAAGTGGGTTACGTATTATTGAATATATATAGGCGGGATAAAATTGTATGGTAGATTCGGTAATGAGGAGAAGGTGAATACAAAGTGAAACTACTTGCAAAAACAGAAAGAGAAAATAAGATGACAGGAAAGATTTCGAAATGCAACAGTGACAATAACAAACATAATTGTTGGGTTCAAATTAATGATATGAATATAATAGAGGGAAGCATTCCACGTGGGAAAAATATATCTAAAAACAAAGATGATGTGACTTACCAAACGAAAGTGCTGGCAGGTCGATAGACACACAAACAAACACAAACATACACACAAAATTCAAGCTTTCGCAACCAACGGTTGCTTCGTCAGGAAAGAGGGAAGGAGAGGGAAAGACGAGAGGATGTGGATTTTAAGGGAGAGGGTAAGGAGTCATTCCAATCCCGGGAGCAGAAAGACTTACCTTAGGGGGAAAAAAGGACAGGTATACACTCGCACACACACACACACACACACATATGTTAGCCTCATTTTCACAATCTGCCACCACAAAACCACTCCTTTTAATACATTTGCATGCAGTTTTTTCAAAATTTTCCCGAATTACTCCACCCTTTAACGTGTTCTGGCGGCAACACAACCACCTAACCTTTGTGCACATCGTTGTCTACCAACCCAAGTTCACCACAGTCAGGGATATGTGTGTGTGTGCAAGTGTATACCTGTCCTTTTTTCCCCCTAAGGTAAGTCTTTCCGCTCCCGGGATTGGAATGACTCCTTACCCTCTCCCTTAAAACCCACATCCTTTCGTCTTTCCTTCTCCTTCCCTCTTTCCTGACAAAGCAACCATTGGTTGCGAAAGCTTGAATTTTGTGTGTATGTTTGTGTTTGTTTGTGTATCTATCGACCTGCCAGCACTTTCGTTTGGTAAGTCACATCATCTTTGTTTTTAGATATATTTTTCTCACGTGGAATGTTTCCCTCTATTATATTCAGTTCTCATATTTATCAATTTGTAGCTTTTTATACTATGTGATGATAACATTCTTCTAAAAATTATTTATGAAGTACTTAAAAATGTAACGTACTTGTACATAGTACATGTGACACTAAATTTTACCCTGATGACAGTGGCAGTGTGTTATGAAATGGGCTCCATGAGACACTGAAACTATTGGGAACTGGTCTTGAACCATGGCCATTCAGCCAATGCTCACAATAAATTGACACTGGAAGTTGCTATGATGACATCTTCATCACTAATCCCTGTCTCTCTACTGATACTGTCGACAAGTTCAGGCCTATCAGTAGCTGTAAAGTGTAAAATATTTCCATTGCCTGTGGGTTGTCGAACTAGCTGCTCAAGATAGTTTTCAGAAAAAGTCTGCAGAACGACTTTCACAAGACTATCTGTACCACCTACAATGAGTCAGGTTAAAGTTGCCTCCAGCTAATATTGCATGATCTGGATATTTCCACACTATTGAGTGTAGACTGTCTTTGAATGATTCTACAACTGTTACGGTCAAATCAGGTTGCTAGTAAATACATCCAGAGATTAACTTGATTCTCTTAGGCTGTTTACTTGCGTCTAGATAATTTTGCAGTCAGACTCAATTTTGACCACGATAAACACAATATTTTAATCAACTGCAGTGGACGTTCCCCCTCCTATGGCGTCAATTTGTTTTTTGATATAGATTCAATGTCTTGTTAAATATTTTGGAGCTTTCTACTTAGGGTTTCAATCTGCTCTCAGTTCCAAGAATAATTTGATCACAATAACTATTATATCTTTACATGAAACCTGGATATTACAATAAAATACATGTAAGAGAGTATTGTAAATGGGAATAATATAATCTGTCACTTACATATCAAAAAGTCTTACTAAATCTCTGTCTGTAAGTTCTAGCTTTATTGCACATTGTTACTTTGAGATGTCTGCATTCCCCAGTACTACATATCTACTCTGCATGAAGGCTGAAATCGCACTAGTACTATTTGTTACTGAAGTGATTATCTTTGGATTTTATTTGCTACATCTTAAAAAAGAAACAGGAAATTTATTCCAGGAATCCAACTTAACTGTAATAGATTTAGATGTAGTCCCTTTGACATCATGAGAAAATTTGTGCTGCACCAGGACTTGAACCCAGATTTCCCACTTATTGTGAGCAGTTGCCTTACCATCATACTCCTCGGGCTGACAAAAACTTCCATGTCACACACGTATAGATAGGTGAAATACATTTCATTACTTGAAAACTGTTGTTCATCATCAGATATAACGAAACAGGGAATCCATAAGTATGTGCCAGAACGGAGTTCTGTGTGGAGGTTGAGCAGGTTTTAAGCATGTTGTACTGTGACACGCAATTATGTTTATCATAAATTCATGCAGAATTCCAAGGACCGTGGGGCAGGATTCAACTAACCCATTATTCTTGACATATCCCTGTAACCTACACAGACAAGCATCATTATGTGTGAAATAGGGAACCAAGGGAAGATAATACACATTAGTTCAAAAACATATGTATAACTGTTAATTATCAAACAATGGAGATGCTGAGTCACAGGTAGGCACAACAAAAAGACTGTCACAATATAAGCTTGTGGCTGTTTTCCTTTGTTACTGTTTTCTAATGTGCAGTCGTGTGTGTGTGTGTGTGTGTGTGTGTGTGTGTGTGTGTGTGTGTGTGTGCGTGTGTGTGTCATCTATTTTTGACAAAGGCCAGACTGACCGAAAGCTAATTTGTGACAATCTTTTTGTCGTGTCTATATGCGACTCAGCATCTCCACTATATGGTGAATGGCAACTTTCCTTTCCATAGTGCTTTTACATTCTGTTGATTATCAGTTCACAATCCGAAAAAATAATGTCCTTAACAATCATAATAGCATACTTGGCCATACTGAACATATTTCAATACATTACAATTTCTTGTACAGTGCCATTTGACTACACAGAATTAGTACTGATATCTTTAATACATTGCTTTCTATTGCATTTTGTACTTAAGCAATTAGAAATCCTTGCAGACATTGTCTTTTTAATTCCAGGAGGTGACCTCCATTGAGTGTCCAGAGATCACCGAGCTAACTTTCTCAAATCCTTGTTGTAACATCTCTGGACACGGTCTATCATGTAGCATAAACTTACATAAGATACGAAAAAAATGATTGGTTCTGAACAGAGCCACAGCTTCTGTATCTTCAGTTCAACCATATTCCCAAATACCTGTGAATTAAAGTTAACTGGAATGTGGGGAGCACACAGGGTCTCATCAGAGACTCTGTGGATTTTCTGATGATCTAGGCTGCAGATTTTTGGACCTGCATTATGTGCTATCCCCATATCCCAGTAAACTTTGTCATATGTATCTGGGAATATACTTGAATTACGAATATAGAAGCAGTGACTTTGTTTGGGACCTCTTTTTTTCATATTTCATGTAAGCTTATGCTAACTGTAATGACTGTTAAGGACATTGTTTGGGATTAAGAACTCAATATGTGAGGCATGTTTAACTAATTTCTGTTATCTTTCCTTGATTCCAGTTTTGTGCGTAAAGACTCTTGTCAATGTAACTTACAAGTAAGCGTAAAGGATTACGAGTTCAGTGAATCTTGCTCCACTGTCCTTGCAAGTCTGCATGAGTTTATAATTAATGTAATCGCATGTCATTGTCAAAGATAATTGCTTCACTAACAAACAGTATTACTGCAATTTCAGCCTTTATGCTGTGTAAATACATAGTACTGGTGAATGCAGACTCTGCAAACCAACAATATTTGATAACTTTGGAATATAAAGGAAGATATTTACTAACTCTTCATAAGATGTGTAGTGGATTAAAATTATTTATACTGACAATACAATCCTACACATACGTTATTGTAATATCTGCAGTTCATGTAAAGATACAATAACCCTTCACTCAATTCCAAATCCAAGGACTCTGATCAAATTCTGGTTATGACACTGCAAATTGTGAGCTCTGCTTGCACCCTGCGAGTAAGGCCAGGACCTTCACCACTTCCGCCAGCCACCAGTTTCGCCCGAGAATGGCCTAAGATCCCAAGCAACAAGTACTATTGGTGCCAATATGAGCCACAGCTTGAAGATGATTGCTCTCTGCACTCTCGATGATAGCAGGCAGTGGCTCCCCCATATCTTGGATATGGCTCCGGCATACATACCTAGCGCACAGTGGACATCTGTCCAGACCTGGATGCTGTTTCTCTAAGTGTGTCCATAATGTGCCTAACATTGGAGTTTCCAGTAACTAGTAAATCCCTCACCCTGTACGCCTGCTTGGACACTGCTGAAGTACTGGTCACTTGTCGAGTCACAGGTTGAATAGGTGAGGCCAAATGACCAGTCCCCACATTCACACTGCCTCAGGTGATGTGAATGTATTACAGCCTGTCACCCACCCTGAGGTGAGAACTTACCCCGCATTGGGTAAACTGTAAGATACCTTGGTAGCAGAAAATGTGGGCGAAGCAAGGGGCACCTGAGGTGTCCCATAAGTTTTGCCAGATTCTCCACAGCTGCTACACCATGAGGCAGCAGCCCGAAGTTGGCTGACAGCGGCCAACACTGTCTTCCACTGTTCAGAAACTGTGGCCAGCACCTCCTGCATCCATGACGACATGCACACCCGGCCTCCACCCCCACCCATTCTACAACTATTAATTTAAGAATTAAATTATAGAAGCATATGTAAAGAGCTAAATATGGAACTTATTTAATTGGATAGATGAAAAATCTACTCACCAAGCAGCGGCAGATAAAAGACTGTTGTAATTGGCAAGCTTTTGGAGCAAGTGGTGGCTCCTTCTTCAGGCTGCTGCTGCTTGGTGAGTAGATTTTTTTATCTATCCAATTATATAATTTTGCCAGTAATTGATTATTTTCTCGTTATAAATATGGAACTTGTTACTCAGCTGATGAGTCACAAACAGAGGCTAGTGCCATCATGGCAATGATGGTTACTAAAGTTAATAAACCCATCAAGAAGGCTATGAGAGCATTTGCGTTGGAAAGAGCAGGCAAGCAGTTTTTAGCATATTATGTGGACAATGAAAGGACGCCATTCAGTTCCAGTATGAGGGATGTAGATGAATTATGGGCAAAGTCGTAACTGGTTGTAAATCACACACTGGAGAAGTACGTGCCAAGTAAGTGGATTAAGGACAGAAAAGACCCAGTGTGATTTAATAATAAAATTTGGATAATGCTAAGGAAACGGAGCTTGTTGCGCTCTCAGTTCAAAAAAGGATATGGAAATGCCAGGAGGCAAATGTTGGTAGAAATTTGTGTGGCTATAAAACTCAGAAAGATCAATGTGAGAAGCACACAAGGCCCATTGTCATAGTGTAGTGAAAGATCTTGCCAAGAACCCGAGCAAATTCTGGGCCTACATAAAATCACTAAGTGGGTCGAAGGCTTTTATCCACTCAATTGTCAACCAGTTAGTTGTCAACCAATCTGCTGTGGTAATAAAGTCAGCAAAAGAAGAACTGAAGTTTTAAATTTCACGTTCAAGAAATTAAGGCCACAGTAATAGGTGTCTGTGATGTAGAGAAGCAAAAGAAAGACGTGAAAAGAAATAATTTGCCAGGTCTGGATGGAAACCCTATTTGGTTTTGCAGAGAGTACTCTTTGGCACTGGCACCTCACATAGTTCGCATTTATTGTGAATCTCCTGCTCAATGCAAAGTCCCATGTGGCTGGAAAAAAGTGCTGATAAGAAGGGTAAAAGAGTAGACTTGCAAATGTAGACTGGCAATGGCAAGGAAAGCGTTTCTGAAGAAGAGAAATTTGTTAACATCGAGTATAGATTTAAGTGTCAGGAAGTCTTTTCTAAAAGTATTTCTATGGAGTGTAGCCATGTATGGATGTGAAACATGGGAGAATAAATAGTTTAGACAAGAAGAGAATAGAAGCTTTCGAAATGTGGTGCTACAGAAGAATGCTGAAGATTAGAAGGGTAGATAACATAACTAATAAGGAGGTATTGAATAGAATTGGGGAGAAGAGAAGTTTGTGGCACAACTTGACAAGAAGAAGGGACTGGTTGGTAGGACATGTTCTGATGCATCAAGAGGTCACGAATTTAGCATTGGAGGGCAATGTGGAGGGTAAAAATCGTAGAGGGATACCAAGAAATGAATACACTCAGCAGATTCAGAAGGATGTAGGTTGCAGTAAGTACTGGGAGATGAAGAAGCTTGCACAGGGTAGGGTAGCATGGAGAGCTGCATCAAACCAGTCTCAGGACTGAAGACCACAACAACAACAACAACAACATATTTCTGGAAAAAGTTTGACATGATGCCCCACTGCAGATTATGAACCAATGTCCAAGCACAAGGAATAGTTTCCCAGATACATGATTGACTCAAAGACTTTTTAATTAATAGAACCTAACGTGCGCGTCATTTATGTTGGCGGGCGAGTTTAGCTTCGTTCTGCGCATCTGACGTCACAAAACACAGTCAGCCAATGAACAGAGAACGACGTTGCCAGATCTCGACTGCACTGCAGACCTCGGACGAGTGTCTCCAGTTTTAAAAACGTTCAGTCATAAATAAAGTAATAGAACAAAATCAATGTCTTGATAGCAGACTTTCTTTTATAGAAAGTTTGGAAAAAGCATTCTTTATATAAATTGCTTCATTTTCTATTAATTAATTAAACCAAACAAGCAAAAGACTCCTAATTGAGGCGATAGGAAGGAAAGGTGTTTGTATCCATCTCACGAACCGCTTTTTCGAAATAAAGAACAGCGGTAATTTTTTATTTCCTATTGTACTTTGACAAAGCATGAGTAATTCATAGTTGTATTAATAGTGTTTGTCAGTATTTTGCATGACATGTTACAGTCCTCATGGAGCTACATTGCTAGACGAGCTGCGTTAGCGTAATGGGTAAGGTGGTAGGCCACTAAGCGAAAGGTTATGAGTTCAAACCTTGTGTGGTCCAAATATTTTCTTTATTTAAAAACAATATCGAAGTGTCTTGCTTCACGAATTTTATTCGTTGAATGCAGCTTTTTGAAATTTCAAGTGCTTCGTCTCTTCATTAATCCTTTCGCTGGGGCAGACACGTGCTCCCCGCAGACAATCTACAAAACAATTGAAGACGTGGAGATGACAACATCTGCCGCTGACAAGAAGAAGAATACCATAAAATCTGTCGCTGCACATTCACTACTAGATGGACCCGCTGTCTTTTGTGGATGTAGACTGAACTTCAGTATTGATCTGAATGATACATTTTCTCATGGCAACGGCTGGCTAACTGTTGCAATTGTACGAGGTGGTACAGGTGTACCCAATGTATCAGGACTGGAAAGCTTTGTTGACCGTGACGTCATAGCGTACCGCACATATCATGTTTGTGAAAATGCAAATAAAGACTTTGGCAAATCATCATATATGTCACCCTCACCCTTTTCCTTGTACACGCGTAATAGACGTAAGATATCTGTTTGTCAGCACTGCACTGCTTGCCTGTGCAGACACATGGTGTTCCCACTGCTTTGACACACTTATCATACGATTTCACAAAAACTATTTGGCCCAAAAATTTGATTTTTACACATCTTCTTGACTGATACCTTCCCCCCATAAATGACTAAATTTTGTTTCGATGTTCAACGCAGTTATTGTGCAGCATTAAATGTAGTAAACCATTGCACGAAATTTTGAAGAGTTTGCAGAGGTAAAAGTCCATAGCGTATACTTAACGTATGGTCAATTTTAGTTGCCACAATGTTGAGAATGAAATGTGGACAAGATACCTAAATTTCATATAAAATTTAATGTATAACAATATCTCATTTAATTTGAGTACCACATAGGTGTTGTATGTAATATTGAGAAATATTCCGTCTTTCGCAACTGTAATAAAAGTTTTATTTACACCGTGCGCTTTTGGCTTTATTTTAAAGCACTTGTCCACATTTCACTCTCAACATTGTGACAACTACAATCGACCATATGGAAAGTATATGCTATGCACGTTTACCTCTGCAAACTCTTCAAAATTTCATGCAATGGTTTACTATATTTAATGGTGCATAATAACTGCATTGAACATCGAAACAAAATTAAGTCATTTATGGGGGGAAGTTATCAGTCAAGAAGATGTGTAAAAATCAAATTTTTGGGCCAAATAGTTTTTGTGGAATCGAATGATAAGAGTGTCAAAGCAGTCGGAAAGCCATGTGTCTGCACAGGCGAGCAGTGCAGTGACAAAATCGCGCACAGTGCGGAATGCAGGGAGCACGTCTTTGTAGCAGCGAAAGGGGTTAATGCGGCCGTGATGGCTTTACTTCATGAACTGCTCACTCCCCCCTAAACGTAAGCTTGTGAACTATGCTATATGATGGCGTTGCTTCTCTTGACGCGTGCATCATGTGCAACTGGCAATGCAGCAATCTCCCGCGTCTGGACGGGCATGCGCGAGCTGCCAAGATAAAAGAATTGAACTATAGTACATTGTCCTCGATGATAGTGTTCACCAGAGTTGAGAGTATTAGCATAGAACCCCAGGGAAATGTGACAGGAGTGATCGTTTCTCTATAAATATAAATGATCTGACAAATAGCATGAGCAGCAATCTGTAGTTTGCTGATGGCTCTGTAGTGTATACGAAAACATTGTCATTGAATTACTGTAGGAGGGTATGGGATGATTTAGGCCAAATTTCTATGGTGTTGTGCATGGCTACTTGCTCCAAATGAAGAAAAATGGAAGTTAATGCATATGATTAGAAGAAAAAAATCCTGTGATATTTGAATACGGTATTAATAATGTGCTGCTTGACAAAGTCATGTCAATTAAATATCTAAACCTAACACTGAAAATCAATATGAAATGGAATGAGCATGTAAAGATAGTAGCAAGAATGACAAATGGTCAATTTCAGTTTGTTGCAAGAATTTTAGGGAAAACTCATCTATAAAGAGGACTGTGTATAGAACATTAGTGCAACCCATTCTTGAGTCCTGATCAAGTGTTTGGGGTACTACTAGACTGATTTATAGGGAGGCAGTTGAGAGGCATGCTGTTAGATTTGTTACTGGTAAGTTTGATCAACACGCGAGTGTTACGGAGATGCTTTGTGAACTCAAATGAGAATCCCTGGAGGGAAGATGAGATTCTTTTTGCAGTACACTATTGAGAAAATTTAGAGAACTGGCATTCGCAGCTGACTGAAGAACAGTTCTTCTGCTGCCAACATACATTTCGCATAAGGACCGTGAAGATAACTTATGAGAAATAGGGCTCATACGGAGGAGGCATAAAGGTAGTCATTTTTCCCTCACTTCATTTGTGAGTGGAACAGTAAAGAAAATGACTAGTGTCGGCATAAGGTACTCTTCACTGTGCACCATGCGGTTGCATATGGAAACTGTATGTAGATGTTGAAGAAACAGGGCTTAAGTACCCACATGACTCTTGTTATCCCAATTATGCTTAGTGAAACTGAGATGACCTAATGAATGGAGAAACTTAGATGACCTGAAGGTTGGACGAGCACCAAAATGCCCATAATTTGTTCCTCAAATCATTCTTGCACAATTTGGAAATGAACAGGTGATTTGTAGTGCTGAAGCTACAGGACTCCTACTGATTGTTTTAAGCAAACAAAAGAATACACATATAAGACCTACGCAACCTACCTGAATTGTACCCTACTGGAAAACAGGTCGCATCACCTCCTGTGGTTTTCACTATACATGCTCCCTGTTATTTATGTGTACGAATGTGTAATGTGGCTGTAAGTCTAGCTAGCCTTTTTCAATGCTTTGAGCTTCCAGAGGCAGAATTCCTGCACCATAGTAATCTCCTTGCCCTGTGACATACAATGAGCAGAGGTATATATGTGGGATGGTGTCTCCTGTATCCCAGTTCAAGAAGGTAGCTCCAGATGGTGGGTTCTCCTTGTCTGGCAGTCAAAAGGTGTGTGATATACTACACAGCAATCCAGCTGTCCACTTTTACAATCTGTAACAAACAGATGGGACCCCAGTCTCTGGTAACAGTGTTTATACCTGAATCAAGGTGCTCATAGTACAAACTTGACATTCTGACACGTGTAGAGCTCAGTGCTTGCCTAACTTTGAAGATGAAATGTCCTGTGTATAAGACATCAAAGATCTGGCTGTGATCCAATGTGCTGATATCACATTTGTTGCTCATCCTGTGCTGTGCTTTCACCTTGACAGTTTGGGGTCTGATGGACATCCCATTCAGGTGAACACTGAACAATTCCATTTGCTGTGGCAACTAGAGTACACTATTTCCAACAAGGCTGCAGTTGTTCATGAGGGTACATTTAACTACTGTTATGTAATATCGAACATGTGAATGACATTGTCAGTCATGTTCTGTGTGCTGAAGCACAGCAGAAGATCCTTGTCTGAAGTTTACTAAGACAGTTTAATGGTTTCTGTCAAGTCTTCGACAGGAAAAAATAAGAAAGTTTTGTTTTGTATCTTAGCACCATAAAATGTGACCAGTGTCTCTGTGTTAGCGTACCTCTACTTAGCAGCTGCCTTATGTTGTTTGAATTTACTCTGTACTTTGTACATCTGTTTTGCAGGATGATCTACGCAAAGATTTTCGCTTGATGGAGTTTAATGGCATAGTTAATAAATACTTAAAAAAGGACCCAGATTCGAGGCAGCGTGCTCTACGTGTTCGCACCTATGTATGTATTGGCACCAAGTAGTACTCATTATCTCAAAGATGGCACATATTCCAATACTTTTTTTTCTTCACTAGAAGTAGCTATTACATGAATATCAATAGTTAAATGATTGGTGGTTGATTATTCTTAGAGAGTAAAAAGCACTAGATTATACCTTCAGTAGTATGTTGTGTTTTACATAAATTGATAATCCATCTTTCAGTGTGTCCTGTGTTCAGATTTATAATATGCAAGGTATCCTTATTTTATTAGTAACTTTTCTGCATATAAACATTTAGTGGAGTATCTATAACTAGTATAAAGAAAAAAACTGAAAAGTAGTAGAATTTTTTAGTAATATTGTGTTAATTACTCGATAGTGTGTAGCAGTAAACTGCAAGAAACTAGGGACATGTCACTCCAGCTTATTCAAACCTATTTGAAGTGCTTTATTTATTTGTTACAGTGAGTAAGGAGCCAAAGAAGATGTATATGCTTTATCATGTGTCTGTTCTCTCTCTCTCTCTCTCTCTCTCTCTTTTCCTCTTCCTCTTCCTCCCTTCCCCCCACCCCCAAGTGTGAGTAATAAATGTTTATCCATTATAAAGGGGAAGGAAGTTTGAGATGTTAGTGAATAGAAGGATTACATATCTGGAAAGCTAATTTGAGGGAGATGTATCGGATGGTGATGACAAACAACATTTTACTGTTTCTGGTCTAATGCTGTAGTTCTTTAGTGGTTAAGAGATAATGGAAGAAATGTCCACAAGTTTCCTTTAATCACCATCTGGGTGTTTCAAAAATGACTTTACAACTTTGAAAATTCATATCAATTAATACACAGTACCTACAGAGGTGATTGTAGTGTCAATTTGTAGGGAAATACATCAAGTTTTGTCTTGCGTAGTTTACTAGTGCTGAATTGCAGCATAAGGCACGCTAGTGGCTGTTGCATTAAAGATGGCAGCTTTCACTGGACTCTAGAGTGCTAGCTTTGTGTTTTGGTTTGAAGAATCGAAGTTCGAAGTCGGCAACTACTTTTCAGCATAATTTCCATACCAAGTACGCTAAAGATCCTCCTAGTAGGCCTACAATTTATGAGTGGCACAAATGTTTTGTAGAAACAGGGTGCTCAATAAGACATGGGAAATCATCAGGTTGTCCAAGCGCATCTGACGGCATCGTTTAGTGAATGAGACAACGTTTTGTCAACAGCCCTATCAAATCAACCCGGCATGCATCTCGCGAACTGAAAATCCCACATACGACTGTTTGGTGTGTGTTGAGAAACTGTTTGCGTTTGAAACCGTACAGATTGACGATCTTACAAGCAATAACAGTCACTGATAAAATTGCTTGCAAGATCTTCTGTGTGGATATGTTAAACTGATTACACAACGATGAACATTTCTTGAACAAAATCATTTTTTCTAATGAGTTGGCTATTCACTTCAATGGCAAGATTAACACACGTAACTGTAGGATTTGAGGCAGTGAAAATCCACATCAAACATTGCAACATGTTTGTGGTAGCTCTAAACTGAACATTTTTCATGCATTGAGCAAGAACAAAGTGTATGCCCCCCCCCCCGTGAGAGGACCATCAACAGGATAATGTACCTGGATATGTTACATTAATTTTTGATACCACAGATTGATGAGGATGGCCAAGAATGAAATGTTTACTTCATCTAAGATGGTGCACCACCCCACTACCTGACGGACATCTAGGATTTTCTCTGTGACTGCTTTCCAGGTCAATGGATTGGCCGTGATGCACCAATTGCATGGCTCCCACATTCCCCAGACCTGACACGACTCGTTTTTTTTTCTTATGGGGATTCATCAAGGATATCGTGTTTGTACCTCCTCTGCCGGCTTCTCTACCTGAACTTAGAGCAAGAATTTATGCCACTACTGCGGAAGTTACACCTGCAATGCTGCAATGAGTTTGGGAAGAAATTGACTTCCAATGGGATGTGTGCGCGAAGACCAACGAAAGTCACATACAACATCTTCACTTTAAGGTTCTCTTTTTTTGTTTGAAAAATAAAAAAAAAAACCCTTGATTTGTTTTCCTACAAAATAGCAGTAAACCCAACTCTACATCTTCTTCCAATAAATTTATATGAATTTTTAAAGTCATTAAATCCTTTTTGAAACACCATGTATCGTCAATTTTGAGAAGTTTCAACACAAGACCACTATCTGGGGGCTATCAAAAATATAAAGTACAGAAAATATTTCAGTGACTTTGTATTTTAATAGTTATTTGATAAATATCTGGAATGTGCCATCAATTACTTTTCCACATAATCATCATTGATGATTGTGAAAACAGTTACAAACTTTACATCAAAAAATTGTTCAGCTTGTGCTCCTTGCAGAAACATTTAAAAATAGAAATATTATTCCTAGCTTTTGGTTTGTGAGTGCTCTTTCCTTAGGCAGGATAGGGGGATTTGTTTGATAAGATTAGAAAGGTGGCCGTAAATAGTCTCGACATCACAAGAGAGAACTACTTGTTCATTTGTGAGGATGTAAGGAGAGAGTAATGAAACAGAAGGTATCAGAGAGAGTAGAAGGTCAAAAGGTCAGTAGTATAAAGTTACTTTTTGTTGCTGTTGTGAGCTTCTGCACAAAATATCTATGGTACATTGAATGAACACTGTGCAGTAACAACTGTGAGTGGCAGTTGGTCATGTATTTTACAATGTAAGGAACATCTATACTACTCCATAAAGACAAGTCATTGTTTAATGTTGTTGCCAAAAATCACGAAAAGTACTAGTTTAGTTTACTTCAGATTTTTACACGATTTACTAATGAACATTTGGACGGACATAGGCTGTCTGTTTTTATATAACACACAGTTAACATATCGACTATTATAGAATATTTGACATCTGTGTGCAGAAAACAGTGGCAAACCATGCCAAGGGACAACACTTCTGTATTTGCCATAAGGCCTGCAGACTTATGGACTCAGGCTTCAGCCAATCTTATCAATCTAGACACTTATCACTGAGCAGGGTGCCCCCCTCGCAGAATTCTCAGTGCCACATTGTAATCTTATAGTGAGCAGGAGATTCTGTTGTGGAGTCAGCTATTAATCACCGCCATGCTCATGCTGTTGGTTGTCAATTCACAGTTGGCGGGAAACATTTTTGGGCTTGATGCTTTCACTATTTTTGAATTTGAAGCAGTCGATATGTTAACTGTGTCTCTCAGATAGTCCCATTGCAGAATTAGGAGACATTGCCACAGTTGTTTTATCAACTTTCTTGTAAGGATCTGGGTAGAGCTGCTAGTTTTGAGGCCCACATAATGTACCAAATTCTGTTAAGCCTGCCCCTTGTCATTTGCTATGTGAGATAAAGTAAAGGTGGAATCAGGGTGTATATGACCCGTGACAACCGGGAGATCTGGGAAAAACCCAGGAAATTTTTTATCCGGGAGAAAACTGGGAAAACCCGGGATTTTTTTAGAATTCTGGGATTTTTTCATTGTTTTAGTTTTCAGTTAAATTTTTGTAACATTGACCGGTAAGAACCAGTACTCTAACAAAGGATATTACTGTATTTCGCTACTGCAGAATAATACTGCAGCAATAAAACTTGTAAGAGAGAAAAAAACGAAAATAAAACAAAGTTGCCAAGGAAATGCGCCATATACAGCAACAAAACACAGTGCTCACACAAGCGCCTGCCTACAGCAAAATGTGTCAACGGCTTTAGGAAGACTATGGAATGCTTCATAACAGCAAATTGCCTTCGATGAGCGTGACGTCACAACTGCTTACAGTAGATTCGTTTGAACATTTGGTGAACTCATGCGCATGCGCAGTTGAGTCACATATGAGTAGTACCTTCTCCCGCTTTTTTGCCAGAACGCTACTCTGGTAAGGGCCATTTGCACAGTCCCCGGCTAGCAGCCGCTAAAGTTCTATTGTGGGAGCAGTGCGGAAAACGCGTTGTACGAACGGTAATAACGCCAAACCAGGGAAAAAACGCGGGATAACTAAAACGGTGATTGTGGCAGGGTTAGTCAAGTTAACCAGAGAATAAGTTTTAACCCTGGCAGGAATAGTCACAGAATTAGTCATGACAAGATTGTTAAAACGAGGAAGGAGAAGAACCGGGGACATCACACAAATTATGGAAGAATATGACAACTCCAAATCTATATAAAAATTTTGTACTACTGCTTCAGAAGCTAGAGCATATGAATGAAATGTGAAACTATTTCTTAACATGAAACTTTTTGCTTGTAGTAGGCCTAATAGGTATTTGATATTGGTACTTCGTGATTATATTCTGCCGTGTTATAAAAATGACCATTTGTGCCAAAACAGTGTCGTTTATTCGGTATGTGTTACAGTTGCTGCAATATTAGGCAGACCTATTTTGTGAAAAAATACACGTAATCAGATCAAGAAACCACACCAGCCTTGAGTTCTATTCGTATTAATAGCATTTTCAGTATTAGACAGTGATATTTGTTTTTTTCACGTAGCAAAACGTTTGACGAACTTTGATGAGCTAATAAATTGTTACCCAAAAGGAAAGCACACCATGTAAAGCTGTACTAAGGTTAGTGAGAAAAACAATGCAAGGACTTGAGGATTGAAGAAATGTGTACTGTCTTGCTTGTCTATTGTCTTTACTGGTTTTATGTATCCTATATTTAATTTTATGTCAGACAAAACATGAAGTTATTAGCTAACAGGCAATAAAGAGTCCAAATTTTCTGAAGAGTTACTTTTCTCCCGGTTACAAATAATCCAATTGGGAGCAGGAGAGGCACCACAGGAAATTTTAATTTCCACTGTCCTGAATCTGAATACAGTTTGTTGGCACCCATTACAAAATGTTACATGTTTGAGTCCCACAGAATGAAATACAGTTACGTGCGATAGAATGCTGTGCCAAGAGGCGTGGGACTGCACTTTGGCACATTAAAGACCAAACAATATGTCTTACATTTCCTCAAACACATACATTTTATGTATCAGACTCTTCAGAAAGATGTGCGCTACAATATGGACATTTTTTGAAAAGTCGATTTTTAAATTTTTGATGTCCTACCTCAAACACTCGAGGGAGGGGGATGGGGGGGGTCACTATCTAGTATTGCCCCGGTTCGGAAATATCGTAGGCCGGTGCAGAACTACAGAGCAGACTTAACTTTTAATGGGGAAGTGGGTAGTCTCACGTGACCCGTGTTTACATTTCGTGATTTTGCTGTTGCCTTTTCGTTTATTACTCTTACGTCAAATGAAAACGAAACTGATTTCTGTGACCGGCAGCTATCAAGTGAATTACATAATTACGGAAGGCTAAAATATGTTATTAGTTTCAGATTTTATTTTATTTCCCCTTTCTGACAGTCAAGCATTAATCGCATTGCAGAACAGTGAAGTTATTTCTGTCGATTTGCTAAAGAAATTTGGTTTTTATTAATCTTTTCCGCTGAACCAGTCAATTTATTTGAAATTGAGTGTTTAATTCCACACTATTGGCTAGTTTCAACTGTTCACTGCATTTCAAGTGCATGTTTTCATCTTCTAGAACATATGGCTTTATGCCATAATAAAGAACCAAACATGAGATAATAAAGTACTGGTACTCCAAGAATATTTGCATCTGAATCAGGAAATATGAATGTGCACTTTAATTCGAATTATGCATTTTAGTATGGTTCACGAAATACTCATGCTCTTCGAATATCCTCTAATGTCTTGTTTCTTTTATGACATTATGTAAGATGCTTGTTATCAGGCACCCTCTGGCAAGTGCTGAAACGAACTTATTTCTAACAGGTTGCTGGAAAATATTGCGAATGGTAGTTTGAAAAATGTTACTTTAAAAGTAAATTTCCTTTTACGCAAGATGAACTATGTGCGAGAATGTATGATGAATTTCATAAATCCCAGAGCTTTTGACTCTTCATTGAAAAATCAACTCTTTGAGTACGATGATTTAGAATAATTTCGAGCCCAGAAGATCTAACATTTATGTCGTTCTTAAACATTTTACTGGCACATTTGTGTGATGTATCTTAAAGTGTAACACACACAAAAAGGGGCAACATTATATGTGAAAGCTTTTCTTTTCTTGTAGCAACACTACGTATATTAATTTAAACCATTAACTTTCCCTATTTGAGTGTTCACATTACCTTTCAGTGATGTTGCTTTTGGCCGACTACATCACGTGTCCTATGTTCTGAATATCCGCTGTCATTGGCTGACGAGATCACGTGATGTGAGCTATGACTGGCTTACAAAAGCACATCGCAATCACTATTTCAATGTTACGGAAAGTAACATGCAGTATTTGGTGGAATTCGAATTTATGCTTTCGTAATATGAAAATATGTAGTGTACATGTTGCTGCATGTCAGACGTCTTCCCAAAACGTGTTTGGTACCCTGAGTTTCGTTTTCTATAGTGCCAGGAAATTCTACGCTCGTGTATAACACCATAACCATTCAAAATACTGATAAGTTTTACAGTTCCGAGGAAAAAGTGTATTGTCACCCGGGAGGAAATGTACTTTTATCCAGGAATTCCGGGAAAAATCCTCGTCCACGTATACACCCTGGGAATTTGACAGAGGGCAGAATCTCAGGGTGGAGTCACAGATATCATCTAGCCAGTGGGCCACCCTCAGGGTCATGATCCAGAAACCCAATGTTAGACTAAGCACAATTTTAAGCACACAGCCAACACGCAAAAGGAAATAGGTGTTTGTCCCATTCAATGTCATGAGGAGTTATTGGCTAAGTTGGCAGGCAGTCAAAACTCTCCAAAATTAATCTCAGGGATGCATACCTGACATTTCTATTGGATGTTGAGACTCAGAGGATTTTAATATTGATTAAGTGCTCCTCACTGTAACCTTTGCCATTGAAGATGGCTTCAGCTCCAGGAATATTCCAGTGTTTTCTTGAGCAACTTACAACAGATTTTCCATGCTTTGTCAGTTATTTGGACGACGTTTGGCCAACTGGTTTCATGAGAGACCGGCATTTCGAAAACTTGCAGGCAGTTTTTCTGTGACCATTAGACAACAGCCTGCTATGCAACCGTGAGAAACATAGATTTTTTCCTCCTAGAGTTCAGTATTTGGGGCATGTTTTAAGTAAGGATGGTATTGTTCCAGTGACAGAGCAAGTTGCAGCATTCGACAAATTGCCTATTCCTGAGAATATTACGAAGTTGCAATTGTTTTTAGGGAATACAAACAACTATGTGAAATTTGTTCCACTGGCTGCTCATCTTAGTAATCCACAGAATCAGCTTCATAAAAAAGAAGTGACATTTGAGCAGTCAGAGGCATGTCAGTTGGCATTCCAGAAATTGAAGCACACTTCTGCTCTGGCTCTGTTTGGCCATGTTGACCTCCAGGAAGCCTTTGACTCTGGCCACTGATGCATCCCAGTATGACATCGATACTGTTCTCTCTTGCAGGAATCATGATGATATGGAGCAGCCTGTTGCTATCACCTTGAAAACCTTGTCAACAACACAAAGAAATTATTTCCAGATGAGGAAAAGGCAGTTGCAATCATACATAGCGTCAAAAAGTTTCGTGTGTTCTTGTTTGGCACTAAGCTCCGCCTCCCTACAGACCATAAGCCACTCACCCCCCTTATTTGGCCCCCAGTCCAAGCTCCTGGAGAGAACTGCATAGTGTTCACACAGTTGGACCTTCTTTGTGAGTAATTATTTTAATGATATGCACTTCGAAGCTACCTCCCAGCACTAGAATGTGGGCACTTTGTCACGGTTAAAGGTGGGTGCCATGTCGACTTCAGCAAGCAGCAGGCATCTTTTTTGTGCTGGACTGGAACTTCAAAATACCCTAAATGAATTTCCTTTGATGGCGTAGGAAGTCGAGGCAGCTTTAAGTGAGGTTACATTCCTTGCAGAGTAATTACAATGGCCGAGTAGGGATGGCTGAAATGTATTCCCACTAGGTCAGACTCAGCCCTTTGGATATATTTCAGACTGTGTGATAAGTTTAATGATGTTGACAGTGCCCAACTGCTCGCTGTGAAAGATCAGAATTGCCACGGTGGTACTCCACCGCCGTTGTGGCATCACATTTTAGCAGATGTTAATTGCACCTCATTGAGGGTGCCTCAAATCAGAGTGCTGGCCTGGTGACATGTCTATTGGCCAGGGATTGATTCTGCTGTGAATCACACAGTGTGTGCCAGTTCAGCGTGCACCCACTACAAGGCAGCCCCAGCGCAAAAATTCTTTCCGTGGCCAGTACTGGAGCACCCATGGGACAAGGTGCACATGGATTTGACAAGTCATTTCGTTGGGGGCTATGAAGCTGTTACTGGTAGATGCCTTGTTAACTTCCCATAAGTTGCTAGGTTGTCTTCCAAGACACTGCATGCTACTATACAGGAATTAACTGCCAATTTCACTATTGAGATTGCTTTATGCAGCCTGGTCTCTGACAATGCTGGCCTGTTTGTGTTGGAAGAGTTTGGAACATTCTACCACCAAAATGGCATTCAGCACCAGACCACCACGCCATTCCAGTCAGCATCAATTGCAAAGTTTGAGCGGTTGGCCAGGACATTCAAAGTGTGACTCAAGAAAACAGTCTTGATGGTACCTAGAAACAATGTCTGTCCAGCTTTTTGGTTTCCTAGTGAACAATTCCAATTAACAAGCATAGCCTGGCTGAGGCGCTGCACTGTCACCAGCCTTATGGTCTCTTTGACCTATTGCACACAGAGTTTCATGGTCTGTGGGCCATGCCACAGTATCAGCAAGCTTCCGCCTTCTAGGCACATACATTGAGACAGTCACCTGGATGGAAGCAATGCATTGTGGTGGTATGTGAGTGGCAACAGCTGTATATAGTTGCAGTAGATCAGCGGCACCTGTTACGCCATGCTACCTAGCTCCGACCACATCAAGCTGAGCAGTGGGTGCCCCCATTTCAAAAGTCAGAAGACATTTGCACAGGCAGTCACGACCCAGTGACTTTTGCACCAAGCAGCTCTGCAGCTGTGCACTGCTCGCTGAATAATTTGCATGCTCGCCTGGTGTATCCCACCACTCGGGAGAACTGTTAGCCATGAGGAGATATCAAGGAGTTGGAGTACCCTTCTTCGACATCACAGCAGCCAGCAGAGGTTGCCCACCCAGTCCTCTTTGGTTTTCAACCACTAGTCTCCATTGAAGTATCTTCTTGTCACCACTCCCAGCATTACCAATGATGTCCTGGCACAGAGCACCAAAGTGAAACCCTTGGTGGAGTTCCCCCTCACCCCTTGTCCCTTCACTCACTGACTCCAGCACAGGCCAGGACATTTTCAGCCGTAATTGGCTCTTAAAGGGAGGAGAGATTTGGCGATCTCACCAGACTCCTGTGTGTCGGACGAGGAGTGTTTCGTGGTAGAGTGTTGAAGTGATACATGACTGTGCAGACTTAGAGACCAGTCACATGCTAGCACTAGCTGAGACTCCTTGTTTATCTTGGTATGTGTTTGCTTGCTTACATATTGTTCATTCTGTCATGCACTCGTGTTTCTGTGTCTGTCCCTGACTGTGCTTCTAGACTACCTACTCACAGTATAGGGTGACACACTGTCCTTTTTTTTTTTTTGTAGGCACAATGTGCCCTGTGTCTCTGCGCTTGTCCTGAGCATTTCATGGACAGTACATCTAGCTATGAGATATATAACAAGTTTCTTCTGCAGAAGGATGCATGATATTAAGCTGAGTTATGATGTTTCATTTCTTTTTTATCCCCCCCCCCCCCCCTCTCCCCCTGCCCAATACATTGCTTAAGACTTCCGCTATCTGGAGAGTGATTATTCATTGTTTAGTATCCCATTAAGCAATTTCAATGACTAAGATAACTTGAATGTATTTTAAATTAAGTTGTATTCATATTTCAACAGCCACAAGATAATGGATTAATATAAAATTTATCTGGCCTTTGCAATTGCAAATCCAAATAAATAGTAACATATGAAACTTTGCATGCTTTCTATTAAATCATACATACATTAAAATTACTCCATCCTCTGCCCACTTTCATGTGGTCTGATTGATCTGTCACATAAAAGCATTGCTTTATTTTTGGTCAGGCGACTCAAGCATTGAAACAGTTCAGAAATTATGAAGTGAAAATTCAGAGTAAATAAGCCTTTGTGTTGTACAACATATGTATAGTCTATTCTACCACAAATTTCTTTTGTGCTTACTAGTCATCTTGATGATGGTTGGAAAAGGTTAGCTCTGACTTGTTACGACTGTATTGTGAGAAAGTAAAGAGTATTTGAATTTAGTCTCTATCACTGATATCGTTGACATTTGGCTACATTACAGATGTGAAGTTAGTTTTTACTGATTTTGCTGTTATTTGTGTGTCAAACAAAGCAGAACAAACCCTTTTGTTGGCACTTTAAATGTTGCTGGAAAAATATGTCTACTTGTATGTTACAGTTGTTAAACACTAAGGAATGATGTTTGCAACATTATATTTATCACACAGTAGCTTTTGCATTGAAAAATACTAATAGACATTACTTTTTGTGCTTTATGAGTGGTTAAAAGTCAGTCATTTTATCATGGTTTTATTTTCTTTTTTTTAGGCTGTAGTACCACTAAACGAAGAATGTGGCATTATTGAATGGGTGCCAGATCTTGTGGGTTTGAGGCCCATGCTGTCTGGTCTTTACAAGAGGATGGGAATTAGCCCACCTCAACGAATTCTTAAAGAACTTCTTACATGTATGTAGTCCAGAATAGTTCAGACTTTGTGTCAGTTTAGTCAACAGGATGGTTTATAAAAATGAATAATCACTAATACAAATCCCATTTCATGATACTTATATTATTTTGTTTAGGTAAAGTGGACCAAGTGGCAAAGAAGAGATTAATATTTGACAAGTTACTGAAGATGCATCCACCAATTTTGAGTGAATGGTTCCTTCAAACTTTTCCAGATCCATCCAGTTGGTATGTTGTATCAGTACCCCTCATAAAAATTTGGTGGTAATGGAAATTTCTGAATGGGTTGTCATTGCTATGGAGGTGAACTGTGTCTTATTTGCCACAACTTACATACTTATGTGCTCCATATATTTTGTTATTTTACCTCGGTTTCAATTTTGTTCCAGGTACCAGGCAAGAACAACATATGTCCGTACTTGCGCAGTAATGTCAATGGTGGGATACATTTTAGGTCTAGGAGATCGGCATGGAGAAAATGTTTTATTGGACTGTAGCAGTGGTGGAGTTGTCCATGTAGATTTCAACTGCCTTTTCAACAAGGTCTGTGACTGCTATACAATGTTTTTTTGATATAACACAGAACAATTAAAGATTAGTTTTCTAAGGTACATAAAGGACTTGAGATGGATGAATGAAGTAGAAGACAGACACCAATGTCTAGAATAATGAACAAATCAGCGTACATGTATAAGTACCCAAATTATTTAACTCTCAGAATTTTCAGCTGTTTGGAATTTTCAGGTTAAAAGATAAAATTTAAAGTTTACACAAGAACAGTGAAAGAATTACAAGAGAAGCATTAATTATTTTACATGTGTATCTTTATAACAAAATAATTTCAAGTGTTTCTGTCATCCTTCCAAGCTCTACCATTACAGACTGGCATTCCACTCATTGTGGACAACACTGTATTTCAGTACTAAAATAAAATTTGGATATGACACTGGTAGAGGGCTAAATTAGTGTGTCAATCATTAACTGAACTATGATAGTGATGCTAGTAAAAACTTCAATGAAGAGTTGTTTGTGAAATGGAGATATATATATATAAATAAAGCTTTCAGGATTCATTTCTGCTGTAGCAGAATTATTTTGGGATGAAGGACATATATTGGCAGCATTACACCCTTTCTTCTGGGAAGTGGGTGCCTGGTTTAGGAAACTGGATTTTAAAGACTGTATTTAACAATTACTCAGAATAGCCCTTCAAACACACACGTTACATAATTACTATTAATAAAGTACCAGTATTTCACAATCATAGTTTTGTTATCATTCATAGTTTTTGTGTAAACCAATTTATTTGGGTATTTTTCTGTATCTTAAGTGTAGTGATAGTCTGAAATGCAAGAAAATTGCCTACAGTTTCAAAAAGGAAAAAGTAGCAGATATGACTTTAAAATTAAAGGAAAGAAAAAAATATCTGTCTTGCTTTTGTTCCTATGGGTCATTCCATGTAAACGAGGAATCATTATCAAAAAATTAATTTTTCTGTGGGAATATTTTTTCCCCTGTTACATATGCAGGTTGGGCATTGAATTTTGTTGGCAAGATTGATTTTTCCCTCCAAAACCTATTGTTTACTTGTGGGAGCCATTGTTTTGAAGACTACATTGTTGATTTTGTTCATGCAGAAGATTTGATCAATTTCAAGGAAAGAAAAAATCATGAAATTTGTATTAATTCTGTATGGTTTATATATCACTTTAAAGTGCATATCTTCTTCTTCTTTTTGGTATATTTTTAGAAGCAAACAATTTACGCATGATAAATACAAAAACATTTAAATAACCTAACCGAAAAGTGTAACATTAGTTACCAAAGTGTAGAAACTTATATGCCATGCTGTCCTTCACATAAGTGTACCTGATAATTTGGTGTCTCAAATAAAGTTCCTCCTGGAAGCCTTCTCCTGGTATAGGATATTTAATTCATGTTATGTGAGTTACCTTTATTTATGTAACATGAGTTACCACAATTGTTGTAGGATTAATTATAATTTTGAGCAGTCAGATTGGTTCTGAATTACATAGAACACAACTAACAATATATTTCAACATATTTAATGTATATTGATCTCCATATGCCACATAAAATCCCATAGGGAATAGCTATTTCTACTTTACAACAATTTGCAATTTTTGCAGAATGCCTTTAAGTGCAGATGAGAAGAAGAAGAAGAAGAAGAAGAAGAAGAAGGCAGATAGTTAGAGAACCAACTCGTGAAGCTAACGTTTTAGACCTCATAGCAACAAATAGACCGGAACTTTTCGACTCCGTGAATGTAGAAGAGGGTATCAGTGATCATAAGTCAGTGGTTGCATCAATGACTACAAGTGTAATAAGAAATGCCAAGAACGGAAGGAAAATATATTTGCTTAACAAGAGTGATAGGGCACAAATCGCAGAATATCTGAGTGACCACCATCAAACGTTCATTTCTGAGGAAGAGGATGTGGAACAAAAATGGAAAAAATTCAGAAACATCGTCCAGTACGCCTTAGATAAGTTCGTACCGACTAAGGTCCAAAGCGAGGGGAAAGATCCACCGTGGTATAACAATCATGTACGAAAGGTACTACGGAAACAAAGAAAGCTTCATCATAGGTTTAAGAGTAGTCGAATCATAGCTGATAAGGAAAAGCTGAACGAAGCGAAAAAGAGCGTAAAGAGAGCAATGAGAGAAGCATTCAACGAATTCGAACATAAAACATTGGCAAACAATCTAAACAAGAACCCTAAAAAGTTTTGGTCATATGTAAAATCGGTAAGCGGATCTAAATCCCCTATTCAGTCACTCGTTGACCACGATGGAACCGAAACAGAGGACGACCGAAGAAAGGCAGAAATACTGAATTCAGTGTTCCGAAACTGTTTCACTGCGGAAAATCGTAACACGGTCCCTGACTTCAGCCGTCGCACGGACGCCAAAATGGAAAATATTGAAATAAACGATATCGGAATTGAAAAACAACTGCTATCACTTAGTAGCGGAAAAGCATCCGGACCAGACGAGATACCCTTAAGATTCTACAGTGATTATGCTAAAGAACTTGCCCCCTTTCTATCAGCAATTTATCGTAGATCGCTGGAAGAACGTAAAGTACCTAGCGACTGGAAGAAAGCGCAGGTCGTTCCCATTTTCAAGAAGGGTCATAAATCAGATGCGAATAATTATAGACCTATTTCGCTTACGTCAATCTGTTGTAGAATAATGGAACATGTTTTGTGTTCTCGTATTATGACGTTCTTAGATAATACAAATCTCCTTCATCATAACCAACATGGATTCCGCAAACAGAGATCATGTGAAACTCAGCTCGCCCTATTTGCCCAAGAAATTCACAGTGCCGTAGACACTGGCGAGCAGATTGATGCCGTATTCCTGGACTTCAGGAAGGCATTTGATACGGTTCCGCACTTACGTTTAGTGAAAAAAATACGAGCTTACGGAATATCGGACCAGGTTTGTGATTGGATTCAGGATTTCCTAGAAGAAAGAACACAACATGTCATTCTTAACGGTTCAAAATCTGCAGATGTAGAGGTAATTTCGGGAGTACCGCAGGGAAGCGTGATAGGACCTTTATTGTTTACAATATACATAAATGACTTAGTTGACAACATCGGTAGCTCCGTGAGGCTATTTGCAGATGACACGGTTGTCTACAAGAAAGTAGCAACATCAGAAGACTCGTACGTACTCCAGGAGGACCTGCAGAGGATTAATGCATGGTGCGACAGCTGGCAGCTTTCCCTAAACGTAGATAAATGTAATATAATGCGCATACATAGGGGCAGAAATCCATTCCAGTACGATTATGCCATAGGTGGTAAATCATTGGAAGCAGTAACGACCGTAAAATACTTAGGAGTTACTATCCGGAGCGATCTGAAGTGGAATGATCACATAAAACAAATAGTGGGAAAAGCAGGCGCCAGGTTGAGATTCATAGGAAGAATTCTAAGAAAATGTGACTCATCGACGAAAGAAGTAGCTTACAAAACGCTTGTTCGTCCGATTCTTGAGTATTGCTCATCAGTATGGGACCCTTACCAGGTTGGATTAATAGAAGAGATAGACATGATCCAGCGAAAAGCAGCGCGATTCGTCATGGGGACATTTAGTCAGCGCGAGAGCGTTACGGAGATGCTGAACAAGCTCCAGTGGCGGACACTTCAAGAAAGGCGTTACGCAATACGGAGAGGTTTATTATCGAAATTACGAGAGAGCACATTCCGGGAAGAGATGGGCAACATATTACTACCGCCCACATATATCTCGCGTAATGATCACAACGAAAAGATCCGAGAAATTAGAGCAAATACGGAGACTTACAAGCAGTCGTTCTTTCCACGCACAATTCGTGAATGGAACAGGGAAGGGGGGATCAGATAGTGGTACAATAAGTACCCTCCGCCACACACCGTAAGGTGGCTCGCGGAGTATAGATGTAGATGTAGATAGATAAATATAGTAATGTAACAATTATTGGATATAGGTTTGTAGAGCATTCTGTACAAAGTATGTTTTGAGGTATAAAAATATTTAATAGAAACATTTCCCTATGTTAATTGTCCAAAACGTATACTATAAACATCACTTAGTAACATGTGTTACCATGGAATGACCCCTATGTCATTCTCAACACAGCGACAGAGATGAAGTCTAGTTAGATAATAGTATAATAGTCCTGTAGTGGAGACTGATAATTAAGGGAGCCGTGGCATGAATCATGAATTAGTTGGTCTAAACCATTGAATTCGTTGTTTCTCCAAACTTCTTCATAGTAAGATCAGGATAGTATTTAAACAAGGTAATGATGAAAGACAGCACAGACCTTGGGTGAGCAACTGAATGGAATGGTCTGGAAAGGAGGATGTAGGATGAACATGAACAAAAGTGAAACAAGGGTAATGGAACGTAGTCGAACTAAATCAGGTGATGTTGAGAGAATTACATTACGAGATGAGACACTAAAAGTAGTAGATGAATTTCGCAGTTTGGGTGATAAATAACTGATCATGGCCAGAATAGAGGATATAAAATGTAGAGTGACATTGGCAAGAAGAGATATTTGTTAACGTCGAATATAAGTTGAAGTGTTAGGAAATATTTGCTGAAGGTATATTTCTGGAGTGCAGCCTGCCATGGAAGTGAAACATGGATGATAAACAGTCCAGTCAAAAAGAGAACAGGAACTTTTGAAATGTTGTGCTACAGAAAAATGCTGAAGATTAGATGGGTAGATCATGAGAAGGTACTGGATAGAATTGGGGAGAAAAGAAATTTTACTAAAAGAAGGGATCGATCGATAGGACACATTCTGAGACATCAAGGATTCATCAATTTAGTAATGGAGGGAAGTGTGGAGAGTAAAAATTTTAGAGGGAGGCCAAGAAATGAATAAAGTAAATAGGTTCAAATGGCTGCAGGCTGCAGTAACTGTTCTGAGATTAAGAAGCTTGCACAGGATGGAGTAGTATGGAGAGCTGCATCAAACCAGTCTGTGGACTGAAGACCACTGCAGTAATGATCAATTGTTTGCATGATTGTAGTAGTACAGGACAGACAATACTCTGGGGTCTTTATTCCACTGATGGTGCCCCATTAAGTCTAACTTACTCCTCACTCAGACATAAATTTTATTTTCCATGTGATCTTTCCAAAAGACCCGTGTCTTCTCTAGAGCTAATAATTAATAATAGCAGTGTCTTTGCTCTTGATAGCTCAAGATGACTTTGATGTCCACTGTGGCGCCTTATGTAACTGTATCATTCACAGTTATTGGTAATGACAATATTACAAAAAGGATAGATTGCTACTCACCACACAGAGGAGATGTTGAGTCACAGGCAGGCACAACAAAACGACAGCTATACATTTGAGCCTTCAGCCAAAAGGCCTTCTTTAAAGTAGGAGAGAGAAAACACACACAAGCACAACTTACATACATGATCACTGCCTCTGGCTGTTGTGGAAGTGTTCCTATTCATGAATGATCTGAAATGTTGTGTTGGTATTTATATGTGCATTTTTGCAGCTACAAATTTCTCCACTGTTGACACTCACCTTTAAAACTAACTGTCGGATTGCTCTGCTTCCAGGGTGAGAATTTCGACTGTCCAGAGGTAGTACCATTTCGTTTGACACACAACATGGTTTCAGCTATGGGTCCGTTAGGAGTGGAAGGACCATTTCGACGTGCCTGTGAGATCACACTGCGCTTACTACGCACAAAAAGTGACACTCTAATGTGTGTTTTGAGGCCTTTTGTGTATGATCCAATTATTTCATGGAAGAACAAGAGTTCAGTGAAGAAAAATGAGGAAATGACAAATGAAAGGGTAATGATTACTGTTATTACTATTATTTAATGTTAGACAACCTTAATTTAATCGTGTATTTGCTCACTAGTTATGTATATTTTGTAGTACACTTGTAAATGTGAACAGACAGTGTCTCATTGTACAATTTTTAAGTTAGTACTAATTTGAGTTACATCATTTACTTTCTGTTTTGCGTAATCTTTCAAAATTATGCAGGCAGCATGTCTGCGTCCTGTCATGTGGCCCTTTCTCCCTTTCCTGCAGATATTTTCAACTTCATATGTCTCTTGCCAGTTTATATGCTCCATTGCATTCATATTTTTCAGAAATGTTACATGTATCTCTCTTCATGTTTTGCCTAGGAAACCAAATATAACTTTCTTTGTATGCTATCCAGAATGGAAGTCAAACATTTTAAAAATAACAATATGAGCAGGAGTCTCATGAGGCACTATGGAAAGCATGCTGTGTTGTGTAGTGGAAATGAAATGAAATGATTGTGTGGCATTATTGGCTGGGGGGCCCCATCCAGGGGAGTTCAGCCACCGGGTTGCAAGTCTTATTTCAGGTGATGCCACATTGGGTGACTTGTGCGTTGGTGATGATGAGACAAGGATGAGAGCAACACAATGCCCAGTCCTTGAGCAGAGAATATCTCCTACCTGGCCGGGAATCAAACCCAGGCCTGCTGCATTGTAGGCAAACACGTTACCACTCAGCTAAGCAGGCGGACGTTGTGTAGTGTTACCAGAAAGTATAAAAAGACAAATCTAATGAGACAATGGTGTACACAATATTTCCGACAATAAGTCAACAAGGTGAATTGAAGCAGTTTGATTGAGACATAATTGTAGTGGCCAGGAATTCTGATCAGTTTTGCGATTGTCAGTTTAATTGTATAGTAGAAACATTCAAAACTAATCACACTCTGATAGAACCAAGGAGTCAAACAGGTCACTAAACTCTTAAAGTGTACTGTGTGTCAGACATGATTGTCATCACTCTCACTACAGAAGACTTCCATTGCCCGAGTGCTGTGTTTACCCGACTAGAATGTGAACTTGAATATAAGACCACCCCTTTTCTCAAAAGGCCCATTGTGAGTTCACATTTGTAACATATTCTGACTATACAAAATTAGAACCTGTTTTATAGATATTTTATATCTTCTGAAAAGATGACATTATACCTATTAAAAACTTATGTCATTTATTGATTGTTTACATATTAATAGTACAAGAAGAAATAAAATTAAAAAAAAAGGTTTACATTAATTTTTATCTTCACTTTCTTTTTTGTGCTTACTATCTAACTCAGTAACCTGTAGTATTACTATTTTTAGCGTTATTGTTGTTGTTATTATTATTATTATTATTATGAATAGGATAGTTGCAACTCACCATATAGTGGACATGCTGAGTCACAAATAGGCACAGCAAAATGACTGTCAGAAAGTGAGCTTTCAGCCAACAAGACCTTTGTCAGAAATAGAAAAAACACAGACGCACACACACACAAACACAAATGCAACTCACACACATGACCACAGTCTCTGTATGCTGAGGTCAGACTGTGAGCTGTGGCACATGATGGGAGAAGCAAAAATGTGGTGGGATAAGGAGGAGGCTGGGGCGGGGAAGGGGAGGGGAGGTGGAGGGGGAGGGGTAGCAGGGTGGGCTTGGGGGGCGGTTCAAAAAATGTTCAAATGTGTGTGAAATCTTATGGGACTAAACTGCTAAGGTCATCAGTCCCTAAGCTTACACACTATTTAACCTAAATTATCCTAAGGACAAACACACACACTCATGCCCGAGGGAGGATTCGAAGCTCCGCTGGGACGAGCCGCATGGGGGACGGTAAAGTGCTTCTTGTGGAAGCGTGCAGGGACGAGGTGGAGAGAGGGTAGGGCAACTAGGTGCAATCGGGCAGTTGGCTAGGGGGGGGGGGGGGGGGGTTATAGTGGAAAAGGAGAGAAATAAAGAGACTGTGGATGTGTTGGTGGAATACAGGGCTGTGTAGTGCTGAAATGGAAACAAGGAAGAGGCTAGATGGCTAAGGACAATGTGTAACAAATGTTGAGGCTAGGAGGGTTATGGGAGCATAGGGCATATTGCAGGGGGAGTACCCACCTGTGCAGTTCAGAAAAGCTGGTGTCAGTGGGAAGGATCCAGATGGCAAAGGCTGTGAAGCAGTATTGAAATTAAGAACGTCGTTTTGGGCAGTTTACTCAACAACAGGGTGGTCCAACTGTTTCTTGGCCACAGTATGTCAGTGGCCATTCATAGGCACGGACAGCTTGTTGGTCGTCATGCCCATCAGCACAGTGGTTGAAACTTAGATTGTACATCACATGATTGATTTTACAGGTAGTCCTGTCTTTGATGGGATAGTTCATGCCTGCGACTGGACTGGAGTAGGTGGTGGTGACGGGAGGATGCATGGGACAGGTCTTACATCAACGTCTATTACGTGGGTATGAGCTACGAGCAAAGGCTGAGAGAAGGGGTTGTGTAGGGTGGGCGAGGATTTTGCGTAGGTACAGTGGACAGTGGAATAGCACTGTGGAATAGGTGGGAAGGATGATGAGTAGGACATTCCCCATTTCAGGGTATGACGAGAGGAAGTTGTAACCCTGGAGGAGAATGTGATTCAGTTAATCCAGTCCTGGTTGGTACTGAATCATGACAGGAGAGCTCCTCTGTGACCATACAGTAGGACTTTGAGAGGTGGTGGATGACTGGAGAGATAAGGCATGGGAGATCTGTTTCTGTGCAAGGTTGAGAGGGTAATTACAGTCTGTGAAGGCCCTTGTAAAACCCTGGGTATATTTAAGAGGGATCGCTCATCACCACAGATGAAATGGCCACAGGTTGCTAGGCAGTATAGAAGGGACTTGTTGGTGTGGAGTGGGTGGCAACTGTCAAAGTGGAAGTATTGCTGGTGATTGGTAGGTTTGATATGAACAGAGGCCCATGAATAGGTTGGTATAGGATGGTGCCATGCAGATGCCCATAGCCATATCTTGGATTTGTTTGTAGGTAATGTCTTCGAAGGAGATGTAATTGTGGGTGAGGATATAATTGGTCATGGTAACTAGGAAGGGAGGTCATAGGTTGAGGAGGTCATAGGTTTGAAATCTGTTGGGTGTTGGGAAAGATAGTGCTCAATAGCGGTAAGGCCATGAGCATTAGGGATGTTAGTGTTAAGGGAGATTGCATCAATAGTGACAAGCAGGGCATCATGTGGTAAAGGAGTATATTTTATACAGGAGTGCAGGTTGAGGGTAATAGGCTGAAGGTGTTGGTCTACAAGATTCTTTCAGTGGGGCACAGTAACTGACAATAATGGAGTGTCCTATTGGATGGGTTTATGGACTTTACGAAGCATGTAAAAGGTAGGAGTGTAGGGAGTGGTAATGGTGAGGAGAGAGATGGACTGTGGGGAGAGGTTCTGGGAGGGGCCTAAGGATTTGAGGAGAGACTAGAGATCCTGCTGGATTTCTGGAATGGGGTCACTGTAGCATGGTTTGTAGGTGGATGAATCTGACAGCTGGTGGAGTCCTTCTGTCAGGTAATTCTTGTGATTCAAAACAGCAGTGGTGGAGTTTGTAAGCAGGTAGGATTATGTCAGGATCAGTTTTTAGGTGGTGTATTGGGGTTCTTTCTGTGGATGTAAGGTTAGTTTGCATGTTGAGGGGTTTGGGGAACGGTGATGAGGCAAGGTTCGAGGTTAAGAAATTCTGGAAAGTTGACAGGGGGTGATATGGTGGCAGTGGTGGTGGATCATGTTGAGTGGAGGAGTGGACTGTGTTAAGCAGGGTTCAACATTGGTTTTTGGTTGAGTCAGATTGGTATGATTGGTGGTGAAAAAGAATTTCTATTGTAGGGACTGGAGGAAAGAGAGAAGGTCTTTGACTAATCCTGTACGATTGAATTTGGGAGTGGAGCAAAAGTGAGGCCTTTGGAGGGGACTGATAGTTCTGCATGGCTAAGGCTTTTGGAGGAAAGGTTCACAACTGTCTTTCCAGTTTGTTTAAGGTTCTGGATTCTGTATAGTGGTGTTAAGGAGGTTTTGAAGGTGGGGTAAATGTGATTGGTCTGCAAGACAGGATTTGTCAGCTACGAAGGGATGTGGGGTAGGTTAGGAGATCGTTGTAGAGGTTGTGGATAGTGGTAGTTCGAGGTCGGAGTTGGAAGTGAACAGGCTGGAGAGTTTTTTGAGGTGGCATTGTGCATGTTGCTGTAGTTCCTGGAGGGCAAGTGTTTCAGTGTGTGATGTGGCATCCAGGTATTTGGGATTGTATAACAAGAGAATTTTGTGGATGGAGAGGAGGTATTGCAAGGAATGTTGGGCCTGAATGATATTATTTTGCAGCACTACATTGGTGAGGGTTAAGGACTGGCGGAATCTGAACAGATGGAGAGCATTGTGGAAGAATGGGATGCAGCCGGGGATGGGTAATTTGATGGTAAGGCCGTTTAGGGGGTTTCTACGAGCCAAGCAACAACTTCCAGAAATCGTTAGCCATGAACCTTGCCTTACCATCTTTCCCCAAATCCCTCAAAGTGCAAGTCAACCTTACATCCAGAGAAAGAACCCTAATCCACCACCAAAACACTGATCCCAACCTTATAATCCTACCGGCTGACAAAGGCTCCACCACCTTTATTTTGAACTGCAGGTATTACCTCGCAGAAGGACTCTGTCAGATTCATCCACCTACAAACCCTGGCACAGCGACCCCATGCCAGAAGTCCCCAGTCTCTCCTCAAATCCTTAGGCCCACCCCAGAACCTCTCCCCTAGTCTGTCTCTCTCCTTAGCCCTACCTCTCTTGCACTCTTCTTCTACATGCTTCCCAAAGTACATACACCCAACCACCCAGGCCTCATTGTGGCCAGTTACTGTGCCCCCTCTGAGAGAATCTCTTCTCTTGTAGACCAACACCTTCAGCCTATTACCCACAATCGACCCTCATATATAAAGTATATGAGCCATTTCCTCCACCGACTCTTCACAGTTTCTGTTCCTTTACCACATGGGCCCTTCTCATTGTTATTGATGCAACCTCCCTTTACACTAACATCCCTAATGCCTATGACCTTAACTGCTATTGCCCAATGCCTGGGGGACTCCAAACCTACCAAAATGTCCCTTCCATACAGCCTAGCTACCCGGGGCTGTCGCATCTGTAGTGATGAGCAGTCCCTCTTGAAATATACCAAGGCCTTCACAGACCGAGATTACACTCCCAACCTTGTATGAAAACAGATCCCCCGTGCCTTCTCTCACCAGTCACCCAATAACTCCCAGAGTCCCACTGTTCAACTGCAGAGGAGCATTCCCCTTGTAACTCAATACCATCCAGGACTGGAGCAACTGAATTACATTCTCCTCCAGGGTTTCGACTACCTCTTGTCACCGAGCAAGGTGGTGCAGTGGTTAGCACACTGGACTCGCATTCAGGAGGACGACGGTTCAATCCCGCGTCCGGCCATCCTGATTTAGGTTTTCCGTGATTTCCCTAAATCGCTCCAGGCAAATGCCGGGATGGTTCCTTTGAAAGGGCACGGTCGCCTTCCTTTCCCATCCTTCCCTAATCCGATGAGACCGAGGACCTCGCTGTTTGGTCTCTTCCCCCCAAACAACCCAACCCAACTGTCACAACTGTCACCTCTTGTCATGCCCTGAAATGAGTGATGACCTACCCACTATCCTTCCCACCCCTCACACAGCAGTATTCTACCACCCACCGAACCTAAACAGTATCCTCGTCCATCCCTACACAACCCCTGCTCCCAGCCCCCTCGCCTCATGGCTCATATCCATGTAATCGACCTAGATGCAAGACCTGTTCCATACATCCTTCCACCACCACCTGCTCCAGTCTGGTCACAAGCATCATCTATCCCATCAAAGCCAGGGATACTTGTGAAACCAATCATGTGATCTACAAGCTAAGCTGCAACCATGGCGCTGTAGTTCTACATCGGCCGATTACTAACAAGCTGTCTGTTCAAATGAATGGCCACCGACATATTGTGACTAAGAAACAGCTGGCCCACCCGGTTGCTGAGCACTCCACCCAACACAAGTTCTTAATTTCAATATTGCTTCACAGCCTGTGCCATCTGGATCCTTCTCACCAACATCAGCTTATCTGAATTGCTCAGGTGGGTGCTCTCCTGGACTATATGCTACATTCCTGTAATCCTCCTGGCCCCATCCTTCGTACTCATTGTCCTTGCTCATCCAGTTGCTTCCTCGTTCCCATTCCAACACTACACAGCCCTCTATTCCACCAATGCACCCACCGCCATTTTACTAGTCTCCTTTTCTGCTAACCCCCCCCCCCCCCCCCCTGTCTAATGTCAGGACTGAACCTAGCTGCCCTACCCTCTCTGCACTGCATCCCTGTATGCTCCCACAAGCAGCATTTTACTGTTCCTTACACCTACCCTACTATCACTCCCCCTCCCTTTCCCAGCCTCCTCCTTACCTCACCACCTGGTTGCTTCTCCCATCATATATTGCTGCTTGCAGTCTGGCCTCAGCAGCCAGAGACTCTGTGTGTGAATTGGTGTGTGTGTGTGTGTGTGTGTGTGTGTGTGTGTGTGTGTTTGTTTGTTTGTCTGTTGTCTATTTATGACGAAGGCCTTGTTGGCCGAAAGCTCACTTCCTTACAGTCATTTTTTGTTCCTTTCTGCTACTCAACATCTCCACTATTTGGTAGGTAGCAGCTATCCTTTTCGTAATATTGTCCATTCCATCCTGGATTTTCCATTGTTTAATAATAATAATAATTTCATCATCATCGTCATCATCATTGGTACCATCATCTACATTTCTTCCTTCTGACACAGCTCCCACTGTATGTCATCTTCTGAGCTATCCATAGCATTGGGTACGCAGCACATTCTGAATCCTTTCATAATATGTTCATTTGAGATTCTGCCCAATGCAGCAATGTTCCACTGGTCCAGCATGGGTATTGAGGGTTTCTTTAACTCCTCTCTGTAGTGAGGGCATGGAAGCTGCTTGCTGTAAATCTCTCACAGATGAGCCTTAAAAAGTCTTTTTACAACAATGTTAGTTACTTGAAGTTAGGTCATGCCACCAGGAATCCTTAAAGGCCTGTGTTGTGCTTTGGTATCACATCCTTAACATCTTAGCTGAGCAGCAACAATTTTCTTCAGTGAAGCAAACAGCCTGTATTCTATTCCAAGCAGCCTACGGCCATTCTAGCATCAGGTCATTTGTCATTCATCCCTGTTCTTGGCATAAAAGAATAAGTCTTGCAAGCAGTTTTCTTTGCAATGAATTGCATATGGGTGTTGCTTCGTTCCACCTGCTAGTGCACCTTACATTACTGTTATTCTAGCCATTTCATTGCCGGAACTTGAAGCAACACTTTTAACGCCCTTCATGTTAACAGTAACATTTGATGGTTTACTGAAGGAAACAGGTGTCTGATCAGGATTGCCCATATGGCCTATCGAATAATCATGCCATTTCCTTCTATTGGTTAGCTGTAAAACTAAATGGCTATGGTCACTCTTCGCAGTTTCAGGTTGCCTATCCACTGGCTTCCAGGGGCAACAGAACTTTTGATTTTCTGTATTTCATAAAATTATTGACTGAATTTAAAAAAATTAAAATGCTGTCATAAACTACTCCTTAAGATATACAGTAAAACTTCATTTATTCGTTTTTCAACGGACTACAGGGAAAAACTGTGTAAGTGTGGAAAACGTATATATGAAATATAGCACCATACTATCAAATTAATTGGTAAACACAAATGAAAAATCAAGTAAATAAAAATGTACATTCTCCAAAACATTATACAGGCTTACTAGGTACCATACTTAACAAAGGTATAAAGAAAAATGTAAACCTCTGCACAGAAGGAAACTTCATTTCGTAAGAAAGTCCATAATTTTTGCTTGTTTTTCCTTTGACGTGGCAATAGCGTACACTGTACCCTCAAAACTAGATAACTCTGTCATCATTTTGTCAGAAACATTGTGGCATGTCACAGATTGTTCAATTATTTGTAATGCATTTACTGCATCATTAAATGTCACAGAGGAATGCTGAGGCTGTTCTGTATCATCCTCATCGTAAGTTTCTTCCTCGCAATGCACATTGAACACTCTCAGCGGTAGTCATGGGTTCTGTAGTGACAAGGCTTCCATCAACATTCACGTAATCCTCAAATGATGCGTGCTCTTCACGTCAATTCTGTTCTTCATTATTAGGTGAAATATCGTCAATATGCCCCTCATTTCCACCATGATCAGGGACTTCATTTCCAAATCGGGCTTTTCGGAAACAGTTCCGAATAGTATCGTCTTAAACTCTGTGACATGAAGCTGCATTGTAGTGCATTGTCTATCAGAAGAAACAAATTCATTAATGATTTCTCGAAGTGTTCTTTTCATTTCTTCCTTTTTTTCGATGTTTGCACATACCTGATGGCATGCTGCACAAGCATTTCACAATAATGCAACTTGAAATTATGTATTACTCCAAGGTCAAGTGCTCACTCGTGCAATTCGCTAGAAAGAATTGCACAGTCACATTTCTCAGATAGGAAGTAAGGGGAGGATGCGCTGCACAACTGTCTATGAACAATAAAATCTTCCGGCATGCTGCACCCATTTTCGCATCGACACTTCGAAGCCAGCTTTCGAAAACTTTTGTCATAATCCACAATTTCTTGTTACTAGTATATTTTGTGGGAAACGTGACAATGTTCTTAAAACAACATGGCTTGGCAAATTTCCTGATTGTAAGTGGGGGGAGCTTCTCACTCCCATCACTGTTAGCACACAACAGCATTGTTACACCGTGTTTACTTTGTTTCCTTCTGTGGAAGTCCTCTCTTTTGAATGTCATTGTGCAGTCAGGCATTAGATTGTAAAACAAGCCTGCCTTATCCGCATTGAAAACGTTTTTGGGATCATATTGGGATGTCAGTTCTTTCAAAGGCGTTTCCATCCAATCTTGCACTGTCTCGGGATCGACACTTTTGCTTTCGCCACATACATTCTGACAGCTGATGCCATGTCTTACCTTAAATTTGTACAGCCAACCAGATGAAGCACTGAAATTTTCCACACCGAGTCGAATTGCAAATTCATTTGCTCATTCATAAAACATTGGGCCACTAATAGGAATGCCTTCTGCTCTATGTTGCATGAACCACTACAAGAAGCAGTCTTCCACGTCTTCATGTTTCCCGCCCTGAATGCCTGTCCGCCTGGCAGTAGAAATTCCGAACACACATGCACTATCTTCAATTTCCGTTGCCTTTGCTACTATAGAATTTAAAGTAGACACAGAAATTCCTAATTCCTTGGCAGTATCCCCTTGCTTTCAATTACTGTTTTCCTTCACAACTCTCAAAATTTGCTTTTCAGCGATAGTAATGCTTTTCTTTTTTCCGCCACTCATGTGACCAGTTCTCAAAATAATTAGAAATACAGTAATATGGTACTATAGCCTATACACTGTGAGGTGTGATGTGTTTAGGGATTCCGTAGTGACATGCAACAATTGTCCAGTTGTGCCTTAGTTCGGCAGAAGTTGTGTAATTTCGGGAAACAAATGAGTGCTACACCTACTACCAACCTTCCCTATGGCTATCACCACTGTCGTAATTCTTTGCTTTATACAATACTTTTCAGTACTGTGCAGTCTCTGTGTAACATCTGGTTTTTGTGGCGACTCTATTATCACAGTTTATACTGTTGTTGCGTATCTGTCAATGTATAAAACAATTTCAAGTCAGTCGGATAAATATTAAGTGTTAGTTGGATTCGGATGCTCGCAACAAAGTTATTTTCTAGTTGGCAACTGCGGTGCGGTGTTGGAGCTTAGGCCGGTCTTATACTATCTAATTTTCTTTGACAATGATCTTTGACGTGGCGCAAAAGGGGGTATTACACTGTCGTCAAATATTTCATGAAAGTTCCTCCATAATGGCCGATGATGCCTTAATACTATTCTCTGCAGTTCAATTTTACTTACGGCATCAATGGTGTAGAATGCTGATGTTGGCAACACCACCTTAATATAATGCAAATGTATTGTTATGAAATTTTCATTTTACAAGTATATCTAATTTACTGAGCGGACAAGGGTACATACAAGAATTTGTCAACCACAGAGCAAGAACAGATTTAATTATTTACTTCGTGGTGAAATGAATTCCCAGCAATGAATGGTCATTCCCAACATCAACACACTATGCCACCAATGCTGTAAGTAAAATTATACGTGGTCTGCTGTTGCGTGCAGTGCAATTGCATTGTCATTGCATTTGCAAGAGAAGCAGAAGAAAAGAGAGCATGCTTGGGTGAAGCCGTCAACTTCACGGCGAGATGCGAAACATATACAACAAAATTTGCTATGTGAGCTGCAAGTCGAGGACGTAAAGTCGCATGAAAATCCCTTTGTGAATGGACGAGAGAACATTTCAATATGTGCTCAAGAAAATAGCTCCTCATATTATGAAGCTGAACACTCTCCTTAGAAATGCTACATCTGCAAAAGACCGACTTACCATAATACTGCGATTTCTAGCTACTCTAGTTTACAGTAGCGGTAAAGCGCTCTAATGCTTTAGTGCACATTGACCAAAACAATACCAGAAACGTTTGAAGCTATTTATAATGCACTGAAGGAGGAATATGTGAAGGCAGATAAATTTAATACGTACTGGAATTATAAAAATTTTTACGGGCAACTGCAGTCCTTTCGAGTCCTTGGATCACTCTTTTACATATGGTTTCACAAAAAAGTTCAAGGCCTAATTCTTGGAGACATGGTTTCTTGGAATTTGATTTCCCTTTGTTCCAAGGAGGCACATTCATCTTGAACAGTGTATGAGTTTACTGCAGCTATATCAAGTAGGCTGTAGCATATTGACAGTGGACATCTTCTCGTAGTCCTATTTGTAGAGTATGCCCTAGTCTTTCGATCTATGGCGTTCACTCATCCCTTAGTGGAATTATAGTATGGTCAATATGGGTTTTCATTTTGGGTGTATCAAATTCTACTCCTGCATCATGATGTTATATTGGCAGCAGCAACAGATTTTTTCTTCTTTTTTTGTGATGTGAGAGACAGTTGTTAGTGGAGGCTTCTTAATAGAGGGATCTGTGTGTGTAAATTTGGAGGAATGCAGCTGTCTGCGTGCTGTCATCTTAAGTTCTTGCAATATATGTTTTCTGTTCGATTTGAGTGTCCCAACCAGTGTAAGTTTGTAATCTTTGTACAGAAGTGCAAAAAGGATCAGTTGTAATATTTTAGTCTGTATTCTTTATTGGCTTTAAGAGTTTCTTCACAATCTCAAGAGGACCTCATTCACAGGCAAGTCTTTTCCAGCACACACTTAAAAATTATGTATCATTCAGTTGCACTACTAACAATTGTAACAAGTATGCCATATTTTCCATGTTGGAGGTAAATTCTGAAAGGACAATGACCTCTGGAAAGATATGGCATTTCATCAATTGTATTGTGAGGTCCACTTCTGAAGTACCTTCGAAATATTCCATTCAGTTCATCAAGTACTTCACATAGCACTGCAAATTTGTCACTTACACATCTTTCTACCCTGGTGCATTTATCATCAAAGCAAAGAATTGTCGAGAGCTGATATCCTCTTCTCTTACTCATACTTCCACTATATATGGCTCTTCCCAATAAATTTGACCATAAATCAGATAACGAAATATTGGTGTCCTACTAAATTACAATTAAAATTCCCATCAAAGCATATATTTCAGAAACACTAACAGGAGAAACGTTTTTTTTATTTCGGTTTCTATATTTGTATGGTCAATTTTCTGTACCATTTCAGGATTGAAAAATTTCTTGAATGAATCACGTATATTTGTTCTTTCCCAGCAGTGGTTATTCCCTGATGTTCACAAAGTATGTTAGCAAAATTCCTTTTACAATGCCTTGGAGCTTCTGAAAGATACATCATACCAGAATTTGTAACGTGTTTGTTCCTTTAGTGTCCTCTGCTTCTTCATTTGAATGCTCTTCTGCTTCTGTTTCATCTGACTCAAAATCACTGAAATCTGATTATTCATCATGTACTAAAAGTTCAGCAAGAATTTATGCAATGTTAAAGCTTCTATAATTCATTTTAGAAGATCTACTTTACAAGAAAGACGTTTGTTCTACTGTGACAAACTGCTTCTAATGATGGTTAGTTATCAACGATGAAAATGAAACTCAACAATTAAACTCTCAACAATTCACTGCAAAACTCACATTCAAGGTTTCCAAATGAAATTTGATAAAAGAAGAATGCTTGGGCTATATTTGTCTGTGCTAAGTGGTTGTAAGGAAGACAATAAAATTATGTCACTTACAGTACCATCCCAGGGCAAAATGTGCCCTTCGGCATAAAATTTGTATTTTTTATTTGCTGTTTTTAAAATTTTAATCGTAGAATTGTATAGATATTACTGTATAAGGTGAAAGACAAATAGAAAAAGGCACATAAACGCAGAAGGCTTGTGATTTTTTAATAAAAGAACAATGTTCAGGCAACTTTTACCTGTGCTTGGTGGTTGTAGAGTTAAGCACCAGTACGACTTCAAATTCCTCAATACATGCAATTGGAAAATTTCTCTTTATCTCCAAGACATTCTTTTAGATCATTTGTCGAGCAATCGGAAAGCCATCATTCCATTTCTCTTGCACTTGCTGCTCCAGTTTGTGAAACCTTCCCTGTGTAGATCCCCAAAAATTTGGCATGTAAAACTGGCATTTGTTAATGTATTCTTAATCTCACGCCATCCACAAACATTCACTTCTATGACACCAAATTTTCTTCCTGCTGCAGAGTTGTTTGCGGCCTCTGCTTTATGAATCACCGTTAACTTAAAAGTAGTGTCATACTGTCTGTGTGAACGAATTGTGAACAGCAAACTCGTAGATCCACCTTTTTTGAGAGGTACAGCTGTAATTTGCATCCATTATCAATTGCTACTAGTTACAGTTCTTACAGTGCTGGTAATATCAGCAAATTGAATGACAATCACTCAATGTTTTCTCAGTTATACACATCAGATTAACACTATAGCCAAATTGAAAATCAACAGTGCTGTAGACCAGTAGCAGCTTTAGCAGCATTGTTGAAGCTTATTTTTCATTTGTTATGTCACATCTCAAGTCTTTTGTGCAAACATATTTTTAAAGCATTAATCTGTCTCCTGTAGAAATGTGCATAATGCCATAGTTTCAAAATCGATTCAGAGTTTCAATATCGATTAAGTTTTAGCTAGAGATAGATTCAGGCGAACTGCAGTTTCATCATGGTAGACGTTCTTAAAAAGCCAAGACAAGTGATATACATTCACATAGTTGACAACACAGTGAAAATTTCTGCCTGTTCACAACTCTCCTCCCCAAATTTGTTCTTGTGTTCAGTCAAGCTGGTGTCACTGTTCCCCCTCCAACCCTTACAAAATCTTGAAATTAAATCTGTACATGACCTCAGGTGCCAAAGCTTTATCTGTAACTGTAATATGAGCCCTGTATTAATCTATTACACTGTATAAAATCATTGATCTCACCGGTAATAGTTTAATCTGTGAATGTGAGACAACCTCGTATTTTGTGAATGATGAATATGGGAAAGAACTCACCTTGTGATTGAGTAAATACGGTACATAGTCGGTAAAACAATGATTTATTGAGGAGTGATAAAACTTGGTATTCCTGCTCTTATTAAATAGAAGGAAGAATAGCTGTGTCATTACACTGATTAAGATGACAATATCATTTACCATTGGTGCAATGAAAGAAGATTTTGTGAACTGATTGGTCACTGTGTGTAGTGTGCTATACAGATGGCCATATGTCCACGTGACATATGACTGGCAAATGATGTTTACGTAAATGCATTTGATGAGAGTGACGTGTTGGTGGTGGTGCTGGTGTTGGTGCTGTCGAGGTCAGGACCTATTTTTTCTGGTATAATTTCAAGTAATTAGTATGGGTGATAGTAAAATGATACGCGTGTGATTATGAAAATATTTTATTCACAATGGAGCGACAGTTTGGAACCTGACGTTTCTTTCTCAGCATAACAACACTCTTACTTGCAAAACAAGTCTTTTAAAGAAACACTTTGCTGCACTGGTCTTCTCAAAGGTCCAATGTGAACTCTATTGAACTTCTTCAGGAAAAATTCGATTGGTTTGCTGCAAAACCTGGCAGTTATATTTCTGAAAGAATCAAAAACAATTTCTCAGTAGCGGCACCAAAACACACTTTGCATTACTGTCACACTGTCACCATATAGGTAATACACACTCACAATGACCACATGCTCTGCACGATTACATTGCTCCATAGGTACTAAATGTCCATTACTACACAACAGTTTGCCCCTCCCCACACACACACACACACACACACACACTCACACACACACACACACACACACACTTATTGAACATTCGCACAGCTGCTAATGTTTCCCTTCCTCTGCACCACCTGCGCTTTCATAACGTCCATCCCCATTTCCCACAAGGACACCCCCGTCCCCATGTTGTCACAGTGGTAGTTTACCATTTTTCCATGTGAAAAGAGGACCTGTGATGGCTTTCTCAGTTTACATTCTGTTTTGCATGGCAAAGTTATTGTGGGCTCTGAAGAAGAGGGTCATGCTATACCATAGGTGTGTACATCTATTGATCCAAATGTGGCAATTGGGAAAAGAAGAAGCAACTGTAAAATTTCACGGCTGAAAATATATCCTCTCTGGGAACAGGAGCTTCTCAGACACATTGTGCAACATGCAGTCATAGAGTTATGAATCCTGTAATCCATTTGGCATTGCTGCACTGTAATGTGTCAAACAAGGAAAGACGAGGAACGCTATGTTTCAGTCCTCAGCTGTTAAGTTAATTTGTCTGACCAGTTCCAGGGAAATTTTGTGAGGTTTGTGATATTTATTTTGTCTGTTAATGGCTCTGGGATGCACTTTACTTGAACAATTCAAAATTGTAGATTTGAAAACACATTTAGTTCCACTTAAATTATCTTTGTTATTATTAAATAACAGGAGGAATGAAAATAACACAATAAATACATTAACATGTTGTGGACTCTTATGTCATCTGTTGGTGTTATATAGAAAACTGTAGACCGTGCTGCTCTCTGCAATGTGTGTTTATATAATTGTAACTGAATCTGTAATGGACGCTGTGAATAAGTGTGTCTGCTGAAAGTTACTGTGTTGAATTTGTGTGAATTTTTGTGCCAAAACTCAGGTAATACTAGTATTTCAAAGGAATTCAGCACTGTCTGCAGTTTCTACCACAACACCGACAGATGGCATAAGAGTCTGTTATTATCCAAACACATGGTAAGATGTGAAGTGTTGTTGGCACACCAAATTTTTTTGAATAACTGTATTTTTGAAGTTTTTTTATATTTCTGCATTTTGTCTTTTTTTAAATTATTTTGCTGGCTACTTTTCGTGCTATCCTAGAGGCTTTTCATATTGATGTGAATCTAACATTATATGTAAATATTTAAAACATTTTTTGTGAATAACTCCTTGGATACCCTCTATTTCATAATAAAAAACGTAACATCAATTCATTGAATAAAAAAGTGCTGTAAATGTTCTTATTAATTATATAAAAATGAACTTAGCATATATTAATGAAATTTGCCCACCATTTGTGTTTCACAGTACCTTAAAAACATTGAACGTATACCAGTCAATTGCTTGAGAGGCAGTAAGTCCTGTCAGATTTAGTTCAGTAAGTCCTGTGAGATTTACTTCTAGTATTAGGCTGTACTCTGTAATGTTACCTCTCTTGTCCGGGGAACATATCATCAATTATTTTATATCAAATTATGACACGTGTTTAAAAACCTGTGTGGTCTTCCTGGTTTCAATAGTGGACCACAAGTCCCCGTCAGTCTATTCACTCTACTAACGGAGCATAAGAGACTTAAATATTTCACAAGAGAAGGTAACTTCACAGTACAAATACGAAATAATTTTATCACCTTACCTTGAAGACTCGTTGTTGCTTGCTCGTTGTCTAGGGGTAACTTCTGGATTTGCTGTAATTGTTAGTACAATGGGTCCTTGGGTTCGTAATATGCTACGTAAGTACTGATACTGTTTAAAGCTTTCCATATTATGTATTTTCGTAATATCATCTTCATAACAATTAGTAGTTCACCAATATGAGCTTTTCCAACATAAGTCATTGTCTCAAAGTCGTCTGTTTCTCACGACTTCTCAAGCCTCACTGTCTCTTAGATTCACCAAAACGCGACTGTCTCTTAGCCTTGCCCGGCCAACTGTTTCTGCATTAACAATCAAAGACCTTACAAAGCACACAGATTTGCCAACATGAATTGAGCATAGATATTTTATACATCACACTATACACTTATGAAAACAGTACGAAAATTGAATAGTGTTCTCAAATAGTTCTGCAGCAATACATAATACGATTGTCCTGCAAATTATTAGTTTTTATAATAAAATGATAATATTTCAGTTGATGTTGACTGTAATTTTATATTAATATAATTGTTCTTTCATGTCGATTCACGGCACCCCATAGCTCGCCAGCCGATGGTATCGATAGTTTCAGTAGTCTGTTACATTACAACTCACAATCATCAAATCAGTTATATCAAAAATGGCAATTTAATTATCTTGCCCCCTCTTTGATAAAAATTCTCTGGACACCCATGATATAGTAATTACTATATCACAAAAAGTAAATGAGAACACAAGTTGAATTGTGGTAATTTTATGGCTTCTCTGAATCATAGCAAATTGCATGGTCTGTTACTTAGTGCTCAATTTTGCTGTATTGTTTCATTTTATTTCAACACTGTATCTCTTGTAGGCAGTTCATTTATAAAGTTCCTTTTGAATGTTGAATGATCGGGAGGAAAAAAAGAAAAAAAAAAAAAAAAAAATTACTGTGTGAGTCTCGTGGATTGACTCATCTGTTGGAGAATATTTATTGTTTTAACATTATTGATGGTACTGTGCATTGGAAACTTGTATTTTATCTGTACACCATTTGCTATTAAAAGGATGTTTATTTCTTACGTTGTTGCAGGCTGTGCAAAATCTTGCAAGAATAGAGCAACGTTTGAAAGGGGTGTTGCGGTCTGTGAGCAAACCGTACTCATTCCCACTATCTGTAGAAGGACAAGCCAATAGTCTCATTATGGAAGCAACCAGTATTGATAATCTCTGTCGAATGTACATTGGCTGGGGGCCATACCTGTAAAAGGGAAACAGTTCAAGTCCAAGTGAAGGGAGAACATTCCTCTTGTATTCTTAATAAACATTACTCTGCTGTGATAATTTAAATTATTTTGTATTGTATGTACTCTATTTGCTTATGTATTAAAGTTTCACATTGAGAATTTTGTACAGAGCAACATGATTTTGTATTAAACTGGTAATTATACCTATTTCCTTCCTTCTATTCCATTTGCCTAGTATTTACTCTGAGACAACTTCATACTATCATCGAACGAGTGATGGCTCACATACCAAAATAAATATTTTTTCTGTTTGATATTGTGGATGTCTGACAAGAATGCAGATAATTAAATACTACTATGCATTATTAATTCATTATATGTTATTAAAATTTTCTACTAATGTTTGGGAAGAAAGAATCTTGCGCTACTAGTAAAATATTAGTGTAGAAGAGATACTACAGCTTTATACACCGATTGAAACAGTTAGGAAATCAGTCCACATAGCCTCAAATATCTGAGTAATGTTTCATTGGGACGATTTTAATTACAGCATTTCAGCATCATCACAGGAAAAGGAAAGGAAGTCAATCCATTCACAAACTTGACTGGTATAACTACATTGCTCCAAATATTGATGTCCTTTGGTCATTGGCATTTGATTTTAGTCTCCGCATAGGTACAGTTAAAGGTGGTGCAACACTTCAACACCATGACATGTGAAAACCTGTTGCATAACAGGGGATTGGCGGGATAGAAGCTGATCTGTTGCTGCTTGAGGTAGCAGATGCCATTGATGGGCCACAAAGTGTAACGACAAAATTGTTAACTCACTTTCAAGCAACAACTGGTATTAGTTTAAGGTTAGACAAGATCAGCAGTAAACTTTGCAAATAACAACAGGATTGTGAATATCAGTATGCAGTTGTCATCACAACAGTGACCTCGTTGCATAACATAACCTATTTATGACTGGGTCGGTAGAATAACCAGGTACCATGGTATACAGCTTATTCATTATATGTATTCCAAAATGTTCATGGCTGTGGAACAAAGCTTTAGAATCTTATATCCAGTCATTGTGTAGCTTTATGTATGCCACTTACATAAAACGACACCATTTTATGTCTGTAGCATTGAAAATGGGTTAGTATGTCAAACTTCCACATATAAACAAATATTAAGTTGTTGTTTACAATGAGGGCATTCAAAAATATATATTGACTGTTAATTGATATATGCAAAAACATTGTATCCCATGACAACACATCACTGAAGTGCCCAAAGAGATTACGCAGAAATACACTCCTGGAAATTGAAATAAGAACACCGTGAATTCATTGTCCGAGGAAGGGGAAACTTTATTGACACATTCCTGGGGTCAGATACATCACATGATCAAACTGACGGAACCACAGGCACATAGACACAGGCAACAGAGCATGCACAATGTCGGCACTAGTACAGTGTATATCCACCTTTCGCAGCAATGCAGGCTGCTATTCTCCCATGGAGACGATTGTAGAGATGCTGGATGTAGTCCTGTGGAACGGCTTGCCATGCCATTTCCACCTGGCGCCTCAGTTGGACCAGCGTTCGTGCTGGACGTGCAGACCGCGTGAGACGATGCTTCATCCAGTCCCAATCATGCTCAATGGGGGACAGATCCGGAGATCTTGCTGGCCAGGGTAGTTGACTTACACCTTCTAGAGCACGTTGGGTGGCACGGGATACATGCAGACGTGCATTGTCCTGTTGGAACAGCAAGTTCCCTTGCCGGTCTAGGAATGGTAGAATGATGGGTTCGATGACGGTTTGGATGTACCGTGCACTATTCAGTGTCCCCTCGACGATCACCAGTGGTGTACGGCCAGTGTAAGAGATCGCTCCCCACACCATGATGCCGGGTGTTGGCCCTGTGTGCCTCGGTCGTATGCAGTCCTGATTGTGGCGCTCACCTGCACGGCGCCAAAGACGCATACGACCATCAGTGGCACCAAGGCAGAAGCGACTCTCATCGCTGAAGACGACACGTCTCCATTCGTCCCTCCATTCACGCCTGTCGCGACACCACTGGAGGCGGGCTGCACGATGTTGGGGCGTGAGCGGAAGACGGCCTAACGGTGTGCGGCACCGTAGCCCAGCTTCATGGAGACGGTTGCGAATGGTCCTCGCCGATACCCCAGGAGCAACAGTGTCCCTAATTTGCTGGGAAGTGGCGGTGCGGTCCCCTACGGCACTGCGTAGGATCCTACGGTCTTGGCGTGCATCCGTGCGTCGCTGCGGTCCGGTCCCAGGTCGACGGGCACGTGCACCTTCCGCCGACCACTGGCGACAACATCGATGTACTGTGGAGACCTCACGCCCCACGTGTTGAGCAATTCGGCGGTACGTCCACCCGGCCTCCCGCATGCCCACTATACACCCTCGGTCAAAGTCCGTAAACTGCACATACGGTTCACGCCCACGCTGTCGCGGCATGCTACCAGTGTTAAAGACTGCGATGGAGCTCCGTATGCCACGGCAAACTGGCTGACACTGACAGCGGCGGTGCACAAATGCTGCGCAGCTAGCGCCATTCGACGGCCAACACCGCGGTTCCTGGTGTGTCCGCTGTGCCGTGCGTGTGATCATTGCTTGTACAGCCGTCTCGCAGTGTCCGGAGCAAGTATGGTGGGTCTGACACACCGGTGTCAATGTGTTCTTTTTTCCATTTCCAGGAGTGTAATTATGAATGGTGAAAAATCAAATAGAGCCATATTTTGTTGATATACATGTTGTTATTTATTGCTGAAGCTGGCCAGTGATATGTTTGCATATTTGTGTGTGGGAAACGGGGGGCGGGGGGGGGGGGGGGGGGGGGGGGGGCACGCCATACCATTACGCCGGGTGATACGCCAGTATGGCAATGACGAATACACGCTTCTAATGTGCGTTCACCGCGATGTCGCCAAACACGGATGCGACCATCGTGATGCTTGATGCTGTAAACAGAAACTGGATTCATCCGAAAAAATGAAGTTTTGCCATTCGTGCACCCAGGTTCATTGTTGAGTACACCATCGCAGATGCTCCTGTCTGTGATGCAGCATCAAGGGTAACCGCAGCCATGGTCTCTGAGCTGGTAGTCCATGCTGCTGCAAACATCGTCGAACTGTTCGTGCAGATGGTTGTTGTCTTGCAGATGTCCCCATCTATTGCCTCAGGGATCGAGACGTGGCTGCACAATCCGTTACAGCCATGCGGAGAAGATGGCTGTCGTCTCGTCTGGTAGTGGTACGAGGCTGTTGGGATCCAGCACGGCGTTCCGTATTACCCTCCTGAAGCCACCGATTCCATATTCTGCTAACAGTCATTGGATCTCGACCAACACGAGCAGCAATGTCGCGATACGATAAACCGCAATCGCGATAGGCTACAATCCGACCTTTATCCAAGTCCGAAACGTGATGGTACGCATTTCTCCTCCTTACACGAGGCATCACAACAACGTTTCATCAGGCAGTGCTGGTCAACTGCTGTTTGTGTATGAGAAATCGGTTGGAAATTTTCCTCATGTCAGCACGTTGTAGGTGTCGCCACCGGTGCCAAACTTGTGTGAATGCCCTGAAAAACTAATAATTTGCATATCACAGCATCTTCTTCCTGTCGGTTAAATTTCGTGTCTGTAGCACTTCATCGTTGCGGTGTAGCAATTTTAATGGCCAGTAGTGTAGATTTAAGGCCTGTCCTATACGTCCTCCAACCATCACATACTCCAGTCTGTTCACAAGCATCACATAACCTATCATAGTCAGGGCTACCTGCAAAAGCAGTATGTCATCAATAAGCTAAGCTGCAACCATAGTGCTGCATTCTATGTGAACATGACAGCCAACAAGCTGTCTGTCCACAAGAATGGCCACTGACACACTGTGGCCAAGAAACAGCAGCCCAACACAAAGTTCTTCACTTCAATCACTGCTTCACAGCCTGCGCCATATGGATTCTTCATATCAGCACCAGCTTTTCTGAAATGCAGAGGTGGGAATTCTTCCTGTAATATATCCTATGTTCCTGTAACCCACCTGGCCTCAACCATCATTAGTCACTGTCCTTTAGCCACCTATCCTCTTCCCTGCTCCCACCCCAGCATTACACAGCCTTTAGCTCTACCAATGCATCCACAGTCTCTTTACTTCTCTCCTTTACCACCCTCTTCCCCCCCCCCCCCCCCCCCACACACACACACACCTCCCATCTAACAACCCAACCGCACCTAGTTGCTCCCTGTCCCCACCAAGTCCCTGTATGCTCCCCCAAGCTGCAGCACTTCACAGTTCCCAACTCCTACCCTGCTTTCCCTCCCCTTCCCAAGAGCAACCTCCTCCTCACCTACACCTACACTCGATTTCTTCTCCCATCATGCACAATTGTTCACTGTGCAGTCTTAGTGGCCAGAGATAGTGATCATGTGTACTTTGTGTTTGTGTGTTGTCTCCTTTGGAAAAATGCCTTTTAGCTGAAAGCTCACTTGTTTAGCAGTGTTTTTGTCGTGCCTGTCTGCAGCGCAATATCTCCATTATATAACGAGTAGCAATCTAGCCATTTCATAATTGTGTCAGAGATAAAAAAAAGATATTACATGACAATAATATTTTTGTAACATAGATGAAAGTGACTTCATTTCCAATTTCTGATTTTGATTTTGTTAGGATTATATATCAGGTGAGAAAAACATAAATTGTTTTATTATTATTGTTTTAATATTTATTCTTTCACTATGAGTTTTAATTATTAGTCCTAATTTGATTAGAATTTTATTAGGTTGTGATTAGTAAACAATATTAATACAGATGATAATTGTGAAAATATTAACAACACTATCTAATGTTACTGGTTACATGAAACTACAAAGTATATATGATAGTTTTAGAATTTCAATATCTCAATGAAAATAATCTTTTTATGTGTGTTTTTACATTTGTACATAAGCAAATAATACATTAATATCTGTATGAATGTAAGTGAAGATCAGTAATAATGTGGCATGATGAATTTTATTGGATCGCTGAGTGACTTCAATGTGTGTGTCAGGATTTTTAGTAAAAAATGAATGTGTACCACTGACCAGTACACATTGGAACATCTTTTCTTTTTGTGGGTAGCATTTTTCCCCCTTAGTGCCAAGCATAGGGATTATGCTACAAGGCAGCATATGAATGTCATGGTCAGTTGTTTATCTGTATAGTTGGTGAAGATTTCTATATGCTGTGCATTTTTTTTTGCTCTCTCTCTCTCTCTCTCTCTCTCTCTCTCTCCCTCCCCCCCCTCTCTCCCCCCCTCCCCCACCCCTCTCTCTGTCTCTCTCTCTGTCTCTCTCTCTCTCTCTCTCTCTCTCTCTCTCTCTCTCTCTGTCGTGTGTGTGTGTGTGTGTGTGTGTGTGTGTGTGTGTGTGTGTGTGTTTGTTTGTTTGTTTTTTATTTTCTTTCTGGCAACTCGAAATATTTTTGCCTACGAATATGTGTGGAAATTGAAAGAGACAACACATTTGTGAATTAAATGTAATATTTTGGTGATGAACTGATCATATGAATAGATGTCAGCTTTCACGGGTACCCCTCACTCATAAGAAATTTCTGTAAGGCCTGCAGGTGATTAGAGCAGATCCTCCATTAGTTGTGCCATGTTTATTTCTCCAAGATTTTTGGGCAATTGTGACAGTGCATAAAGAATATTTCCTTTTCTGTGTTTACATTCAGTTCCATAGTCACATCCTTGAAATGCAGATGCCCATCTTGTCAGGTTATCGTGTTTTGATTTATATTTCATTAAAAGTGATAGCTCTTTCTGGTCTGTGCACTCAGTACCATGTTTTTATACAAGCAGATAAACTCTCAACTTACTAAAACCTCAATCAATGGGCAATGCTTCCTCCTCAGTAACAGGTGTAGTCTTTCCCACTTAGTTAATGCTTTGCAGATGAAGGGTAATCACACGGTGCTCACTTCGACTGTCAGCTTCGTACATTTGAAATACATGATAACTGATGCTATACTATCTGCCATGTCAGCCAAGATAGAATTGTTGTGTCATGTCCAGTTGGTGTATTATTGGTGCTGATAACAATTGAGAACAAAGAACTTCAAAAACTGTCTGTGCTCTCCTCCCCAGATCCATGCTATGCCTTCTTGAGTAACTTCAGTTGGTGAGGTGGTGATGGCTGTGTCAGGTAAAACCCAATGAATACTATATGTGCCGTCAACTCTTTTTCAGTTATGAAGAAGTCCTCAATTGTATTCAACTTTAGTGGGTAGGGTTTAATCCCCTCTAGTATAATCGTGTGTCCAAGAAATGTTATATGCTTTTTCCAACTCCAATTTCACCAAGTTTATGCACAGATTTGTTAAATGTTACAGGATTAAAGTTAACTTCCTACTTCTGTAAAGAAAATATGGAGAAAGGAGGAGCTGCCACGTTTGTGAGAAAGTGTTTTGATTTCAAGAATATTGATATTAATAAATTTTGCTCAGAGCAGCACTTGAAGTTTTTGTAACAGAAGTAGTATTTCATAATAAGTACTTTATAGTAGTAAGTATATACAGAGCACCTTCAGGAAACTTTAACCTTTTCATAAAAAATCTGGAAGCTCTTTTTTCCCATCTCACAGTAAAAAACAAGGAAATAGTGGTTGCTGGTGATTTTAATGTGAATTTATTGGGAAGCTCTGTCAGTAACAGTTATTGCAATGAGTAACGCTGTCATTCAATTTAATTCCTATTGTGAAGTTTGAACCAGGGTATGTAAATGCTTTGAGACTGCTCAATCTGAGTACAGGAGGGTACTAAATCAGTCAAAACTGAGAATTTTAGGAGATTGCTCAACAACATGACCTGGATGGATGTTTACAATACTTCTCACTCAATTGGAAAAGACAGAGCATTAATTAATAAAGTTACCTCCTCCTTTGAAAATGGTTTTCCTCTAAAGGCAACTTAAATCAAAGTCTAAAAACAAGCCATGGATTACACAAGGGCAGTTGAAAAAGAGATTGTATCTACTATCTAGGAACTTCTCTGATGTTAGCATTGTTATGCATTACAAAGAATTCTGCAAAATACTGAAGCAAGTAGTCCAGAAATCTAAGCAGCTTTATTATGAGCAAAAAATAAGTACATCAGGCAACAAAATAAAAACTGTATGGCATGTAGTGAAGACAGACAGGTGGGACCAAAAAGGAAGAGGAACAGATAACTCTTAAAAATAAATGAGACATTGATAGCAAGCACATGTAGTGTTGCAACCTCTTAAGCAATTAGTTTCTTCCTGTTACTGACAGCTTGGGGTTATCAGGTTTGGTCAAAAGTACAATGGATTATCTGAGACCAATCTTTACAAATAACTTCAGTAAAATGGAAATGACATTTACATCTCCCAAAGAAGCAGCATCCATCATTAAATCCCTAAAATCCAAGTATTCTAGTGCTTATGATAACATATCAACAAGTGCTCAGGTGAGTTCAGTTCTATCTTAAGTTACTTGTGTAATCAATCTCTTATCAGTGGAAACATTTCCAGACCGACTAAAATATGCTGAAGTTAAGCGTCTTGACCAGAAGAGGGAGAAAGAGATACTATCAAACTATCGACCAACGTCACTTTTGCCGAATTTTTCAAAAATATTTGAAAAGGTCATGTTCAAGCATCTCCTTAAGCATATGACTGCAAATAATATAATGTCCAAGTCACAGTTTGGGTTCCTTAAGGGTTCCGATTTAGAGGAAGCTATTTACACCTACAGTGAGAATGTACTTAATTTGTTTGCAGGTGATACAAACATTGCAATAAGTAGCAAGACCAGTACAGATTTAGAAATGGCTGCTAATAAAATTTTCACTGACATTAATAAATTGTTTAAAGCTGATTTAGTCATTAAACTTTGAAAAGATCCACAATATTCAGTTCACAACCTGTAAGGGATTGTCCTGGAGCATGTGTATAATGTATGAAGATATGCAGATAGAAGAGGCTGACAATGTTAAATTCCTGGGATTACAACTTGATAATAATTTCAGTTGGGAAGGGCATACCACAGAATTGCTGAAGTGCCTAAACAAGTCTGCATTTGCACTGAGAATGATGACAGTTATAGAAGATATAAATCTAAAAAAAAAAAAACCTTGCATATTTTGCATACTTTCATTATACAGGGTGATTCAAAAAGAATACCACAACTTTAGGAATTTAAAACTCTGCAACGACAAAAGGCAGAGCTAAGCACTATCTGTCGGCGAATTAAGGGAGCTATAAAGTTTCATTTGGTTGTACATTTGTTCGCTTGAGGCGCTGTTGACTAGGCGTCAGCGTCAGTTGATGCCAAGATGGCGACCGCTCAACAGAAAGTTTTTTGTGTTATTGAGTACGGCAGAAGTGAATCGACGACAGTTGTTCAGCGTGCATTTCGAACGAAGTATGGTGTTAAACCTCCTGATAGGTGGTGTATTAAACGTTGGTATAAACAGTTTACAGAGAATGGGTGTTTGTGCAAAGGGAAAAGTTCTGGACGGCCGAGAACGAGTGATGAAAATGTAGCACGCATCCAGCAAGCATTTGTTCGCAGCCCAAAAAAATCGACTCGCAGAGCTAGCAGAGAGCTGCAAATTCCACAATCAACTGTATGGAGAGTCCTACGAAAAAGGTTAGTTATGAAACCTTATCGTCTGAAATTGGTTCAAGCACTGTCTGCAGCTGATAAGATTAAAAGAATCGATTTCTGTGATTTTATCCTTGCTCAAATGGAAACAGACGAATCTTTCGTTTCAAAGATTGTGTTTAGTGATGAAGCAACTTTCCACACTAACGGGAAAGTCAACCGTCACAATGTCTGTATATGGGGCACTGAGAATCCGCGGGAAACAACTCAGTATGAACGTGACTCGCCTAAGGTGAACGTTTTCTGTGCCATTTCAGCCAATAAAGTTTTTGGTCCCTTTTTCTTCGAAGGTGCTACTGTAAGTGGACTACAGTATCTGGAGATGTTAGAGAATTGGCTGTTCCCTCAGCTCGAACAAGAAGCACAACAATTCATATTTCAGCAGGATGGAGCGCCACCACATTGGCACTTATCTGTCCGTAACTACCTGAACGTCAACTACCCGAGGCGATGGATCGGCCGCCAGGCAGCCTTTGACAGAGCGCTTCATCACTGGCCTCCAAGAAGCCCTGATCTTACTCTCTGCGATTTTTTCTTATGGGGGTATGTTAAGGATATGGTGTTTCGGCCACCTCTCCCAGCCACCATTGATGATTTGAAACGAGAAATAACAGCAGCTATCCAAACTGTTACGCCCGATATGCTACAGAGAGTGTGGAACGAGTTGGAATATTGGGTTGATATTGCTCGAGTGTCTGGAGGGGGCCATATTGAACATCTCTGAACTTGTTTTTGAGTGGAAAAAAACCTTTTTAAATACTCTTTGTAATGATGTATAACAGGAGGTTATATTATGTTTCTTTCATTAAATACACATTTTTAAATTTGGGGTTTTCTTTTTGAATCACCTTGTATTATGTCGCATGGGATCATATTCTGGGGTATCCCGTCAAACCGAGAAAAGTTTTTAGTGTGTAAAAACGTGTAATAAGAAGACTCATTTGTGGTATAAATTCAGGAACATCATGTAGGAACCTGTTCAAGGAACATTATACTCTAACCACTGCTTCACAGTATATTTATTCCTTAATGAAATTTGTTGCAAGTAATATATCTCTATACAATAGCTCTTATTCGTTGTTACCGTTATTTGGTGTTACCGTTATCCGTTGCTTGGTACTCGACGGTGTAAGCAGGAAGTTCATCGAAAGTTATAAGTGGAGAAGTTCGACGTCGTTCTCGTGGCCAGGGAATTGCCATATGAGGGCCGTTAAAAGAAATGGTTTGCACGTTACGTGCCTACTTTGAGAATGAAAAACTTAATGGTGGCCCGCTGCTCTCCCTTACCAGAGTGACTGACAGAACTGCTGCATGTTCGAATATAAAAGAAAACACTACGAAACTTAACACCCCTGGAAAGAAACGTCGGGTGGATAAGCGGATTACCAATTGATTCGTTTGCAGAGGATGATTCGTATTTGTGCTTGTGATTATTGTTGCAGGAAGAAACATCCAACGCTCAGGAAGTTACTGGTCACACTTAAAGAATCAGGACTTTTTCAAGGCAGTCGCAGTTTTACGTAAGCTTGGCTTTCACTATGGACGTATCTGTGGCCATAAACTGTTGATGGAGAGGGCGGATATTACTGCATGGTGATGCCGATTTTTAAGGGGCATCCGTAGCATAAATTTCGACGAAGTGGTGTGGCGTGACGAAACATGGGTCAGTTCTGGTCTCGTTGTCAAGCAGGGCTGGACAGACGACGCAGCTAAAGGAGCAATGGCAATGCCTTGTGGCAAGGGTGGCAGACTTCATGCAGGTATCTCTCAGGGTTTTCTGCCAAAGGGTCTCGTGCCTTTTAAATCAAAGAAAACAGGAAATTATCACGAAGAAATGAACCACATTACAGTTACAGAGTGGTTCGAATATTCACCAGTACCAAATCTTCGAAAACAGTCAACAATTGCACTAGACAATGCTCCTTACTATTCAGTTGTTGTTGACAAGGCATCTACGATGGCAAACCGAAAGGAGAAACGATTGATTGGCTTCAACGTCATAACATCGATGTAAGTGATGACCTTAAAAAGGTGGAGCTTATGGGAAAAATCTCTCTCCATAAGCCACAGTTCCCCCTATACGAAATGGACGAACTGGCAAAAAACATAGTCATATAGTCGTTAGGCTGTCACTGCCATTTCAACCCAAAAGAAGTAATATATGCCCAAATTAAAGGTTACGTTGCCAGGAATAATACACACATTTAAAAAAGTTTTGCATCACCCCACTTCCCAGAATTCCTGAAGATACACGTTCACTGTGGATATTGTATCACAGACACAGTCCCTTTTACTATCCAGACGTGTCATTAAACCCGCCCAAAGATGTGTATAACCAGAAGGAGGTACACGACTCCTGTTGTCTGTAGTTCAACCATGCCTAGACGGTCAATACCGCGGTTTGATCGCATCCGCATTGTTACTTCGTGTCAGGAAGGGCTCTCAAAAAGGGATGTGCCCAAGCATCTCGGAGTGAACCAAAGCGATGTTGTTCAGATGTGGAGGAGATACAGAGAGACAGGAACTGTCGATGACATGCCTCGCTCAGGCCGCCCAAGGGATGACTGCAGTGGATGAGTGCTACCTACGAATTATGGCTCGGAGGAACCCTGACAACAATGCTACCCTGTTGAATAATGTTTTTCATGCAGCCACAGGACGTCGTGTTACGACTCTAACTGTGCGCAATAGGCTGCATGATGCGCAACTTCACTCCTGAGGTCCATGGCGAGGTCCATCTTTGCAGCCACGACACCATGCAGCGTGGTACAGAGGGGCCCAACAACATGCCGAATGCACCGCTCAGGATTGGCATCATGTTCTCTTCACCGATGAGTGTCGCATATGCCTTCAACCAGACAATCGTCGAAGACGTGTTTGGAGGCAACCCAGTCAGGCTGAACACTTTAGACATACTGTCCAGCGAGTGCAGCAAGGCGGAGATTCCCTTCTGTATTGTGGTGGCATTATGTGGGGCCGACGTACGCCGCTGGTGGTCATGGAAGGCGCCGTAATGGCTGTAATATACGTGCATGCCATCCTCCGACCGATGTGTAACCATATTGGTAGCATATTGGCGACGCATTCGCCTTCATGGACGACAATTCGTGCCCCCATCGTACACATCTTGTGAATGACTTCCTTCAGGATAACTACATATATGGTCTCCAGACATGAACCTATTGAACATGCCTGGGATAGATTGAAAAGGGCTGTTTATGGACGACGTGACCCACCAACCACTCTGAGGGATGTACACCTAATCGCTGTTGAGGAGTGGGACAATCTGGACCAACAGTGTCTTGATGAACTTGTGGATAGTATGACACGACGAATACAGACATGCATCAATGCAAGAGGACATGCTACTGAGCATTAGAGGTACCGGTGTGTACAGCAATATGGGACACCACCTCTGAAGATCTTGCTTTATGGTGGTACAAAATGCAGTGTGTTGTTCTCATGAGCAATGAAAAGGGCGGAATGTTTTTTAGGTGATTTTTGTTCCAGTTTTCTGTACAGGGTCCGGAGCTCGGAACCGAGGTGATGGAAAACCTTTTTTGATGTGTGTATTTCTCTGCAGTTTACACACTCACAAGAGAAGCTGTCAGGAACGTCACCACTGAAGATTGGACGAAAGCCGTCAAACATACGCGGAGTATCATGGAAAACGCGTGGCAGAATGAAGCTCTTTGGAAAATTCAGTGGAGGAGATGATAATTTCATTTAATGACAACTGTGACAGTAACAGTGACACTTCAAGAATCCGTCATAGCGACGAGAGCGGCATAAGTGGAGTTTTTACATTATCCCCTTAGAAATGGAGCACAGGAGTGCGCAATTCACATCTGTAAGTGCCTTATAACAAAATTATATCGTCGTAAGTTTTTAAATCTCAATAAGAAGGCCTTAGTAGCAATTAATTTTAAAGGAATTTTATCTCGGAATTCAGTATGGATAACACAAAATAAATATTACTGCTTACAATATTAGTGCTGTAAGACAGAGACCCTGTCATTTGTATCGCTTTTGTTAATTCTAAACGATAGAGTTTGGCCTATTTAAGATACGTTTTCTCATCGTGGTAACCACGCTCAATCTTACTTCTGGTTGCTTTAGAATTAAGTAGGCAGATCAGAAAAAATAATAAGTTTCATTACAAACCTATAGTGACCTGGTTTTTGTTGCGAAACTGTACGGGCGCGCGATTAATAGCTGACGCGTGAGCGGACCATTGTGCGTCATATTTAACTCAAGTTATCTCACATTAGAAATCTCCGACATAGTTCTTGTTTCGAACGTATGAAAATATGATGTATTCTTAAGACCTCGTTCGCGTAATGTATTCACTTAACTTCAGTACTAGAAAACTTTCCCGCATGTCGAAAATTTGGTAACGTTGTGAGATAACGCACTTTCGTAAACTGCCCTAAAACCGTCTTAATAATTTGTAGTCGCAGATAAAACTAAAACGAAAACTTAGCGTAGATCTTTCATAACACCTTGATGCTATTTCGGTGTTAATAAAGTGATAGTTTGCCTGTTTGAGAGAGATTACGCGTGTGTTCCGTGCGCGACGGGGCAACTCTGGGTTCTCCTGCCGAAGTGCCAATCCTAAAGTAGTTTCAGACAGACTATAATCAATGAGATTCCAGGCTGAATGTGCCCGACACCACTGCAAACGGGCTTGTTGGTGTACGGAGGTGAATGGTGGTCGGCACAAGGGGTGCCATTAGCTCAGCCCCCTTTCTGTGAGCCGCCTGTTTAGTCTGTCTCGTCAGTGAAGCACCGATTACACGTCGGTTTGTTGATAATGACGAAACCAGGGCTTTGAGTGACTCTCTGACGATTGCTCGGTCCTAGCATTCTATCGTCTATCCAGGTCGACCGCTTCCTTTTTGACGCTGTATTCACCCATGGTTTACTCATTCCTGCCAACACTGTCGAATAGTGGCATCATCCCTATTCAAATGTCGAGCAATTCGTCGATTACCCAAACTGGCTTCTCTGAGTCCAACTGCACGTCCTCTCTCAAATGCTGATATTCTGCATATTCTGTTCACACATTTGTCTCCGAGGCATAGTTACTGAAAAAATGAGTTCATGGAATGAAACTCGCAAAAACTTTATGGCCTGGTATTGACATGTCCCCTGTTTTCTATCCTTACCAGCTGCACGGCGAAATTGCTCTGGATCATCATACATTTATCCATTTGCCACCGTTGTTTACAATTTTGCATTTTCTGTCGGCACCTGCATGAATATCAATTTGTGACCAATTTGCATAACTCCTTCTTGGTGTGCATTTTTTTTTATTAGAGTGTGTAAAAAAAACACTACAAAACTTCAGAAACCATTCCACTACCGATTATCACAAAATGGCTATGTCAAATAGTACACATTTCAGAAGTTGATATGAAAACCCTGAAAAGGCTGTCAAAATTTTAAACGAAACTGAGAAATTGAAAATGATTAAATGCAATAGAGAGCACCTGATTCCTATAGTAAAGAAGATCTTATTATGCGGTCGAGAAGATATACCGTTAAGAAGCTACCGAGATGATGATGCATTAAGTGATGAAATCGGCCTAGGAAAATTTTGAGCAATTTTAAACTTTCGCATTGAATGAGGTATTTCACCTCTCCAAAAAATTTAGAGACAGCCCTGGAAAATACTACATATCTGAGAAACACAACTCAGAATTAGCTGATTGATTCTCTCCATCCTGTCATAATGAAAACTGTACTCAACAGAGTCAAAGAAGCAAAATACACTGTCGGAAAAAAATTAGTTCGCCTAGACAGACGACGTCAATTTTGATCCATTGACGGCATATGCTATCTGGGAGATAATAGATATACTGACAATGGTTTCAACGTCGTACACTAACAGATTGTGTAGTTGCATAGTTGCCAGAGCGCCAACTGTGTGTGCCCATGCTCACAGCCAGAAGGCTCAGTGTCGTACAAACATGTGAAGAAAGCAGTCAACCATGTCACAGAGGCTTCCTACAGCCAACTAAGTGTGTTTCAAAGGTATCAAATTATGGTCTTCCAAGTGGTAGGATGGACCTTTCAGAGAATTGCCACACAAGTTGGACGTGCTGCATCAATTGTGCAACTATGCTGGTATCAGTGGTCACATGAAATCACAGCTGTAGACGTCCACACAGCAGAGATGCCCTCCAGGATCACCGTATCGTACGGGCAGCAGTAGCAGATTGTACAGCTCCACAAGACAGATAAGAGGGCCTGTGAGCCCAGATGTGTCAACACTAACTGTTACAAACCGGTTATTAACAATGGGACTATGGGCATTCACACCTCGAGTGCGTCTGTAGCTCACGCCACAGCACCAACATGCACGGCTCTACTGGCGGCATCAGAGGATCCGTTCGAAGATGGAATGGCGCACTGTGGTCTTCAGTCAAGAAAGTAGATTCTGACTGCAGACAAGTGATTTTCGTTTGCATGTAGGATGTAGGCCTGATGAGCGCTCTCTTGTAGAGTGCAGTTATCCTAGACACACTGGCCCCATTCCAGACCTATGGTCTGGGTTGGAATGAGCTACGACTCTTGCACACTTTCGGTGTTTCTGGGGAGGACGCTAACCAGCGCTTGGTGCATGCAGAATGTACACTACTGGCCATTAAAATTGCTACACCACGAAGATGACGTGCTAGAGGCGCGAAATTTAACCGACAGGAAGAAGATGCTGTGATATGCAAATGATTAGCTTTTAAGAGCATTCACACAAGGTTGGCGCCGGTGGCGACACCTACAACGTGCTGACATGAGGAAGGTTTCCAACCGATTTCTCATACACAAATAGTAGTTGACCGGCGTTGCCTGCTGAAACGTTGTGATGCCTCGTGTAAGGAGGAGAAATGCGTACCATCACGTTTCAGACTATGATAAAGGTCGGATTGTAGCCTATCGCGATTGCGGTTTATCGTATCGCGACATTACTGCTCGCGTTGGTCGAGATCCAATGACTGTTAGCAGAATATGGAATCGGTGGCTTCAGGAGGGTAATAGGAACGCCGTGCTGGATCCCAACGGCCTCGTATCACTAGCAGTCGAGATGACAGGCATCTAATCCGCATGGCTGTAACGAATCGTGCAGCCACGTGTCGATCCCTGAGTCAACAGATGGGGACGTTTGCAAAACAAACATCTGAACGAACAGTTCGACGTCGTTTGAAGCAGCATGGACTATCAGCTCGGAGACCATGGCTGCGGTTACTCTTGACGCTGCGTCACAGACAGGAGTGCCTGTGATGGTATACTCAACGATGAACCTGGGTGCACGAATGGCAAAATGTCATTTTTTCGGATGGATCCAGGTTCTGTTTACAGCATCATGATGGTCGCATCCGTGTTTGGCGACATCGCGGTGAACGCACATTAGAAGCGTATATTAGTCATCGCCATACTGGCGTATCACCCGGCGTGATGGTATGGCGTGCCATTGGTTACACGTCTCGATCACCTCTTGTTCGCATTGACGGCACTTTGAACAGTGGACGTTACATTTCAGATGTGTTACGACCAGTGGCTCTACCCTTCATTCGATCCCTACGAAACCCTACATTTCGGCAGGACATGCACGACCGAATGTTGCAGGTCCTGTACGGGCCTTTCTGGATACAGAAAATGTTCGACTGCTGCCCTGACCAGCACATTCTCCAAATCTCTCACCAATTGAAAACGTCTGGTCAATAGTGACCGAGCAAGTGACTCGTCACAATACGCCAGTCACTACTCTTGATGAACTGTGGTATCGTGTTGAAGCTGCATGGGCAGCTGTACCTGTACATGCCATCCAAGCTCTGTTTGACTCAATGCCCAGGCGTATCAAGGCCGTTATTACGGCCAGAGGTGGTTGTTCTGGGTACTGATTTCTCAGGATCAATGCACCTAAATTGCGTGAAAATGTAATCACATGTCAGTTCTAGTATAATACATTTGTCCAATTAATACCCGTTTATCATCTGCATTTCTTCTTGGTGTAGCAATTTTAATGGCCAGTAGTGTAGTTAGACCCATTATTTTGGCGTTCTGGCAACAGGAAGGTGGTGTGTTGCTCTACCAGGATAGTGCTCGCCCACACGCTGACCTTAAAGTCAGGGTGCTCTGCAAGAAGTGCAGCAACTTTCCTGGCCAGCACGATCTCCAGACTTGTCTCCAATTGAGCATCTGTGGGATGTGGTGGACCGAGAAGCGACTCATGTGATGTATCAATCAACAGCTCTTGGAGAACTATGTGAACAGTTTGGGGAGGCGCTGCATAATGTAGCCCAGGACAGCATGTGTCACCGGTATGATCGACTGGATGCCAGAGTTATTGCCTGCTGTGTCACCTGTGGAGGCTACACCACGTTTTAATATGAGTATTGCAGCATGGGTCAATACCTGGTATCCCAAAACCGCTTATGCTATTGATCTGTAAATGTACTCATTTCATGTTCTACTTATGCGCTGTTGCAACAATAAATCTTGAGTGAATTGGACACCTCTACAAGAGTGTACTAATTTCTTTGGTAGTGTATTATGCTGTCCTTGGCGACGAAACAACTGGTGCCGGTTTGTACAGAACAACTCAGTGTATGTATGTGGTATATGGATTTGCAAAAGAGCACGGTACACGCAGAGTTCATATTCTTTATGTCTGAAAGTGACTTGACTGGTGTGGCATTAAGTGATCACATTGTTCAAGAATTAAATCAAATCGACCTCATCCCACGAGTCACTATTCTTGCTGTTCGAAATACCATCACGATCAAATGAGGCCTCGTCAGTAAACAGGACGACTTAGAGGAAATCCGAGAGTTTGAGAGGTCAAGGTTATGATGGAGTTGCCAATATGTCTGGAAAGTTTAGTGCCGTCCAATCCCGAATAAAGCAAATCCAGCCATTAGTGACTTCTATGCATTCTGCAGCACATAAACTACACGTAATTGTCGTGAAGGCTTGCAGCGTGCCTAGTGTTTGCAGTATGACGGGAGTTGTAAGCAGTGTGATCAGTTTTGTACGTGACGCGGCAAAGAGGTTGGAACCTACAAAGCAAACTATCCTCGGGAAAACATCCGGGACGAGAATACTTACAAAGCCTTAATGAAATACATTGGCTTGAAGGTCTGATGCACTCCTCCAGTTCGAAAAGCCACTTGAGTCTATTGTACAGTTCCTTGAGGAAATGTACAGAACTCCGTCATCGGAAAGTGCAAGTCTTTTGGCTTCTGTTCAACGATTAGACTTTGTCTTCCCTTTGATCGCAGTCACCACTGCATTTCAAATTAGTGTTTTGCTTTCACGGCGACTACAGGTTGTCATATTAGATCTTAACCTTTGCTATGGGATTGTAGACAACATAATAAGAACACTGGAGACAGGGAAACTAAATATGAATAAATTTTCCAAGAGGCGTGTCGTATTGTAGAACCTTTGCACAGCCCAGTGCAGACATCCAGAACCACCAAAAGTTCAATCCATCGCTCAAATACAGAGGCACCTGATGCTAAGGAATACTACAGGTAAAATAAACCTTTAATACATATACATTCTTTTTGCTTGTGCAGCATTTCTTTTTTCTGTTATTTTCTTCGTCGTCGTCACCAATATACATTTAGTGCTTCGAACTTGAGAGTAATGTCATGCCATGTTTTGTTTCAGGTTGAATCTATTCCTTGCTTTCATAGATTTTGTATTGGGACAGTTGAGGAGTTGATTTTCGAGAGTATAACACTCTTCAATCCTCAACCTGTCATCCCTTATACCAAATGCTACCATAAAAACAAAGAAATCTAAATTCTACAGTGGGAGCTACAGCGACTTGCCTCACCCTCTTTCATTATCAGATTAATACCTCTTTGGAAGGAGCTTTGGAGAGACAGGAAACGTCTCCCCCATACAGCACCAGAGGCGTATCAAGGGACAGATGAGTTTCCCCAAATATAAAAATTCTTTTACAAATTCTCGCTACATTGTCATTACCCACTTTAGTGTGGAGTGCAGCTTTTCCTCGCTTAGACTAATAAAATCGTACCTTTGTACGACCAGTGACTGAGGACAGGTTATTGCAGCCTACAACGTGTCGAAGTCATTGAACAATATGGAAAAAGATCTCCGAGGATACTTGTTATACATTAAGTGAGCAAAATAAAATGTTGTGTGCCTGTTTAGTGTTTATGTTGATAAAGCTTGCTCTTGGCTCCTGCATCAAATGGTTCAAATGGCCCTGAGCACTATGGGACTGAACTTCTGAGGTCATGTCCTCTAGAACTTAGAACTACTTGAACCTAACTAACGTAAGGACGTCACACACATCCATGCCAGAGGCAGTATTCGAAACGACAATCGTAACGGTCGCGCGGTTCCAGACTAGCGCCTTGAACCGCTCGGCCAGCCCCACCGGCGATCCTGCATCTGCCTTTGTCAGAAGTGAAGTGAATACTGAAAGTAACGAATCCATGCGTGTAAGGTTGATAATTCATTATATACATTGGAAAGATTAATCAGTATATTTTGTACAAAATCTACATTATTAAAATGTTCTGACGTTGCTACACACAAGTAGCAACGAATAGTTGTATAGTAGATGCTATAGCATTACAGAATTTTCCATCAATAATTGTAAAAACTATTTCATAGTGTATTATTATTTCTTTTCCATCCCAAATGGTTTCCAACGGAAGTAGACGCAATTTAATCATCAATGTATTTTCTGTAATTTAAAGTAGATTGTATATTTTCATGTAAAAATAGTATTCTTGCATGTCTCAAAAACTGAAATGATGAAGGCGCGGGGTTTTTCCATATCAATATTTCTTTATGTAATAAATTATCTTGATAACATTTGCAGTGGAACCAATGAAGTAATAAAAACATTAGCGTCCAAATCACTTCCATCACTAAATTTTTGTGTGTTTTCACTGCGTCCCAAATGACCACTGAAACCCTGTTTTAATATCAGTCTCACAGTTTTTGAAATTTTTGGGGATAATTTTTTCATGGTGTCATTTTGAACAAGCGAAATTATTTCTGACTTATGATTTAGGGGTGCTTGTACACTGACTTCCATATGAGACTCAGTTACATGTATATTTGACTTCATCTTATATTACTTTTTTGTAAATGAGTTACGTCATTGTACGGGAGAACTGGCAAATGTGATGAACTGTGATCACTCCACTATTGCGCAACATTTGCATGCATGTCTTTTTACAAGAGTATCTGATAAGCATGTATGATCTTTAGATAACTTTTTTCAACGACTTCAGACAATGACTCATCGGCAGACATTTTAATAACTAGATAGTTGCTGATAATTTTAATGCTAGTTTGTGTTTATCAGCTTGAGCTGGTGACTTTGTTGTGATTTCTTTGAGGACGCTGGCAGCGTTAAAGGCCTCAGAATAACGCACGAGACTCAGTTACATGTATATCTGACTTCGTCTTGTATTACTTTTTGTAAATGAGTTAGATAAGAGCATTGTCGTTTTACAAGAGTATCTGATAAGCATGTATGATCTTTAGATAACTTTTTTTTAACGACTTCAGACAATGACTCATCGGCAGACATTTTAATAACTAGGTAGTTGCTGATAATTTTAATGCTAGTTTGTTTTTATCAGCTTGGGCTGGTGACTTTGTTGTGTTTTCTTTGACGACGCTGGCAACGTTAAAGGCCCCAGAATAACCAAGGCTCCTTTGAGTAGCCAACGACAATTCGAGTTTGCTCACTGTGTTATGCAAATAAGTGGCTAGTTTTCTCTTGCTTCAGTCAGTTGCCTTCCCGAATTCCATACTTGGTCGACCAAGTTTCTTTTATTCTGTGGATTTTGATTTCGAAGTACGAATCGCTGTACTCGAATCCACAGATATTTTATTAGTTGCCCAAACTATCCGTGGTGTTCTGAAATTATTGTAAGGGATTTTGAGTCTTGCTTTAAGTTTTTGTAGGATGTAGAATAGCATTTCATTATTTCAGTGTTAAATTTCAATTCTCATATTAATAATCATGGAAGGAGAGGGCCAGACTTTTTTATTTTGAAGACACCGTTCTGTTACTCTTTGAGAATGTTTCCATTTCCATCTAAGTGTAGACCTTGTCTAAAATTAGACAACAGTTTCCTTTGATGTTGGAAAATGTTGCTCCAAACATCAAAGTCGCGTGTTCGAACTGAAATTATTCAGTATAACCTCTAACAGTTCTCGAGTGCAGCTTATTTTATCCATGTGTGAATCTAAAATACAGATATAATTCGACATAATATCAGTAACTGCTTTCTAACATGACAGATTGGAACCACGGAAACTATTGGCTTGGTGGATAAGTTCATAGCGTTTTTCGATAAGTTGAATAAACACAATAGATACAGATAACAGAGATATTAGTCATCAATAACACATTATAGTTCACTATTTACAACAGTCTGTCAAAGCTGGAGTAACTTTTCGGTTCAGCAGCTGTAGAAATCATATGGTTTTTAGGCGAAGAACCCGTCGAGCCTTATTCGTAGCGGATTTTCATCCAGAAAGGAAGTTCCTAGAAGGTTATTCGACAGAGACGAGAAAAGGTGAAAATCTGAAGGCACAAGATCAGGTGAATAAGGTGGGTACAGAATGACTTCCCAACCCAACCACCGAGCGAGTGGTTACCACACTGGACTCGCATGCAGGAGGACGGATCATCCTCATTTAGGCTTTTCGTGATTTCCCTAAATCGTGTCAGGCAAATGGTTCCTTTGAAAGGGTACGGCCGACTACCTTCCATAATCCGATGGGACCAATGACTTCGCTGTTTGGTCCCCTCCTCCCACATCAACCAACCAACCCAACTCATCTTCTGTACAGTGATTGTTGTCAGTCTAGTAGAATGTGGGTGGGCATTATCGTGGAGTAGCATCAATTCCCGCAGTCTTCCCAATCTTTGTTCTTTGATTTTGACTGTAAGACGTCTCAGTTGTTGGAAATAAATGTCAGCAGTGATGGTTAGTCCTCAGGGAAGCAAATCGTAGTACACCACACCATCGCTGTTCCACCAGATGCCTAACACTATCTTTTGTGGATTCTCACAGGTCTTTGTCCAGGTGAACCTTCCTCCTTGCATGCAAATGTTGCGCAATAGTGGAATGATCACAGTTCATCACATTTGCCAGTTCTCCCGTACAATGACGTGAATCATTGTAGGCTAATGTGTTTAAACGATCTCCATCAAACTCCAAAAGTCTTCCACGATATGGAGAGAAGCCCATTTTCTTGCCGTGCTCTGCTCGGTGTCATTATCGGCATACAAGGCACTAATGTTTCTGGCTGCCTCCACTCTACCGAACTCAAACAGAAGAATATGTCGGAAGTGTTGGATTTTTCCATTTGACACTCCATTTTCTAGCGTTCACAGATCGCTCACTATCTCCAGATGACAGTATGTAAACTCAAATAGCAACAGTGAACTACAAATAAAGAATGAAAGTCGATAAGTTAACCCATAGCAACCGGAATACCAACATGAAAAACAAAAACACTACGAACTCATGCACCAACCTAATATTTCCTGCTAACCCTGCTATAATGCAGCACTCTAGAGAGCAGATATGACATGTTTCGACAATTCCAACATATAGGGGCGGGGAAGGGGGGGGGGGGGGGGGGGAAGAGGCCCCAGTTGCAGAGGGGCGCGAAGTGGTCTCCAAGACAAACAAGATTCTCCAGAAAATGTGTTAAAATATATTATTATTGAAGTAAATTCTGTCTGTTATATTATTATATGTGTTTCAGGAGCAAGGGGGAGGGGAGGGGAGGGAGGATGCAATAAAATGTTTTGTCGTACCCCTGGCTCCATGGGAGAGAAGGGGGCAATAAAATGTCGTATCCCATTATGTTCGTTACGCCACTACCAACGCACTTGCGTATCTGAAACATGACCTCTGTTGGAGTTATTAGTTACAAAACTGATAAAAAATTTAATAAAACATCAAAACAAAGCACCTGCCATATATATTTAAATTATAAAAAAAAGTGATAGTGGTCAACCCTAACCTATCAAAACAGCTGCCCATTGTGATTTGGCGTCTGTATTTATACACTTTAAAGATCAGAGGCAGAAATGGACTGAAATTTCTTTCACATTCTATTACAAAACAACGTAAGTTATATGCCTCTTGTTGGAAATTCCTGAATAACGCTGAATACATAACTCTTTTGCTAGCTTTCGGTAAAATTTTTTACAAGCTGCAGTAGTATAAGTTAATGAAATTTTACATACGGTAATATTCTACAAAGCTTCCTTAATAATCTCAATCAAACAGAAGAGAAATAGGACAATTGCGTAAAAAGTTACGTGTACTTCTATTTATGATGTTATTTCGGAGGCGTTACGCTTCGTTAATGCTATGCCGAGAACAGAAACTTTGGACTAACGTATCTTCTCAGGTATCAAAGACATCGTATTGGAATAATAAGCACTAAAGCCTTCTATAGTTGCCTACAAATTCGGTAACTGTAACTTTTTTCGACTTTCGCTATCTTTTTTCGGATCCAGACCACTGTGTGTTGGTGTCAGCAATACATGTAGTTTCAGTGCTAGGTTTTGTACTTGTCTGATGACACTTGCTTTTGGATTTAGACTTGATTGTGGAAGTGATGGGACATTGTTTGTGGGAAATGCCAGGTGCTTCAAAACATTTGCATCATTATGGCTCCAATTAGGCAACACCAAAGCCGTTGCCTATACTGACAGGAACGGGAATACAGAAAGTACATCATTATTAATATCCATATATCCAGTAAACAGATGGATGCACAGCAGGCATCCATTAGCGTTTTCTGTAGACACTATTCAGGATCTGACGAAATGGCTGAAAGGATTTGACCTAGTCACCAAATACAACAAGTGGGATAATATAATGTGTTTAGAAAATGTGTACTTTTACTTCGACAACAATGCCCAGCACTAATTCGAGGACAACAAAGAAAAGCTCGTTAGCTAGGACAAATTCCATTCCGAACTGAAGACAACATTTGGTAACAATCAACGGCAGAACAATTGAAGAAATGGGAAAACGACACAGTCTCGCGTACTGACTGTCCGTACGCCACACTGTGAATTCAGATGTGTTAGAAGTTGACAAACTCTCAGATTTGATGAAAGGAGTCACAGAACGTATGTATCAAGCTCTTCTGGGAAAGGATTCGTCAGGTTGTGTCAACACATAAAGGGAATGCAACAGAAAAGAGCCAGACAATGGAAGTTTGACTGCATCGTGAATGTGTTCCCTATGCCCATTGTGGAAGACCACCACAACCTCGCCTGTCTCATACTCCAGGTAGTAAGAGGAGTACTACAGCAGCTTATGGCAGCTAAAACTGTTGGACTAACTAGGGAAGGGACAGGAACCATAGGACAACACGTCGGTTTTTTTTTTCTCACTGTTCATGTCCTGGACACAGGTCAGTTTTCAGTGACTACTACACACAAGATGTCAACCATCACAATAGTGCTGTTAATTCCAGGTGACTGGAAGGGTTGAAACCTATACTGCACCCCGAATGAGGTTGCTACTCAGCATACTGTAGCCATTCCTTGTCACTGTACAGAAGTACGAGTCACTCGCCTATGTGCCGAATTCAAGAAGACAAACTGAGATGAGCTGCTAACAAGAACATCCTCCATGGATGACAGTTACCGAGATATCAGGAACTCTCATCGACAGGCCAATCTGTCCAGGTGCTAGTCGACTCAGGGGCTTCTTTTTCTCTAATGTCAAATGATTGTCATCTCCAGCTGAGAAGAACTATGTCCAATGTGATATGAAAATGATTTTTCGAAGGCCGCAAATGAGAAACATGTCTAGTCAGCAGGCGTATGCACTGCAAGAATATCATTAAATGACAGAACAAAGCCCTTTAAATTTGTCGTTTTAACATAATGTATTCGTAACAGAACAAGGACTGCTGTGGTCGGTTGTTTGCCGTTGAAGACACTACCATTCCGCCATCATCAATGAAATGGTTTTCAATTGTCAGTCTAGACGCTCTGTTAAACTGTGAAGTTGTCGATTGCAAAAGGCTACTCAAGCTCACAAAAGAAATCTACATTCCAACAACCGTCATAATGATTGCAGGTGGTTGAGGAGAACTATCACAAACTGTCACACGTAGTCACAACTCACCCCTGAAGGTATTTTCATAAAAACAGCCTAACGAGTCCTGGAAGGGCAGACCAGTACCATTGACAAAGAGTTGTGCTCTGCTACCACCATAGACAACATAGGAGAGGAATTTAATACTGAACAGGAAGTAAGATCTTGCCTGAATGAGGAACAACATCAGTGAATGATAGCCATTTTGTGTCTATTTTTGCCCGCATCTCGTGGTCGTGCGGTAGCGTTCTCGCTTCCCACGCCCGGGTTCCCGGGTTCGATTCCTCTTCGGGGTCAGGGATTTTCTCTGCCTCGTGATGGCTGGGTGTTGTGTGCTGTCCTTAGGTTAGTTAGGTTTAAGTAGTTCTAAGTTCTAGGGGACTTATGACCACAGCAGTTGAGTCCCATAGTGCTCAGAGCCATTTGAACCATTTTTTTGTCTATTTTTGGATGCTTTCAAATCTGGAGTGGAGAAAGACAGGCCAAGCGGCCCATGTTTAAACACTGGGGACTATTCACCAACTAGCCAGCACTCATATAGAGAGTCACAAGCTGAACGATAGCTAATCCACGAGGAGGTGGTTTGTGAAGGCAAATACAAATAACGATTACGTTGCTCATGATATCTATATTCACACAAACACGTTTTACTGCATACACGGACGAAAGGAACAAAAACTCAAAGATAGTTCACACCTTTTAGGCAGCAATAACAAAGTTGAAGTAAGGAGCCAGGTTATTGACATGACAACACTACCACTTAATCTGACAACAGTGTCAACTTACAAGTGAGATACATATGTTGCTCCCTAGCAAAAGGTTTAGTTAAGAGACCAGCAGGCACTTTTTTTTACTGCAAGTACTTAACAGAAATTTCACTCCTTTTTACATGTTCTTGAGGCTTATTATTTAGCAGTTCTCCTGTCAGCCGTCTAAAATACACTGCCTCTTTGGCTGCAAAATTTAAAGTTTCATATTCTGGTTCAGCATTTGGGTTTGCGATATCGTTCAGTTTCCTGCTCTCCCAGGAAACTGTACAAAGTGATTCAAAAGTCTTGTGCCAAAGGACGAATAGGGTGAATCAGAACTCCTCGAATAAAACTTTCAATGATGGTAGTATAGAAGAAAATAAGAAAAAAATGTCCGGTGAACAAGGGCTCTAAAGTCAATATCTTTAGAGTTGTGAGCACTTCTTAAGTAAATGAGAGGCGTTTCACAGTAGCAAAGATGAACAAGTGCTTATACATAACTCATAGGGCCTGCATTTTAGAAACCATGTTTATTAGAAATTTTTTCCTATTTGATCAATGAACCACCCTGTTCATTTCCTCAAAGAAAAGCACTTCCACTTTGTGACAATCTAGTACTTAAGACATGTACAAAATATGAATTAACAAAACTAGTTACATGAAGATATTTAAAATCACTTTTTTTTTTAAACACAGTGTCGTAACTTATACAGGGTGGTTATTATGAAAGTACAGCTACTCACAGAAGTCCAGTGTGGACTGTAATTATCGTACAGCATCAAATCTTTACAGATATGCTAATGTGCTAATGGACAACCGATTTACACTGGAAAAAGAAACAGTTCCAATTTTGGCCACCGGGTGCGAATCTGGTGGTGTGAATGCAAGAAAGCTGTTTAGAAATGTTTCTATATATTATGGATAAGGAACAGGATTGGGCAAGAAAGTCAAACAAGTGAGAAAGGCGTAATGTTGATTTTATTATTAACCATCATTTACACAGGTTTTTCAATGTGGACACCGGAGACGTTGACGGGGTACTGCATCCATAAAACGATGTGAAGAACAGTTGCACGCAGCGGTTCAGGTGGAATATGAGCAATGTGTTCCTGTATCCTGGCCTTCAGATCACTTAGAGACCAAATGTATCCCTCGTAAACACGGTCTTTTAGATATCCGCAGAGCCTAAAGTCAGATGGCTTCAGACTAGGTGATCTTGCAGGCCATGCATCTGTAAAACCTCTGGAGATAACACGTTTGTGGGAGGTTGCATTAAGCAGAGCTTCCACTGGGCATGTGACACGAGGTGTTGCTCCATCTTTCTGTACTCTTCCGAATCAGGAATCACAGGATGTACAAGGAGTTCTCAATAGCGTGCAGACATCACGGTACGCTTAACAGTCCCTCTGGGTGTATTCTCTTCAAAGAAGAACAGACTGAGAATATATGCGCTTGTGAATCCGCACCACACAGTCACATATGACGAGTACAATGGCCCTTCGTACACAACACTGTAGCTTAAATTTTGGCAGATACATGTTTTCACTGCATCCCATAGTGTAAATGTGCCTCGTTACTCCATTGATTATTGCCTGGTTACATGACATCAACGTCAATCTGTGTCAGACAACAATGAGCAAATTCAAAATGTCGCTGAAGATCATGAGATTGCAGATTCTGCACCGTCTGGATCTTGTACAGGACCAGTGTAGTACAGGCCGCAAAACTTTCCACAATGTTGACCATGGGATGGACAATTCTTGTGACACTGCTCGACCACTAGCACTACCCGGGGCATGTGCTGCCCATAAGCCCCCCCCCCCCCCCCCCCCCCATGGGCAGTTAAAGCAACAGCAACCTTGGCAATAACTTTCGCTGGGATAGAACGTCTTCCTCTTCCAGTTGCCACACCAAGCTCACACATGTTTTCAAATTTGTTATCATCTTCTTAAACGATTTAATGACATCGGACCTGTCCTCAGACCTTTCAGTTTGTGTTATTACTCTCTCAATGCAGCACTTTAGTCGCTGACGATTACATAAAACATTTCCACTAACAGCACACTGTCTATATTCTCGACAGCCATATTGTTCACTCACGTTGTAGCTTGTCACATGGCAGTGTGAATGTAATATCAACGTACAAACAGTATAGAGTGCCAGATTTGCACCTGGTGGACACAACTGGAACTATTTTTTTCGGTGTACTTCGGTTCCGCATTAACACATTAGCATATCTATCAAATTTCGCTGCCATACGATAATTAGAGCCCACACTGGTCCTCCATGAGTAACTGTACTTTAATTCTAACCATTCGGTAATACTACTGACAAATGAAGGAATCTTTTTGCTGCCTTCCAATGTAAATTAATAAACTTACAAACATATTTGCTTAAAATATTTTCTTCACAAGATATGTCAGGTTTTGTATTAGTACTGATACACAGCAAACATCCCTCTACTTCCTGACATGGCACTTCAACGTTATCACCTTTCACATCTCAAAGCCTTAATCCTACTCCCATTGATGTTCCTACAGGAGTACAATCAAACATATTAGCGGGTTTCAGCATATCTGCAGTATAACCCTTCTGGTCAAGTTTTAAATTACATTCCTGCCAGTTTCTATTTATATACATACCTTGACAGGGCATGTCTTCTCCAAGATCTTTAACATCAAAATGCCCAAATAACCCCTAACGCATATTGTCTTTCATGATACTTGTCACAAAAGACAAAATCGCCTACATACAAAAAAGGGTCATTTGCAAGATGTTTTATCTGATCTTTTAATGAGCACACGATTTTCATCAGTATTTGCAACATAACCGAGGTCTAAAAGCACACTTTTTGTTCTTTCATTCCACTGTCTAGCTGACTCTTTTAAGTCACAGATTCAAAACCATCTTGCTTCATGCGAGTGGTTTTCTTCAAGTTCCCATAGAGAAAAGCGGTTTTAATATTAAAATGATTAAACTTAAGATCAAGATTTACAGCTAAATCAATGAGAGCTCAAAGAGTAATATGTTTCACAACTGGTGAAGAGTTCATTATAATCTACACCAAACTTTTAATTAAATCCCTGGGCAAGTAGTCTAGGTACGTAGAGTGCTGTACCATTTGTATTCCTTTCAGCCTAAATGTTCACTTGTTACCTACAGTACACTCTTTGGTGCGTCCACAATTGTTCTGGAAACACTATTTCCTCTTCCATGGTCTTTATCCAGTCTTCTGAGTCACTTCCCATCTTGACATTGTCCAGATTCACAGCACCTGCTCTCAAACTGGAAGAAGCACTTATCAGATAGGTGGCATAATTCGAGTACTTAATGTTTGGATGCATGGTCTGGCTTTCTGACTTTTTGATCTTCGTCTGAAGCATCAGGCTCTATCAGCAGCTTCAGTCTTCTCTACGTCTTCCACGAAAAGAGCATTTGTATCCTGATTGGTGTCTGTGCTGTCACAGTCAACACTGCTGTTCTTGCTGCCTCACCCTGTTCAGAATACTGTCCAGTCATCCAGAACATACAGTAATCTTCATTTACAGCTTATGTCCTGGGACATAAGCTGCCATGCATTCATCCTCTAGAAAAACTACACTCCTGTCTCTTACAATTTTCCGGGGGATCTGTGAATCTATGTGAATCTATTAGTCTATAATCCTTAGTCGTTTAATCGTAACCTACAAAAACAGGTTCCTTAGCTTGGGCATCCCACTTTCTTCTATTTTGGTTTTCAAATGGTTCAGAGAAGATACTTTTCCCTTCCATAGTTCTTATGGAGTCTTACTATAAATTGCTCTATGAGCAACATGGTTCTTTACATAAACAATTGTATTGCATGCCTCTGCCCAATATTGCATAGGTAGACCAGATTAAAATAACATACACCTTGCAATCTCACAAATTCATGTGACAGTCTTTTCCATTGCAGCATTCTGTTCTGATCTATAGGGCACACTGATCTGATGCACTATTCTATTCTCCCATGAGATATTATTCAAACTCAAGAGATGACAAATTCGGTACCATTGTCTGATTTAATAGCTTTGATTTTTGCACCTGCATTAGTTTCCGCCCAAATATCAGACTGACAGAAAAAATGAAATTTTTGATCTTTAGCCTTGAGAAAATGGATGTCTGTCTGGAATAATCATTCACTGGTACATAAACACACTTAAGTATACGATGTGACATTTGCTTCCTGGTGCCATGCACATCTATATGCAACAAACCAAGCAACTCAGTTGCATATTGTCCTCCAGTCTTAGGAAATGGAAATATAGACATCTTATGAGGGACACAATTTACACTTGTCAACAATTCAGGGTCACAACACTCCAACCTCTCGCCTCCGCTGTGTAAACATAATTTATGTCCAATGTCATCTCTAGCATGATCATGTCTATGGTGCCATAAGTCTCCTATATTATTAAATTTTCTAACAGCTAGAGCATGCACATACGACAACACAGGTTCAAATTTTTTTGGTTTATAAATGCCATTTGAGTGTGATCCACAAAAAGTAGCTCATCTTTTTTTAGCATCTTACAACCATCTTTATCCAAAATAATATTTATATCTTTCTTAACCAAGGCAGGAACTGACACTTTTTGTTTGCAGTTTTCTGATTCAAAATCTTGAAGCCATTCCTTTCTTGAACTCATGTGTGATGATAATCCAGCATCAGTGATCCACTCATTCTGGTAAAATCCTACACACCAAGTGCACAAAATAATCACTTGTCCGTTTCCTTGGCATCCTCCTTTGATGATTCTTGGCCCCCAGGAACAATCAGTCTTAAAGTGACCATATTTGCCCATGCTCTACTGCTTGTTGGCTACTTTCAGAATATGAGTTACATAATTCTGAACATTTCCTTCAAACATGCATAATGTAGTGTCCCACAGAGGATATCAGAGATTCACCCACCTAGTTTTACTCTTGCCAGAAAGCAGGTTTTCCAGGTTATCTAAAGCTTCCTTTGCCTTTGTTGTGCTTTCCTCATGTGCGTACAGAGATTTAACCACATGCAAAAGGTTAAATGTTCACATCTCCATGTTCTTCTGTACATTGTAACAGCACTTGCACTTGTGGTGCAGACCCATAATTTTTCACACATTAGAATGGGTTTCATACCAAACTTCCATGTGTTATAATCATCTTTGGCTCTTAGTTTGTTTACCAAAAGTATCACTCATGATATAGTCACATCACTTAATACACTTGTTCAGTTATTTATATTCCCAACAGCATAACACTGCGCGTATTCACTGTCCTGAGCCCAGAACCTGCTAGCAGGGTGTGGTTTTGTGATTATAAATATAAATAACAATTACATTGTTCGTGATTATTGTATTCACACAAATGTACTACAGTGCAAAAGGAACAACAACTTAAAGACAGTACACTCCTAATAGACAGGAATGCCACAGGTGAAACAATGAGCCAGGTTACCAACATAACAAGTTGAGACAATGCTGCAAGATGACATCCTTGAACCTCCAGGATGTCCTTGGTTCCATCCTATGCTTCTTGTAAAGAAGAAGAATGCCACATGGTATTTCTGCATTGGCTACCTTTGGTGGAACAAAATCATAAAGAAAGACATGTACACATTGCCATGCATTGATGACACCCTAGTCTGCTTCTAAAGAACAAAGTATGTCTAAATTATGGACGTGTTGGCAGGCTACTGGCAAATTGGAGCTGACAGGGAAAACATGGTCTTCATAACTCTTGATGACCTGTAGGAGTTCACAGTTGTGCTGTTTCGACTATACTATGCTCAAGCGGTAACTAAATATAAGATGAGCGGCCTGGTTTGACATTTGAAGTACTGAACTGCATGACAATCTCGCTGGCGAGTGTTCGGACTACAGTCCTCTGCCTGAATCCAAAATAATGCCTCTTTTTGCCCAAGAAATAAAAATCTTGTGGCACCTAGTTAATGGCGATGGAGTCGTTCCTATCCAGACAAAATAAGAGCAGCCACAGATTTTCTGACTCCCGGGCATATTTCGATGTGAAGTTTTCTCACAATTTTCTTGCACTACCGGTAATTCATTACAGACCTCCATTCATGGCATGTCCCAAGCAAGAACTACTGCAGGGGAATGCCAAATTTTCCCAGGACAAGGTGCAACAAAGCTCCTTCCTTGTCCTTAACGAAGCACTTTCATCATCCCCAGTCCTAGCATTGTATGACGAGAATGCTGGCACTAGCAGTTATATGGTGGGTGCATTTCGATTACAGCTTCAGAAAAGTTCTGAAAAGGAAAGCTTATGTTTCTATTGTACTTTTCAAATCCAAAATGAACTAATCTACACCTGAGAAAGAGTCATTTGCAGTTGTTTGGGCCATCAACAAGTTCCAGCCTATTTATTTGCAAACCATTCACTGCTGTGACAGGTCAATGGCAGTTGAGAGACATGTACCACATAAATTAATAAGTGGTGGTACTGATCTCCATGGTACACAAAACGCGTCAGATCGCTGTTGCAGAAGCAATGAAAAAAGCATGCCAAATTTAAAAGAACGCCAAATCCTCAAGATTTGCAAAGTTTTGCGGAAGTTCGAAAGATAGCGTGTATTTCAATGCGAGATGCTTTTAATAATTTCTGTCTCGGAATCTGGCAGATGCGGAACACCTCCCCTCCCCCCAAATCACCTAAATGAAATTACACACGGCCTAGCTATCATGTAGTGAAATTGAAAGATATTTTGATTTACAGTGATACGACGAAAAAGGGATACACAACAAGGTCATCGATAGTTTCAAATTATCGATAAATCGATAGCAATATCACCTATCGCTTATCCACACTTTATCCAAGACCTACTACTGCACATTGCTGGCCTAACATGAGCTCAGTTATTGTTTTGTTTATCAGTTAATTTCTTACTTGCAGTTGAATTAAAGTAAATTCGGCCGTTTATTGTTTAATTACAGGTAAGTTTGTACATGAAAGAAGAAGAAAATCAATTTGGATCCTTCATATAGCGTTATGATACGTTAAAAATATATACTTGCTGTTGTAATACCCTAATTAACTATCTATAGCAGTTTAATGTTAGCCCTAGAGTCTTTATCTGGAATCTGAAAGAGCTTCGGAGTTGCAATATTTCAGTATTTCACAAGACAACGGAAACGGCGATCGTTGCATTCCTTTAAAAAAATTGCTTAAAATTCTATTATGAGCAACCCGAACGACAAAATATCACCGATCTGGTCATGCGGCCGGTATTCGTTTATGAAAACCAGTTCCAATACGGAACGACGGGAGGGGTTTGTGGACAACGGAAGGGGTATGTGATGACAGCGCATTCTATAGTTCGTTCGTTTCGACAAGATTTTTTTATTTTTTCAGAGGGTTGCTCCGATTCATGCGAGCCTACTGCGCCCTGCATCCCTGCCCTCGCCCCCGCCTCCTCCCCTTTCGTCCATAATCTATTAACGCTCTTGTAACACTATAATAATTGAAGCGTTTTCAAATGTTCTGTTTTTTTAACTCTAATGTTTTTAAGTTGCAGAAAAAATTATACAAAAAGTATTTATTTCGTTACTTTCGCACCAGTAAATTGAATCGGGGAATAGATAGTTATTTCTTGGGCGGATACTATTTAGTTTTTATGTTGGTTTGGGTAAGATTTCTATAGTTCAGTGATATTTACATTGGAAGACAGCTAACGATCACCATTTTGTACTATGTATCTATGCATAAAGATGGTGCTCTTATGGAACGGTGATATATCACGTCTTCAAATTTTGCTGCAAGAAAGATGTTCTGCTGTGAAATGTCTTATTCGTAACATCCTTGGAACAGTGAGTACAGCTGTCACAACTCTAACGTATTTGTAAATAACCGTCATACAAGCATAACGTATATTGTACATCACAGAGGAGTTTATTAGCATAAGAAACTGTATAAACATATTATCATGGATGAACGCAAATTCATTTGTGCTGTCACATACATTAAAAACCCAGTAGAAATCATTGTGTGAATCAATGTTAAGATCCCACAACTGTAGCTCATAGTATTTGTGTATTCTGGTTTATTTCATAAATAAATTTGGTTGCTATAATTTTAAGTTGACTGTTGAAATGATAATTTAAAAAGATCTTAATAAATTATTGAAACTGAAGAATTTTAATGAAATGAAAGATTGTTATTTGACACTAAATTCAGGGATGCTTTGAAGTGCTGAAGGCATCTTGACTTGGTTTCAGAAATTTCGGAAATTTAAATATATGATTGTAGTAGGAGAAACATAGCTGTTGTCAAAAGAGCTTTGAACCCTGGCAATTATTGAACTATATGAAAGCCGTCGTTCTAGGCGCTACAGTCTGGAACCGCGCGACCGTTACGATCGCAGGTTCGAATCCTGCCTCGGGCATGGATGTGTGTGATGTCCTTAGGTTCGTTAGGTTTAAGTAGTTCTAAGTTCTAGCGGACTGATGACCTTAGAAGTTAAGTCCCATAGTGCTCAGAGCCATTTGAACTATATGAAATAAAATCGTCATAATTTCTGAACGGTTTGCATTAGGATGTTCAAACAGCACGGTTGGCTGCAGGGCACGATGGGAATTAGTACGTGCATGTGCACGCAACTTGTTGTTGTCGGCCATTTTCACGTGAAAATGTTCGTCAATAAGCAAAATTGGTTCGTTTTGGGCACTGAGAATCCGCGTGTCGCGATCGAGAGGTCTCTTCTCGCTCAACAGGTGTCTGTGTGGTGTGCAATGTCCAGTCATGGAATACTCGGTGCTATGCAGGCTGAGTCACCCAACATTACCGCTGGATATATTTCGTAAACCACATCAAACACTGACGAATCGATTCCAGAGACCGAACGTGAGGAGAGGGGCTAGAGTAGTTGGTTAATACAAACCATAAAAAAATGCACGGAAGTATGTTTTTAAACACAAACCTACGTTTTTTTAAAAATGGAACCCCGTTAGTTTTGTTAGCACATCTGAACATATAAACAAATACGTAATCAGTGCCGTTTGTTGCATTGTAAAATGTTACTTACATCCGGAGATATTGTAACCTAAAGTTGACGCTTGAGTACCACTCCTCCGCTGTTCGTTCGTGTGTATCGGAGAGCACCGAATTACGTAGGGATCCAAAGGGAACGGTGATGGACCTTAGGTACAGAAGAGACTGCAACAGCACATTACGTCCACATGCTAACATCTTTTTATTAATCTTTTTCACTGACGCACATGTACATTACCATGAGGGGTGAGGTACACGTACACACGTGGTTTCCGTTTTCAATTACGGAGTGGAATAGAGTGTGTCCCGACATGTCAGTCCAATAGATGTTCAATGTGGTGGCCACCATTTGCTGCACACAATTGCAATCTCTGGCGTAATGAATGTCGTACACGCCGCAGTACATCTGGTGTAATGTCGCCGCAGGCTTCCACAATACGTTGTTTCATATCCTCTGGGTTTGTAGGCACATCACGGTACACATTCTCCTTTAACGTACCCCACAGAAAGAAGTCCAGAGGTGTAAGATCAGGAGAACGGGCTGGCCAATTTATGCGTCCCGTCGAACATCCTGTCAAGGGTCAGCCTAGTGTTAATTGCGGAATGTGCAGGTGCACCATCATGCTGATACTACATACGTCGACCCGTTTCCAGTCGGACATTTTCGAGCAACGTTGGCAGATCATTCTGTAGAAACGCGATGTATGTTGCAGCTGTTTGGGCGCCTGCAATGAAGTGAGACCAATGGGGTGGTCGCCAATGATTCCGCACCATACATTTACAGTCCACGGTCGCTGTCGCTCTACCTGTCTGAGCCAGCGAGGATTGTCCACGGACCAGTAATGCATGTTCCGTAGATTCACTGCCCCGTGGTTTGTGAAACCAGCTTCACCGGTAAACGGGTAGAACTGCAACGCATTCTCTGTTAATGCCCATTGACAGAATTGCACTCGATGATTAAAGTCATCACCACGTAATTGCTGACGTAGTGACACATGAAACGGGTGAAAGCGGTGACGATGCAGTATGCGCATGACACTACTTTGACTCAGTCCACCGGCTCTCGCAATGTCCCGTGCACTCATGTGTGGGTTCATGGCAACAGCAGCTAACACACCAACTGCACCCGCTTCTCCTGTGACGGGCCTGTTACGGACCCGTTTGCGTGCTACCACCATACCTGTTGCATACAGTTGGCGGTAGATGTTTTGCAATGTGCGGCACGTTGGATGCTCTCTGTCCGGGTACCGTTCTGCATACACCCTGCAGGCTTCAGCTGCATTTCGTCGACACTCGCCATAGATGAGTATCATCTCCGCCTTTTCAGAGTTGTAATACACCATGGTCACAGTTCCTACAACACTACACTATCACAGACGTCTGGTAACACGGTGTACTACAGTTGGTCTGCGTGCGGAGACGAATGCAGAATAACAATAGCAGCAAGCGCTACATGCGGACACTGCGACAGCTAGACCAAACCACAACAGTGCACTACAGCCACACTCGTAAAACGGTCGTCATCGTAAACGTGTCCCTGCAGATGCTGCTCGCCGACCGTGGCCCGTGTTTGTTACAACACGTAACTGAACGTCGGAGGTTTCAAGCGTCAACTTTAGGTTACAATATCTCCGGATGTAATTAACATTTTACAATGCAACAAACGGCACTGATTACATATTGGTTTATATGTTCAGATGTGCTAACAAAACTAACGTGGTTCCATTCAAAAAACGTAGGTTTGTGTTAAAAAACATACTTCCGTGCATTTTCGTATGGTTTGTATTAAACAATTACACTAGCCCCACTCCTCACATTCGGTCTGTGGAATCGGTTCGTCAGTATTTGATGTGGTTTACGAAATATATCCAGCGGTAACGTTAAGTGACTCACACTGTATATCTTGATGGCACAGTGACTACCGAATGGTATGTGCAGATTCTGGAAGATGATTTCATCCCTATTATCCAAAGTGTGAGGTAACGAGCGAGTTGTGGCGCCCGGCAGCAACCACGTGGTGTCGAACATTAGCTGAGCACGAGGGGTAGCCTCAGGTCGTGGTCCAGCCGCGTGGCTGGGAATTCTGTGGTAACATTGTGTCGATGAAGGAGACGTGCCGGGAGTGCCAAAGATGGCGGACTTTGTGAAACCTTAATGGCAGACATTTCACAGTTCGTATAGAAATTAATAGTAGCCAGATGAATCATGATACCTCAAAAAGAAACATGTAGATTACCATTATTTGCACGACGATTCTGATGGTGTAATCAGATTTTCAATGTCTTTATTAATTTAAAGTTTAGTATCTAACTGTAAATTATACAAGTAATGCCCAGCAACGAATTTTCAAAACCTAAACGGTTCATCCGATTGCGTCGATCGACTTGTCTTAGTGTAAACCTAAACTGGTATAAATTACAGGCATGTATCTTGAATAGTACAAGAGTTATTGGATGTCAAAGTGGCTGATTACTATCGATCGCGTCAGGCCATAAGTACTCCACAGTTACACGAAAAAACAGTAGAAGCATGCTTATAAATATATTTATTCATCTGTGTCTTTGTTTCCATCCGATATATACTATTCATGAAGAAATTGGTCCAATAGTTACTGTGTGCTAGAAAGCACAGAGACATTAGGCTACCGGCCTACTTTTGCTTGCTATTCCTTTGATATATGTTTATTTAATTTGTTTATCTATTTAATAATGTATGTTAGAGCGTGTTTATGGTCCAGCTGTAGGAATATTTATTTAATTTAAAGTTATTTAAATGTAAATCCGGTATTTCGAATGTGTTTCATTACGTTTGTGAATGTGCGTTGGCTTGAAGACGTGGTGGGAGTGCTCTAGCCAATCACAACGCTCGTGAATGGGGAGACTGGATGGAAGTGGGAGAAGAGTACGGGGAGGACACGGGGGAGTCTGCGACAGTACGGCGCGAGGGACACACGGTCGCGAGAGAGTCTTGGAGTGTGGAGCGGTTTGCGCGTGGTCGCGAGAGATAGAAATACTTTGGAGTGCGGACTTGTGAACTTGTGAGATTTCCGGGGTTTCTACAGCAAAGACGTAGTATGCATTTAGACGTGAATATCTTGCGAGCTATTTTGTCGTTTAGACGTGAATGTCTTGCGAGCTATTTTGTCGTTCATAACTAATAACGTGCAGTAGGAATCTATTGTTTCCCTGTTATTCAACTTATATTTATTTAATTGCTGGCCCATAGACGCCAGTAAGTGTTTTGTAGAAATATACCACATTCTCAAAAGTACTTCTACTATCGTACTCATCATTTAAAGTCGTTAAGATAGTACCTACGGATTTTATTTATTGCAACCTTTTATTTATAAATTTCTACGTTACATTCGCGATTACCTGGGGATGGGAACCTTCGATTCATTTGTATTTTCATATTGTATGCTGTAGATTCAGCAGTATTTGGCTTGTAATGCGGCAACTACGTATCACAGCCCCTAGACAACGAAACCCACCAAAACTTTTCATATTTCAACTTTGGGTCAGAGGGCGCGTGGTTGAGGGCCACCACACCACATCATTTTATTTTTGAAAGCCCTCAAAAGTGACCCTGATTTCGACAAGACGTGTTTCATGCAAGACGGAGCTCGACCTCATCGAAGCAGGAGAGTGTTTGATGTCCTGGAGGAGCACTTTGGGACCGCATTCTGGCTCTGGCGTACCCAGAGGTCACAGGCGGGGGCCTCGATTGCCCGCCATATTTTTTGGATCTGAGCACTGGCGACTCCTTTTTGTGGGTGTGTTAAGATAAGGTATACAGCAATAACCCCAAAACCATTGCTGAGCTGAAAACAGCCATTTATGAGGTCATCGGTAGCATCGATATCCCGACACTTCAGTGAGTCATGCAGAATTTCGCTATTCATCTGCGGCACATCATCGCCAATGATGGCAGGCATATGGAACATATAACCTAAATCCGAATATCTGTAGCGACGTTTATATGTTGAATGTGTGCGCACGCCGTAGTTTGTAACTAATTTACGTTTTTTTCGTATAATTCAATACTTGTCGCCCTGTATATATACACTGACACACAAATAATGTTGAGAATATCTGTTGTACCCCCCCCCCCCCCTCCCCCGTCCCCCCTCCCCATGAACCGTGGACCTTGCCGTTGGTGGGGAGGCTTGTGTGCCTCAGCGATACAGATGGCCGTACCGTAGGTGCAACCACAACAGAGGGGTATCTGTTGAGAGGCCAGACAATCGTGTGGTTCCTGAAGAGGGGCAGCAGCCTTTTCAGTAGTTGCAGGGGCAACAGTCTGGATGATTGACTGATCTGGCTTTGTAACACTAACCAAAATGCTCTTTTGTGCTGGTACTGCGAACGGCTGAAAGCAAGGGGAAACTACAGCCGTAGTTTTTCCCGAGGGCATGCAGCTTTGGTGTATGGTTAAATGATGATGGCGTCCTCTTGGGTAAAATATTCCAGAGGTAGAATAGTCCCCCATTTGGATCGCCGGGCGGGGACTACTCACGAGGACATCGTTATCTGGAAAAAGAAAACTGGCGTTCTATGGATTGGAGCGTGGAATGTCAGATCCCTTAATCGGACAGGTAGGTTAGAAAACTGAAAAAGGGAAATGGATAGGTTAAAGTTAGATATAGTGGGAATTAGTGAAGCTTGGTGGCAGGAGGAACAAGACTTCTGGTCAGGTGAATACAGAGTTATAAATACAAAATCAAATAGGGGTAATGCAGGATTGGTATAATAATGAATAAAAAAATAGGAGTGCGGGTAAGCTACTACAAACAGCATAGTGAACGCATTATTGTGGCCAAGATAGACACGAAGCCCACGCCTGCTGCAGTTGTACAAGTTTATATGCCAACTAGCTCCACAGATGAAAAAGAGATTGATGAAATGTGTGATGAGATAGAAGAAATTATTCAGATAGTAAAGGAAGACGAAAATTTAATAGTCATGGGTGACTGGAATTCGGTAGTAGGAAAAGGAAGAGAAGGAAACGTAGCAGGTGAATATGGAATGGGGGTAAGAAATGAAAGAGGAAGTCGCCTGGTAGACTTTTGCACAGAGCATGACTTAGTCATAGCTAACACTTGGTTCAAGAATCATAAAAGAAGGTTGTATAGATGGAAGAGGCCTGGAGATATTCGAAGGTTTCAGATAGATTATATAATAGTGAGACAGAGATTTAAGAACCAGATTTTAAATTGTAAGACATTTACAGGGGTAGATGTGGACTCTGACCGCAATCTATTGGTTCTGAACTGTCGAGTAAAACTGAAGAAACTGCGAAAACGTGGGAATTTAAGGAAATGGGATCTGGATAAACTGACAGAACCAGAGGTTGTAGAGAGTTTCAGAGAGGGCATTGGGGAACGATTGACAGGAATGGGTGAAACAAATACAGTAGAAGAAGAATGGGTAGCTTTGAGGGACGAAATACTGAAGGCAGCAGGATCAAGTAGGTAAAAAGACGACGGATAGTAGAAATCCTTGGGTAACAGAAGATATATTGAATTTAATTGATGAAAGGAGAAAATATAAAAATGCAGTAAATGATGCAGGCAAAAAGGAATACAAACGTGTCAAAAATGAGATCGACAGGAAATGCAGAATGGCTAAGCAGGGATGGCTTGAGGACAAATGTAAGGATGTAAAGGAATATCTCACTAGGGTTAAGATAGATACTGCCTAAAGGAAAATTAAAGAGACTTTTGCAGAAAAGAGAACTACTTGTATGAATATCAAGAGCTCAGATAGAAACCCAGTTCTAAGCAAAGAAGAGAAAGCAGAAGGCAGGTAGGAGTATATAGTGGGGCTGTACAAGGGTGATGTACTTGAGGACAATATTATGGAAATGAAATAGTATGTAGATGAAGATGAAATGGGAGATACGATACTGTGTGAAGAGTTTGACAGAGCACTGAAAGACCTAAGCCGAAACAAGGCCCTGGGAGCAGACAACATTCCATTACAAATAATGATAACCTTGGGAGAGCCAGCCCTGACAAATCTCTACCATCTGGTGAACAAGATGCATGAGACTGGCGAAATACCCTCAGACTTCAAGAAGAATATAATAATTCCAATCCCAAAGGAATCAAATGTTCATAAGTGTGAAAATGACCGAACTATCAGTTTAATAAGCCACGGCTGCAAAATACTAACACGAATTCTTTACAGACGAATGGAAAAACTGGCATTTGTGGACTTAGAGAAAGCTTTTGACAATGTTGACTAGAATACTCTCTTTCAAATTCTGAAGGTGGCAGGGGTAAAATACAGGGAGCGAAAGGCTATTTACAGTTTGTACTGAAACCAGATGGCAGTTATAAGAGTCGAAGGACATGAAAGGGAAACAGTGGTTGGGAAGGGAGTGAGACAGGGTTGTAGCCTATCCCCGAAGTTATTCAATCTGTATATTGAGCAAGCAGTAAAAGAAACTAAAGAAAAATTCAGAGTAGGAATTAAAATCGATGGAGAAGAAATAAAAACTTTGAGGTGCGCCGATGACATTGTAATTCTATCAGAGACAGCAAAGGACCTGGAAGAGCAATTGAACGGAATGGACAGTGTCTTGGAAGGAGGATATAATATGAACATCAACAAAACCAAAGCCAGGAAAATGGAATGTGGTCGAATTCAATCGGGCGATGCTGAAGGCATTAGATTTAGAAATGAGACGCTTAAAGTAGTAAAAAGTTTTGCTATTTGGGGAGGAAAGTAACTGATGATGGTTGAAGTAAAGAATATATAAAATGTAGACTGGCAATGTCAAGGAAAGCGTTTCAGAAGCAGAGAAATTTGTTAACATCGAGTATAGATTTAAGTGTTAGGAAGTCGTTTCTGAAAGTATTTGTATGGAGTGTGGCCATGTATGGAAGTGAAACGTGGACGATAAATAGTTTGGACAAGAAGAGTAAAAGCTTTCGAAATGTAGTGCTACAGAAGGATGCTGAAGACTAGATGGGTAGATCACATAACTAATGAGGAGGCGTTGAATAGAATTAGGGAGAAGAGAAATTTATGGCACACCTTGACTAGAAGAAGGGATCGGTTGGTAGGACATGTTCTGAGGCATCAAGGGATCACCAATTTAGTATTGGAGGGCATCGTGCAGGGTAAATATTGTAGAGGGAGACCAAGAGATGAATACACTAAGCAGATTCAGAAGGATGTAGGTTGCGGTAGGTACTGGGAGATGAAGAAGCTTGCACAGGATAGAGTAGCATGGAGAGCTGCATCAAACCAGTCTCTGGACTGAAGACCACAACAATAACAACAAGAACAACATGTGTTATACTTATTGCAGAAAGGTTTTCCTTGCTTAATTTTGTAGTCGAAATACTTTTCGTATGAAGCCGTCCCGAAAGCACAATTATGTACATAAAATTAAAAAAATAATTAAAGTTGTTTTCAGAATGAATGAAAATATGAGCCTTTTTATGTACCTCTTTAACAATCGTCACCCTTTGACAAAAACCCTGGCTATGTCCTTGTTGCGAGAGCAGATTTCAGAAGTGTTTACATACACGGAGGTGGGAGTGTCTGTGAGAGCTCAGAAATCACTCTTCGCAAGAGTGTGAGAAGGAAGAGATTTCGATGGAAGAGCATCGAGCTGGAGCTGCACTTTTAATATTTTTAATGCAAAGAAGAAACTGTAAACGACCGTGTTGGTGTAGCTTAAGAGAGCAGGTTAGGCAGCAGGATGATTTTGTAGCATACAAGAATATCATTGTAGAACTTGCGGCGGAAAATCCACAACAGTATTGAAAATTTACGAGAATGTCAGCGATGGAGATGGAAGGAATAACATTTATAACTCGACCCAAAACTGTCAATCTACATAATATCATGCGTTAATCCATTAGTGTTAAATACAAACTGCTGGCGACACTAATATTTCTAGAATCAACGACGTTTATTCTTTTTAATATTTGGTGAAGTAACAATTTAGATGAAATAACATCAGTTTCATCTTGATAGCCACAGAATTACAGATGCCTAATAGGGCGGATATCCGATAAATAAGGCGTTCCCCGACATTCATTTATTTGAGCATTTTTACTCGTATTGTCTTAAGAAACCACTTGTAAATTCTTGAAGGTCTGTTCTTCAATACCCAATGTAATAATATAATCAATAAATACCACATCGGGTAAAATTATAGATAAGCTGTATTACTTCGAGTTAATTGGCAATTTTCCGAGTTCCAAAGCTGTTACTATTAAACCTAACTTGACCTGTTTCTCTGTGTTAATTAATCTGTGTTATAAGACTGCTTTGCCTGATTCCTTGAATTGTGGATATTCAGGTAAATTTCTTCTGTGGAGGTGTTAAAAACAGTAGTCACTTGAGCCAACAACCTTTACTTCTTATCTCTGTTCCTGACGTCGAGTAACTGAACACTGCATAGCACTGACCTTTCTTCCTACACACTAATTAAATACGCAGCTTTGATCTGAGCACATATCGTGGCAGCTTTCTTCATTACTTTTTTGCCGAGACATCACTGACATTTAAATACAGTGTGTGTACATTGCAACAACAGTCGCAACTGTGCCGCCAATGGCCGTACACTCTTAAGGCATGACTCCTTGCATTACTGAAGTGATGCAGTGAGTATAGCGCTAGTCTATCTTTCGTAGTTTCATATTAAGGGTGGATCGAATGTCTCAATTGACAATTTTTGTCGTTTGTTAATTCTATATAATATGTTTATGATGTTTTTATATGTTATTCGCTGCTTAGTATTGTTCAACTCAGGGTCCCTAAGTTTGAAGGGCCCCTGCCATGATCATGTCAAAATCTGTCCTCACTTAACAGTCTGCCCTTGACTGCTAAAGAAAAAAAAATCCTTTAAATTTAGGGTGTTAATAGGATGCACTCACAGTAGTCCAGCTGTCGAGAGCACCTTCATTGTTGATACTACTTTTCCTTAATTCGGACAGCTTTGATGAATAACGCGGCAGTCGTTCTCCAAGTGGGCCGATAACTATACATATCTCCATTTTTCTCCCAGCCAACCGCCGGATTGTCCAGAATTAAATGAAACGTTTGATGTCGCCGGCGGGCGCGGTGGTGCCATCGGAGCCCATGATTTGTTTTATGCAAGAATGTTAAACGGATCGTACTTGACGTGTGACATTGTAAGAGAGCAGTTGTGGCAAAAGGGTTCATTAAATACATTTTTAAACCAAATTGACAGTGTTTCTCTGAACGTACAGTGTGATGTGAAAGAATGTAGTGATGCCTGCAGCTTCATCAGCTGATGATGTCGAAGGATTGTATATTTCGTGCAAATAATGGCTGACGTAATTGTTGCTTCAGCAGAAATAGCTTGTAATAGTGTTACTGCGGAAGAAACCGGAGCAGGCTAACATCACCAAGGAGAGAAAAAGAATCGTCTAGGGATGGATAACGGCCTTCAAGTTGTCAGTGATCTTTGCGTTGTTAGTGACCTTAGGGCGGGAGCTTGGCCGGATATTATAAACAATAATTTTAGGACAAGATCTATTAAGGGAGGTCCGCGAGAAATGTAAAATTTCATGTGGACAGCGAGACAAGAAGGTGTTTCACTATTCTCCATTGCTTCCGTCATCTTTCAAATGACGAAAAAGTTAAGCGAATGTGGTTCGTATATTCTCGAGCAAAAGATGCTCTGTGTAGCTTTTATTGCAATTTTTTTAATTCAAGAGTTGGCTCTCTCACAAGACATGGCGTAAGAGACTGGCATAACTTGTGAGAAATTCTTTTTAACAATGAACAAGTAGAGAATTAAAAAGTAAAAATATATTAAGCAACTCAAGATTAAATTTATCACGAAGAAGTGGAGATCGATATTGTTGAGGTTATTTCCCATGGTATGTTCTCTTGTCAAAAGAAATCTTCCATAAGAGCCGACCATGAAATGTTGGATAATCGGGTAATGGAAACTTTTTAGGGCAAGACGAATTATTGGCCAAGGTCGACGACATATTAAATGATCATATTAATTGTGTGGCTAAATCTGGAAAATTGGTTGCTTACTTAAATAAGGGCTTACAAAATGAAATCGTTACCATAATTCCTGATGAGACTGTATCTCCCATGAGGAGTACCATACTAAGAAATAAATATTATTCAATAATATTAGATTGTACACCATGTTTAAATAACAAGGAGCAATTAAGGGTGGTTTTAACAGTGCTAGAGGTATTTTACAAAACCTGTATAAATATGGTGACTTTTTCCACCATGTACAAGCTCTAGAGATTGATCGATGAGAGGTTACGTAACAGAAAAGGTCTAATGAACTTACGTCCGGAAATGCATGACTTCCATGCTGGAGACCATTTATTCAATCATACCTTGTTACAGAGACTGCGGTCTCATACACGCTGTACCACGGAGTCATAGTTTCCTCCTAGAGGATGGTACTGTTCCTCATACGTCATGGCCTAGCGCCCTCTCCCTCTATAGTAACTGGTAATCTTGTGTCCGATTCACTTCTCTTGCTGACCCACCTTGTAGTGGATGTTATACAGCGTTGTACATAGTAGTTCCGTATTCGAGTCGAGAGCTTTCCGACATGGTGTTTGCTTACGGAAAGGCACAGGGCAACGGGCGGCGGGCAGGAGATCTATCCCCGCCGACAACATCCACAGCATTATCCGTTTGTGTGAGACAGGTTCGTTTCAGGAAGCGGGAAATCATGAAGGACGAATCTGAAATGTTACGACATCAGACTTGGAGGAAAATGTGGTTAACACTGCGAAAAGCCGTTGTCAGTACCAGGCAGTTGGCCCGCCAGAACAGGGTAAGCCAGACGACTGTATGGAAGATTCTCCATGACAACTGTTACTACCCTTATCACTTACAGCGTGTGCAGGACTTGCTAGCGACACACTTTCCAAATGGAGAGCAGTTTTGTCTCTGGTTTCTTCACGAGGCAACCACGATTCCGGGATTTGTGTCATCCATCCTATTCACAGATGAGGCCACCTTTACGCGGAGTGGTTTCTCCAAACTTTCATAGCAGTAATTTGTGGGATAAGATGCAAAACCCCCATGGTATGGTGACAGCGAACCACAGCCACGGCGCAGCCGGAATGTGTGGGCGGGGATAATTGGCGGTCGTATTTTGTGGCCAGTCTTCCTTCCATGCTACGTAACGGGTCGGAACTATCGGCGTTTCTTGCGGGTGACTTTGCCTCCCTTGCTGGAAGAAGTGCCATTGATGATTCGAAGGGCTATGTGGCTTCTAGATGATGATGCTCCAGCCTACTTCGCCGTTAACGTCCGGACGCATCCCAATCGTGTCTTTCCTGGTCGATGGATTGGACGAGGCGGTCCACTTGCAGGGCCTTGTGGTACACCAGATCTCAACCCATGAGATTCCTGGTTATGGGGCCATCTCAAAAGTATCGTGTGTGCAGAGCCCATTCAAGATGCGGAGACACAGGAGCAGCTGCCTTTGACACTGTTAGGATGCAGCCTGGCCGATGTGGACGTGGGAGACAGAACACGCATGCGTTGAGACACATGGGAACATTTTCAACACATACGGTAACTGTGGCTGCATGGTACAGCGTGTGTTAGACCGCAGTCTCTGTAACAATACGTGATTGAATAAATGGTTTCTAGCGTGGAAACCATGCGTTTCCGGACATAAATTCATTAGACCTTTTTTGTTCCATATCCTCTCATAGATTTTGTAGAGTTTCTAAACGGTGGAATAAATCGCGAGTGACACTACTGGAAAAGGTCTCACAGAATTGCATAATCTTGACATACCGCTTGCAGATTGTCGGGGTCAATCTTACAACAACGGAAGCAACATGAAGGGCAAGAAGAGTGGTACTAAGCTTATACCATCGAAGAAAATCAAAGTGCTCATTACGTTCCTTGCTGCACTCATAGCTTGAACTAAATCACCTGTGATTACGCTACATTTTCTGGCTCTGTGTAGCGTTGGGAAGCACCCAAGAATAACCTGAGTCCGAAGTCGCTGTGTGATACAGGATTGGAGTCTAGGACTGAAAGTGTTTGAGGTGCGAGCTCAATAACACAAGACTTGCAGTAGCAGAGGTAAAGAACACTTGCAAAAATGACCCATTATTTCTCAGCGAAGTATCTAGCCTCTTTAAATAAATAACAAAATTTAAGTTTACTTTGTGTGCAGTGATATGGCGTAGTGTCCTCTGCCACATTAACAAAGTCAATAAAGCAGTCAGCAAGAAGGTGTGTAATTAGACTCTACAGTAAAATTAAGAAAAATCAACACTTAATGGTATTGAAGAATATAGAGCCAGAGGTTTGAAAACCCTAAAAAAGAAGCAGAGGACTTCGTGGGAGTTTTAGGAAACGTCGCTGAGGTAACAGAATCCAGACCTTCTTACTGTTAAAAAGAACTTTTGTTGGGAAAGTAAAGATGAACCCATTCCAGGGGCAGTCAATCGCTTAACAGTAAACTTCTTCAGACACCGCTAATATGTCTCTGAAGGAAAGGTTTCAGTAGCTCAGTTACTGGTGATAGTGTCCAGTATTATTCGTTACATTAAGAAATTGGCAACAAAGAAATTCGATCTCAACAGAGGTTGCAGAAATCTTGTAGATGCTTGGAGAGATCCTAACTGCAGCCAGGGGACATTAGTTCGCAGGAGCTTTAAATAAAATGGAACTCTTGTCTCCTATGCTTCCAAAAACTGCTACACATGATTAGCAGTACTTCAATACATCTTCAAAAGCATTTGCGAGACTTTTCCGAAATGTAACAATTGCATTACAAATATTTTTGTGCATGCTAGTGTCTATAGCCTCTGCAGAACGCAGCTTTTGCAGGTTAAAGTTCATTAAAAACTATCAGTGATCTTCAGTGAGCAATGAGCGGCTGAAGTCTTGACATAATAACTGTGGAAAGACAGATTACGCGTTCGGTCGACATGGAGAAGTTGCTCAAAAAGCAAATTAAGTGAAGATTTAGGTGAGTAACATTTAAAATTATGTTTTTACAATTTGGTGGATTTTCCTGTTTCATTTGCCGTTAGGCAAAATCTACTAAACTATTTGCTTCATTTTCCATGGTTATTGCGGTGCTTGTAAGAGTTGTTACCTCTTGGTCATTTTTATGGTATCTCTTACCGACCTCTTGTCCTTGTTGTAATGACAGGTCAACGTATCACAATCAGGAAACACAGCGCTGAACCACCAACCTTCTGTTTCTTAAAAAATAAAAATTACAATCAAACGCTCTATAGCTTCTGCCGGTGCAATATCTGTAGTAATCTGTGATTCCCTCAGCTTAATACATTAAAGAAAAACATTATCTCAAACATTCTATACGTACTTTTCGAAGATTATTTTGCAAGCGACATTATTATAATGGAGTTCAACTTCGTGACATAATGTGATGAAGAGGGGACTTCCCCAAATGTGGAAACTATTTTGGCCTGTTCAAAGGATTTGGCAAAACCCTCAGCAATTTACTACGAGAGACACAACTATAATCATTCCAGAACTGGTTTAGTGTTTAGTGTAACATCACAGTCCGCCCTCCTGCATCTCAGGAAAAGGAAAAAAAAGTAGTATAGTCAGTGTTTTTCTTTCTAGAAAATGATTTAAAAGTCGGTATTACGTAGGTTTTTAACAGGGTCTACAAGGCGCTATTCATGTTCCAAAACATTAAAACTACCCCTTACCCCCAAGACTAGCCCTCCCCCTCACCAACCCCTCCTTACTTAGAAATTATCTCATGGGCGGCTTTGGAGTCTACCTCCATCGCTGAGTGCTCAGTGTAGATAGCTACCATGCGAAGGACCCGGTTTCGATTCCTGATACTGCCAAGGGCTTTTCCTAGGTGGAAGGACTGGACGGGGATGCGCTCAGCTTCGTGATGCCAATTGAGGAGCTACGTGGTTGAGAGGTGTCGGCTCCAAGGTCTAAACGTCGACAACGGCTGGGAGTGCGGCTAGTTGAACCCGTGTCCCTCCAGATCGCATCTGCATGACGCCGTATGGCACAGGATGTCTCAGCAACCGGTCGACATCGCGTAGTCTTCGGGGCTTGATCGCGGAGACTCGTTTCGTTTCGTGATGTTAAAAACGCCTGATAAATTACTGGATTACTATTTTTCCATTTTCTGTTGGTTTTAGGTACAGGTCCGTTCATTTTAAGTACTTATTCGTGTATTTTTTGTGCATATTTTCTGTGTTTTAGTGTATAATTCCGGTATTTTTCTGCATATTTTAATGCATACATTTAACACGACAAAGACAACTGGTGATCTAGCCGGGACGGCAGCACAGTCGTGTTCACTTTCAGAAAAAAAGACAAATGCAGGTGATATTAAACCTATTCTATCCGCTGTTCTTACAACTCGAGCTTAACACGTTACACTCCATATAAGAAATCACTGACTTAAAACTTGTTTTTACCAACAGGTCCTCAGCCCATGCGAAGCTGCAGGTATGCTAGTACTTAATAACCTGCTGGCCTGCTTGTTCATAAAGTCAAAGGAACATCAGTCCATAACTGTCAAGCATGTTATGATCGATTACTACACACGACGGTGTTCATGATCAGTTCAGTACTCATACGATATTAGTACCTTTGGGTTACCCCGTACATGCATAACACACAATTTTAAATCAACCACCTCAGATAATAGTTGCAATCATTTACAAATTTCTGTGTTCTTATGCCAACAAGTGGTACAAGTTTTCGGTCTCACAATATCTTTTCCCATACAATAGCGTCTGCCGTATCAGACCAACAAATGTAAGCGATAGTGTGAAATTCAGAAAGACTGTGATGAGAACAATGTTAGTTTTCACAGAATAACATCATACACTGTCAATTACTCGATACTACCATCCCCATCGGAGTTAAGATTCATAGAGTAAATAATGTCTGAACATTTAATCTACTAGTAACTTTAGCCACCAAGTTCCGGACGTCTAACAAAACAGGAGAAGTATCGGATGCAGGAGTGCAGAAATTAACGTAACAAATCAATCTTTTGCTGGCTATGAATGTAGTATTGTATTACTACTGTAAGTAAGCTCAATACTCTTCCATCTTCTCCGTCGCAATTTACAACTATAAGACGTCTCCGCACGCAGAAAAAGCCACCAATTCGGGTAAGCACTGACATAGTCTGCAACTGGTGCTGTTCGCCAGACGATTTCTTTAACAAGCCATCACTACTGACACTGTGTTGCCGCACTGGCCTCCACCACGCGACTTCGCACTGACTGCACACTCCTTCCCTTTACGACACACGATGGCACTACCAGTGCGGTTCAAGGGGATGGAGTTGTCTGTCTCATTTTTGGTGAAAGTGTAGCTTAAAGTCCAACTTAAAGATATCACTGTAAGTGTTCGAAATGGTCACCATTAACATCCACACACAAACGATGCCGTCGAACTGCAGCACGAACTACTAACTGCAACGTGGTCAGTTGGATATTTGCACATGAATGTACGATGTATTCTCGAAGTTCATCCAATGTGCGTGGCTTTTGTCGATAAACGACGTCCTTTAGTGTTCCCCACAGGTAAAAGTCCAGAGGAATTAGGTCTTGGGAACGTAGTGGATACTCCACAGCACTTCTACGGCCTATCCATCTTCCTGGTAGATTTTCGTCGAGATACGTCCTAACACGATTTTGGTAGTGGCCTGGGGCACCAGCTTGTTGAAAGTAAACTCTTCCGTCTCGGATGGCAGGTAAAATGGATGCCTGAAGCTTCTGAAGGAACACTTCACCGGTAACTGTGCCGTCAAAAAAGAATGGCCCAATCAAGCCCCGGTAAGACAACCCACACCACGCATTTACTCCTGGCAAATTCACGGCTTTGTCTACATGGACGTTCGGATTTTCGGCGGCCCAGTAGATGCAATTGTGGCGATTTACTGTACCATTTAGTTTCAACTGTGCCTCATCATATCACACAATCATCTCTGCAAACTCTTCATCGTTGCGCACCATGTTAGTAAACCACTCGCAGTACTCCATTCTACGCTCTGGGTCGTCCTCGTTCATTGCGTGTAGCAATCGTGGGATGTAGCATTTCCACTTTACTGTCTTCAAAATTCGCCGAACACTTGAGCAACTCACTCCAGATTCACGGGAACACTGTCTCACAGACTTCTGTGGTGAGCGAGTGAATTGTTGTAACAACGTGACGGGAGTTAGCTGGACTTGTTACTGTTACAGGTCGTCCAGATCGTTGTTTGTGTACATCTTTAACACAGACTTCGGCTTCATATTTGTCTCGAAATCGTTAAAAGTGTCAATGGCTCTGTTTGATACTCATTTCGCCATTGCCGTCGAACCTCATTAATGTTTTCGTACTTAAAATACCACTTGAAAACTGACTTCCTTTCATCGAATGTAAGCCTTGCGCCAGCCATGTTTTCTCGACTTATTATATAGGTGCAACTAAGAACAAAACACTGTGTATTTGGCAACTGTCATCTGACAAAACAAAACAACGCAATACAACGCTTATGTGGTGATTGCCGGAGCTACAAACTATTACACTACCAAAGATGAGACAACTCTGTCAATTAGTTTGCCAGTTACGGACTTTTAAACAGTGGGTACATTTTTTTGGACCCCTCTGTATTACAGCTTATCAATCCAGTACCTTTGCTGCAGACTTTACTTGAGATAGATAAGTTCTTACGATTAGTTTACTTTCGACATCATATAGAATAATGTGATGGGAGTAATCAAATCAACACTCTCCCAAGACCAACAATATCATGGCTAAATATTTTTAGTCACCTTATCGGTAGCCTTACCAGCCGTCCCAAAGTTCTGCAGTGTGACCGTATCTCCCAGATGGTAAGTACTATATGGTTGCCTTTATTATACCTTTGTGCTTTGCATTTTCGAGCATTTCGAATATTGCTGCGTGCTTTTCTCCACTGTTAAAGCAACTGCTCTGGCATAACTTTGTCAGGCAACAAGTTGTCAATGGAGCGCAGGTTGCACAATGCAGTGGTGTCTTAAGGCAAAGAAAAGTTCTGTAGGCGTGGCCAAATGACACTCGTGGCAAGCTGTATTGAAGGCTAGCATCAACCATGGTAGAGATTGGTCCCATAAGGTTTGATAACTGCTATGACACGCGATCAAGGCTGAACTTAACTTCCTATTTACCCATTCTGCTTGTATAGCAGCGAGAGATAATGTTAATTTGTTTGTATATTCCTATATTTGAATATATGCAAATTAAAATGTGTAACATTATCAGTAATTAAGCCTCGTGGTGGGCCACACATGGCAACCACATAGTTCAGTTTATTAAGGACTGTCGTGGTGCCGCGCAGAGTGGCCGCGCGATTAGAGGCACCATGTCACTAATCGTGCAATCCCTCCCGACGGAGGTTCGAGTCCTTCCTCGGGCATGGGTGTGAATGTTGTCCTTAGCGTTAAGGTAGATCAAGTAGTGTGTAAGTCTAGGGACCGATGACTTCAGCAGTTTGGTCCCTTAGGAATTCACACACATTTGAACATTTGAACTGTCGTGGTAATAGTTACCTTGGTAGGAAAGAACCACGTAAATCGAGAAAGACGTCTATACCAACTAACATGTAGGAATTACCTTCCTTGGACCGTGAGAGTGGGAGCACGAAATATATGTAGCCTACATCTTATCCCATACCTTTTCTACAGATTTAGATGCAGATAGTTCGCTAAAAACACTCACCACCACCTTACGATCTACATCTACATGGTTACTCTGCAAATCACATTCAAGTGCTTGGCAGAGGGTTCATCGAACCACCTTCACAATACTCTATTATTCCAATCTCGTATAGCGCGGAAAAAAATGGTTCAAATGGCTCTGAGCACTATGGGACTTAACATCTATGGTCATCAGTCCCCTAGAACTTAGAACTACTTAAACCTAACTAACCTAAGGACATCACACAACACCCAGTAGCGCGGGAAAGAATGAACACTTGTATCTTTCCGTACGAGCTCTAATTTCCCTTACTTTATCGTGGTGATCGTACCTCCCTATGTACGTCGGTGTCAAGAAAATATTTTCGCATTCAGAGGAGAAAGTTGATGATTGGAATTTGATGAGAAGATTTCGTCGCAACGAAAAATGCCTTTTTTTAATGATTTCCATCCCAAATCCTGTATCATTTCTGTGACACTCTCTCCCATATTTCGCGATAATACAAAACGTGCTGCCTTTCTTTGAACTTTTTCGATGTACTCCGTCAGTCCTATCTGGCAAGGATCCCACATCGCGCAGCAGTATTCTAAAATAGGACGGACAAGCGTAGTGTAGGCAGTCTCCTTAGTAGGTCTGTTACATTTTCTAAGTGTCCCGCCAATAAAACGCAGTCTTTGGTTAGCCTTTCCCACAACATTTTCTGTGTGTTACTTACAATTTAAGTTGTTCGTAATTGTAATACCTAGGTATTTAGTTGAATTTACGGCTTTTAGATTAGACTGATTTATCGTGTAACCGAAGTTTAACGAGTTCCTTTTACAACTCATGTGGATGACCTCACACTTTTCGTTATTTAGGGTCAACTGCCACTTTTCGCACCATCAGATATCTTTTCTAAATCGTTTTGCAGTTTGTTTTGATCTTCTGATGACTTTATTAGTCGATAAACGACAGCGTCATCTTCAAACAACTGAAGACGGCTGCTCACATTGTCTCCAAAATCGTTTGTATAGGTAAGGAAAAGCAAAGGGCCTATAACACTACCTTGGGGAACGCCAGAAATCACTTCTGTTTTACTCCATGACTTTCCGTCAATTACTACGAACTGTGACCTCTCTGACAGGAAATCACAAATCCAGTCACATAACTGAGACGATATTCCATAAGCAAGCAATTTCACTACGAGCCGCTTGTGTGGTGCAGTGTCAAAAACCTTCCGGAAATCCAGAAATATGGAATCGATCTGAAATACCTTGTCAATAGCACTCAACACTTCATGTGAATAAAGAGCTAGTTGTGTTTCTCAGGAATGATGTTTTCTAAACCCATGTTGACTGTGTGTCAATAGACCGTTTTCTTCAAGGTAATTCATAATGTTCGAACACAATATACACTCCTGGAAATGGAAAAAAGAACACATTGACACCGGTGTGTCAGACCCACCATACTTGCTCCGGACACTGCGAGAGGGCTGTACAAGAAATGATCACACGCACGGCACAGCGGACACACCAGGAACCGCGGTGTTGGCCGTCGAATGGCGCTAGCTGCGCAGCATTTGTGCACCGCCGCCGTCAGACTCAGCCAGTTTGCCGTGGCATACGGAGCTCCATCGCAGTCTTTAACACTGGTAGCATGCCGCGACAGCGTGGACGTGAACCGTATGTGCAGTTGACGGACTTTGAGCGAGGGCGTATAGTGGGCATGCGGGAGGCCGGGTGGACGTACCGCCGAATTGCTCAACACGTGGGGCGTGAGGTCTCCACAGTACATCGATGTTGTCGCCAGTGGTCGGCGGAAGGTGCACGTGCCCGTCGACCTGGGACCGGACCGCAGCGACGCACGGATGCACGCCAAGACCGTAAGATCTTACGCAGTGCCGTAGGGGACCGCACCGCCACTTCCCAGCAAATTAGGGACACTGTTGCTCCTGGGGTATCGGCGAGGACCATTCGCAACCGTCTCCATGAAGCTGGGCTACGGTCCCGCACACCGTTAGGCCGTCTTCCGCTCACGCCCCAACATCGTGCAGCCCGCCTCCAGTGATGTCGCGACAGGCGTGAATGGAGGGACGAATGGAGACGTGTCGTCTTCAGCGATGAGAGTCGCTTCTGCCTTGGTGCCAATGATGGTCGTATGCGTGTTTGGCGCCGTGCAGGTGAGCGCCACAATCAGGACTGCATACGACCGAGGCACACAGGGCCAACACCCGGCATCATGGTATGGGGAGCGATCTCCTACACTGGCCGTACACCACTGGTGATCGTCGAGGGGACACTGAATAGTGCACGGTACATCCAAACCGTCATCGAACCCATCATTCTACCATTCCTAGACCGGCAAGGGAACTTGCTGTTCCAACAGGACAATGCACGTCCGCATGTATCCCGTGCCACCCAACGTGCTCTAGAAGGTGTAAGTCAACTACCCTGGCCAGCAAGATCTCCGGATCTGTCCCCCATTGAGCATGTTTGGGACTGGATGAAGCGTCGTCTCACGCGGTCTGCACGTCCAGCACGAACGCTGGTCCAACTGAGGCGCCAGGTGGAAATGGCATGGCAAGCCGTTCCACAGGACTACATCCAGCATCTCTACGATCGTCTCCATGGGAGAATAGCAGCCTGCATTGCTGCGAAAGGTGGATATACACTGTACTAGTGCCGACATTGTGCATGCTCTGTTGCCTGTGTCTATGTGCCTGTGGTTCTGTCAGTGTGATCATGTGATGTATCTGACCCCAGGAATGTGTCAATAAAGTTTCCCCTTCCTGGGACAATGAATTCACGGTGTTCTTATTTCAATTTCCAGGAGTGTATGTTCTAAAATCCTGCTACATATCGACGTTAACGATTTGGGCTTATTATTTAGTGGACTACTCCTACTACCTTTCTTGAATACGATGATACGACTTAGCAATAAAACCATGTTTTAAACGTTTGAGATTCACACACAATCATTTTGCAAACCAAGTAATTAAATTTTAGCCATAAATACATAGCAGAACTAAATATATCTGAGATCTTGTATGCACCGACGTTTAACAACACAATCACCCTTCTCCACCACAGCGTTTCCACGAAACATACCAGGAGAAAAAATCCTACCAATCGCACACATACTCGCGAACGCGAAGAGAACGCTTTCCGCCGAAGGGCTCGTGAGTGCACAGCACCGCTGGGAGACAGATATGCCGCGCAGTCGACCACGTAGTCAGTTAAGCACCAATCTCGCGGTATTTACACACCTGCCGTATCAGACGCTCAGGGGCCAGAGGGAGTATCACCGTGGCCGCCCAGCCATTAACGTCTAACAGATTTTATTAAGACGGTCATCTCTCCATGTGTAAGTGGGAGATTTAAATTTTGTTAAAAGATATCGTCGCAACGAAAAAAACGCCTAATTACTGTTCCATCTACTAAATCACACCCGTGGTTCTCTAGCCCTCGCTTCCACCGACATGGCGCCACACCACTGATATCAAATTGATAGGATAATTAATTAAATTGACCATAAGAGTCACTTTACATGGCGAGTAATTTTTTTCCAGCAGTCGGATTACACTAAACACGTAGCTCACCTGGAAACACCCTGGAGGGAATACCATGTTCTTTTCGAGGAACACTATTGAAAACCGATATTTGAAGCTGACCGCAGAAGGATTCCAACGCCACCAACATACATTTCGCATAAGGACACAAAGATAAGATAAGAGAAATCAGCGCTCATAAGCAAGCATATAGGCGGTCTTTTTACCTTGCTCTGTTTACGAGTGGAATAAGAAACTGAGCGACTAGAAGTGCTACAGGGTACCCTCCGCCACACATTGTATAGTGGCTTACGAAGTAAGCAAATAGATGTAAATGAAAATATAGGCTACCTATTAAGATGTCACTTCATCCATTTATTGGCACACAAAACTGGCAGAAGCATGTTGTCTCTTATTTATCTAGAAAACAAAAGATGGAACTTCTGCTGCTTATTGTTTCTCGGTAAAAATTTCCATATTAGCTCTTAATTTTATCACTGCAGCCACTTCACGAGACGAAAGTGAGAGGCTGTAACATGCTTGGCCACAACCCTTAGAAGAAGCGGTATAGAGCTGACCTCTCAAATCTCCTTTCGTCAGAGTATCGCTCACCTGCCGTATTTTCACCAATCTTCGGTCTTTGATATATAGCATTTGAATCCACATGATTTCCTCGAGTAAGAGGGGTCTCCTACCAAGTCACAGACCCCTGCTAACTCTTTCGAAATCCCATCACGTTCTGACAACACTGTTCCATTAGTCAGAAGATTGTCTAGTCCTCCACCAGTCACTGACTAGGTAGAGGGCGATCACGACTAGAAAAATAGCACACTGGTGTGCAGGAGGAAATTCACAACCATACAGAGTATACACAGATTGCCAATAGAACAAGGACAGTACGCACTGTTAGTTGTCAATCTTCCCGGTGGAGGAATGGAATGATACCTAGGTGAGCATGTACATACCCTTGTCCCTCCACATTTTTGGTCGTATTTTCAGCAATTTTAATTATTTTCCAGCAATTTTCGTAATTTCACCTGCTTTTCCGTAATTACAATGGATTTTACTCAATTAATAGAGGTGCAAACCACCACTCTCAACGAGTAATCACATCAACAAAGCGTCTTATCATGTCGATCTTATGATTCTACCAGCCAATGACGTAGCAGCGTTATTCTCAATTTCTATATCGGTGCTAAACCACCTCTTCCATTGTTTTGTGCCCGCATCTCGTGGTCGTGCGGTAGCGTTCTCGCTTCCCACGCCCGGGTTCCCGGGTTCGATTCCCGGCGGGGTCAGGGATTTACTCTGCCTCGTGATGGCTGGGTGTTGTGTGCTGTCCTTAGGTTAGTTAGGTTTAAGTAGTTCTAAGTTCTAGGGGACTGATGACCATAGATGTTAAGTGGTGGTGGTGGTTAGTGTTTAATGTCCCGTCGACAACGAGGTCATTAGAGACGGAGCGCAAGCTCGGGTTAGGGAAGGATTGGGAAGGAAATCGGCCGTGCCCTTTCAAAGGAACCATCCCGGCATTTGCCTGAAACGATTTAGGGAAATCACGGAAAACCTAAATCAGGATGGCTGGAGACGGGATTGAACCGTCGTCCTCCCGAATGCGAGTCCAGTGTGCTAACCACTGCGCCACCTCGCTCGGTATAGATGTTAAGCCCCATAGTGCTCAGAACCATTTTTGAACCATTATTTTGTGGACATATTGCAAACTCTGTTACACTGCCTACATCACATGACACAAATGCTGTCTGTTAGTGTACAGCCGGCTGGTGTGGCCGTGCGGTTCTAGGCGCTTCAGATTGGAACCGCGTGACCGCTACAGTCGCAGGTTCGAATCCTCCCTCGGGCATGGATGTGTGTGATGTCCTTAGGTTAGTTAGGTTTAAGTAGTTCTAAGTTCTAGGGGACTGATGACCATAGATGTTAAGTCCCATAGTGCTCAGAGCCATTTGAACCATTTGAACCATTTTCTTAATACCGTCCTCAAGTACATCGCCCTTGTGTAGACCCTCTATATACTCCTACCACCTTTCTGCTTTCCCTTCTTTGCTTTGAACTGGGTTTCCATCTGAGCTCTTGATATTCATACAAGTGGTTCTCTTTTCTCCAAAGGTCTCTTTAATTTTCCTGTAGGCAGTTTCTATCTTACCTCTCGTGAGATAAGCCTCTACATCCTTACATTCGTCCTGTAACCATCCGTGCTTAGCCATTTTGCACTTCCTGTCGATCTCATTTTTAAGACTTTTGTATTCCTTTTTGCCTGCTTGATTTACTGCGTTTTTATATTTTCTCCTGTCATCAATTAAATTCAATACAGGGTGTTACAAAAAGGTACGGCCAAACTTTCAGGAAACATTCCTCACACACAAATAAAGAAAAGATGTTATGTGGACATGTGTCCGGAAACGCTTAATTTCCATGTTAGAGCTCATTTTAGTTTCGTCAGTATGTACTGTACTTCCTCGATTCACCGCCAGTTGGCCCAATTGAAGGAAGGTAATGTTGACTTCGGCGCTTGTGTTGACATGAGACTCATTGCTCTACAGTACTAGCATCAAGCACATCAGTACGTAGCATCAACAGGTTAGTGTTCATCACGAACGTGGTTTTGCAGTCAGTGCAATGTTTACAAATGCGGAGTTGGCAGATGCCCATTTGATGTATGGATTAGCACGGGGCAATAGCCGTGGCGCGGTACGTTTGTATCGAGACAGATTTCCAGAACGAAGGTGTCTCGACAGGAAGACGTTCGAAGCAATTGATCGGCGTCTTAGGGAGCACGGAACATTCCAGCCTATGACTCGCGACTGGGAAAGACCTAGAACGACGAGGACACCTGCAATGGACGAGGCAATTCTTCGTGCAGTTGACGATAACCCTAATGTCAGCGTCAGAGAAGTTGCTGCTGTACAAGGTAACGTTGACCACGTCACTGTATGGAGAGTGCTACGGGAGAACCAGTTGTTTCCGTACCATGTACAGCGTGTGCAGGCACTATCAGCAGCTGATTGGCCTCCACGAGTACACTTCTGCGAATGGTTCATCCAACAATGCGTCAATCCTCATTTCAGTGCAAATGTTCTCTTTACGGATGAGGCTTCATTCCAACGTGATCAAATTGTAAATTTTCACAATCAACATGTGTGGGCTGACGAGAATCCGCACGCAATTGTGCAATCACGTCATCAACACAGATTTTCTGTGAACGTTTGGGCAGGCATTGTTGGTATGTCTTGATTTGGCCCCATGTTCTTCCACCTACGCTCAATGGAGCACGTTATCATGATTTCATACGGGATACTCTACCTGTGCTGCAAGAACAAGTACGACACAACATGTGGTTCATGCACGATGGAGCTCCTGCACATTTCAGTCGAAGTGTTCGTACGCTTCTCAACAACAGATTCGGTGACCGATGGATTGGTAGAGGCGGACCAATTCCATGGCCTCCACGCTCTCCTGACCTCAACCCTCTTGACTTTCATTTATGGGGGCATTTGAAAGCTCTTGTCTACGCAACCCCGGTACCAAATGTAGAGACTCTTCGTGCTCGTATTGTGGACGGCTGTGTTACAATACGCCATTCTCCAGTGCTGCATCAGCGCATCAGGGATTCCATGCGATGGAGGGTGGATGCATGTATCCTCGCTAACGGAGGACATTTTGAACATTTCCTGTAACAAAGTGTTTGAAGTCACGCTGGTACGTTCTGTTGCTGTGTGTTTCCATTTCATGATTAATGTGATTTGAAGAGAAGTAATAAAATGAGCTCTAACATGGAAAGTAAGCGTTTGCGGACACATGTCCACATAACATATTTTCTTTCTTTGTGTGTGAGGAATGTTTCCTGAAAGTTTGGCCGTACCTTTTTGTAACACCCTGCATATTTTCTGTTACCCAAAGATTTCTACTAGCCCTCGTCTTTTTACCTGCTGGATCCTCTGCTGCCTTCACTATTACATCCCTCAAAGCTACCCATTCTTCTTCTACTGTATTTGTTCCCCCCATTCCTGTGGGTTGTTCCCTTATGCTCTCCCTGAGACTCTCTACAACCTCCGCTTCTGTCAGTTTATCCGGGTCCCATCTCCTTAAATTCACACGTTTTTGCAGTTTCTTCAGTTTTAATCTACAGTTCAGAACCAATAGATTGTGGTCAGAGTTCACATCTGCCCCTGGAAATGTCTTACAACTTAAAACCTGGAACCTAAATCTCTGTCTTACCATCACATAATCCATCTGAAACCTTCCAGTATCTCCAGGCCTCTTCCATATATACAACCTTCTTTCATGATTTTTGAACCGAGTGTTAGCTATGAGTAACTTATGCTCGGTGTAAAATTCTACCAGGCGGCTTCCTATCTTACCCCCATTCCATATTTACCTACTACGTTTCCTTCTCTTCCTTTTCCTACTATCGAATTCCAGTCACCCATTACTATTGAATTTTCGTCTCCCATCACTATCTGAATAATTTCTTTTATCTCATCATATAGTTCATCATTTTCTTCGTCATCTGCTGAGCTAGTTAGCATATAAACTTGTACTACTGTGGTAGGCGTGGGCTTCAGGTCTAACTTGGCCACAATAATGCGTTCACTATGCTGTTTGTAGTAGCTTACCCGCGCTCCTATTTTTTATTCATTATTAAACCTACTCCTGCATTACCCCTGTTTTGATTTTGTACTTATAACCCTGTATTCACCTGACCAAAAGTGTTGTTCCTCCTGCCACCGAACTTCACTAATTTCCACTATATCTAGCTTCAACCTATCCATTTCCCTTTTTCAGTTTTCTAACCTACGTGTCCGATTAAGGGATCTGACATTCCACGCTCAGATCCGTAGAACGCCAGTTTTCTTTCTCCTGATAACGACGTCCTCCTGAGTAGTCTCCACCCGGGGATCCGAATGGGGGACTATTTTACCTCCGGAATATTTTATCCAAGAGGACGCCATCATCATCTAACCATACAGTAAAGCTGCATGCCCTCGGGAAAAATTACGGCTGTAGTTTCCCCTTGCTTTCAGCCGTTCACAGTACTAGCACAGCAAGGCCGTTTTGGTTAGTGTTACAAGGCCAGATCAGTCAATCATCCAGACTGTTGCACCGCAACTACTGAAAAGGCTGCTGCCCCTTTTCAGGAACCACACGTTTGTCTGGTCTCTTAACAGATACCTCTCCATTGTGGTTGCGCCTACGGTACGGCTATCTGTGTCGCTGAGGCACGCATTTCTCCCCACTCACGGCAAGGTGCATGGTTCATGGGGGGGTGGTGGGGGGGTTACGGTTCGGAAATTGTGCTATGCTCACATCAGTCCTGTAAAATGACTTCAGCAACGGAAAATGAATGAACCAACTACATCTTATGAGGAAATAGGCAAATGGATTCCAGCGGTGTTGACATGTGAAATTACACAATACACTGCTCTAACTCCATGAATGGCACACTGTGTCTTCCACATACATCTGTCGAGTAAATGTATACGCAGGGATTGCAGTACCTCAAAAATCTCTGTCACTAACTTAGAATCACTGAAACTGAAGACTAGATTTATTTCCAAGACGTGGCAGGGGAATGGAGTACTTCACATACATCTTCGTTCGTCTAGAGGAGGTTGCCGAAATAAGCTTTCCATCGGTTTGATAGACATGATTCATCACACATGCGTTGGAATTCCTCTGCTGACTGTGGTATGGGGAGGTTTGCTGTTAACCATTGCTTGTAGATAGCGCTCTACGTCACACAAAGAACACGCAATTGTATATGAGTCGAATGTGTGATAAATGGTCTGCTGCAACACCTTGTTCTCTGTAGAACGCATCTCTCTAGAAAACCTCGTTTCAAGCCTTGTCAACCGATTACACCATCTATTTTCTATCACCCTTTAACGTTGATCCATGTCAGTTTAGAGGCATATGTTCCTCTTTACCAGGAAAGCGTGGAAGACTGCATTCAACTTGTATGTATCAGTATTACTTCAATAAACATACAGAAAAATGTTGTTAAAAACCATGCAGCAACTGTTCTGTAAGGTATTTGTTAGCTGACATTGCATGGTCGTGATTGGTAGTGACTGCAGAGAAGCGCATTGTAAATACTGACTGTTAGATTTTAAAACAAGTAAACAGTCTTGCACAGGGTCAAACATGCGATCCATCCCACAGTTTTTTACTGCAGCTCCCAAGCCGGTGATACAATTGTCTTTAGCTAAGGACACTTTATAAAAATCTATGAGGTGGTGCTGATAACTTTGGGCTCACACGTTGCCTTATGATCTGACACAGATAAATTTATTACTCTACATTTGGTGCTCAAGTATGTTAAACATTCTATTCCAGTCGCCTGATCGCTGTCGACGAATAAATGACTGTTTCTCTGGTACCCAGAGCTTCCATGTCAACGTTTTCTCGTATTCATATTGCTAACACACCATCGTTCCCTTTTAAGAGCAAGAATTTTCCTGCACCAAGCAGACATGTATATACTCCTACATTCTCGTTCAACTTCGCCTGCATTTTGGTGTAATTTTCCCTCAATTTATACGTATTTTCTGCCTTTTTAAAATATTTTACCGATTTCATGTCAACGAGTTGATTGCTGTCTTTGATGATTTCCTGGAAAGCTGACATGGATCTGCTTTAAAGGATGCTATAAATTCTATGAAGTAATCGGTAGCCTGATGATGCATTCTAGAGAGAGGAAAGTGTTGCGGCAGGTCATTTATCACACATTTAACCATTTTTTCCGTTGTTCTCTTGAGATGTATCAGTTGTGTTGTATAACCTGCTTTCGACTAACATACAACTGCGTGTTCTGTATGTGACTTAGAGGGCGATCTACATACAATCTTTAACAGCAAAGCTCTTCATACCAGAGTCATCAGAAGACTTCCAACGCGTGTGTGATGAATCATGTCTATCAAACGGATGTAAAGCTTATTTCGGCAACGTCTTCTAGACGATCGTAGATGTGTGCGAAGTAATCCACTCCCCTGCCGCATCTCGGACATAACACAAGTCTTCAGTTCAAAACTGCAGTGATTGTAAGTTAGTGAGAGTGGTTTGTGATGTACTGAAATCCCTGAGCATACATTTGCTTGACAGATGTCGTGTGTGTAAGAGACTGTGTTCCATTCATGGAGTTAGAGCAGCGTGTTGTGTAATTTCACATGTCAAACACTGCTGCTATGCATTTGTCTATTTACTCATAAGATGTAGTAGTTGATTCACTCATTTTCCGCTGCTAACAATCATTACATAGGACTGATGCGAGTATAGCACAGTTTCCGAACCATAACCGGATGTGAACTGTAGGCGCTATATATGATACCTCCAGAAATCTACACAGAACCAAATAAATTGTTACACCTGCCTAATATCGTGTAGGGCATCCGCCAACTCGCGGAAGTGCCACAATACGACGAGGCATGGACTCAACTAATGTCTGAAGTAGTGCTGGAGGGAACTGACACCATGAATCCTGCAGGGCTGTCCATAAATCCGTAAGAGTACGAGGGTGTGGAGATCTCTTCTGAACAGCCCGTTACAAGGCATCCCAGATATGCTCAATAATGTTCATGTCTGGGGTTTTTGGTGGCCAGCGGAAGTGTTTAAACTCAGAATAGTGTTCCTGGAGCCACTCAGTAGCAATTCTGGAAGTGTGGGGTGTCACCTTGTCCTACTGGAATTGCTCAAGTACGTCGGAATCCACAATGGACATGAATGTATGCAGGTGATCAGACAGAGTGCTTACGTACACGTCACCTGTCAGAATCGAATCTAGACGAATCAGGGGCCCCTTATCACTGCAACTGCGCATGTCCTACACAATTACAGAGCCTCCACCAGCTTGAACCGTCCCCTGCTGACATGCAGGGTTCATGGATTCATGAGGTTGTCTCCATACCCGTACACGTCCATCCACTCGATCCAATTTGAAACGAGAGTCGTCAGACAAGGCAACATGTTTCCAATCATCAACAGTGCAGCCGGCCGCGGTGGTCTAGCGGTTCTGGCGCTGCAGTCCGGAACCGCGGGACTGCTACGGTCGCAGGTTCGAATCCTGCCTCGGGCATGGGTGTGTGTGATGTCCTTAGGTTAGTTAGGTTTAAGTAGTTCTAAGTTCTAGGGGACTTATGACCTAAGATGTTGAGTTCCATAGTGCTCAGAGCCATTTGAACCATTTGAACCATCAACAGTGCAATGTCGGTGTTGACGCACCCAAGCGAAGCGTAGAGCCTTGTGTCGTGCAATCATCAAGAGTACACGAGTGGGCCTTTGGTTCCGAAAGTCCACATCGATGATGTTTCGTTGAATGGCTCGTAGGCCGACACTTCTTGATGGACCAGTATTGAAATCTGTAGCAATTTTCGGAAGGGTTGCATTTCTGTCACGTTGAGCGATTCTCTTCAGTCGTTGTTTGTCTCGTTCTTGCAGGATCTATTTCCGGCCGCAGCTATGTTGGATATTTGATGTTTTAACGGATTACTGATATTCACGGTACACTCGTGAAATGATCGTACGGGAAAATCCCCACTTCATCGCTCCCCCGGAGATACTGTGTCCCATAGCTCGTGCGTCGACTATAACATAACGTTCAGACTAACTTCAATCTTGATAACCGATCTAACAACTGCACCAGACACTTGTCTTATGTAGGCGTTGCCGACCGCAGCGCCGTATTCTGCCTGTTTACACATGTTTGTATTTGAATACGCATACCTATACCAGTTCCTTTGCCGCTTCAGCTTATATAATTCATGGATAACTCAGAATTTTTTTTTTATTTCCTTTAGGAAGTAGCAGTTTTATCATCTTAAAGTTTCTCGTCCTAGTGAGTGGGATAGAAAACTTGGGGAGTGACTGTATGTCATGTGATGTGAATATATTTAGTGCATTGGAATTTTAACAGCGTTTCTTTCCATGTGAGTAACATATCGGAAACCACACTGTATTAACATTATAGCATGCTTAAGTGCAGAACCGTGTAGCCTTAGGAGTGTGTGTATTTATGTCCTGCAGTCATTCTTTCCTTCCCAGTACGTTCTTGGTACGTTTTGCACCTCCTCTCTGCTGATAGCTGTTTCCTACGCTAAGAATCAGTATTTGTGTCCCGTGATGTAGGCAGTGTAACAGAGTTTGCATGTCCACATGCATACTATCCTCGCAAAGTAACGAATGAGGTGGTTTAGTACCTATACAGAAATTGAGAACAATGCTGCTATGTCACTGGCTGATAGCATCACAAGATCGACATGATGAGACGTTTTGTTGATGTAACAACTCGTAGAGAGTGGTGGTTTGCAGCTCGAGTAATTGAGTAAAATGCATTGAAATTCATGAAAATCTGGTAAAATTACGAAAATTGATGGAAAATTGATGAAAATACGAGAAAAAATGTGGAGGGATATGGGTACTTACATGCACGCCTGGGTATACGAAAATCATTCCATTCCTCCACCGGTGAGATTGGCAACTGATGGTGCATACTATCCTTGGTCTACTGGTTTAATTCCTGCAGAATATACCCTTGTTCCACATGCGAATACGCATTGTACAACATAAAAATGAAAGACGCAGTATCCAAAGATTTGGGGGTCAGGATAACTACAACTTAGAACAATGAAACCGCGATCACTTACGTGGATGCAATATGCACCACCAGTATGAGGAATCAAAGTTCTGGGTCTCTTCGGAAACAGAACACCGAGACATTTGCTACCCCGCCACTGTGGAAGATAAGATTAAATGTAGAGATCATCACCTTCGGGTAGCTGTTTTCAAGCGTTCCACAATGTCGCAAACTCTTCAAGTTTACATGTATTGAGATGTATTCCACATTTTTGTTAACGAGAGACACTGTCCCAGTCACATTTCAACCATCTTGTGTGTTGGGAGCAGCTTAATTTACACCAGGCGTGTCCAGCTTTTGTGAGAGCTGATAGAATGTGTTGATGCCATTTCAGCATTTGACATCCACGCGGTAGAAACTCGTCACGAAAACTGACAGTGGCTGACAGAGCGGTGTGCTGGCAACGAGCCCCTCACCCAGAGACGCCTCTCGGCTGAGGATGACACGGCGTTCGGTCGGTATCGTTGTAGATTCCTTGCCCTGCTCGGAGAGAGATTATTATTGAGTGGGAGGCCCCTTCTGGAGTTGTTTGATGAGTGAAGAAAATCTGTGACCTGCCTGGGAACCCAACGAAGGTCCCCACGATCTAGAGGATGATGCTAACCACTAGACCGCGAGCTGCGTACTCAGATAATAGTTTCGAATATAAACAAGCTCAGCAAGCCGAACTGTTTATTCGTAATCGTGCTACGGTCGGGCTGTGACGTCATCAGACTGCTGCCCGTAAGAAGGCAGAGTCGCGCGCACATGTATTATTGAGCTTGTAGTGAGGAAGAGTTGGCGCTGTTCGTTTTACTTAGCACTAAGGCCCACAACCTGCCTCATTTCAGTCCTCCTCCTTTTCTCTTAAAGCTGTTTCTGTGCTTCTGAAGGATTCTTTTCTCTCAAGGAATTCTTTCCAGCTCAAGTTCTTTTTGTGCTTTCGCAAGACTGAAATTAGACAAGTCGTAGGCATTAGCTTCGAATAAAGCAAACAGTGCCAGCTCTTCCACAATACTAGCTCCTTAACACATGGCAGCGCTGCTCCGCAATCTTGAACTGTTAATCTTGCTGAGCGTAATGCCCCTAAAACCAAAATTCCTCCTCGTTTCTGTATGTGCGAAATGGTCAGTTACTTTAGAAAAATCAGTATTTCGTGCTCTTTCATTTTCTACATAAATTTATATGCCTTCATCTTCATCTTTGCTCGACAAATCTCTATAAACTGTGTGGCAGAAGATAACTTAAGTTGAACCATACATTGAAGTCTGTTCAAGTTCTATTCACGAATGGATCGTGCGGAGAATAACTGCTTATACGCCCCTGTGCAAGCTAATTTCTTCAGCACAATCTCTACGAAACAGTGATGAACATATGTGGTTTCTGCGCAGAAAGATGAGTCTTGGAAGTGTCCAAAAACGTTCACGAGCGCTGTACACTCTGTGTCCCATATTTTGCAGATATTGAAAGTTCATTCAAGTATTTTATCATATGATCCTTTGATACTAGCAGTTGCTGACAGTATACGAGTGATATGTTGTAGTGGTAAGACAAATGGTTCAATTGGCTCTGAGCACTATGAGACTTAACATTTGAGGTCATCAGTCCCCGAGAACTTAAAACTACTTAAACCTAACTAACCTAAGGACATCACACACAACCATGCCCGAGGCAGGATTCGAACCTGCGATCGCAGCGGTCGCGTGGTTCCAGACTGAAGCGTCTAGAACCGCTCGGCCACTTCGGCCGGCAGTGGTAAGACAATGAAATTGTATTCACGAGGACGGAGATTCAAATTCCCATCCGCCCACATAGTATGACGTTTTTCGGGTTTTCCCTCCAAATCATTTGAAACAAAAGCCAGAATGTTTCCTTAGAAAAGGATACGGCTGATTTCTTTACTAGTCCTTCACGTAATTAAGTTTGCGCTCCTTCACGAACGACGTCGTCGCCGACGGGACGTTAAACCCTAAACTTCCATCTTCATTTCTGACAGTACAGTACCTAGGACGTCTTATGCAGCTGCAACCGTCTTACTCTCAGACCAAAAGGCCTTAGGTGATGTATTTATTCTTTCTAGTGATTTATGTTGAATCTGAAGAGGGTAAGCTTATGTTTTTAAGACCTCATTGCTTCACTTCGTTCCTTACAGTTTTTACTCTTACGAGTTATGTTTTTCAGAGCCATAAGATCGTCAGCGGATCTGCTTTTAGGTGTACAGTCAGTTTCTTATTTTGCAGCCAATACAGTGGATTTTTTGTCTTTAGTGGTATTCTGGAAATAATAATGGCACAAGTTATCAAATCCAACCACCATAGCACGCTGCAACCAAAAAATCTGTTGGTGTTCTCAACTGTTTCGAAATATTTTGATTAGCCTATTGGCCGCATTAGCGTTGCTGAGCGCCCAACCTGCATTGCTGTCAGATTTTCGCCATCCCCTACGACGTCATAAGCTGTTGTTAGATTTTCTCCCTCATCCCACACCTCTGACATAGGCCAATTTCCCTATGTATAAGGTGATGGGAAATTCAAAAATAGCCTAACTATGCTAGAGGCTTCTCCGTCACTCTTGTGACACATCTCAGTGCCTAGTTGTCCTAAGTGTAAATTGGCAAAAAATGCAAAATGGGATATTATCTTGTCAAATTCATAAAATTGAAGATCGCTACCTTGGGAATATGAGCAGAACTGTATGATATTTCAATCCAAGACGGTTGACTTCAGTGCATGGTTGTCATATTTCATGGTCATGACGTCACAGTCCGAGATGACTGACATTAACATAGCCCCTATGACATCACAGCCCAGTATGGCGAAACTTAGTACAGCATACGTGGTTTTCAGATTTCATGTGTGCTCTAAGTTTAGAATCATATCCTAAGTGTTCAGCTGACTTTCTCGAACTTTAAAGTCCACTTGTGCAGTGCTCATTTTAATATTTAAACAACTGTCACCACTGCTGACATAGTATAGCAACAATTGAATTTTTATTTAAACAAAAATTACACTGACAAATGCCTTGTCTTTTCCTTTTCCTTTTTTTTTTTTTTTGAGTCATCAGTCTTTTAACTGGTTTGATGCAGTCCACCACAAAATTCCTCTCCTGTGCCAACCTTTTCATCTCAGAGAAGCACTTGCATCCTTCATACTCATTTATTTGCTGGATGTATTCCAATCACTGTCTTCCTTTACAGTTTTTACCCTCTACAGCTCCCTCTAGTACGATGGGAGTTATTTCGTGATGTATTAACGGATGTCCTACCATATTGTCCCTTGTTCTTGTCAGTGTTTTCCGTGTATTCCTTTCCTCGCCGATTCTCTGGAGATTCTTCTCATTCCTTACTTTATTAGTCCACATAATTTTCAACATTCTTCTGTAGCACCACATCTCGGATACTTCGATTCTCTTATGTCCTGCCGAGCGGTCTAAGGGGCTGCAGTCATGAACTGTGCGGCTGGTCCCGGCGGGGGTTCGAGTCCTCCCTCGGGCATGGGTATGTGTGTTTGTCCTTAGGATAATTTAGGTTAAGTAGTGTGTAAGCTTAGCGACTGATGACCGTAGCAGTTAAGCCCCATAAGATTTAACACACTTTTTTTTTTTCTTATGACCTGGATTTTCAACAGTCCGTGTTTCAGTACCATAGAATGCTGTACTGCAAACGTATATCCTCAGAAGTTTTTTCCTCAAATTAAGGGCTACGTTTGACACTACACACATCAAAAAAGCTTTGCATCACCCCAGTTCCCAGAACTCCTGAAAACGGACGTTGACTGTGGATATGTATCGCAGACACAGCCCTTTAACTGTTCAGAGATGTCACTAAACCCGTCCAAAGATGTAAACAACCAAGCCTATTAGCCGATCAGTTCTAGTCATTCCACCAGGAAGGTGATACATGGCTCGTGTTGTCTGTAGTTCAACCATGCCTAGACGCTTAATACCGCGATTCGATCGCGTCCGCATTGTTACTTTGTGCCAGGAAGGGCTCTCAACAAGGGAAATGTCCAGGAAGGGCTCTCAACAAGGGAAGTGTCCAGGCGTCTCAGAGTGAACCAAAGCGATGTTGTTCGGACATGGACGAGATACACAGAGACAGGAACTGTCGAGGACATGCCTCGCTCAGGCCGCCCAAGGGCTACTACTGCAGCGGATGACCGCTACCTACGCAATATGGCTCGGAGGAACCCTAAAAACAACGCCACCAAGTTGAATAATGCTTTTCGTGCAGCCACAGGACGTCGTGTTACGACTCAAACTGTGCGCAATAGGCTGAATGATGCGCAACTTCAATCCCGACATCCATGGCGAGGTCCATCTTTGTAAACACGACACCATGCAGCGCGGTACAGACGGCCCAACTACATTCTAAATGCACCGCTCAGGATTGGCATCACGTTCTCTTCACCGATGAGTGTCGCATATGCCTTCAACCAGACAATCGTCGGGGACATGTTTGGAGGCAACCCGGTCGGGCTGAACACCTTAGACACGCTGTCCAGCGACTGCAACAAGGCCGATATTTCCTTCTGTTTTGGGGTGGCATTATGTGGGGCCGATGTACGCCGCAGGTGGTCATGAAAGGCGCCGTAACGGCTGTACGATACGTGAATGCCATCCTCCGACCGATAGCGCAACCATATCGGCAGCATATTGGCGAGGCATTCATCTTCATGGAGGAAAATTCGCGTCCCCATCGTGCACATCTTGTGAATGAATTCCTTCAGGATAACGACATCGCTCGACTAGAGAGGCCACCATGTTCTCCAGACATGGACCCTATCGAACACGCCTGGGATAGATTGAGAAGGGCTGTTTATGGACGACGTGACACAACAACCACTCTGAGGAATCTCCTCAGAATCGCCGTTGAGGAGTGAGACAATCTGAACCAATAGTCCCTTGATGAACTCGTGGATAGTATGCCACGACGAATAAAGGCATGCATCATTGCAAGAGGACATGCTGCTGGGTATTAGAGGTACCGGTGTGTACAGCAATGTGGTCCACCACCTCTGAAGGTCTAGCTGTATGGTGGTACAACATGCAATGTGTGGTTTCCAAGCCCAATAAAAAGCGCAGAAAGGATGTTTATGTTGATCTTTATTCCAATTTTCTGTACAGGTTCCGCAACTCTCGGAACCGAAATGATGCAAAACTTTTTTTGATGTGTGTAGTAGACTTCTCTTGACCAGGAATGCCCTTTTCTCCCCACTGCCGTTCTTCTTCTTTACCCTCTTTGCTTCATCCATCGTGGGTTATTCTTCTGCCTAGGTAGCAGAATTCCTTAACTCCGTCTACTTTGTGATCACCAGCCCTGATGTTTAGTTCTTGTTGTTCTCATTTCTACTACTTCTCAGTACTTTTGTCTTTCTTCGATTTACTCCCAGTTCATATTCTTTACTCATTAGACTGCTCATTTCATCCAACACATTCTGTAATTTTTCTTTTCTTTCACTGAGGATAGCAATGTCATTATCGAATCTTAACCATACATACTTTCACCTTGAATTTTAATTCTACTATTGAACTTCCTTTTATTTCTGTCATTGCTTATTTGATTTACAGGTTGAATGGCAGAGGCAAAGGCCTGCATCCATGCCTTGCACCCTTTTTAATCCGAGCACTTGGTTCTTGGTTCAAAATGTTCAAATGTGTGTTAAATCTTATGGGACTTAACTGCTAAGGTCATCAGTCCCTAAGCTTATACACTACTTAACCTAAAGTATCCTAAGGACAAACACACACACCCATGCCCGAGGGAGGACCTGAACCTCCGCCGGGACCAGCCGCACAGTCCATGACTGCTGCGCCTGAGACCGCTCGGCTAATCCCGCGCGGCGGTTCTTGGTATTTCACTCTTATTGTCCGCTATTGGTTCCTATACATATTGTATATTACCCGTCTTTCCCTATAGCTTACCCATATTTTATTCAGGATTTCGCATATCCTGCACCATTTGACGTTGTCGAAGGTCTTATCCACGTCCACAAATCCTGTGAATGTGTCTTTATTTTTCTTTATTCTTGCTACCATTTCAATGGCTACATCAGAAGTGCCTCTCTGGTGCCTTTACCTTTCTCTCATTGCCATCTAACACATCTTCAGTTTTCTTTTCCATTCTCCTGTATATTATTCTTTTCAGTACCTCAACGAAAGGGTAACATTGTACGTGCTGGAGCGTGGAATGTCAGAAGTATGAACGTGATAGACAAGCTAGCAATTCTGAAAGGGAAATCAAAGAGTCTGTTTAGATATAGTGGCGATCAATGAAGTGAAATGGAAAGAAGACGAGGATTTCTGGTCAGACGAGCATAGGGTAATATGAACAGCAGCAGAAAATGGTATAGCGGGAGTAGGATTCGCTATGAATGAGAATTTAGGGCAGAGAGTGAATTACTGTGAACATTTTTGTAATACGTTTGTTCTCCTCGGTATCAACAGCAAACCAATACCGACAGCAATGGTTCAGGTATATATGCCGACGTCGCAAACAGAAGATGAAGAAATAAAGAAAGTATATGAAGATACTAAACGGGTAATTCAGTGCTAAAGGAAGACGAAAACCTAAGTCATGGGGGACTGGAATGAAGTCGGAGGGGAAGGAGAAGAAGAAAGGGTCACGGGGGAATGTCGGCTTCGTGCTAGGAGTGAGAGAAGAGAAAGAATGAGTTCTGCAATAAATTTCAGCAAGTAATAGCGAATACTGTGTTCAAGATTTACAAGAGGGGGATGTATACTTGGAAAAGGCCGGGAGTTACGAGGAGACTTCAGTTATATTACATCATGGCAGACAGAGATTCAGAAATCACGTACTGGACTGTGAGGCGTACCTAGAAGCAGATATAGACTCAGATCATACATTTGTAGTGATGAAGAGCACACTGAAGTTTAAGAGACTAGTTAGGAAGAACCAGTGTGTAAAGAAGAGGGATACCGAAGCACTAAGGAATGAAGAGAGACACTTGAAGTTCTCTGAGACTAGGTACTTCGATAAGGAATAGCTCAGTAGGCAGTTCAGTTGAACAGGAATGCACACCTCTAAAAAGGGCAAGTGGAATGGGAATTCCACTGTTAAATTCAGAGAAGAGAGAGGATAGGGGGAAAGAGAACGTTGAGGGCCTCTGTGAGGGGGAAGACTTGTTTGAAAACGTTATACAAGAAGAAATAAAGTCGTTATAGAAGAAACTGGGACTCCAGTATTAGAATCAGAATTTAAAAGAGCTTTGGAAGACTTCAGCTCGAACAAGGCAGAAGGGATAGATAACATTCCATCAGAATTTCTAAAATCACTAGGAGCAAAGTATAATCAGTGCTGAAGATATTCATTTATATAGATAAAAAACTTTCTGTGGATTAATATTTTTTATAGTCTCCAGCCAGTATCATCATGCTCAATACCGATTCCTAATTTTCTATTTCCATTCCTCTAATTTTTCTCCAATTTATGCATCAGAAGGATGCAATCTTTTCTCTGCAGCTGACTGAAGATTTTTATCTGCTATGTGTCTTTTTATGGATCTTTATTATGACTATATGGAATATCACGGTTTTTTCAGGCTTGATCTAATGAATTTATTCATTGATCTTCTCTAGCTAACCTAATTTGGTTCCCAGATCGCAATATCTATAGTCAGGTAGATACATTTCAAAAGTTAATTTATTAATTAATATGTCAACTAATGTTTTTCCATAATTTTCATTCTGCTAGAAGGTGAGTGGCAAGTTATTAAAAAAACTATTGATAATAAAATCGCTAAATTTATTTGTTAACTTTTATGTTATGCCCACTATTTTATTACAATAATTTCTATTTCCAGCTAAAACTGCTAATCTATCGATTAGATCTGTGACATCATTCATCCAAATATATTTGTATGGTTTTTCTGTGTATTTTTCTACTAAGCCTTCACTTTTTTTCCAGGTGAAAAGTCTGAACTTGAAAGTGGTTGTCTTAATTTTGGAGATTATTCTTCACAAATTTCTTTTATCAAACTTTTATATATTTTTCCTTTAATTGATCTTATTTTATTTCGATTATTATCAGAATACAATGCTCCAGAATTGAATAGTATATCTGAATAATTTGATAAATCAGCACAATCAAATTTTTCACCCATACCATGGATACTAATGTGTCTTTTAGTTAACAGATTTATTAATTCATCTGTATCTTCATATTCTTTTCCACCAAATTAATTTATCTCTCTCAAATTTTACTGGTAAAATACCAATATATTTAAACATACCAACAGGTTTCAATTCAAAACCCTTCACTATGATTGATACATTTTAACATGTTTTCACTTATATTTATTTTTTAACATCATCCAATTTATCTCTATTCTTTTCATTAAATTTTATTTTTTTAATTTTTTTCTTCATATTTATTCATTGCAGTTTGTATTTCTGAGTCTCTTAATATGTATGGAAACTAGAAACTGTGGACTTTCATATTGCTTTAATTTTTCAAATTTATTAAGTGCAGCTTCTATTTCTAATTCACTTAATGTGTAGTCATACATTGCAGAGTTATCATCAGATCATTTGTCATATGGACTTTAGTATCCGGGTAATTTTCCATGATATGGAATCATGTGTTTTTCAACCTCTCCATGTTCTTCAATTGCTTTCAGAACATTAACACCTAATCCTTCAATTCCTTGTTTTACCTGCTAAGTCGCATAAATAGCAGGCTGATCTTCTTTTTCATATTTATCACATTCTGTTCTTGGTTGTTCATTCCATTTTTTAAATTCTTCTTTTCATTCTTCAATTTTTTCTATTTCGTTTGGCTTTTTAAGCAACCTCTGGGTCATATTTCGAAAATATTTACTAAGGATAAAAAATATTAATGAAATTTATTTTTAACATAAAAATAAGATTATGCATTGCGCTTTTACACTTATCAAAAAACTAGCAACCAAATGTATCTGGCCCACATTTAGCTTCTTTACTAGCTCGTGAATGACTAGTACAAGAACTATTTGGAAAGTGAGGTCCGATTGGTCAGAAAATGGAAACCACAGTGAACATCGAAAATTTTTATTTGCGACAGTTAGCTACACCTTCCAGCTACTTTTCTACACAGTCACTGCTCCGCCTGAGACATTTGTCGCAGGACTGTACCAACTTTCCAATACCCTCGTTGAAGAAAGCAGGTTCTTGTGTTTTCTGTTAGTTCTCTAAGCTGATCTGCAGTTTGCTGTCTGTGCCAAAATGTTGGTTCCCTCTGATTTTCATCTCTGCTCTTGTGAACCGCTGGTTATGAAGACAAGAGCGGGTTCTATGGTCGGTGACCAAACACTTCCCATCAAAAAGCCAGCAAGAGTACCCTCATTGCCCCTGCAGAGTGCGTCTGAGAATTGTTGTGAAGAAGCAAATGCATGATAGCTATGTTGTGTGGACTGCATGAAATCGGGTGAAATCTCTCACAGGAACTTATACTTGGCGGGAGACACTGTTTTCTAGGCATCTTTACGTGCACATTGTGCACACAGAACTAAAAAGAGCAACGTGACATGATCGATGGGCATACTGGAGACACGGCCATTACATCTGTGTAAAGCTTCATCGGATTTTCACTGTCGTTTCCATTTTGTTATCGATCGGACCTTACTTTTCGAATAGCCCTGGTATAATTTTGACCAATTTTTTCTAATTTTTTGTATTCTGTTATATAATCAAGAGCATCTGTAAATTCATTTATATGATCAGGTAATATACTATCATTATGGTCTAATAGATATGCAATATCATCTTTTAAAGTGATCGTTTAATAAAGATGCTAAACCAAATAAAAACAATCTGTTCGTCTATGTCTACCTCTAGTAAAATATTCTGTAATTGCATCTTGATTTTCAAGAATAAAATCATCGAATACTACAACTGAATTATCCTGGCATTGATCTAGTGGTATAATTTCATCAATGTTTTCAATAAATATAGTACTCATCTCATTATTTTTATTTTTAACTGTTCTACACTTTTCTATAAATTCTTAATATTTCGGTTGAAATAACCTTTTTGAAATAATATGCAAGTGATTTATCTTATTTGAACTTAAGCATTCTGAAGCTGGAAAATAACTGTTAATCATTAATGATGTTTTTCCATGACCAGTTGGTCCTACTCATCAAATAGACTTCGATGAAATTCTTCCATGTTTCTATTTTGATTTCTTTTCTGGAGGGTTCCAAATGATTGGAAAAGAGCACAGATAGTCCCAGTCTTCAAGAAGGGTCGTCGAGCAGATGCGCAAAACTATAGACCTATATCTCTTACGTCGATCTCTTGTAGAATTTTAGAACATGTTTTTTGCTCTCGTATCATGTCATTTCTGGAAACCCAGAATCTACTATGTAGGAATCAACATGGATTCCGGAAACAGCGATCGTGTGAGACCCAACTCGCCTTATTTGTTCATGAGACACAGAAAATATTAGATACAGGCTCCCAGGTAGATGCTATTTTTCTTGACTTCCGGAAGGCGTCCGATACAGTTCCGCACTGTCGCCTGATAAACAAAGTAAAAGCCTACGGAATATCAGACCAGCTGTGTGGCTCGATTGAAGAGTTTTTAGCAAACAGAACACAGCATGTTGTTATCAATGGAGAGACGTCTACAGACGTTAAAGTAACCTCTGGCGTCCCACAGGGGAGTGTTATGGGACCATTGCTTTTCACAATATATATAAATGACTTAGTAGATAGTGTCGGAAGTTCCATGCGGCTTTTCGCGGATGATGCTGTAGTATACAGAGAAGTTGCTGCATTAGAAAATTGTAGCGAAATACAGGAAGATCTGCAGCGGATAGGCACTTGGTGCAGGGAGTGGCAACTGACCCTTAACATAGACAAATGTAATGTATTGCGAATACATAGAAAGAAGGATCCTTTATTGTATGATTATATGATAGCGGAACAAACACTGGTAGCAGTTACTTCTGCAAAATATCTGGGAGTATGCGTACGGAACGATTTGAAGTGGAATGATCATATAAAACTAATTGTTGGTAAGGCGGGTACCAGGTTGAGATTCATTGGGAGAGTGCTTAGAAAATGTAGTCCATCAACAAAGGAGGTGGCTTACAAAACACTCGTTCGACCTATACTTGAGTATTGCTCATCAGTGTGGGATCCGTACCAGGTCGGGGTGACGGAGGAGATAGAGAAGATCCAAAGAAGAGCGGCGCGTTTCGTCACTGGGTTATTTGGTAACCGTGATAGCGTTACGGAGATGTTTAATAAACTCAAGTGGCAGACTCTGCAAGAGAGGCGCTCTGCATCGCGGTGTAGCTTGCTCGCCAGGTTTCGAGAGGGTGCGTTTCTGGATGAGGTATCGAATATATTGCTTCCCCCTACTTATACTTCCCGAGGAGATCACGAATGTAAAATTAGAGAGATTAGAGCGCGCACGGAGGCTTTCAGACAGTCGTTCTTCCCGCGAACCATACGCGACTGGAACAGGAAAGGGAGGTAATGACAGTGGCACGTAAAGTGCCCTCCGCCACACACCGTTGGGTGGCTTGCGGAGTATCAATGTAGATGTAGATGTAGAATGCTTGTTTTTGGTACCCAATCAGTTTTCATTTCATTAAATAATTTTTTATTAATATCGAACGAGTCATCCATTTAAATTGAGTGGTAAGTCATCTGTTCTCAAAAGAAAGATTGACTGTAGCTACACAAAAAAGCTTTAATAATGTTGCACTCATTGGTTTTTATACAACATGTCTAGCTCCAAAGATTACATAGAAAAATAGTAAATATGTTGTGATGGAGAAACAACAGAAATTCCTTTTGGCCAGTACAGTTTGCAAAGCTTGGAATAATTTATTCACTCAAAAAACTTAATATACACACTATAGTAAATGAAATTTAAAAAAGAATTAGCATTGAGAGTGATACAAAAGATAGTATTGGGAGTATATAAGGTTTTAGTAGCCAAATTATTGAAGCTGATAAAAAATTGCTAATGATATTGCTAGAATTATTCCATTTGAGTTAATTTATATTAATTTTAATTTAACCGATGGAATGTTTGTGATGCAACTGATCATTTTCATTGAGAAACTAATATTATTGTTTCATTAAGCCTAATGTTGAATTTGGTGGACAACTAAATCATATGCCACATTATCCTCTATATATTCTTATTTTTGATATTATTCAGGATTTAGAAATTACCACAACTGATGAAAATGATAATTTAATTGATTTCAATGGAGCTTGTGTGACAGTTATTTTAGAAAGTGTCTTAATAAACTTTTATTGTTTAATAAATAATAAAAAATAGAGAGCTATTAGTTCTACTCATTCCCTAAGAACGAGGAAAGTAAAAATAATCTAAATACACCTAACAAGGATACTGATATTAATATAAATATTGATGGTAGATGGGTACATCCTTATCATGCTAAATTGTACATGACCTTCAGTATTACTGGAGCTGATGGTACAGATTATTGGACTTATGACAGAAAATCTATTAAAAATTATTTGATAATTATTTAGCAAAGCTACTTGATTTTTTAACTACAAGGAAAGTAAATAATGTTATGTCTAGAATGGAGCATCTTTTTATTTCATTATCAGTTTTGCTGTATTTCTCTACATCTCTTGATGATAAAATAAGAATGGAAGGACGCATTCTTAATAATGGTAAAGTAAAGAGTAAGAAAAATGAAGTGCCTTATGCACAGAATATGCTCAGTGGTTTCTTTAGGGATGATAAGGAAATCTTATGGGAAAGGAATCTTACCATAATTTTTACTTGGAGTTCCAGTGCTAGAGATTCTGTTCTTAGATGGGCAGACTATGGGTAGCGGTTTTTTAGGGGCGAAGGTCCTATCCAAAAATGCAATAACAATTCATTTATCTGCAAAAATAAAAAAGTTACAACAAAATAAAATTTCGCACACTTTAAACTTGGTATCTCTGGAAGATTCTGAGCCATATTGGTTTGAAAATCAGTCAACGGGTGGTGTTGACACACTCCACGATATCAACACGGTTATCTACCAATCGGTACAATCGTTATATAGATTTAAATACACTGGTGTAATAGAAAAGGTATACGAAATGTTTCAGTCCAAACCTGACTGACACGTTTCAAGATGCTTGGAACACTGGGACAATCCCCTTGCCCACAGTGTCGCATTAGCAATCGGTAAACTGAGGGATATGAGATACGAGTTGTAAGTCTCGAAGACAGCTGAGCCATAGATGGATCTGATTCCAAAGCTACGTCATTGTAAGTACACGAATATTTTACGATTACAGGCATTTCAGTAATGGCTGTCCGTGACTGTAGTTTAGAAGTTAAATTTATTTTTGCTAGTAATGCACTGCCTTCAGTCTTCAGTCCAATGTCTTCAATGATACAACTTCATTTTTAATACCTGAATGAACATATTTGTCAGTTACCTCTGTTTCAGTTTATTACCCAGCAATAAATCAATGACTCCTTCATTTGACTACGAAATGTTCACCTTCTGTATTTCGTGGCCAAATGAAAGTAAACACTAACAGTACTCCATTTGTACGTCAATCTCCTCAGAGTCTGTTTTTTCTTAAAACTGTGTCGTTCGTTCACTACTAGGTTATGAACTCAAACTGACGTAACGCTCAGAAAAGTTGATTTAGTCCTTGAAAATGGAGTCGTACTTCCTAAACTTGTCAGGTTTAAACAACACAATAAAATATTGTAACTGAATACTAATTAACAGCAAAAAATATTCTCAACCTACGAATCATTTGTCCAAAATCTTGCAATAAGGCTATATTCACCTATGCATTGGATAAATGTCCTTTCAAGTTCTTCTCTTTGTTTTCTCATTGTGTGCCATAAATGTTACCGTGATGACTTCGTATGTTAAGCACCACAGCTTTCTTTATATGCTGGTCCTAGAAGTGTGTAATTGTATGCTGATTCATTTGCTGATTTTTAATACATACGTACACACACACACACACACACACACACACACACACACACACATATATATATATATATATATATATATATATATATATATATATATATGCATTACCACTGGTTACCAGAACTCCTGAAGATAGACGTTGACTGTGGGTACTGTATCACAGACGAAGTCCCTCTGACTGTTCAGAGATATCACCAAACCCACCCATAGATGTATACAACCATGCATGAGCACGCCTATTAGATGGAGGGGGCCCGAGAGCTGATCAGTTCCAGTCATTCCACCAGGAGGGAGGCACACGGCTCGTATCGTCTGTAGTTCAACCAGGCCTAGACGGTCAATACCGCGGTTCGATCGCGTCCGCATTGTTACTTTGTGCCATGAACGGCTCTCAACAAGGGAAATGTCCAGGAAGGGCTCTCAACAAGGGAAGTGTCCAGGGGTCTCGGAGTGATCCAAAGCGATGTTGTTCGGAGATGTAGGAGATACAGGGAGGCAGGAACTGCCGATGACATGCTACTACTGCAGTGGCTGACCGCTACCTATGGATTATGGCTCGGAAGATCCCTGACAGCAACGCCAACATGTTGAATAATGCTTTTCCTGCAGCCACAGGACGTCGTGTTACGTTTCAAACTGTGCGAAATAGGCTGCATGATGCGCAACTTCACTCCCGACGTCCATGGCGAGGTCCATCTTTGCAACCACGACACCACGCAGCGCGGTACAGATGGGCCCAACAACATGCCGAATGGACCGCTCAGGATTAGCATCACATTCTCCTCACTGATGAATGTCGCATATGCCTTCAACCAGACAATCGCCGGAGACGTGTTTGGAGACAACCCAGTCAAGCTAAACGCCTTAGACACACTGTCCAGCGAGTGCAGTAAGGTGGAGGTTCCCTGCTGTTTTGGGGTGACATTATGTGGGGCCAGTGTACTCCGCTGGCTGTCATGGAAGGCGCCGCAACGGCTATGCGATACGTGAATGCCATCCTCCGACCGATAGTGCAACCATATCGGCAGCGTATTGGCGAGGCATTCGTCTTCACGGACGACAATTCACGCCTCCATCGTGCATATCTTGTGAATGACTTCCTTCGGGATAATGACATCGCTCGACTAGAGTGGCTAGCATGTTCTCCAGGCATGGATCCTATCGAACATGCCTGGGATAGATTGAAAAGGGCTGCTTATGGACGACGTGACACAACAACCACTCTGAGGAATCTCCTCTGAATCGCCGTTGAGAACTGAGACAATCTGGACCAACAGTGCCGAAGTGATGCAAAATTTTATTATATATATATACATATATATAGAGTGAGCCACTAGCTATGGCCATCTAGAACAACTCCAGAAGTATGATAGTAGCTGAAAAGATTGTGGGAAAATGTTGTATGGGACAACGGGGGCCACAATATGACGTTGGTTTTTTGTTGCTAGTTGGTGTCGCATCAGAGATATGAAGGTCAACTTTGTTTTTAAATGTAGTGCTGTAGTTTTGTACTTATTTTCTGGTAGCGGCTATCGAGACGAATCCAGTGATGTGTAATAGTAAGGTCTTTGAAGGTCAACGAAGGTCACATAGGTGGCATGAACGTCCATTTACACAAGGTGTTAGAAATGATGATCATTGGTATCAGTTCAGTGGTGCAATCTTTTTATCTTGGATTGAGTGGTATTCCTTATCACTTATCACTTCGGCACTTATCGAAGTACATGCTCTGACAATTCTCTCTCGTATATCGTGCAAATAGTAAATATTCGCCGAATACGGCGTATCCATCTCACGTGCTATTGACATGTAAGCAACGTTCGACGGTTTCGCAATACAACACTAATAGGAACGGTAAGACTAGTATCATCGAATCAAGCGAATGAGAATGACGTATTCCTTCGAAGAACAAGTTGATATACTTCTCATTTACCGAGAATGCCAACGAAGTTCGGTGAGAGGTAGAGATTTATACGCTGAAAGATATCCTCAATGTACTCACACCACACGTCGTACATTTAAATATGTGTGTGGTAAATTGAGAACAACTGGATTTTAACGCATCGGAAACATATCCGGCAAAGGAAAGTTACTAACAAAGAAACGGAAATTGGTACTCTTGTCACCGTGGTTCGAGACCCTGGTGTTAATTCGCGTCAAATCGCAAAGGAATCCTGCATGAAGCAGAGTAGTGTTGTTCGTGTTCTGCTTCGCCATAAATATCATCCTTACAATAATAGTATCCATCAAGAATTAACGCTTGGCGATGGGCTCAACTTCAGATTCAGAGGGACGACTCATTTATTAGTTTGATTTTGTTTACTGACGAGGCTACATTTACGAACCACGGATTTGCGTAACGTGCATTATTGGGCAACTGAAAATCCCTGTTGGCTGCTGCAAGTTGCATACCAAACCGCGGTCAATGAATGTATGATATGGGATTCTGGACGATCGAATTATAGGCCCCTATTTCATCGAAGGAAATGGTAGGAAGTGCACCACATTCCTGAAAGAAACATTAGGTCTGTTACTGGAATAAATACCTTTAGGAACAAGGAACAGAATGTGGTATTAACACAATGGGTGTCCGGCACATTTTTCGCGGATGGCTAGAAATAAGTTGCAGAGAGAATTCCCAAATCGTTGGATTGGACACGGAGGAGGTGTTATCCGTGGCCGGCTCCTTCTCCCGTCTTGACGCCTCTGGATTTTTTCTTGTGGGGGTTCGTAAAAGACACTGTTTATACAGACGTTCCAACTACACCTGAAGATAGGCGAGAGAGAATTGTCAGAGCATGTGCTTCGGCAAGTGCGGATGTGATAACGAATAGCGCTCAATCCGTGATAAGCAGATTGCAGCACTGCAGTGATACCAATGGTCATCACTTCGAACACCTTCAAAGACCTCACTGTTACACTCAACGGATTCGTCTCGATAGCCAGTATCAGAAAATAAGTACCAAACTACACTCCTGGAAATTGAAATAAGAACACCGTGAATTCATTGTCCCAGGAAGGGGAAACTTTATTGACACATTCCTGGGGTCAGATACATCACATGATCACACTGACAGAACCACAGGCACATAGACACAGGCAACAGAGCATGCACAATGTCGGCACTAGTACAGTGTATATCCACCTTTCGCAGCAATGCAGGCTGCTATTCTCCCATGGAGACGATCGTAGAGATGCTGGATGTAGTCCTGTGGAACGGCTTGCCATGCCATTTCCACCTGGCGCCTCAGTTGGACCAGCGTTCGTGCTGGACATGCAGACCGCGTGAGACGACGCTTCATCCAGTCCCAAACATGCTCAATGGGGGACAGATCCGGAGATCTTGCTGGCCAGGGTAGTTGACTTACACCTTCTACAGCACGTTGGGTGGCACGGGATACATGCGGACGTGCATTGTCCTGTTGGAACAGCAAGTTCCCTTGCCGGTCTAGGAATGGTAGAACGATGGGTTCGATGACGGTTTGGATGTACCGTGCACTATTCAGTGTCCCCTCGACGATCACCAGTGGTGTACGGCCAGTGTAGGAGATCGCTCCCCACACCATGATGCCGGGTGTTGGCCCTGTGTGCCTCGGTCGTATGCAGTCCTGATTGTGGCGCTCACCTGCACGGCGCCAAACACGCATACGACCATCATTGGCACCAAGGCAGAAGCGACTCTCATCGCTGAAGACGACACGTCTCCATTCGTCCCTCCATTCACGCCTGTCGCGACACCACTGGAGGCGGGCTGCACGATGTTGGGGCGTGAGCGGAAGACGGCCTAACGGTGTGCGGGACCGTAGCCCAGCTTCATGGAGACGGTTGCGAATGGTCCTCGCCGATACCCCAGGAGCAACAGTGTCCCTAATTTGCTGGGAAGTGGCGGTGCGGTCCCCTACGGCACTGCGTAGGATCCTACGGTCTTGGCGTGCATCCGTGCGTCGCTGCGGTCCGGTCCCAGGTCGACGGGCACGTGCACCTTCCGCCGACCACTGGCGACAACATCGATGTACTGTGGAGACCTCACGCCCCACGTGTTGAGCAATTCGGCGGTACGTCCACCCGGCCTCCCGCATGCCCACTATACGCCCTCGCTCAAAGTCCGTCAACTGCACATACGGTTCACGTCCACGCTGTCGCGGCATGCTACCAGTGTTAAAGACTGCGATGGAGCTCCGTATGCGACGGCAAACTGGCTGACACTGACGGCGGCGGTGCACAACTGCTGCGCAGCTAGCGCCATTCGACGGCCAACACCGCGGTTCCTGGTGTGTCCGCTGTGCCGTGCGTGTGATCATTGCTTGTACAGCCCTCTCGCAGTGTCCGGAGCAAGTATGGTGGGTCTGACACACCGGTGTCAATGAGTTCTTTTTTCCATTTCCAGGAGTGTATATCATCCCATTTAAAAAAAAAAAAAACAAAGTTGACCTTCATATCTCTGAAGCGATCCCACCTAGCAACAAAAAACCAACGTCATATTATGGGGCCCGTTGTCCCATGCAACTTTTGTCCCACATACTTTTCAGCTCCCATCATACTTTCGGAGTTATTCTTGGTGGCAATAGTTACTGACTCACCCTATTGATCCATATTTTTACCTGCGGGGTTGTGTCTTTCCTTGGTCTACGATCTCGTCTTGCTTGTCTTTCCCCATCTTCGCAGTGGTCTGCCGCCTGCGGCACAGCCCTGCCCTTCGTGGCGTGTGTCGTGGCCCGCGCCTCTGCCTCAGAGGTCGGCCGAGCTGTATAGTGTGTACCAGTTGAAGCTCTTTGCTGGCCTTCTTATTTGGCAACTTCTTCCTGAAATGAAGGTGGTATTTTGATTTAATGCTAACTAGCCTCTGCTTCATTCGTGACCTGCTTTCAGAAGCAAGCTTTTGTGCGCGCCATTCCTTTCCTATTTCGAAGAGATTAGGTTCAATTTCTTCTGAATTTTCGGACTTTTCTGTCGATGATCCTATTTCTGAAATTGAATTTTATATTGATTATTATTGTACAGGAGCAATGAGCGTTTCCTGCTGTGACTCGTTTGTGAATGTTATGAACGTTCTTTTTTCAAAAAACATGTTCAAATGTGTGTGAAATCTTATGGGACTTAACTGCTAAGGTCATCAGTCCGTAAGCCTAAATTATCCTAAGGACAAACACACACACATCCATGCCCGAGGGAGGACTCGAATCTCCGCCGGGACCAGCCGCACAGTCCATGACTGCAGCGCCTCTGACCGCTCGGCTAATCCCGCACGGCGTTTTTTTTTTTCGGTCTTTCTGCAGTTTCTTTTGCCGTATCGCTATTGACGGATTATTCTCAACCGGTATAAATCCTGCCTTGGTTACCGTAATCTTTCTTTATATTATTTCCAGTAACTTTGTTAATGTAGTTATAAATTTACTAGAATTCAAAACGACACCTTTTCTGGGATGGCTCTTTGATCTGGTGGTTGAGTACTTTGCTGTCTCTTCTGTTTGACGGTTTTCCTCAGTATCATTTAAGGTACTTTTGCTATCGTGGCATTTTGAGCTTTCTCTTTATGTGTGCAAGGGTTGGACAAAAATATGGAAACACTGCGGGAAATGCATTATTGAACGTAAATGTAGATGCTATTCAAGCCTGCAGCTTAAGCTGTTGTATTTGACCACGAACAGAACCTGTGCAAAGTCCTCAATACGTTCCAAGTGTCAGTTGTGGTCAGAAAGGGTTCTGTGTAGTTGTCGGTGCATTATGTCAGAGCTAAGTGAAATCAAACTTGCCCAAATTGTTGGTGCTCGTAAGGTGGGGGCTACCGTAACCAAGGTAGCCGAAGGGTTTGGTGTTTCAAGAGGGAACGCACGAAGATTTATACCGCATACCGGAAAGCAGAGAGACCTCAACCGCTAAGTCTTAACGTGGACGAAAGCGTGTGTTGAGTGATTGTTATCGACGGTCATTAAAGAGGATTGTGGCGAAAAATAAGAGGACAGCAGCTGCAGAAGTTACTGCAGAACTGAATGTCGCACTCACGAACTCAGCCAGCACCAAAACAACACGAAGGGAGCTCCATAAGAAGGAAATCAAAGGGCGAGATGGAATTCCAAAATCACTCATCGGTAACGGAAGTGCCAGTAACAGAAAAACGTGGTGCCGAAGCCATGAAACCTGGACTATGGAGCAATGGAAGATTGTCATTTGGTCAGATGAGTTTTATTTCCCAGTGTTTCCAACTTCGGGCCGAATGTACGTCCCAAGAGTGAAACATGGCAGGGGTTTGGTGATTATTTGGGCAGCCATATCGTGGTATTCCAAGGGTCCCATGATTATTTTTCAATGCCCCATTAATGCCAAGGATTATGTGACCATTTTGGCTGATCAGGTCCATCCCATTGAACATTTTTATGTTTCCTAATGACGATGCTTTATTCCAAGACAATACCAGTACATACGGCTCGCATAGTCCAGGACTGGGTTTTGTGAGCACAAGGATGAACTGTCGCATCTCCCCTGGCCATCACAGTTACAATATCATAGTATTATTAAGCCTTAGTGATCTACTTTGAAAAGAAGGGTGCGTGATCACTATCCACCTACATCATCGTTACTTGAACTTGCCACTATTTTGTAGGAAGATTTATATGAGATTCCCTTGAAAGCTGTACAGGACCCGTATTTATCCATTCCGAGATGAGTGAAAGCTGTTTTGAACGCCAACGGGTTTTCCTGCGCCGTATTAGTCATAGTAATGTGTTGTGTTTTTGATGTTTTCATATTTTTGGCAGCTCCTGTGTTTGTTAGTGTTTTTGGCAGGACATCAGTGCCCTACGGCATGGTAGCCATCTCTGTCCCATTTTGAGTAGGGTTGTTGGAAATGTAGTTGTCTGAGAGTCCTGTACGATGAAGATCGTTAATCCTGCAGTCACGCCACTGAAACTACACTTTAACACTATGGAAATGTGGAAACGGTTTGATGTGGTTTAGTGCTAGCGATGTATGGCTAGGTTATGAAAATGTACCTGAGATCAGAGGCGACGCGACAAAGTCAGTAGCTACCTGGTTGAATCACCTTCTCCCTGAACCCGTGGGTCAGCATACCTGGGAATTGTTATGGTTCGTGGCCGCCTTCACACACTTCTGCGACGATTATTACCTGCCGTGAAAGTCGAGGTCACTAACGAACGTCTTTTTGGTGACGCTCGACTCATAAAAATGTGTGTGAAATCTTATGGGACTTAACTGCTAAGGTCATCAGTCCCTAAGCTTACACATTACTTAACCTAAATTATCCAAAGGAGGATACACACCCATGCCCGAGGGAGGACTCGAACCTCCGCCAGGACCGGCCGCACAGTACATGACTGCAGCGCCTGAGACCGATCGGCTAATGCCGCGCGGCTCTCGACTCATAGAAACGCTGATTTGGTTCCCGGTGGTGGATGAAATTTTTACTAATATTTTGGCCGACAAGGAGAGGAGAAGTGGTGTCGTAAAGTTCCTGATCACCAGACTATGTGCCAATCATCAATTTCCAAACCTTTCTGCAGTGTCTCATGAATTGAGGGCATGTGCCACTCTTGATGGTGATCTGAGAGTCACGTAGGAGCCTTACGCCCGGTGGTTCTATTCGCTATTAGTAGTTAAAGTGCCTCCTTTCTCGCATCAACATCACGATACAACACAAGCATAACATCAAATTATACACACATCCATTATATTCATCTAAATTCAACAAATATACATACAACACACACCTCACATATCTGCAGTGGAAGAAAACCGTTTAAAGACTGTAGTCGTGAAGGCGTAAGAAGATCTCTGAGAACTCGCAATTATGAAGCGAAAACTGCTGCAGGTAAAAGCAACAGCCTCTGTAGAGATGAGGCAACACTGAAGCGTTGCCATGGAGACGTTTACAAAATCACGTTAGGCTACTGCTACATGTTACGCAATCGAAACCAGCCCACTGCAACTATCACGGATCAACTTAATGAGATGACAAAACTCATGAGATACTTCCTAACATCATGTTGGACCACCTTCACCCCGGCGTAGAGCAGACATGGACTCAACATATCGTTGGAAGTCCCCTGCAGAAATACGGAGCCACGCTAACTCTACAGCCGTCCTTAATTGCGACAATGTTGCCGCTGCAGGATTTAGTACACGAACTCACCTCTCGATTATTTCGGATAAATATTCGATGGGATTCATGTCGGGGGATCTGAGTGGTGGAACCATTCTCTCGAATTGTCCAGAATGTTCTTCAAATCAATTGCGAACAATTGTGGCCCAGTAATATGGCGCATTGTTATCCATAAAAATTCCATCGTTGTATGGGAACACAAAGTCCACGAATGACGGAAAATGGTCTCAAGTACCCAAACAAAGCCATTTCCAGTCAATGATTAGTTCAGTTGGGCCAGAGGACCCAATCCATTCCATGTAAACGCTGCCCTCACCACTATGGAACCACCACCAGCTTGCACAGTGCCTCGTTGACAACCTGGACCCGTGGCTTCGTGGGGTGTGCGCAACACTCGAACCCTACCATCAGATCTTACCAATTAAACTGAGACTCATCTGAGCAGGCCGCGGTTTTCCAGTTGTCTAGGTTCTAACCGATATCGTCACGAGCCCCGGAGAGGCGCAGCAAGCGATGTCGTGCACTTAGCAGAAGCACTCGCGCCGGTCATCTGCTACCATAGACCATTAACGCCAGATTTCGCCGCACTGTCCTAATGGATACGTTCGTCGTACCTCCATCATTGACTTCTGCGGTTATTTCATGCAGTGTTCCTTGTATCGTAGCACTGACTACTCTTTGTAAACGCCTCTACCCTCGGTTGTTCAATGAAGGCCGTCGAACACTGTCTTGTCCACGTTGAGAGACGATGCCCAGAGACGATTCTCGGCACACTCTTAACACTGTGTATCTAGAAGTATTGAATTCCCTAACAATTTCCGAAATGGAATGTCCATGCGTCTAACTCCAAGCGCCACTCCGCGTACAAAGTAGGTTAATTCCTGTCGCGCGGCCCTAATCACGCCGGAAACGTTTTCACTTGAATCACCTGAGTACACATGACAGCTCAGCCTATGTCCTGCCCTTCTATACCTTGTCTGCGAGATAGTACAGCCATCTGTATGTGCGCACATCGCTATGCCGTGAGTTGCGTCACCTCAGTGTAAGCCGACTTAACTACAGGTGGCAGAACCCCTTGGCGTCTCCCAGTCAACACTGCTACACGACTTTACTTTATCATCGGGCGTAAGATAAATCATATACTCGTCAATGCAGCGAACCCACCGCCTTCGTTCCAGGATGTATTCTAAGCTCTCCCTTATCTGTCTGCTTGGCTCACCACGGTGCCTGAAGGTTTGTACTGCTGCTCAAAAAACGCCTAGAGGTCATATGAGTCGTGTGGAGACAGTTGTGTGCTGTATTGGTGGACACAGCTTTCAAAATTGCCTCCAATGAAGTAGCGTGCAGCTCTGTTGCTCTCTTTTATTGGTATCTATGAGCTTTAATTTGTAGGTAGCGTTCACAACAAGTATTGGTGACTGCAGGCGATAGTTACTGGGCGGATCTTCCATGTTTTGTGTCTCACGATAGCATGTGAATGCTCGAATGGCGTCTAGGTGGTGAACGCAAATTCCGTATGCACCTTCCTTTCTGACACCCCTTCTTCCCCTTAACTGATAATGCTCACACTGGCTGAGCTTGAAACGACAGTTTGAGGTGTGCTGACAGACCAAACAGTGTACACAAGGGGCAGTGTGCTGCGTTCACCTCTGGAGATACAGGGCTGCACTGAGATGGTTCTCTTTTCCCTCCATCACACAGATGGCTCCACGTAGCGGTTCCAAGTAAAAAAGCACAAACTATGCAAGTAATGTGGGTAGTGCAAAACATTTTTAGTGAATATTGCGTTGACGCAAAAGACGAAGGAGACATGGAAAAGTTTCTGCATAACACTGAAATCGAGTTTTAATTTTTTTCCTTTTTCAGCCAAAATGCATTCATTTTTGTGTGTAGCTCAGTTTAGGTTAAGTTAGTTTCTATACGTTGTTGTGGAGAACAGATGAAATGTGATTCTGGAAGATATTCAAATCCCTCTACTTTAACTGCTGAACTCATTCATTGGACCCTAAAAGTTTTTCAACCACAGTTTCCTTAGATTTGGGATTGACGGTCAAAGTAGTTCCATACTCATGGACTGATTGTGCTGGAGCAGACAGGGAAATCCAGCAAGCTGCTCAAGGTAAGGGCCTAGTGGAGGGAGTTTGCCATTGCTTCCTCTGACCTCTTATGAAGTCTCAAGCATGTATATATGTCGTGTGGATGGCCGTGATTAGTGCTGGTATACATTAGTGTTGGGTATGTGTTGTCATGGATCAAAGGGAAGGGGACTGTGGTACGTAGCCCACTCCTCCTAAATAGCATCCAGCGAGCAAGTCACCATTAACAGTGCTATGTGCCCTCACTTCACGAACTGCTGAGTGGTCTGAATTGAATTCAGGACATTAGTGCAAGGACTGCTGATCAGGGACTTTGCGCCTCAACCTCTTCAACCTGTGCTGGGCAAGTACCAGCAGCAAAAATGTTTCACCTTCAATATTGGAACTGGCTTACTTCCCAGTCGAGAGTCACTGGGCCATCGTGCGTTAGCGACCTCGGCTATGATGGCGGTCAGACTTGGGATTAGACGAAGGAAATAAGTTGCGTGGTCCCAGAGGAGGTTCAAGTCCTCCCTTGGGCATTGGTGTGTGTGTTTGTCCATAGGATAATTTAGGTCAAGTAGTGCGTAAACTTAGGGACTGATGACCTTAGCAGTTAAGTCCCATAAGATTTCACACACATTTGAACATTTTTGAAATAAGTTGCGAAATCTGCTGAATATGGTGGACGTCGTGACAGTCTGTATTTGATGTCCCACAGTTTCCTTGTTCCTAAAGTGACCTTGTAGGCAAGGGGATGGCCCTGGTGTTTTGTATCTATTCAAGCACCTTGAAACATGTCAATCAGGTTGGGACCGATACATTTCATAAGCCACTGCTATTACACCAATTTATTTAATGGTTGTACCAGGTGGTACGCATAATTGTTGACTTCGTGGAATATATCGATGACTGCAAAGATCGAGTCATTAACAAGCAACTCAGTTCATTTTCCAGTCTGTATATTTAGCTGTATATCCTCTATTGAATGCATTATATGGCCAAGTGGTGTCGTAGGTAAACCACATCACACAGGAGGAAAAGCCGGTCGCGGGCAGTGGCTGAGTCCCTAGGGAGTAGAGGCTACTTCGAAAGGAAGGGCCGCTACACGCAAGGGGTATTGGTCCAAATGCTCGGCAGCAGGTAGGGTGTGCCGTTCGTGCAGTGTTATCTGCTGCAGCTGCAGCAGTACGTGTTCAAGTAAAATTCTTCAGAACTGCAGCTCCAGCAGTGCGTGGTTGTCTGAGGGACAATGACGCGTGTCTGGGCCATTGCAAAATAAGTTGTTTTACTGCTCAGAGTCTCTGCTCAAAGGGCATCCTAGCGTCGTGTTTTTCGACAATCGGCCTTCCAAGAAAACTGGAAAATTTGGGCTGGTTGAGAGATAGCCTTCTCGTTGCAGAAGTCATCATCAAAAACTTTTTCTTCTTCTACTTATGAGGCAGGTTTGGCAACATCTGGATGCTACTCCACAACGACTGCTAATTTCTCTCTCTTGTAACATGGGAAAGAAGCTCATTGGTCGGCTTTAAAGAATATCAGCTACAGGGGTTGGACCAAAGTATGGAAACATCACGAAAAACGCATTCTTGAATATGAGTGCAGAAGCCTGGCTAGCCAAGACTTCAGGTTGCGTTGTTGTATTTGATCTCAGGCGGTACCTTTGCAATGTCCTCAACACATTGCAAGTGTCGGAACTAAGTGAATTCGAACTTTGGCAAGTTCTTGGTGCTCATACACAGTGTTTCTCAGTCCATTTAGGACTGAGAGTATGAAATTCCAAATTTCAATGCTATCTCGTGGCGAGTTGTGGCATTACGAACTTTGGAGTTTCGACAACAGCCGTCTAGAAGGTTAAAGTACTGGCTTCACTGCAGCAGGCGTTCTGACAGCAAATGTAATAGAAATGTTTGATACATATCGGAAAATTGCGGTGGAACATCGTTCGTGGGCGAGAATTCGACCCGAATACCGAGATGCAGGCTCCTGGTCGCTCCTGGATGACAATGACCCAGCCAGCAAATGAATCATAGTCCTGGATCACCCACCGGATTTGGCTACAGCCGTCCTCTTGTTCCCCGAACTGCAACTCAAAATGAAAGGACACAATTACGATGCTACAGAGGACTTCTACGAAAATTGTACTGCAGTGCTAAATGCGCTTTCAAAGAAAGAACTAAAGTGTCTGTTTCAAAACACTTTTAAAACGATTTTAGCTGTGTATTGATTCAGGAGGAGACTTTTCGTAGCCACAGTCCTAACGGAACTAGGACACACTGTGTTTGATGAGTGATTTGGTAACTAAGGTGGCCCAAGTATTTGGTCTTTGTAAAGGCATTATATTCAAAATATATACTGCGTGTAGCGAAAGCAGAAAAACGTGAGTTGTTAAGCCACAACGCGGATGAAATGGTGTGTTAAGTGATCGTGGCTTAAAATAAGAGAACAGCAGCTGCAAAAGTCACTGGAGAGCTGAAAGTCGCCCTTGCGAATCCTGTCAGCACCAAAAGAACACGAAGGGAGCTCCAGAAGCAGGTAACTGCTGGGTCAGCTGGAATTCCAAAATCACTCGTTCGTAAATCAAAATCCTGTAACAGGAAAACGTGGTGCCGAAGCCATAGAACCTGGACTATAAAGCACTGGAAGAATGTCATTGGTCGGATGTGTCTTGTTTCCCGTTGTTTCCAACTTCTGGCCGAGTTTACGACCCAAGAGTGAAACATGGCAGGGGTCTGGTGATTTTGGCAGCCAAATCATGGTATTCCATGGGCCCCATGGTTATTCTGTGAGATAGCATTACTGCCAAGGATTATGTGACCGTTTTGCCTGAGCAAGTCCATCTGATAGTACATTGTTTGTTCCCCAACGGTGATGCTGTGCTGCAAGACCACTGGGCTCTTGTTCACACAGCTCGCATCATTCAGGACTGGTCTGCATGCATGAGAACGAATTGTCGAATCTACCAAGGCCACCACAGTCATCACATTTCAATATTACTGAGACTTTACTTTGGAGAGAAGTGTGCAGGAGCACTATCCACGTCCATCGTCGTTACTTGAACTTCCCACTGTTCTGCAGGAAGAATGATGCAAGGTTCCTTGAAAACCATACAGAACCCGTATTTATCCATTCTGACGTGATTGGAAGTTGCTCTGAATTGACAACTGTTTGCCTACATCATATTAGGCATAGTGATGTGTTGTATTTTTAGTGTCTCCATATTTTTGCCCACCCTCTGTAGGTAGGAATTGTAACTCTGGGTGTCAAAATTTCGTTTGTGAGAAGGCAGGTAGCTGCTAGATCGGATACTGGAGTGCAGTTTAGAAAAATCCTATCGGTTAATCAATGGCTGAGCCTTTCTCGCTGGTGGAAGCTGATTTGCGCATATTTTGTGCAGACCAGAGAGGAATAATAGAGTCTTTGAGGACTGTGGACAGGGACACAGAAGGGGACACCCCCGCTCGAGGCACGGAGAATAATGGTAGAGATCGGAAGAAGACAGACTTGACGTGGAGCCTGAACCATGTGGCGAGGTCGATACCTCGTACCTGGTGAACTTGAGCACCACCTCTTGGTATCTGGGCAGCTAGCGCTCTCTAGCGAAGGAAAGGTGGGGGTGACAATCGGGCCAAGGGTTGGGGAGAGTCTTAGAGAGGGCGGTGCACGAGGCGGAGCCTACTTGCTTTGGGTTAGCGTGACCAGCTTACCCGGTGTGCGCATGCCCCAGCAGCGGGCACCGTGTGTTGGCGCTGGTGGTATGGAGCTCTATGGCAGTTATAGCAGCTTGCCAGCAGTTACTAGTGTATTCCGACCGGACCATCTGATGAGTAGCTTGGCTGGAGATTTGCCCAGTTTGATTGCCATGCTTGATCGATGATAGAGATTGGGATTTGCTCCCTGCCGCCGTTGGATAAGCAGCTGCCAGCAGAAAGCCGTATACTCCTAGCTCACTTATTTGTTACATAGTTTAATTCTTAATTTCTTTGCGTGTTTTTGGTACTTACATTGTTTAATTCATAAATTTCGGGCGTATTATAGTATTTGAGACTTGTAGCATCGCGGTTTAGTACCTGAATAGTGTAAAATCGCGTAGTCTCCTTCCGCCGCCGAGCAGTGTGTCAGCAGTGCGCAAGTAGCAGCATTACTGCATTTACTAGGCAATCTTGTATTTTAATAACCGTTTAAATTTTGTGTCGATTTGTTTGTGCTCTCTGTAGATTAGGGCAGACGTTCTTTGCACATCAGTTTTTAGCATGGATAGGGACTGCAACTGCTGTGTTCGGATGTGGACTGAGTTGGCATCCCTTCGCTCCCAGCTTCAGGCAGTGTTGGCTTCGGTCACACAGCTGGAGGCTGTTGCCAATGGGCATCACTGTGGGGGTCCGGATGGGGGTTTGTCGGGGACGCCCACCTCGTCCCACGCATCCCCCGATCGGACTACGACTGTGGCTGCCCGGGATACTGCCCACATTGAGGCTGATCCCTCACCTGTGGTAGAGTGGGAGGTCGTCTCGAGGTGTGGCAGGGGGCGAAAGACATTCCGGAGGGCTGAACGGAAGGCCTCTCCAGTTTGTCTGACGAACCGGTTTCAGGCTCTGTCTCAGGCTGATACTGATCTTCGGCCGGACATGACTGCTTGTCCTGTTCCAAAGGTTGCCCCTCAGTCTGCAAGATCCGGGTGGTCGCAGAGGGTGGGCTTACTGGTAGTTGGGAGCTCCAACGTCAGGCGCGTAATGGGGCCCCTTAGGGATATGGCAGCAAGAGAGGGGAAGAAAACCAATGCGCACTCCGTGTGCATACCGGGGGGAGTCATTCCAGATGTGGAAAGGGTCCTTCCGGATGCCATGAAGGGTACAGGGTGCACCCATCTGCAAGTGGTCGCTCATGTCGGCACCAATGATGTGCGTCGCTACGGATCGGAGGAAATCCTCTCTGGCTTCCAGCGGCTATCTGATTTGGTGAAGACTGACAGTCTCGCTAGCGGGATGAAAGCAGAGCTCACCATCTGGAGCATCGTCGACAGGACTGACTGCGGACCTTTGGTACAGAGCCGAGTGGAGGGTCTGAATCAGAGGCTGAGACAGTTCTGCGACCATGTGGGCTGCAGATTCCTCGACTTGCGCCATAGGGTGGTGGGGTTTCGTGTTCCGCTGGATAGGCCAGAGTCCACTACACGCAGCAAGCGGCTACACGGGTAGCAGGGGTTGTGTGGCGTGGACTGGGCGGCTTTTTAGGTTAGATGGCCTCGGGCAAGTACAGAAAGGGCAACAGCCTCAAAGGGTGCGGGGCAAAGTCAGGACATGCGGGACCAAGCAGCAATCGGTATTGTAATTGTAAACTGTCGAAGCTGCATTGGTAAAGTACCGGAACTTCAAGCGCTGATAGAAAGCACCGAAGCTGAAATCGTTATAGGTACAGAAAGCTGGCTGAAGCCAGAGATAAATTCTGCTGAAATTTTTACAAAGGCACAGACGGTGTTCAGTAAGGATAGATTGCATGCAACCGGTGGTGGCATGTTTGTCGCTGTTAGTAGTAGTTTATCCTGTAGTGAAGTAGAAGTGGATAGTTCCTGTGAATAATTATGGGTGGAGGTTACACTCAACAACCGAGCTAGGTTAATAGTTGGCTCCTTTTACCGACCTCCCGACTCAGTAGCATTAGTGGCAGAACAACTGAGAGAAAATTTGGAATACATTTCACATAAGTTTTCTCAGCATGGTATAGTCTTAGGTGGAGATTTCAATTTACCAGATATAGACTGGGACACTCAGATGTTTAGGACAGGTGGCAGGGACAGAGCATCGAGTGACATTATACTGAGTGCACTACCCGAACACTACCTTAAGCAATTAAACAGAGAACCGACTCGTGGAGATAACATCTTGGACCTACTGATAACAAACAGACCCGAACTTTTCGACTCTGTAAGTGCAGAACAGGGAATCAGTGATCATAAGGCCGTTGTAGCATCCCTGAATATGGAAGTTAATAGGAATATTAAAAAAGGGAGGAAGGTTTATCTGTTTAGCAAGAGTAATAGAAGGTAGATTTCAGACTACCTAACAGATCAAAACGAAAATTTCTGTTCCGACACTGACAATGTTGAGTGCTTATGGAAAAAGTTCAAGGCAATCGTAAAATGCGTTTTAGACAGGTACGTGCCGAGTAAAACTGTGAGGGACGGGAAAAACCCACCGTGGCTCAACAACAAAGTTAGGAAACTACTGCGAAAGCAAAGAGAGCTTCACTCCAAGTTTAAACGCAGCCAAAACCTCTCAGACAAACAGAAGTTAACGATGTCAAAGTTAGCGTAAGGAGGGCTATGCGTGAAGCGTTCAGTGAATTCGAAAGTAAAATTCTATGTACCGACTTGACAGAAAATCCTAGGAAGTTCTGGTGTTACGTTAAATCAGTAAGTGGCTCGAAACAGCATATCCAGACACTCCGGGATGATGATGGCATTGAAATAGAGGATGACACGCGTAAAGCTGAAATACTAAACACCTTTTTCCAAAGCTGTTTCACAGAGGAAGACCGCACTGCAGTTCCTTCTCTAAATCCTCGCACAAACGAAAAAATGGCTGACATCCTCAACAGAGGAAAGTCCACTGGACCTGACGGGATACCAATTCGATTCTACACAGAGTACGCGAAAGAACTTGGCCCCCTTCTAACAGTCGTGTACCGCAAGTCTCTAGAGGAACGGAAGGTTCCAAATGATTGGAAAAGAGCACAGGTCGTCCCAGTCTTCAAGAAGGGTCGTCGAGCAGATGCGCAAAACTATACACCTATATCTCTGACGTCGATCTGTTGTAGAATTTTAGAACATTTTTTTGCTCGAGTATGATGTCGTTTTTGGAAACCCAGAATCTACTCTGTAGGAATCAACATGGATTCCGGAAACAGCGATCGTGTGAGACCCAACTCGCTTTATTTGTTCATGAGATCCAGAAAATATTAGATACAGGCTCCCAGGTAGATGCTATTTTCCTTTACTTCCGGAAGGCGTTCGATACAGCTCCGCACTGTCGCCTGATAAACAAAGTAAGAGCCTACGGAATATCAGACCAGCTGTGTGGCTGGATTGAAGAGTTTTTAGCAAACAGAACACAGCATGTTGTTATCAATGGAGAGACGTCTACAGACGTTAAAGTAACCTCTGGCGTGCCACAGGGAAGTGTTATGCGACCATTGCTTTTCACAATATATATAAATGACCTAGTAGACAGTGTCGGAAGTTCCATGCGGCTTTTCGCAGATGATGCTGTAGTATACAGAGAAGTTGCAGCATTAGAAAATTGTAGTGAAATGCAGGAAGATCTGCAGCGGATAGGCACTTGGTGCAGGGAGTGGCAACTGACCCTTAACATAGACAAATGTAATGTATTGCGAATACATAGAAAGAAGGATCCTTTATTGTATGATTATATGATAGCGGAACAAACACTGGTAGCAGTTACTTCTGTAAAATATCTGGGAGTATGCGTGCGGAACGATTTGAAGTGGAATGATCATATAAAATTAACTGTTGGTAAGGCGGGTGCCAGGTTGAGACTCATTCGGAGAGTCCTTAGAAAATGTAGTCGATCAACAAAGGGGGTGGCTTACAAAACACTCGTTCGACCTATACTTGAGTATTGCTCATCAGTGTGGGATCCGTACCAGGTCGGGTTGACGGAGGAGATAGAGAAGATCCAAAGAAGAACGTCGCGTTTCGTCACAGGGTTATTTGGTAACCGTGATAGCGTACGGAGATGTTTAGCAAAGTGGCAGACTCTGCAAGAGAGGCGCTCTGGATCGCGGTGTAGCTTGCTCGCCAGGTTTCGAGAGGGTGCGTTTCTGGGTGAGGTGTCGAATTTATTGCTTCCCCCTACTTATACGTCCCGAGGAGATCACGAATGTAAAATTAGAGAGATTCGAGCTCGCACGGTGGCTTTCAGACAGTCGTTCTTCCCGCGAACCACACGCGACTGCAACAGAAAAGGGAGGTAATGACAGTGGCACGTAAAGTGCCCTCCGCCACACACCGTTGGGTGGCTTGCGGAGTATAAATGTAGATGTAGATGTACCTGTTTAATGGTGAGCGTTCTTTAACATCTCTGTCACCCTCTTTCCGGCCAGTGGCTCTTGTTTATGCTGCACCAGTTTAGTAATTATTGACTGCCTGGTGCTCTACCCACCGCCGTCCGTTTTCCAGTCTTATTTCCATAATGTTTATTGCTGAACTGTTGTCATCTGTGCTCGACCCTATCCCTCGAAGTCAAACTACTGGACATATTACGGCTATTTCCTCTTAATCTAAAAACTCAGATGCCGCAGGAAAATAACTTTAGGTCTTTTTAGTGTTGCCAGCCGGTGTGGCCGAGCGGTTCTAGGCGCCACAGTCTCGAACCGCGCGACCGCTACGGTAGCAGGTTCGAATCCTGCCTCGGGCATGGATGTGTGTGATGTCCTTAGGTTAATTAGGTTTAAGCAGTTCTAAGTTCTAGGGGACTGATGAGCTCAGAAGTTAAGTCCCATAGTGCTCAGAGCCATTTGAACCATTATTTTTAGTGTTATTGGCGTTTAATTTCTTTTAAAGGGCCTTGTGACCTGCATGTTTTGTTTTATACTTTAACTGTTCAGCTTTTGTTTATCAAGAAGGGAGCTCCTTTTGGTAGTGTTTACAACTGTTGTGCGGAAGCATTAGTAATTTGTATTTCTTGTCGTTTTAGATAATAGTTGCCTGATTATCTTGTGGTGTTGCAGTTGTTCTTGTTATGTCTGTGCTTGCTACGAAATGGGAAGAGAAATTCCGTCTTATGCAAGACACCTTTTTTCTGTTTTGTTTCACCCAGGCATGTGTCAGCACATTTTGTGCTAACTTCAGTGGGTTATTTTTTATTTTCTAAATTACATGATACTGTTGGACATTTGTTTTGGTATCTATTCTGCTGCACAATCTACTACTTCTAATGGTTTTTGATATTGTGGTGCTTTCTCACATGTTGTTGGAGGAGTGAATAGACAGATTTCGTGACCTAAGGTCGCTTGGCACTGCACTTTCTCCGATTTTTCATAACGTAGGCGTTTGTAGATTGAGAGGAGTTAGCCGTAATATGCCCAGTAGTTTGACTACGAGGGACAGAGTCGAGCACAGATGACAAAAGTTCAGAAATAGACATTATAAAAAATCGGAGAAGTGCAGTGTCAAGCGACCATAGGTCACAAAATCTGCCTATTCACTTCGCCAACAACATAGTTATGAGAAAGCACCACAATATCAAAACCATGAGAAGTTGTAGATTGTGTAGCCGAATAACTAGCAAAATAAACGTACAATAGTATAATGTAAGTTAGAAAATAAAATATAACCCACAGAAGATAGCACAAAATGTGCTGAAACACGTCTGGGTGAAACAGAACAGAAAAGAAGGTGTCTTGCATAAGGCGGAATTCCTCTTCCCAATAGTTGCCTGACTAATCATTCGGACATACTGAAGTGCTTGTTACTTGTTGGCGTGGTTAACTTAAATCTTCTACCCGAGCATTTCTCCACGGTTGCGGTAATCGGTAACCAGTGCGTTGCACCCTGATAACATACGTTGCATTGTTTGGCATGTCTGATTAACTTAAATATAATTTTTTTTTAGATTAATGTTTGTGTTTTGAGGCTGTTGCCAGCAGCGGTGGCCGTGCGGTTCTAGGCGCTGCAGTCCGGAACCGTGGGACTGCTGTGGTCGCAGGTTCGAATCCTGCCTCGGTCATGGATGTGTGTGATGTCCTTAGGTTAGTTAGGTTTAAGTAGTTCTAAGTTCTAGGGGACTCATGACCTAAGATGTTAAGTCCCATAGTGCTCAGAGCCATTTGAACCATTTGTTTCATTTTTTTTTTTTTTTTTACGGCTGTTAAACGCCTCGTGCCTACTTCTGCTCTAGCCTTCAGTACAGCATCTTTTGAGATGGGCCAATAAATTGTCATTTTATCCCTGCTTTATTTAAGAGAGATTTTATTTACGTTATTGTTGGGCCATTGTTAACTTCACGCCTTGTCGCCGCAGATTGCGTGCCCGAGTTCTGCTTCGGCGTGTAATGTGCCTTTTGTGGGCTTGAACACTGATTTCACATCGGCGCGGTTCTTCATGATTTTTGATCGTGCTCTAAGGAATCTCTTGCGTGAATTGTTTTGCTTGCAATTTTTGAAGCACCAAGAGTATATATAATGCACTGTTTTAATAAGAAAAGATATAATGCCTGTAGCTAGTAAACTGCTTTGGTAATTGTTTTGGAACGTAATGTAAAATTTGGATTCACAATGTAGATCAACTTTTCCTAATGTTGCACTGTTTTCATAGAAAAAAATTAATTCTTGCAGCTAGTAGATGGTTTGTTCTGAAAAGAAATGAACTTAAAAATGAATATTTGTAATATATTGAGGAACTGTATTGTGGCAATAAATTTTGTCAAGATATTATTTAAAGAAACAGACGACGTTCAATTTGTTACCCAGTCCTTCCACTAGGACCTCTTGATTGTGTCCTCTCATTAATTAAAGTTCTTGTTAGGCTGTATCAAAATGGTAGCAGACCGAAGTACGGAGGAGGCGGTGCTACGGTAATGGGGGGTTAGAGTGGTTGGTGATTAGAATATTGCGTCTAAGAAAACTCTAAATGCGTAAGGATATGAACACGTTTTAGAGAATTCTGTTCTGCATGCGGTAGAGAAACAGTTTGGAGATAATGACTGCCTGTATCAGCACGGCCGTGCGCCCTGTCGTAAAGCAGCATACGTCAGTCATTTCTTTTTATCTCCAAAGTGATACATCCAGGCTGTGGCTGCCCCGACAACCAAGTCTTCTGCGTATTTTAGACACACTGCACACGGAAAATTTACGTTGAATAATAAGTGCAGCCTATACAGGAGATACACGAATGCATCTCGAGAATCCGAGAAAGCGGACGAGTTACATACAGGGGAGTCCCACGTAGCAAAGACGTGCCGACAGAATCCCGGTAAGAAGATGAATGCAGCGCGTCGGAAGATGGGGGCGTTGCGTGTGATAAATTTGCCTCTGCCGGCTGGGAACGTAACAAATGGAGAGAAATGGCAGCACGAGCAGCAGCCCGCCCTCTCAGCAGCACGACGGCCGCCGCCTACGGCAGCCCGCACCGCTGTACGCCAAGTGGCGCTGAATCATTGATCAGACGCCGGGGCGCGGCGACGGCAGCGCCCTGGGCGGACAGCGGCCGACCGCTGAGTGACGGCGCGGCCGAGGGCACATATCGACCTGAGTGGCTCGACTCGACGCGGCTCGATCCCAGTTTCCGGCGCGCGTAAACGTACTCGCACACACCATTCGGTACGTTCGCCCACAGTGATTGTCACACCAGATCTCCCAGTTAGCTTGTATGGATTAAAAACTCTTGAGATCCTTCTGTTATATGGAAATGAATCGTACGTCCCCACAAGTAGTTTTAGACTTTTAACCTACCACAAGGTAACTTGCAGAACGATGTCGTGGCTATTCATGAACCACCCTCCCACCAGAGGTGTAATTTTGAATTTGTCACTGAACAAGTCGACAATTTCAACCAAAATTTTCAAAAATTCCGAGAAATGGCAACCAAACAGCAAGAGAAATTTCAAACAACTCGTGTACGAGAAAAATGAAATTACTCGTGACTTAGTTACAACAACGAAATGTGACACCACCTACACTCACACTTGTTGCTTCCATTAAAGCTCCGCGTGTTTCTATGTATAGTGTATTCGTAAAACTGTAAACGAATGCCTCGCTGAGTGTGCTTCCAGTCGCGACAGCTTGACTCAAATTTCATTTCTTACAGACGGAAATAAGGAATTTCTTTCTTACAAGAGACACCTTTGATCTCGAATGCTCGGAGCGGCAAGAATTCATGATTAGAATAACACTCAGGAAAAAAAAAGTTCCAACCTATCATAAGTGACGTTTTAATATAGAGAAACAAAGTTACTAAGTATCAATAACGTAATTCAATGATGTCAGAGTATCATTACAGTTTCAATCAACAGTGCCAAAAACCCTCTGCTTAAAGTAATTATAATGGTGCAAAACACTCATATCCTACACATCTTTTAGTGCTCCTATTAGTCCTCGTAGGGCAGATGCGGGATTTCGATGAAGTGGTTAAGACAAAGTGAAAGAGAACAACGTGCACACCTCACTAAAGCCACGTTTTTACGTTCAAAATCACTTTCGCATTCAAGAAGTGCAGTATCAAAAGCCATAACGTGCCTTCCGCCAAGCATATTGCAACACATGTGTATTGATTGCAGACCACAGGGTGAAATCTGATGATGAAAGTATCTTCACTTGTGGTTTGACATATTTTAGTCTTACAGTCCTTCGAATAAAGAGCTTATATTGCCGAAAGAAATAAACATCGAGGGGTTGGCAATATTTTGTTGTTTTCGGTAGCAATACCTTCAGCTTAACATCTTTGTTCGGAAAACTTGAATCTAGAAGGGTACTATCTGCATGACCCGACCAGGAGTCACTCAGCAATAGGCTCTTTTTTCTTGTCGCATGTTCGCCAAGTTAGAAAACGTCTCATGTGTTCTTTAGTTGTTTTTCCGCTTTTTCTTGCCTCCACATGATAGTTTCGTGGGCAGGTTGTTTCCAGTTTCTTTGAAATATTTGGGCCGAAGGTGCCTCGCGCCTCTCGAAAACAAATGTACGACTTGTTTGATAGTCTGTCTGTCACTGGTAAAGCCACATCGGTTGTGTAGCTGTGGGTAGAGCTATGCACAGACTGCAACACACTATCTGTAGTTTTCTCTCCTCTGTGAGGCAGTGTTGATGATGACGACATTTCATACTGGAACTGACTCTGGTCGCTGTTCCAAATATTTCCTTTCTCCACACCCTACTCTGTCATAAACACGTTCACTTCCTCCACAACCTGTTGTGCCTTCTCAAGTATACTGTTATCATCTTCTATGTCTTACGTGTGGTAAATGTAGTAATATGCCTGTATGAAATGCCGTATTCGTATTAAGATTGTTGATAAAAGAAACCGAAGCTGAAATTGTCCAAACCAATCATTTCAGACCCTTCTAGTGCCCCATTTGCAGGTGCCAATAGTGAGCTGTAGATCCATCCACCTCGCTCTATCAAATTGGGATATGAAATGCTCTTTTATAGTTTGTAATTGCGGCAGCCTGTTTCCTTTGAACGGGCTCCTGTTCGCTTTTTGCTGGACACATAGTTTAGAATTGATTTTCAATTTGATTTACTTTGAATGCGCTTATAAAACCTCATTAGTTTGCTATATGAATTGAAGCCACGATTGTAACAGGCTTCATAAATGTTCTCCAATATGCTCTCATCAGCATCTTCTAATACAATGGCCTCGAGTGCTTGAGCGGAGATACTTCGTACTCACTTTGACTGGACTGTTTCTCTTGCTCTGGGGATAAACGTCGTGCACTGCTTGAACAGCCACATTCACATTCAGGTTCTTCCTGTCATCAAAATCAGTATATCTATCCAGCGTAACGTCATACATTTTTACATTTCTGAATTATCATATTATATAACATATCCATGAACCCCCTATCCTCGATCCCAATTTCATTTCCACTTTCAGTACGTCGCAACTTTGTCCCTAATATTTGGATCACATTCGTAGGGCTAATTCTCTTCATGACAGCGTAGCGTTAATTCTCTTCATGATATCACTGTACACACTTTGTGCATTAACCCGCTCTCGAACACTCCAAGAGACACATTCGTATTGCAGCAACTGTACCATTCACGCAACTTGAGCACTTGTTAGTGCAGCTGCGACATGCCACCAGCTGATGGTGCTACTAGATAAGTGCGGAGTTTTCGACAGAATTGACACAGACCACTGTTGTTTTAATGATCGAGTGTTAGTCTAAGAATGGCTTCGTGCAGCTCCGAGCGTTCGATGTCGAAAGTCTCCCTTGTTAGGTGTAGCCTAGAAGAATCGCTTCTGCTATTCACTCTTTTTCGTATTTACCAGTGTCCATTATCAGAAACTATTATTCATTTCTTTTAAAATGTGGACCGAGTGGACAGAGTAGGCAATTTTAGGAATTTAAAGCAGAGAAAAAAATATCTGACAAGTAGCTTGTTCATACTCAAAACAAGATAATAAATTATTGGATACAGTAACTAGAAAAGCTAAAGACGTTAATTAAGATTACGTCACGCTATTGCCGATGGAGGCCAAGCGAGGGACTGATAAGCTTGTTTGTCTTTAGAAAGCGTTAGAATCGAATTAAAGAAAACAAACGAAGTTAAAAACATCTTCTGCGCGAAGTTCTTCTGGTGGCAAATCTCATTTTATTTGTTTCATGTGTTTCCTCTGTTAGAATCACCGAAATGACTTTTGAGTCTTTATATAACATAAATATTCTCCGCCTGAACAGGCCTTGCAGGCTCAACGGCACCGACCGACCGCTGTGTCATCCTCAGCACAGAGGCCTCACTGGATGCGGATATGGAGGCATTTTCGGGCGTTGTAGGTTTACGTGACTGCAGCCGTACTTTTCGATCAAGTAACTTCTCAATTTACCCCACAAGGGCTGAGTGCACCCCTCTTGCCAACAGCGCTCGGCAGACCTGGGTGGTCACCTATCCAAGTGCTAGCCAAGCCCGATAGTCCTTAAGTTCGGTTATGTGACGGGAACCGGAGTTACCACTGCGACTATGTCGTTGACATGAGGTAAATACTATTGAACTGAAAACTTCGTATATTAACATTTATAAGCCAAAATATCAATTAGTTTAAGCGCATGAAAACAGTTAGGCAAGCAGTTAAAACTTACAACACATTTCCATTGATCGTAATCTACGGTAACTGTGTTTTTACGAGAGTCCTACATTACTAGGCCAATGTGCAAAGGCTCATAAAAACCCTTTGCGTCAGCACGTAAGTCAGTGCTGTATTTTGCTCCTGACTCCTCGACCCTACTGACAAGAAAAAGGCTCAACTAATCTATTGACGGCCACTTTCTAACCCACAGCTCATTGGTTCCAAGAGTCCCTCCATTCTGTTCATGTTAGTACAGACATCCACCGAGAAAGTAAAATTAAGCATCTAAGTATCTAACACACCTGAGTTCCTAAAGACATACACCCCTTCGAAAGACAGTTCAATTGCTGTTACGTTAATAAAAACCGCCTTGAGACAAAAATTATTTTATATTGATGGACTCTTGTGCATTATGGTTGAGAGGAAATACTGTCACGTTGTTGCGCCTGGAAGTAGTAACTGGTAGTGCAATGTGGAACATCAGTCATGCGACACTTAGTAAATTACTTCAGTTTTTAAAGTGGCAAGACTTTCGAGTGATTTCGTGTAGTGCTCCATCTCGTCCTAACCTGTAGTAAACTGTACATCCCTGCATGTCTTCTACTGCCAACACTCTTCATGATGAAGTGTGTTCTGTGCTCTAGTTTTTATCCACAGTAGCACCCCTTCCGGTTACCTACGCATGTAAGAAGATACTGCTTTTTCTATGGACTTTTCGTAGACTTTTCTGCGTAAGTCCGTCCAATTAATTTATGACAAACCATATATCAAATTCTTCTTCTTTCCCCCTGCTCCAAGTTAACTCCATCAATATTGGGGTCAATACCTCCACCACCAAAGAGTGTTCCTGAAATCAGTATCAATGTCTGATACCAGTAGAACTACTTGATTCGCCACTGCCTTTCAGGTCCTGATATCTCCTTTGCCTCGGCCATATAGAGCGATATTTCACTTCTTCAATTACCTCTTCCCAGTTTTGATATTTAACAAGCCATTACGCTCGTTTCTGTTGGTATTCAGTACTTTTGTCTTGCTCTGCGTCTTCATTTTTTGAGCGAAAAAGCTGTGCCATCTGCGAGCCTGAACATTAGACTGGCACTTTTAATCCGACCCTGTAAGTTTCATTCATATTTGTCACTGATTCTTCGACATAAAAATTACGCAATTTTAACGATAAGAGCAACTCTGCATTTTACTCTTCTGAAAGCAAATTTGTCTTTCTCGCCTTTTCTATTTGATGCCTCTCAAGACCTGATAAAACAGACACCACCACCATCTAAAAAATCGTAATTTTTAACAACGTCACCAGTCATTTGAAACGCAATGCTAGGTGAATCTCTCTTCCAAACGTATCCACTCATTAACTACCTATGCTTCACCTGCATGCTTTCCAGCCTTATTTACTCCTGTCTTGCTCACCTTACATGCCAGTTCCTTGCAGTCATTTTTGTACAACTTCAACGTATAGCTTACATAAACTTCCGGAGAATGTTTTGAAAGTTTTTTCACTAGAAGTACAGATGACGGATCTTTAAGGTACAGAAGACAATTTCGTTACATGCTACTGCAATCAGTAGAAACTGAAGGTTTCAGTTCTGAAGAAACAAAGGCAAACTTCTAGCCACAGGAAGTATCACTCAGTCAGTGTATTGATTGCCAATATGCCTGGTATTATCCTTACCAATTTAATTCAAGTGAGGAAGTTCTGTGTAGTGATGTTTACTTAACAGGACTATATTACCCAAGGTTTAGATTGGACAAACATGCTTCCTCCTTTGTTACTGATGACAGTGCTGTTTACTTCTGCCGGATCGAAATGTTTTGAACTGATCTACGGCTTGTTTGTATACTTTAAATACTTAAATGCTGTTGGTATCTCGGGCTGCCTTCGCATCATTTGACTGGTATTAAACTCGTAAGAGGGGTGCATGCCTATTTGACTTAAGCCTGTGTCTCTTCTGCGTGACTCACTCAAGAAACTCGTTGTTCGTTAGCAAGAATATACCGACATTTTGTATGCAGTGATTTACAGAATGTGCCTATGTGGTGGCTTAGAGTACATGTAACATGATTCCGCTTGAACTGTTTAACACCTGTATCTGTTTCTAAATATTCTCCTAATCCCATCGAAGTCCATTGACTAAGTGTCTGTCAATTACAGTAATTAAAGAGTCGTATGGGAGCTAGACTAGGTCACCTGGCTTAAAGATTTACAGGTTCAATCCCGGGAAACGATCAGATTGCTTTCTGGTATCATTCGCACCAGGCGCAATCGCAACTAATGTTGAAGCAGTAGTTAAAGAGAAGACCTTTCTTCTCAGGCCAAATCGGCTGGGTTTGTACTTCTCACACCGACCTATATCACTGCCGAGTGAGAGAAACTGATGGGTATCCCTACAGAACATCGAAGTAAATTTAGTTCCTCTAAATGGTTTTGTGTTTTGCATACATCTTCATGCAGATGAAATATCGGCATGTGAGCTACTTAGGACGAAATGTACGGACTGATCTGCACCTTTTTGCACTACCTGTGATGCACTGCTGGGAGAAGCGGGCGTAAGATACTCATCCAGATATACACTAGTGGCCATTAAAATTGCTACACCACGAAGATGACGTGCTACAGACGCGAAATTTAACCGACAGGAAGAAGATGCTGTAATACGCAAATGATTAGCTTTTCAGAGCATTCATACAAGGTTGGCGCCGGTGGCGACACCTACAACGTGCTGACATGAGGAAAGTTTCCAACCGATTTTTCATACACAAACAGCAGTTGACCGGCGTTGCCTGGTGAAACGTTGTTGTGATGCCTCGTGTAAGGAGGAGAAATGCGTACCATCACGTTTCCGACTTTGATAAAGGTCGGATTGTTGTCTATCGCGATTGTGGTTTATCGTATGGTGACATTGCTGCTCGAAATGGTCGAGATCCAATGACTGTTAGCAGAATATGAAATCGGTGGGTTCAGGAGAGTAATACGGAACGCCGTGCTGGATTCCAACGGCCTCGTATCACTAGCAGTCGAGATGACAGGCATCTTATCCGCATGGCTGTAACGGATCGTGCAGCCACGTCTCGATCCGTGAGTCAACAGATGGGGACGTTTGCAAGACAACAACCATCTGCACGAACAGTTCGGCGACATTTGTAGCAGAATGGACTATCAGCTCGGAAACCGTGGCTGCGGTTACCCTAGACGCTGCATCACAGACAGGAGCGTCTGCGATGGTGTACTCAACGACGAACCTGGGTGCACGAATGGCAAAACGCCATTTTTTCGGATGAATCCTGATTCTGTTTACAGCATCATGATGGTCGCATCCGTGTTTGGAGACATCGCGGTGGACGCACATAGGAAGCGCGTATCCGTCATCGCCATACTGGCATATCACCCGGCGTGATGGTACGGGGTGCCATTGGTTACACGTCTCGGTCACCTCTTGTTCGCATTGACGACACTGTGAACAGTTAACGTTACATTTCAGATGTGTTACGGCTCGTGGCTCTACCCTTCATTCAATCCCTGCGAAACCCTACATTTCAGCAGGATAATGCACGTCCGCATGTTGCAGGTCTTGTACGGACCTTTCTGAATACAGAAAATGTTCGATTGCTGCCCTGGCCAGCACGTTCTCCAGATCCCTCACCAATTTAAAACGTCTGGTCAATGGTGGCCGACCTACTGGCTCATCACAATACGCCAGTCACTACTCTTGATGAACTGTGGTATCGTGTTGAAGCTGCTTGGTTAGCTGTACCTGTACACGCCATCCAAGCTCTGTTTGACTCAATGCCCAGGCGTATCAAGGCCGTTATTACGGCCAGAGGTGGTTGTTCTGGGTACTGATTTCTCAGGATCTATGCACCCAAATTGCGTGAAAATGTAATCACATGTCAGTTGTAGTATAATATATTTGTCCAATGAATACCCGTTTATCATCTGCATTTCTTCTTGGTATAGCAATTTTAATGGCAACTAGTGTACAAGTCTAGATTTCCTGTGATTTCCTAAATTTTTTAAAGAGAATGGAAACGTGATCTCATTTTATGAAGTGCATAGCCTATTTCATGCGCTGTCTTTGTCCAAGAATTTGCTACGTCTCCAGTGGTCTCGTTGTAAGACGAGGCGTTGATTCCACTCTTCGCTTCTTTGTGAAGCACGAGCTGTACCCTTTCCAGCGCCGTCTTTAAGAATTATATCAGCAGAGATGATGTGGCAAACGCGCGCAATAGGCCTTCTTCGTGTTATTATGAATCACACTTTTCATCTCCTCCTCATTGCACTGACCTCCAAGAAAAAAAAAAAAAAAAAAAAGCCGCACGAGGAAGGACTTATCCGAATGGGATGGAAATGGAACATTGTTAACGTATCACCATGCTGTAAGACGCCGCGGACAACAGCCAGAGGGGTCCTGCTATGAAATGAAGTGGCACCCGGCACCATCTCTCCTGGTCGTGGGCCACATGGCGAGCGACAGCCAAGTTGGTATCCCGCCTCTGTCCGAAGCTTCTCTACACACGTCTTCGGCCTGCAATCTCGTTGGAATAGAATTCCTTCAGTGCTGAGTCCCGCTTAGAATTAAGCTCCGATGACCAGGGAAGATGTGTCTCGAGACGATCTGGATAGCGGTGGGACATCAACATCGATGTTGCTCACCACACGGCCAGACAACCGGGAGTAATGATCTGGGGTGTCATTTCTTCTCATAGCAGGACCCCTTCGGTTGTTATTCACGACAGCCTTACAGTACGCCTGGACGTTGACGATGTTCTACGGCCGGTTGTCTTCGTAACATGCCATCCTGGGCTTACATTTCAGCAGGATTATGTCCGCCCGCACATGGAGTGAGTTTCTACTGCTTGTCTTCGTGCTTGCCAAACCCTGCGTTGATCAGTAAGGTGGCGGATCTCTCCCCATTTGAGAACGTTTGGAGCATTATGGACAGAAACATCCAGCCGGCTTGGGATTTTGACGATCTAACACGCGAATTGCTCAAAATTTGGCACGATATGCCTCAGGAGGACAACTTCATCAATCAGTGCCAAGTCAAATAACTGCTTTCACAAGTGCCAAGGGGTGGACCAAAGCGTTGTTGTATTGCTCGAATTGTGAAGCTTTTGTATATGTGGTTCTAAAAGGTTGGCTACTCCTACCATGTATCAAAATGTCGGTGTTTCTGAATTCTCAGCAAGCCGTAAACTGTTTCTCTGCAGCTGAGATGGCTTCCACCTAGTAAACAATGTGAACGCCCCTTGCATGTATTTTAGACCTTCGTCTCACCTACATAGTGGACTCAATTGTTCATTTGGCTTTGGACCTTCAGTAGGTTGAACGTTGTTTCTCTCTAAGCCTCCCTGCAGACTGCAGAAAGACTGGTTTCACTCCCAACAGCAGAGACAAGTGTGCTGATTCACTCCAGTAGTCTCCACGCACCAGTATCGTTGTTGAGACGTATTGGGCAGTCATGGAGCCAGTGTCCCCAGCACCCTTCTTGACTTACACTAGTTCAAAAATGGGTCTAAGCACTATGAGACTTAACACCTGAGGTCATCAATCCCCTAGACTTAGAACTACTTAAACCTAACTAACCTAAGGACATCACACACATCCATGCCCGAGGCAGGATTCGATCCTGCGACCGTAGCAGCCGCGTGGTTCCGGACTGAAGCGTCTGGAACCGCTCGGCCACGGCGGCCGGCACTTACACTAGTCATCTTCTCTGAGGACAGTTCGGACAGATCCGGAGCATTGAATAACGCAACAACATCCCAATTCCCGCGCAACGTTGGTATGTTATGCTTGACGCAGGCGACCACTTCCAATGTCGCTGCAACCCAAGCAATAATCTGAAACCTGTCGAACGCAGTCGACAAATTCCTATCTGTCTTCGAATAGAGAACTACTCTTCCTTATAAAATATTATTTACTGTGTAAACTAAGGCACAACAGCACCTAACGCCGACCAGCTTGGTAGATAATTTATTAGCGTGTCGTTTTCTTCTAGGCAGCGATACTCAAACAGAAAAAGGAGCAGTCAACGGCGATATATCCGTTTTTACGAGTACACCGTTTCTCATAAAGCGGAAACGATTACTCAAAACAGTATGAGTTGAATATGATGAACATTATTCTTATTGTGGAACACATAGCACAGATCAGGGCAATGAATTTGTGAGAAAACTTTTGATTGAAATTTACGAAATGGCCGTGCCAGTTTTATACACGACAAGTGAGCTATTTAGAAATAACTCAATACGTGTGGTTGCACAAAAGCATTTATTTATTATTTATTTAATATCTGGATACGTTTGGAATAACTTATCTTCAGTGGCCTCCCTCTAAATTCCCCCCCCCCCCTTTCACACACAGTACTACCATTAATAAATTAACTATTCCGTGATATCTCACGATGTATCTCATCAGCCTTTCCCTTCTTCTTGACCAATTCGGTTTAGTGCCACTACATTAGTTACTCGGTCTTGCATCCAATCTGCAGCGTTTTTCTAGTCTGTGCTGTATACTACCCTCATTTCACTTCTATGTGAGGGTATATTCTGACATATAGTCACATAAGAGTTCCTGAATATGAAATTTACATTAAGTACTAAGACGTATATCTTCTTCTGCAAGGTTTTTTTTTTTTTTTTTTTTGCCAGTCGACATTTTATGCTTACTTTTCTTGGGTCACTGTCAGTTATTTTGCTGCATGAATGCTGCTTTTAGTGTCAAAACAGTTCACAAAGTATTTCAAGTGACGCTACTCGCAGTAAGGGCCGCCAGAGCGGGACGGCCTGGACCAGGAGCGGCAAGTCTCCTTCGGAGGTGGACAGCGGCTCGTAACCGTGCGACGGTTGTCTGCCAGGAGCTGACGTTAACCTGCTCTGGTCGCCCGTTCTTGTGTGAAGTCTGTGCTTTTGCTGTCTCTTATTCGTTGATTTGTTGGTTGTGTTTCTTACAAGTGACCCATTACTATGGTAAAGTGAGAAATTAATGTAGCTGAAACATCTCGGATGTTTCTGCATCAATCCGCATTGTATACACAACGTTTCGGAAGGTATCTTCTCGCCAGTAGATGGAAGCAGAAAACATACCTTTTGACATGTCGCGCGCGCACTGCGGGTCTAGAGGATTTTACTGCTCTGGCACGTGGAGAGAATCTTCATTTACATTATAAATTATTTTTTGTTTAAGAGTCTTTCCCAGCAAAAGAGAACCTATTTGTGCTTTTTGTACTGAAAGAGAGTAGGAGAGACAATTTTGATTTTACAGTACATGGGCAAAGGAAAGATCGCCACCACGCATAAAGAGTAACATAAACAAATGCGTTATATTAATCAAACCAAAAGCTTATGAAGCCTTGTTTCACAAATCATATTATTATTATTATTATTATTGTTGTTGAAGGACCTAGGTTTTGGTTTATAAGCCCATTTTCTAGTATACCACTGACTCAAAGATGGCAACCAAGCAAAAATAAACATGTAATCTTCTTAATTTATCGATTATTGACTAAAGTTGGTTACCGTCTTTGGGATCAGTTATTTACTAGAATACAGGCTTATAACCAAAAACCTAGAATAATAGTGAAGTTTGCGAAAAAGGCTAATTAAGTCTTTCACCAAGAACCGACAGTTGGATCAAAATAAATAGATACCGTCAGAGGTCTTCTTTTTTTTCCTTAAAACAAAAAATACCTTAACAAAGATCCAGTTAGTACTGTTAAGGGTAGGAAGTGCAGTTTTTGAGATTATTTCATCCGAGAGGAAGAGGATGAATATTGTTGTTCGTGTACTTGTATAAATTTTCTGGAGCAAATAATTAGCAGCTGAAAAATGCTCCTGTCAGAGTGCAAAATAGAGAATATCCTCCTCTTTAAAAGGCTCTGACAGAAAATTGGGGAACCAGCTGCCTCAATCCTCATTCTGCCTTCCTTACCAAATATTTTAGCCCGCGAACCTATTTGTGCTTTTTGTACTGAAAGAGAGTATGAGAAAGACAGTGACGGTGGAAGAGAGGTCAGACAGTGCCGGTGTTGAAATTTGAGCCATTTTCTGTGGTTACTTATTTGGATAACTGCGGCCCACGTAGCAAAAATTGCCAAAAAACTGTTTTGCCCTTTTCTGTATACGTACGGTAACTCTGAACATTTGGATATCGGTAACGGATAATGATGCCGAAAAAAAAGGTTCTGGACGATACATCGTAAATATTTAGATTTGCCACGAATAGAAATTATCCATGTGACAATCCCCACAACTAGCACCTAAAAATCGTGGTTTTTCGGAATTTTCTCAGATATACAGTGGTAATGAAATTGGTAACTATCCGAGTGCCTTCAACAGCCAGGAGTAATTGGAGACGGAAACCAACCCTCAAAAATCGTGATTGGCGAACAATATAGAGGATGAGTCACTCTTGTCTTGTTTCGAACAGAAAGCATATATATTTGGCAGACGATCTAAAAATTTCGCGTGGTGGAGTACTTACCTTCAGACTGACTGACGGTGATGGTCACTGTTCTCGAAGTACTACAACGGCAAAAGATGTGTTGGACAACTTACGTTTGGACTGAAAGATGGTGACTGTCACTGTTCCTTAACACGCCATTTGTCCTAGCATTGTTCTCGAAGGAAGCAACGGTAAAAAGATTACCTTTTGTTATAATGACGTCGTCTACCTGAATGACAGTAGCTAGTTCTGTTGAGGAGCTGTCTGGTGCAACGTATGTGAACTGCACATCTCCACGTTTAACAACGACCAGACATGGTAATCTGAAATATTTGTGGTAGAATTTGGGGCAGAGAATCAGAAGTAAATTTCCTCCTCCATCATTACTCTAATAGTACTAATTTTGACAGTGCGTAAGGGGTGGAACAATATGCATCTGGAGACAGTTTAAAAGCAATGCATGCGTGCATGACTGGCTGTAGAATGAAACATGATTGTTCAGCTGTTTGCATTATTTTTACAAATTCATTCATATTTTTCCATGTTTTGGAAAAAAAGTAATCTGGTATGAGATGCGCTTCTCAGCAGTTTTATGCAGCTTCTTCTTGCCTCTGTACCAACCTCAGTATCAAAACTGATTCGTTCAAATACAGTTTATAATTGGTTGCCTATCTGAGGAATAGTTCCAGGGAATAATTACTAGAACATTTCTGGGGTTTGTGTCTCTGACAATAACACCTGCAATTAAATGGCATTAAATCAGCGCACAAATCTACTTATACATACTCTACATGCCACTGTGCGTTGTGTGTCAGAAGGTACTTCGTAGCAAAATTAGTGAATTTCCGTCCTACTCCAATGCCGTACTTTGTCCTCTGCTAATGTTAGGGGTGTATTAATTGTCGGCATTGCAAACGTACGGCGAATAATGGTACACCTTAGGGTAATGGCAGCGTGTGAGAGGTGAACACCATGTGCATCCAGTGTGTGTACCTGAGGGCATCATTCAACCTATTGAAGAGTCTATTCTGGCAACCATTGAGTGAACAGGGTAAAACAACTACAGATTGTGGCGCACATTAACAAATGATGGCTGCTGTATGGGTTCCGAAGTCGTACTTGGATCATTCCAGTAGCTAGCAGAGAAGGTTAAGAAGACCAGCCTTGCGGGCGGAGTTTCTACGAAGCTCACAATTTGCAGCATTGTCCCTAGAACTGATCGTGGCCTCCTGATTCTGGGTCGAGTGGAAGAACTGAATCAGAGACTTCAAAGTTTATGTGGTAGGCTGCGACTTCCTTGACTTGCTCCATGAGCTGAGAATTGTAGGATCGTCGTAGATGGGTCAGATGTGCACTACACACCAGAGGCTGCAACCCAAGTAGCTGACTGTATGGGAGCCACACAATCGTTTTTCGGTTTCTCGTCTCTCCATCCAGTCCAGATTCAGACAGCGGTAGGAGACTCCAGAAGTATCAGCTTAAGATCCAAAGAAATATTAAGATCCTAGTAGCAAATGCCAAAGCAGGAGTTTGAAGTGTTCCTGAAAAGCGGTGAGACCCACCTAATACTAAGTACAGTAAAGAGACTAAAACGCGGAATTAATAGCAATGAGATTTTTGGAGAAAATTGAAGCGTATATCGAGAGGATAGAGAGTGTGTAATTTTCCCAGTAGACAAGACTCCTTGGTATCAAGGGCGGGCATAAAATTGGATCCTACTATCGACCAACAGAGGTACCTCCTGATGTAATTGAAAAAATTAGAAAAAACCTCAGTTCGCTTGGACTTAAGTTCCCAAACACGCTGTAATCATCATTGGTGACTAATCACCCACCAATCAATTGGGAAAATTACAGTTTTATTAATGATGGGCGTGACAGGAGATCCTGTGAAACATTAATAATTCCGTCTCTGATAACTACCTAGAATAGATGGTTCGGAATCCCACTTTTGATGGAAATACATTAGATCTAATGGCAACAAACATACCCGTGTAATGCTCCAAAATTACCCACTTTTGCAGATCAAAAAAGAGTATGTATGACTTTTCTGCCGATGGTTGAGTGCAGAACAATCTTTGTTTTGGCGAAGAGCTATAGCGCCATTCCTTGCTCGATATTTGCGTTTCAGGTTGGTGACTGCGCACGCAGTTTTCATCTCCTGCAACAATTCTATCCACAAATATCTTAACCTGGAAACATCGGAAATGAATAACGTTCCTGAAAGGCACCGATGCGACAATCTCAGTCCAGCAGGCAACTTGAATTTCAGCACATTGTGGACAATACTGTGCGCTGAAACAACATTAATATCCAAAGTAGTCGCTATTTCGTTTACAGTAATTCGCCTGATTTTCCTTCGCAAGTTCTCCAATGCGGCAACGTTTTCGTTCGTCACTAAGCGTAAGTGGCTTGCCTGGCCTGTTTCGGAGAGTCTTTCACGGATGCTACGACTCTTTTAAACTTGCTTTTCCACACCCACTTGCTGCAGGGACACACGAGTCGCTGTACTGTTCTTCCGTCCTTCGATGCTTCTCCACAGGTTCAACAGCTTCACTACTCAAGCAGGGTGTCGCAGATCGCTGCTCTAACGCGGTGCAAGACGAAATCGGGAGGCTGTTTCTGCTCTGATACAATTTTCCTTTCTGTTACGCAAAAACAGGCTGCCAACTTTTGGTAATTTTTCGAAACACTAGGATTGCCAACTCCGAAATCAACGGTACTAGTGCACGAGTTTTATTGCACTTTTAAGATTTTCATTTGCATCACACTCGTACGTTGGTGGTGCTACGTTTCTACCATTTGACAGTGAGGTCGATACTCTACAACAGGGCCGCACAAACACGGAAAACCGCACGCGTGCAAAGCGAGGTGCAGCGAGTGCCTGCACAGTGCATCGGTTCAACTCGGCATACTTCGCCTCAACTCGGCTTGCTAGGTGAGACCGACGCCGTGCGCTGCCGAATGCGCTGCCAGACGGTTTAGTCAACATTGGAATACGTAAGCGCAAGACAATTACCGGAATAACGGAACCATCTGCTCCAAAAAAAGGGAAAATTGCCGAAAGTCAATTTAAACCGGAATGGGAACTCTCCTACTTTTTTGTGCGCTGTGACGATAAAGCCAAATGTCTAATCTGCGGTACACTAATTACGTGTGTCAGAACATCGTCTATTGAAAGGCACTACAGCAAATTGCATTCAGAAAAGTATAGTGATATAACAGGGGATGCCAGAGAGGAAGAATTACGGAAGTTGTAAACTCTTGCAGAAGAGAATTCTGTATCTACAAACGAGGTTTGTTGCAAGTACTTTAGCATGTATATTTTGGTTAAAGGTCATGCGAAACGAAATAACATTTGTTTAGATTCCTTAGTTTTCGTTTTTACATAAATTATTTCTAACATATCTTTTTCTCTCTACTTCAGGGTGAAGAAGATGAGGGGTGCTGCGAAAGGACTCTCAGAGCTAGTTACAAAGTTGCTCTACGTTTAGCAAGAGCTGGGAGGCCATTTATGGATGGGCCATTAATAAAAAACATTATGTTGAACGTAGTAGAGACAATGAATCCCACATTAGCTCCCGCGTACAGCAGAATACCACTTTCCAGAATGACAATACATCGGAGAATCAACGACATTGCTGAGAATTTGCATGAACAACTGGAAGCCAAAACTGAAAACTTCCTAGCGTACTCCATCGAACTTGATGAGTTCACGGATATTAACGACACGGCTTAGTTAGCAATATTTTTGCGTGACGTAGACGACGACCTACATGTAACGGAAGAGCTCCTAGATATGATTTCGTCGAAGGACATTGTTACAGGGGCGGATATTTTAGCAGCTGTTGAAATGGCAGCTGAAGGAATAGGACTACCTTCGGAAAAGCTGTTTTCCGTAACCACAGACGGGGCACCAGCAATGTGCGGTAAAGGAAAACGGTTTATTGGCCTACTGCGGAAAAAACTTAACATGCCGAATTTACCTTCCGTTCACTGTTTTGCACACCAAGAGGCTCTTTGTGCGAAAGTTATCGGTCTTCAAGATGTGATGAAGGTAGTGGTGCGTGTCGTGAACTACATTCGTTCTCATGAACTCACTCATCGTCAATTCAAAGAATTTTTGATTTCTTTTGTAGAGGAGTGTCCAGATATTCCCTACCACGCTGAGGTGCGCTGGCTGAGCAAAGGGAAAGGGATTTCACAAATCTTTCGACTACGCCACACTGTGGCTCAGTTTTTGGAGAGCAAAGGACGTCCGGAGCCACTTTCTCATGACCATGAATGGGTAGCTGATTTAGGATTTTTAGCAGACATTATGGCTCTCCTAAATGATTTAAGTCTGAAACTCCAAAAAGAAAACAATCTCATCAACGACATGATCAGCAACATAAACGCTTTCCAGTATAAACTGAAGCTCCTCAAAAACAACCTTTCAGAGAAAAATACGCAACACTTTCCTGAACTAGGTAAGCGAGATATAAATTGTACCTTTATTAAAACAGCCTGATTTTTATAACCGCTCTAATCAAAATGGTACTATGTTTTTGTTTGACAGCATCTGTGCAGGAAGGAGCGCGCTTTGAAAAATGCGTCGAGGTGCTACAATCCCTTGAAAATGCGTTTAACGACCGATTCCAGGTAATGCGCCGGTATATGACATACAGCTAAATAAAGGAGATTGCGTTACATATGCAAGTGTAGCATAACATTAAAACCAATAGTACACATGACATGTTTATTAAAATCTATCGCATTTTAGTACTTCGAAACAACGGCTTACATTACTTTCATTTATTAACATTGGCTTTGTTATTGTTTCAGGAAATTACCTACCTGCAGCCAATTCTCTATGTTTTTGTGAAACCTTTTTCGATAGATATTGAAAGTGGGCCTTCAGATTTACATTTCGAACTAATTGATTTGCAAAGCGATGTTCACCGAAAGGATGTGTTTTACAATACAAAAAGTTTGCTCCAATTCTACCAGAATTTGCCGAAGGAAGAATTTTCCAAGTTACACAGAGAAGCAGCGAAGATTATTTCTATGTTTGGTTCCACTTGTGTATGTGAAAGGTTTTTTTCTGTTTTGTCTTGTACAAAAACTAGATTGCGTGCGAGTATTTCTAATTGTAATTTAAAAAAGTCTCTCAGAATTGTTGTCAGCCAATCTCTTGTTCCAGATCTTAGTAGCATAATTGCAAATAAAATAAAGAGCACATAGGAAGATACATTTGTGTTGAAACCAAATTTAAAATTGTTACCATTACAGTTATTATATAAATCTCTTTTGTACCGGTACACCAAACTAAGCTCTCCACCTAGTGTACATTAGTATTTGGCAATGACGAAGACAACAGGATAAAAGCTTTGAAACAGGTCGAGACAGGCGGCGTTAGCGACATAAGCTAAGGAAGTGAGAGGCAGCGCTGTTGCGCAAAACCGAGGAGTGGGGGGTCTGCACCGTCGTCAACATAGCGCAGCCGTCTTCTGCACTCTGCACTGTGCGATGCACCGGTGCATGCACCTTGTGCGGCCCTGCTCTACAACGTCCGCTATCAACGACTCCCCCGGCGGCGGATAGATAGCCAGCAGGCTGTCGTAGGGACCACTATCACTGACGCGAAGCTGGAGATAAATTCCTGCCGAAGGGCGGCTGCAAGACATTTCAAATGGTGCTGTGCTAAAGTCTCTACCTCGTTTACACCATAGTTCTGTAACCCGGCTGTTTACTGGATTTCATCTGGGCTACGTTTTGGATTGTTGTTCTTCGTAGAATAGGTTTGCCGGCCGAAGTGGCCGTGCGGTTAAAGGCGCTACAGTCTGGAACCGCAAGACCGCTACGGTCGCAGGTTCGAATCCTGCCTCGGGCATGGATGTTTGTGGTGTCCTTAGGTTAGTTAGGTTTAACTAGTTCTAAGTTCTAGGGGACTAATGACCTCAGCAGTTGAGTCCCATACTGCTCAGAACCATTCGTAGAATAGGTAGGCTGGCTTGACCCTTGGCTATCTGGATTATTCTCTTGTTATATTCTACAACCAGTGTGAACCTGAATTGTGAACTATCTAATAATTACAGTGTATCCGTATTTTCTGCGTAATAAAGAGTGTTTTGTAGCGTAGCAGGTGTAACAGATGGTCACACAGTTGCTCTGTCCTATAAATTTATCCAACAAGGTTTAGCGAGAGCAACGTCGACTTTCCTCCAGAGATTCCCATGTAAGTTCCCCGAGCACCTACGTTACAATTTCTTATGTGCTATACCGATCTGTTGCAATCGTTGCACGATGCCTATGAATTCATTCTATACTATGAATGCTGTCAAGCCTCTTTGATAAAGACTCCAAACGCTGAGACAACACTGAAGAATTGATAATACTAGTTTCTTTTCTGTTACATGTGTATGCCCCTTGTATACTGCCTGATTTAAAACAAAGTTTCTAGTTAAACTTTTGTTTAATTTCTATACGTCATCTGCAGCGGGCTGATAAGCTGGAAAATGTTAGGTGGGGTCTGTGTACCACCGTATGATCGTAGCCTGTAGTATAGAAATATTTTTGGTATATGCTTCGATCTGTGACTTCCTCCTACCAGAATACATCTCTGTGTTGAACATGTGAACAATGATCGCTAGTTTTGTTCTGTCGAATGTGGATAACGATTTTATTTAATGTTTTTGATAAATGAATTAAGTAAGTAAACATATTGCAGTGTTAAGACATACGGTCGCACAGTATAACGATTTGTGTTTTGCTGGTACTGTAGTGGCTCAGCTGGACGTAGCGGGACACGGTGGAATAGCTGGAGTCGGTAGCCAACTACCTTTTTGTTAGAGAGCGACCTGGTTTTCTTGGTGAGATCCTAGTGAAGATAAGTTTGCAGCAGCCTGCCTCTGACGCGTGGATGATGTGTTAGATATTGCGTATCTTGTGGGTAATTGTGATGACTGCTTGTACTGAGAGAAGGGAGGAGGGGGAAGAGAGAGAGAGAGAGAGAGAGAGAGAGAGAGAGAGATGGGAGGGGCTATTTTTTACTATTGATAAGTATGTAAATTGATTGGAAGAAGAGAGGAAAATGGTGAAACCTTGTGCTGGCGTATAACCTTCTTATGGTGATTAGCCCGAGATGATCGCCAACTCTAAACATTACAATTCCCATCCGACGGACTGAATTCTGTCACTCCAGGGGACAGTAACTGCGAGTGTGAGCGAGGATATTGGTGCACGATCAGCTAGCCTGTTACACAGCGGCGATAGAAACGCCATCCACCTCCAAGTATCGAAATATTCATCCTCTAAGACGAGTGCTTCCCCTCTGCCTTGTATTAGCACTCGCCTCCGTTACTGACGTCGCTAACTCACGCCCATGCGGCGCACTCGACTCAAGGGAAGCCCGTGGAATCCTGGAGGTAGATGAAATTTTCACTCACAGTATTTGACCGGCAGGGGTAGGAGATGTCGTTGCATAAAGTTCCCGATTACCAGTATTTGCGCCAGTGTCCTGGATTATACTCCAAACGGCTCCGCGATGTTTCGTGAAGTTAGAGCATGTGAAACTGTTGGCGATGACCCGTCAGCAGGGGCGTTAAGCTCTGCGGCCACATTGGTAGGTTTCGAGAGTAGCAGGCTGTGTACCGACACTAAGTTTCACCCTCTTTCTTCTCTCAATTTCATCAAACAACAGAAACATAAGATAACACTATACACACATCCATTACCTTCATGTACGCGTCACAAATATTCAAACAACGAAACTCTCCATATCCACAAGAAAAGGGTGCCACTGCGCACAGAAGAACACCACCCGTTACGACTATCGGCTGAACCCACCTTGTGGGATTTTCCAGCTGACAATGTCATACGACATTTAATTCAATCGTGTGTTAGCGACCTCAGCTGCTGGAGCAGGCTTGTTTTGCGCTCACTAATTAAATCTAGATCATAAACTTCGCTCTGAACGAAACAATAGCAAGTGTAGGTTAAAACATTGACATCCCTCTTGCAACATTCTTTTCCATATTGAGGTTATATTCCGTATATCGTTCTTGTAAATCTACTTCTGTCCAGTATTTTGTGCACCATCCGAAGCGACAATGGAAAAAGGGTCTCGAAATAAAACTGCCACTGCACAAATAAATACATTGTAAACCAGTTTTTTCTGTTATGGAAACAAACAAGTATCTTTACCTTGCGATTACTTCGTTTGATATAAAAAATGTAATGATCTTATCCAGAAGATAAAGAGAACACTGCGTGGCGATTCGAAGACATTCATGTGGATTTGCTGAACTGGTCTGTTCGTAGCCTCAAACCTCGTTGAACGTATTTAGGTTGAACAAGAACAATCGGTTTCGTGTCGGATTAATTGACTGAAAAACTAAGCACCAATTATTCAGGGTCCTTCAGGCGGAAATTGAATAAATTCAATCTTCAGTGTGTCAGCACGTAGCCGAAACCCTTCTCCACAATTTAACGCCGCAATAGTGGCGAAAATAGGTCAAACAATTTTAATTAGATGAGTGACTTCTTTTGGGGCTGGCTCTGAGCACTATTCGACTTAACTTCTGAGGTCATCAGTCGCCTAGAACTTAGAACTAATTAAACCTAACTGACCTAAGGACAACACACACATCCATGCCCGAGGCAGGATTCGAACCTGCTACCGTAGCGGTCGCTCCGCTCGAGACTGCAGCGCCTAGAACCATACGGCCACTACAGCCGGCTGACTTCTTTTGGGAAAAAATAGGAATGGGCATCGGGAGACCTTTGGTCACGTAACGTAATTCACTCCTATAAGCTACACGTCATCATTATATTGCCTCTAATGGTTTAGCAGGGGCACGCTAAAGCCTTGAGGAAGCGAAATTAAGTACTGTATTTACTACGTTAAGCCTCGGAATGAACAAGGGCCATCTTAAAATTAAATAGGACTGTGTTAAAAACTGTATGTGTAATTATATATGCCCATGTCCTAATTAAAACCGTTTCTACTTTTGCACATCAACAACTAGCAGACGTTTCAGAACATAGTTGTACTCCCCATTGGCAAAAAAACGCGTTCATAAATATTGGAGTATTAAAAGGTAAAATAATTTTTAAACTTATTCGCTTTGGATCCCAGTGCTTCTACGGAAACTGCGTGCGAATCCTTGGACTTTCCACATAACATCTGGGAGTACTATTAGCGATAATGACCAGAAACTTGACATATCAACGGGCACCATGATGATGATGGTTAGTTATGGTATCCTGTGCTAATGAATACACAAAAAAGTCCAATTAGGGTTGTTAATTTCGTGGTGTGGCACACCACCCTTTTTCCATCGTCGCTTCGGATGGTGCACAAAATACTGGACGCGAATAGATTTAGAAGAATAATATACCGAAATATAACCTCAATATCGACAGGAATGTTGCAGAAAGGATGTCAATGTTTTATCAAACATCTCTTATTGTTTCGTTCACCGCGAAGTTTGTTCAAAATGTTCAAATGTGTATAAGTTCTTAAGGGGCGAAGCTGCAGAGGTCATCGGTCCCTAGGCTTACACACTACTTAAACTAACCTACGTTAAGAACAACACACACACACACACACACACACACACACACACACACACACACACACACACACACACATGCCCGAGGAAGGACTCGAACCTCCGGCGGGAGGGGCGGTGCAGTCCGTGACACGGCGCCTCAAACCGCGGGTCGAAGTTTGTGATTTAGATTGAATTAGTCAGGGCGAAACAAGCCTGCCTTCAGCAGCTGAGGGCGCTGACATACGACTAAAGTAAAAATCGTATAACACTATTAGCTGGGAAATGCCACTGACAAGGAGACGGCACGACCGTGGGGTCGGGGATTTGTCCGAAATTTTGTGTAGTGAAAGAGGACCCCTAACACTTCAAATGGTTAAAATATTAGGACGCACTACTCGGAAAATCTCGGGAAAAATCAATCCAAAGTTTCTTAGGTGCCTTATGAGTATAAAATGTTAGTCCATTGCCGACCCGCCGTCTGGCCTACGTCGTTAGCGCTCGGACTCTTCCGCCAGAGGTCGTGGGTTCGATTCCTCCTGCGGCACTTTTTTTTCTTCTGTTGCTTGCAAAATTGCAGCGCATTGTTACAGAAGAAGCGTGAAATTAAATCCCGGGAAGATTGTATAAAAATTCATTCTATAATTCACCGTCAATTATCGTCACCAATATTCCGAGATATGATTCAATATGCCTGGTTTGCCTCAAAATTATCAGAAACTCAAAACATGTTCGTAAATGTTAATGGGGCATGTTTTTGTACAGATTTATTGCAAACGCCCTGTGATTGAAAAATATCCGCCTTTATATGTTGCGCAAGATGTCGCAAAAATTATAGCTTTGTTTGTTCTTACGATAATTACCACTGTGGTTCTTGTTTATAATTATTATATGTATAAAAACTAAATGTTTCCCAATCGACTTTGTTATTCTGACTAAAAATCGAATGTTTCCCCTCATATAATTTACAATTAAAACTGGAAAACCCACCGCCATGAGCCGGCCGGTGTGGCCGTGCGGTCTAGGCGCTTCAGTCTGGAACCGCGTGACCGCTCCGGTCGCAGGTTCGAATCCTGCCTCGGGCATGGATGTGTGTGAAGTCCTTAGGTTAGTTAGGTTTAAGTAGTTATAAATTCTAGGGGACTGATGACCTCAGAAGTTAAGTCGCATAGTGCTCAGAGCCATTGGAACCATTGGAACCACCGCCATGAATTGTGTTGTTCGACAAAAAGAAAATAATTTTTATTCAATAATGTAACTAATCTGTTAAAGATAATGTAGGTATGCAAGACTTTCTGAATAATTGGTGGAAAAACAAAAGAAAATGAAAAAGATGAAAAAAAAGTGCCAGAGGAGGAATCGAACCCGAGACCTCTGGCGTAAGACTCCGAGGCCTAAACATCGACGCCAGACGACGGCTCGGCAATGGACTAACATTTTATACTCATAAGGCACCTAAGAAACTTTGGATCGATTTTCCCGGGTTTTTACGGGTAGTGCGTCCTAATATTTTAACCACGTGAGGTGTTAGAGGTCCTCTTTCACTACACAAAATTTCGGACAAATCCCCGACCCCACGGTCGTGCCGTCTCCTTGTGAGTGGGCTCAGCCGAGAGTCGGAAAGGGTGGTGTTCTTCCGCGCGTATTGGCACACTTCCCTTGCGAATATGTAAGAGTTTTATCTTTTGCGTATTTGTGGACTCTAGATAAATGCGTCTATAGTGTAGTCATGTTTCTGTTCACACTTATTTATGCACCATTTCCTTTTTAGTTTCAAAAAATCATATAAATTATTGCCGGACTAATAGGAGAGTTCAGTTTGATCTTCCTTCGGACTAGAATCCCGTTATTGTTATTATTAAAAACAGTTCACGAGTGTATTTGATAATGTTCTCTTAATTTTTGGATTTTACGGAATACACACGGATTACTGTGACTACGATGCAACGAAAACGATGGATGACCTACAGAATAGAATATTACTCTTACCGTGTACGCTGAATAGTGAATAGTTGTAATACACTGAGGTGACAAAGGTCAAGAGGTAGTGAAGTGCATGTGTGCAGATGGCGCTGGTATCGCGTGCAAGAGATATAAAAGGGCAGTGCAGTGGCGTTGCTGCACTTGTACTCAGGTGGCTCGTGTGAAAGGGTTATGGCCGCACGACGAGAATTAACGACCTTAGAATGTGGGATGGTGGTTGAAGCTAGACATCTGAGACACTGCATTTCGGAAACTATTAATGAATTCCATGTTTCGAGATCCACAGCATCAAGAGGGTGCCGAGAATAGCAAATTTCAGCCATTCCCTCTCACCACGAACAACACAGTGGCCGCCGGCCTTCACTTAACGACCGATAGCAGCGGCGTTTGCATAGAGTTGTCAATGCTAACAAGCAAGCAACAATGCGAGAAATAACTACTGAAATCTATGACGGGGGGGGGGGGGGAGGTATACGAAGAAAGCATTTGTTAGGACAGTGCGGTGAAATCTGCCATTAAAAGGCTATGGCAGCAGATGACCGACGCGAGTGCCGTTGCTAGCAGCGCGACATCGTCTGCAGCGCTTCTCCTGCGGTCGTGACCATATCGATTGGACTCTTAGAAGACTGAAAAACCGTGGCCTGGTCAGATGACTCGCGGTTCGAGTGTGGCGCAGACCCTACGAAGCTATGGATCCAAGTTGTCGACAAGGCACTACGCAAGGTGATGGTGGCTCCATCATGGTGTGGGCTGTTTTTGCATGGAATGGATTGGGTCCTCTGGTACAACTGAACTGGTCATTGACTGGAAATTGTTGTTAGGCCACTTGGAGACCATCGCAGCCACTCATGGATTTCAAGTTCCCAAACAACGATGGAATTTTTGTGGGTGACAATGCACCATGCCACTTGGTCATAATTGTTTGCGATTGGTTTGAAGAACGCTCTGAACAATTTGACGGAATGATTTAGCCACCCAGATTGCCCGACATGAGTCCCACCGAACATGTATGGAATATAATTGAGAAGTCAATTCGTGCACAGAATCCTGCACCGGCAACACTTGTTCAATCATGGACGGCTGTAGGGGCAGCATGGCTCAAATATTTCTACAGGGGAGTTCCGACGACTTGTTTAGTTCATGCCACATAGAGTTGCTGCACTACGCCGAGCAGGAGCAGGTCCGACGCGGTATTAGGAGATATCCCATGGCGTTTGTCACCTCAGTGTATGATTTACTTGCAGCAATGGTTACTTTATAATTGTAGGTCTAAGGAAATATATATTTCATGTAGACGCTGATGGTAAAGTTGTGACCAATCCAAAGACTGTTTTGAACACTACAGTGTTTTACTAGACATGTTCCTGTTGGAGGTGGTATGCCTTTGTCTCCTTCCGACCTTTGAACTCACTAGCTGTACTGAGTACACGGGGACCTAGAGTTTAACGTGGATTCAGAACCACGGTGTAAATCGGCATTTGTCACGTCGAAGACTTTGCCGGAAGTGTAAAAAGTGATAAGTAACACAAAAATCGTAGGACTGGCCGGGTATCGAACCTGAGACCACTGCTTTTGTAGTACGCCACTTTGCCACTGAGAGTTAAGTTATTCAGAATATTTACGGGGAAATACGCTCAATGACAAAAGCATATACAGAGAGAGAGAGAGAGAGAGAGAGAGAGAGAGAGAGAGGAGGAAGTGTATTGTGACTTCACACTTTGAGAGATTTGGTGGCTTTGTATCAGTGATTACAAAATCAAGATAAATGGACAACTGAATGGGCGTGAACGAGCGCTCTGCTGTCCGTTGTCAGTAGGAATATTGTGCCCCACCGGGAGGGATGTAGCAGAGCCCTGTATATGGTATGCTGGCCGTCAATTGTTGTTATAGGCGCTTGAAATCACGGGGACTGGAACTGGGGTGGAGTTGACGTACGAGCGAGTCCCACACATGCTGCATGGGGAATCTTGCCTTGAAATCATTCAGCAAGTTACTAGAGATACGAGCCGTGCAGGGCAGGAATGGGACGGGAAAAATTACCCGGTTAATGCCGGTGCCGGTATTTCAGTTCCGAATAACCGGTATTTTCCTGTAATTTTTTGGTCTCGGTAATAACAGGCGTTTTTTATTTGTCACTAATAACCGAGTAAAAATCAGAAATATCAATTAGCTATAATAACCATGCTAAAATTTTTCGTTTTTAAGTAAACCTTTTTTAAAAAAGAAGTAATTTTTATGCGTAAAATTTGCGTTGTTTTGAAATTGTGTTGATACAGAAAATGGGGAAAGCAATTAGTTCTATTTTAATAACATTGACGACAGAAACGAGCAACAAACACATGATATAAGAATTGGTATAGCATTGCTGAGACAGTAATACCTCTGTTAGCGTGTCGCGCGTACGTGTCGTGTGCAGGACTTGCTTCCCCCCCCCCCGCCCTCGCCCACTTGATCTATACAGTAGTTTTTCGCTGTTGCCGCTGAACATTCGTTGTAATGCAGAATGGCACTGACACAATTTTACGAAGTGACGTAACAATAAATTACAATGCTTCATTTGCCTTAAAACATGATTTGTCTGTCATTTCTATGAAATAGCAAAGGACGAAGGACATTGTGGTAACAGAGATAAATTAAAAACTTAACAACTATTCATTAATAATCCACAATAAAAATAGAAAGTAGCAGATTTGCTGCCGGTGTCTACATAATATGCTTTTATCTGCTTGTAGCCCTTGGAGAAGGACAAATGAACACGAAAAACAGACTCCTTCAACCTCAGTTTTCACCCTTTAGAACTGACTGTTCGTAATGCCCAAAATACTGATATGATCCCAGATTACAACATGATTTTAAGCATAGTTTCAAAAAATTCGAATCAATACTGGCGATTTTTTTCTTTTCTTTGTTCGATTTCTACGTTTATTACAGGAAATGATAACAAAAAAAGGGCCAGAAAACGGTTACTTTGATCGCTTTTAACAGTCAGGTTAAACTGGCGTGAAAAAAAAAACTATATAATCAAAAACCGGTTGTTTCAGCGATAACCGCCATCCCTAATATGAGGGTGAGCATTATCCTTAGTGAAGAATGGTAGAAGGTTACTGACTGGTCAGAGGTAACGAATGGAGATGCAGGTTGTGTGTGATATATGCTGTGCCGTCAGAGTTACCTGAAACACTTCCAGAGGTGACTGAAATCATACCCAATGGCTCTTCACACAATGGCGCCAGGGAAAACACTCTGATCCTCCTCCATCATCGGAAGAATGCGGTCTGCCCACTTCTCTCGGCGATGGTCGTCAGAGGTCGTGCAGCACTTCCATCGCTGAAAATGATGCGACACTGGTCGTCAGCAGTCCCATGTATGGCACGGCCCCACAGGTAGCCGTTTATGTTGTGGTCCTAATGGCAGCTTATACATGGGAGGTGATTCGCTAGCCCAGCTTCTGGTAGTCTCCAGCCAGTGTTGTGCTATGACACGTGGTATTATAAAGTGTTCATTACTTGTGCCTGCTCGCAGGGTACGATGTGCTTGATGCTCAGTAGGGCAGTTCTCCCTAGGTGTCGTTAGACTTGGTCGATCAGAACTTTGGGAATGGTAGAAGAACCGTACGTGTCATGCAGCACGTTGGTCACTGTCACATCAAAGCTCCCTAGATGCCAGGATGTAGCACAACTTTGCGTGTCGGGGACACGCAAATCCACAATGATGCCCATTCACTCTCTGTCATGCGCTAGTAGCGCTGTCTCCCTAGCCGTGTAACACATTGCACACCCATCCTACATCTTCTCAGACTTAACAAGGTCATATGGTGAGAACACTATTGCAGTTCTGACCGCTGATGATATGCATGTGTACGGATTTTCATCTAAAACGAACCTTTCCTTACAGGTGCTTTACTTTTTTGGCATTGTGTGTTTGTTTGTATCATGAATATATCCTCCCCGTTCTACAAGAATAGGTTCCAGGCTAACGTCGGAAAAGACCTAGCGATCTTCTGAGGTTGTTTGCAAACCTTAACATTATGAATGAAGACGCTGTATTTCTGAATGTTCTACACTATTGATTGTGATACAGGCCCCGTTTCGGCTTGGCGCTTTCAGGTAATGTGTAGAAGATTAATGGTGTCTTTTAACCTTCATACCAAATAGAGTCTCTGTTAAGTTTATCAATGAAACGGACATTTAAACTGTTTAACGACATAATTATCTATCTTTCACTTTATGACTACATATTACAGGTATTTTTACGCATGAAGAGTTGTAGAGAAATTTCTACTCTTTTATATTCTTGTTATTTATTGATTTTTTACCATTTGTATTTCAACTTTTTATGTGATATGACAAAAGTGTTTGGTTCTGTTATCGTCTCTGTTCGTTGCATACAGGCAGGCTGCTTAAGAAGTTGACAGCGGGCCGTAATGCTACACGATATTCATAACTATATTTTTTCTTCTCTTGCAGAAATTCTTATGTCAACCTCCAACATTAAATCTCTCGTGTAATTAAACAATTTGAATGTCTCATAAGAACAGGCACCGATATCTTTAGTTTCGTATCTCATTAAGATTAAACTCAAGAGACTCAAGATAGATGTTAAAATTGCCACTGAAGCTATTGAAGCTAGGTGTGCTGGCACACGTTCTGAGCAACATCAAATGACGCTGTATGATTTTTTCAAGACAGTTTATATTTTGTCATGACGAAATACCAAAGGGGAAAGTATTTATCCTGAAGGAATGGACTGGGCAATTGTTACAGTCACAAGAAATGACAACTTTATTTACATGTACAAATTCACGATAAGATGGTTACACAATATGAATACAGAAATAATTTAATAAATAAATAACCAACTACGTAATGAAAATACATTCACAATATTTTAAGTATGTAATAAGGCAGTAGGGAATTCTATTTCTTACAACAATGAAAACAACAAATGATAGTGGACATTTAATGTACACTCCTTAATAGCTTCTCTGATACGAGGAGATACTGCATGTGATGTTGTTTAACCTGTGGGAGATATTCTTCTGCGTATAATTTTATGATTAATACGAGAGACGTTTGAAACAAATAAGAGTTGAAAAGTTCAGTAAACACTCATAGTGTGGGAGATTATACATTAGTTAGAAGAACTACAGTGAGCGAAGTGAACAATTCTTTCAGAACACTTTTGCTAACTAGGACCAAACACTATCTAGCATTGTTAATGACGGTATAGAAGTCGAATCAGTCCGTGATCTGCGTTGTAACTAGATCTGAGTAGTTAAATTCACTAGTTCCCTCTGCCTATAGTCAAATGAAAAAGCGAGTACGTCGTTTCTGCAATCAAAAACTGTAATAAATGTTAACAACTAAGAAAACATTAAATATTCGATTTCTGTATGCTTACGCAAGAAATTCTAAGTACCTGAGCAATGGAATTACTAAGATCTACGCCCACAGACTGCCGTGCATGACAATTGCCACGACTGAATAACATTGCTTCTTAACAATGTCAATGTTATGACTTCTGCTCACTGGCCTTTCCATTCAGAGAATTTCGGTATACAAAATATCGTCTTCTTAATACGAAAATTCCAAATTTAGGCCATTTCAAGGTGATAACGAGTTGATTAAGAATTCCGAATACTGTCAAGGACATTTTTAGAACTCACAGGCAGCAACATCTGTTATTCTTTTCATGCAGGCTCACCGTTCAAATATAAATTATTCTTACATTAATAAATAGTAAATACACGTGCGAAACTTTAACGACTGGAAAATCTTCGATATCACTAAACGCACAAAGTGTGACGTGGATTGGTGACTCTGTTTTGGCTTTTATTATAAGTACATTTACAACGCTATTTTAATTTCTTAAAATTGAAGTACAAATTTAATTATCTGGAGTTAAGTGACGATATTTAAGTGCAAACACTCTCATGCTCTGGGAATCTGATATCTCAAATGATGAAAATACAACAAACATTTACAAATGCAACAGAATGCTAAACTTCAATCTCGTAAGGGCTTAAAAGTAATCGCATTGCAAAGCTATACCAAGAATTTTATCAAAAAGAGGTTCCCACAATTTAGCCGAGTCTACTGCTGTGTTCCCACATCTGCTGACGTTCAGTAGGAGACATCCTACAAAAACTACGTGTTTGTTCGCGCTATGGGGTTTGAAATCGCCTTAGACGACAATTTCACAGTAAGGCAACCGTATCTTTAGTGTTATTTGGATAATTTCCATCATCTTTACGATTAGATCGAGACTGGTTAGGACTGGCTGTAAAATATAATTCTCGACGAGAGCCAGCAGTTGCTAACTTCGTCACACATCCGGTTTGGCAATTCAGTTCTAATTGGAATCAGTTCTTAAAGGTACAGTACTAAGTGTGAAACTCTACAGTGAACGCGGTATAACCACGAATAACTACGCTCAAGTGATCTGGTATATAAAGTTTAAGTACTAAGATCAAACAGTATGCTTACATGTAAAAGTGCTGGAAACTTTGATTAAACGAGAACTGTGCATCCCTCGCATGCCATGAGAGCTGGTCTTCTTTCCACAAGTGCTAAACTGGATGAATAGGTCGCGCTGATTTCTGTGATAAGATGATTCGATCGTAGGTGAAATGGACGAAACTAAAATATCTGAAGCAATACCGCTTTCTTCCGAAGCGGGTCTTACACTAGACGCTTTTGAATAATTTAAGAATCATCGTTATGATTGTATGTTGGTGGCTAGATCCACGCAGTAATAGTAAATTTCTCGTATCTATTAACCCCCTTAAATTCAACGGAATAGATTGTTTTAACTAGCAGGTATCCATTCTTCCCCTTTCCTCTAAGCAGTCCGCCTTTGTTGCTCACTCCATTTCGAGGACCGTCTCGTGAAATGTGAACACATTTTTGACTTGTTTGCGAGGACAACGACACGCCCGAGGAAGTCGCCGGAGATGGGAGGCGGTAGCAGGCTGCCGAAGCCGGAGACGGAGGGTGTGGTCGTGGTCGGGGGCGGAGGCTGGGGGCAGCGGGTGGGAGGCGGCTGTTGTCGTGGTCCCAGGGCTCGCGGCAGGGCGCGCCCTACATGATGACGCACTTGCCCTTCTCGGCCCACGGGTTGTTCTTCTTGTCCGGCGCGTGGATCAGCGGGTCACTCTTCTCGTTCTCCTCCACGTACTCGCGCATCCTGCAACACAACACCACACGCCGTTGTTAGCAACGTGTTTGGAACATGCCTTTATTACAGAGCGTTGCCGGCTATTAACGGTTCAAATATGACGGGAAGTCAAATGAAAAAGAAACAGACGACAACGAGTAAGTAAACTAGTTATTATTTCAAAAGTAATCGCTATTACTATTAATCTATTTGAGGCAATTTGAACCATAAATGCCCAAAGCACAGACAAAAAGTTTTGAGAAAAATAGATCTTTGTGGAAGTGAAATTTGTAGCCATAGTCTCATAGGCCTAACTTCTTTTTTTACACAAGTCTCAAAATCTTACGTTTCCTATAAAAGAAGAAAAGTGCCCATTAATATTATGAAACCTTAATCAATATTTAGGATTATTATTATTACTATATTACTATGAATGTTAATCCACAAAATTTTCACATATTGGATAGTGCCAGTAGCGTAGTTTTGACTGTTGAGTAATTTGTAATTAATTTGAAACTAGACCAGAACGTAAAGAATAGCTGCTACATGTCCCCCCCCCCCCCCCCCCCGCACACACACACACACATACACACACACACACACACACACACACACACACACACACACACACACACACACAATGATGACCTATCCCAATACTTCATACTCCTCCGTATCATCGTTTTCATCAAACACATTCTCTGACTTGAGGTTCAAGTAAAACTGCCTGTTCACTTCAGGCGTGTAGTAGTAGTTGTTTTGTTGAATCGTGTTTCAAGTTTGAACTAATAGTTTTGTTAATCCTTTGTGTTTCATGGTTGATATTTTCCTTCCACCTATGTATATGGGCATTATATTTTACAAGGCATCCACAAACAGTGGCTTTGAGAAAATGATTGCCTCCCACGACTCCAATGAGGACATGTTACTTTAAACAACAGTTCATGGCAACCTGTTGAAAACATAATTGTAAAATTTCTGAAATGTACATTTTTACCACGAACATCAACTTTTGGTTTGGTAGTGAGGTCGGTGACACTCTTAAGGATTCTGAAATCCTCGGCGCCCATTTTACAGACAGGAATGTGAAACCGTGGAACGTGGGGTCACGGTGGGGCATTACTTCAAGAGCTTCAAGGTTTTATGAAGAAATGGGTGTCAGTGTAGGCTGTGAGCATTCTTTCAGTAATGAAAAATTGCGCTTTGGGCCCATATTGAAGTGAATATCAGAGAAAGAGTAGAGACAGTTTATCGCAAATGTCCATATGTACGGTGTAGCGGTGCAGCAATGACAAGCTTGTTCTCTCTAAGATCGACAGATATCAGGAGCATGAATACATTCTACAATGTCAAAATCGACGACAAAGTGCTTTACGCCCTCACGGTTCTCAGCGCCTCATTTATTTGCACTGTGAGACAAGACTGTCAGTACCCAAGTGGAAAAATGTTTGCGATTGCCTGCTGAACCATGATTGTACCCAAGCGTACACCTCTTCGTCTGAAGCAAATCTACGACCGCAAATGTCGTTCTACGGGGTTCCAAAAATATGAAGATCCCACGGGGAAAGGTCGGACTGTATGGTGGATGCGTAAAGGTTGCCCAGCGAAGCTTCTGCAGTGTATCTAAACAGGAAGCACGCCAGCTAAGGGCCCGCTGCTCACTGACTTTCTGGAACTCGGCGCTCCACTTTGCAAAACTGAAGCGCGTCGTCGGAATGTAGACGGACGCCGTCATTCTGTTGCAGGATAATTCCGAGCGCAGGCTGCCAATGTTGAAAAAGTTTCGCTGGGAAGTCGTTACACATCCTCCGTACAGTCCCGATCTCTACCCAGGCAATTTCCATATGTTTGGACCCCAGAAGAAAAACATTCGTGACGGTCGTGTGTCTTTGGACGAGAGGATGCACGCATGCGTACAACGATGATTGCACAGGCAACCGCAAATATTTTTCCATGAAGCCATTGACCGTCTTCTCTCACAGTGGGATAAATGTATTAATAGTTATGCCAATTACTTTCGAAATAATTAACAGTTTACTTATTTCTTCCCAACATCAACAACTGAGGAACATATTTGTAGAAAAAAAGAATCTTCTTCAGTTGCCACTAATTTCTTAATTTGTTGAACGACCGGTTTCGAAGCCTAAAGCTTCATCTTCAGGTGCCACCAAACATAGGAACATAAATGTGTTGCGATCGGACCAGTCAGCCACAGGGTGTCACACCCACGTCAAACAAACGCATGGGAGAGTAGAATCAGCAACCACAGCGCACGATGCTGAAGGCACTTTTTTCCCATTTGTTTCGTTTTCATTTGAGTACCACTTATATCTACAGGATGGCCAATACCTTTGCGCACGTAGCTGTCTTATGAAAAATCCTACGGTTTGTGTTCAGAAAAATAAAAATTCAGCATCTGAAATTGTCCCCGAAATACATTCCCCCCATCTCCGCAATATCCTTTCTTTCAGGAGTGCTAGTTCTGCAAGGTTTGCAGGAGAGCTTCTGTAAACTTTGGAAGATAGGATATGAGGTACTGGTAGAAGTGAAGCTGTGAGGACGGGGCGTGAGTCGTGCTAGGGTAATTCGTATGGTACAGCACTTGCCCGCGAAAGGCAAAGGTCCCGAGTTAGAATCTCGGTTCGGCACATAGTTTTAATCTGCCAGGAAGTTTCATATAGCGCACACTCCACTGCAGAGTGAAAATCTCATTCTGGACTCTGTTGTTTATTTTCTACTATTGCCAATTTTTCGCTATTGTGTAGTACCTCTGCACGAAGCCACCACATAGTCCGCCTACCAACATAAGCCGGGCAAATATACAAGTGGTCATGTGTATAACTGGTATAAAAACATTTAAAAAAATACCAGTTAAGAGGAAAACACTGCCCAGCACGAGTTAACTGTAGTAAAATAGGTGTCATAGCACCAGCAATTGTCAAACAAGTAATAACATCAGCATCTGAGTAAATTAATATGTTCTCATTCCTGTCAAGATAGTCTGCTTTTAGAAATAGGTGGGGGAAAAGCACCTAATAACAACTAAACATGAGACAAAAAGACAAAAACTTATTTCCAGTAAATGTTCTGAACTCTGATTTCTCTTCCTTTATTGTGAAAATCAGGCAAACAGGACAGCAACATCAGGGAGGAAGCACTAACTCAGTCCAGGCAAGGATTGATGATTAGCTATGACGTATATTTGGAAGGCACTGTTCCGGTATTTGATGAAGTGAATTAAGGAAGTCACAAAGCCTAATAGGACATGAATTTAAGTCGCGCTCCTTTCGAATACAAGAGCAGTGTCTGGAGCAGTGTGCTATCGAGCCTCGCTGCGATACGTAATATGTGATTAAAAACCTTAGTTTTTTTTTTTTTTTAGAAAGGTACCGCGCGCTGTCTGTGTAAGACTCGCTAATAAACATCTTGTAGTGTTACCACTGACAGAATCTCTTTTTCTCGTTGTATTTAGGCGGATACTTTTATTTGTTTGTATTTCCATCACGGTATGACAGCGTACCGCTCATTTTCTGCTTGTTCTGCTTGTCATTGGTCACGCGTATACGCACATGAAACTCGCGAAAGTGAGAAAAAGCGACAAAATTAAAACGTATAATGGCGAATATTATTAGTCATTTCTGCACATTTGACTAAATCTAGTTACAATACCTTTGAACCTAATGATTCAGTCTTAAGTGACCTGAGTAATTTTTCTATGTAAGTGTCTCAGATATGAGAAATCACTAGTTTAAAATATAAAGACGTTGTTTAACGTTGTTACCAAAAATCTCAGAACGTTCTTGACCGATTTACTACACATTTTTAGACAAACTCTAATAAGTGTTCTGACGGAATTCATCTACATATTTTTTAATGTATATAGTATATAAAACTATAATTACAACGTATAAAGCGGAAGGTAATTAGCAAAAATTTCGAAAAGATTTTTATCGATTTACTTCAAATTTTTAGACGATATTCCAATAAACATTCGATCGGACACGGGCCACATATTTTTTGATATATACGATTTATAATATCTGTGTAATAGACAAATGGGGAACGTTGTTAGCAAGAATCTCGAGAATTGTTAAGCGATTTACTTCAGATTGTTCCACGGTGCTCTAATAAACGTTCGGACAGGCATGGGCTACATACAAAGGAGTAACGTTGTTAGCAAAAAACTCGGAAAGTTCTTGAGCGAATTACTTCAGATTTTTACACTATGCTCCAATAAACATTTGGATGGAGATATTGGACGAACGGGTGCCATATATTTTTTAATATAGAGGTTGTTCGGAAATTTCCGTCAAGGAATTTTAGAGGGAAGTAAGTACATGGCATTTTGAATAGGAATCTATGTCCGGAAACGTACCATTTCCGTTCTACGGCGGTTTCAATTCACAAGTGTAACGCATCCACGTCTGCTGAGGGAAAGAGAAATGTCTTAGAATTGCATACTTGATTTTCCTACAAAACATACTGGACCCGTTCTTGGAAGATGTGCCATTGAATGTTTGTCAGGAAATGTGGTTTCAGCATGGTGTGCACTACCTCACTTCTGACGGAAGGCTCGGAGACATCTCAACAGACGATATGGCCACAGATGGATAGGCCGAGGTGGATCAACCGTGCGGCCGCCGCGATCGACGGATTTAGCTCCTATGGGCTACTTCTTGTGGGTCGAGACAGAGGAAGGTTTGCTGGCCCGAGTATGGTCGCTGCAATAAAAACTGAAGAGACACCAGGTTGGGTGGAGAATGTGTACCAGTACATGCATCGTAAGGACAATGTCTGTAACAATGTTGGTGGTTGCCACTTCGAGCCGCTGTCGTAATGCATCAGTACTGTTCTGAATGTACAATATGCTGGGTTCTTTTCTGTTATGGAATAATGTAAATACGTAATGTTAAAATGTCAATATAAACAAATGTGCTTGATTGATAAATGGATGTTTCGTTGTGTTTCCTGCTGGATAGTTACCTAGTAATTGTATTGCTTAACGCCTAATTCAGATCCTCAAGCAAAAGTGGACGAGTTAAACGTCTGAAACTATAGTAAAACAGGAATTTTCGAATATCCTGTATATAACATATAAATATACATTATCTCCATGCGCCGGAAGATTTCTGCTCGCCCCTATGTCCCAAAAAGCTTTGGAGCACATTTACATTGGATGTGAAACGCAAACTAGTGCAGCCAACTGTTCTGCCGAACCTCCACTATTGCGTTGTAGGCCTAACTCAATATGGCACGACTAGCGAAAACACAAGTCGGTTAGAGCTAACCAAGAATGCTTGTATAGTACGAAGAGTCAACAGGGTCTCGGCGCACAGAGAAATTTCGGCACTATCAAATCCACAAAATGGATGAAATCTTAATTGTAACATATGGAGTAAAGATTTGTATGATAGCAACACATGGAAAGAACCCTTTATTTTCCTTTTGTTTGTTATCTCTGTTATCTTTTCTTCCCTGCTTTCTCTTTGAGTACTTGCCATTACGTGTCACAAGGGATTCTGCGGAGTGGTGTGTGTGTGTGTGTGTGTGTGTGTGTGTGTGTGTGTGTGTGTGTGCGCGCGAGAGAGACGCATTGCTGACGCACAGACACTACGCAGACGTTCCGTATGATGGATGGGGAGCATTAAGCGACGGGCTACGACTGACTGATGGTCCCTAGCGGAACGTCTGAGGGCTATCGAAACATATACATGCGGCAGGTGACAGCACTGACGTCGCGGATGAGGAGGCGGCTGAGCTTTTAGTAATTGCCGTAACATCGCAAACTGATACACGCTTGCCCATAAAGAAAAAAAGAAACGCTTCTATGATGTAGTCTCTCCTCTCAGCTATAACAAGCTAACAGAGCTGATCATAATAAAGACTAAAGAATTAGTGAACATAAACATTAGCTATAGTAAGGCCGGATAGGCTGCAGCCTTGATCGTGGCCTGGACTTATACCTGTCTCTCGGCAGCGTCCGACATAATTTTGTTCACAGTAAATATAATAGCATCTGCTGATTTGTTTCTACACAAAACTCTCCCCGATATCCGAAAGAATAAAATCTACGTTATGTGTGTACTAGATTTTTAGCTATAGTATCTCGTCACTGAGTTATAGATACTAGATAGAGAAGCACGAGAAACTAGTAGACATTCACTACAATTTTTTAGCGCATCGAAGAATCGTGAGTATAATTGCGCTTCAGGCCACGAGATGATTATCTTTCAGATACAAACGTAGAAACGGAGCACCTTTCAGTGCTGGGCGAAGATGTCTTGTTGCATCCAAGCCTTGCTTCACCTGAGTGAGCGAAACAAGTTGCTGACATTTCAGAGAAATTATTCAAATGGCTCTAAGCACTAAGGGACTTAACATCTGAGGTCATCAGTCCCCCAGAACTTAGAACTACTTAAACCTAACTAAGCTAAGGACATCACACACATCCATGCCCGAGGCAGGATTCGAACCTGCGACCGTTGCGGTCGCGCGGTACCAGACTGAAGCGCTTAGAACCGCTCGGCCACTGCGGCCGGCGGACATTTCAGAGAACCTGTTGCATGGCGTGGGCCGTAGGTCGTGAGTGTTGTCTTGCCAATCGGATGACACTGCAAGTGATGCTACGAAGCAGCACCAGTCAACCCAACTGAGATATCACTCTGTTGTTCGCATGTCTCATGTAAACAGCGGAAGTCCTTGTAAAGCATGAAACCTGTTATGTAGGATCTACGGTGTTTGTGGATCAGTGCAAGAGTGGTTCATACAATTCTTCGCCGCAACCACTACAGTGACTATCTGAAATTTAGGATGAGGTAGGACTTTAAGGAGAAGAAATTGTAGCGCTACAACTGTGTCTATTTCCTGGGTTCATGGCGATAACACGGTATTCAGATGTGATTATTCCTTGATTGACCAACAGTCATAAGCAAACCTAACTATCTGCGTAGTCTTTCCGAAAGAGTCATTCCCGATTACAGACAAATCACTGTCGGTTGCGCCACAGAGTATCCATACATACTACAAAACTGGATGTATGTATAGGCATGTATGTGTATGCGTATATTCCAACGTTCCCTCCTAAACCTCTGGACCGATTTCAGCCAAACTTGGTACACAGATTACTTTCTGGAAAGAAACGCCGGTGGGGTAATAACCTCCTTCTTATCAAAGGGGCTGGGGTGAAAAACAGTGTAGCCCACGATGAACTAATACCCATAGTTTAGACTTCCAGAATTTATTTACTTATTAATTTATTTACACAAGTTCCGTACGACCAAATTGAGGACCAAATCTCCAAGGTCATGGAACGTGTCAGTACATGAAATTACAACATTAACATAATAACAGATAAGAATAAAATGTTTATGAACCAGAAAAAAGTCAATCCATAAGTTTACGTAAATGCAATCAACAATACACCAAGAATCAGCTTAATTTTTCAAGGAACTCCTCTACAGAATAGGAGGAGTGACCCAAGAGGAAACTCTTCAGCTTAGATTTGAAAGCGCGTGGATTACTGCTAACATTTTTGAATTCGAGCGGTAGCTTACTGAAAATGAATGCAGCAGTTAACTGCAGACCTTTCTGCACAAGAGTTAAGGAAGTCCGATCCAAATGCAGGTTTGATTTCTGCCGAGTATTAACTGAGTGAAAGCTGCTTATTCTTGGGAATAAGCTATAGATATGACATTAAGGAATATATATGGTGAGAGGCCAATGTCAAAATACCCAGACTCGTGAACAGGGGTCTACAAGAGGTTCTTGAACTTACGTCACTTATTGCCCGAACCGCCAGATTCTGAGCCAAAAATATCCTTTTATAATGGGAAGAGTTACGCCAGAATATAATACCATACGACATAAGCGGATGAAAATAAGCAAAGTGGACTAATTTTCGTGTCGAACGATCACTCACTTCAGATACCGTTCGAATAGTAAAAATGGCAACATTAAGTCTTTGAACAAGATCCTGACCGTGGGCTTTCCACGACAGTTTACTATCTATCTGAACACCTAGAAATTTGAACTGTTCAGTTTCACTGATCATATGCCCATTCTGTGAAATTAAAACGTCAGGTTTTGTTGAATTGTGTGTTAGAAACTGTAAATACTGAGTCTTACTGTGATTTAGCGTTAGTTTATTTTCTACAAGCCATGAACTCAGGTCATGAACTGCACTATTCGAAACTGAGCCAATGTTGTTCACAACATCCTTTACTACCAAGCTAGTGTTATCTGCGAACAGAAATATTTTAGAGTTACCCGTAATACTAGGGGGCATGTCATTTATACAAATAAGGAACAGGAGTGGCCCCAACACTGCTCCTTGGGGCACCCCCAACTTGACCATACCCCACTCAGACCCCACATCACAGCCATTCTCAACATTATCAGTAATGACCTTTTTCTGTCTGTTGCTAAAGTAAGAGGTGAACCAATTGTGAGCTACTCCCCGTATTCCGTATCAAACGCCTTAGTTAAAACAAGAAACAGGGAAATATGCCTAGTGTTCAAAACCTTTTGTTTAACCCATCTAGTACCTCACAGAGAAAAGAGAATATAGCATTTTCAGTTGTTGAACGACTTCTAAAGCCAAACTGTACATCTGATAACAAATTGTGTGATATAAAATGATCAATTATCCTTCCATACACAGCCTTTTCAATAACTTTAGCAAAAACTGATGGCATAGAAACAGGTCTAAATGGTCTACATTATTCCTTTTTATAAAGCGGCTTTACTACTGAGTACTTTAACCGTTCAGGAAACTGACCATTCCTATAGGAAAAATTACAAATATGGCTAAATACAGAGCTAAAATGTGCAGCTCAGTACTTTAATATTCTACTAGGTACTCCATCATAACCATGAGAGTCCTTAGTCTTCAATGATTTAATTATTGGCTCAATCTCTCCCTTGCCTGTATCACACAGTAGTATTTCAGACATCAATCTCGGAAAGGCATTTGACAGGAAAGTTATATGATTCCCTATAGAAACTAAATTTTTATTTAATTCACCAGCAATTCTCAGAAAATGATTGTTAAATACTTTAAATATATCTGATTTATCAGTAATAGCAATATTTTTACTACGAACTGACTTTATATCGTCGACCAGACTCTTCCTCCACAACTGACCATATGGTTTTAATTTTATCCTGTGAATTAGCTATTCTGTTTGTATACCACATACTCTTTGCCTTCCCAATAACATTTTTAAGAACCTTACAGTACTGCTTGTAATGGGCTACTGTAGCTTGATTGTGCCTACTTTTAACATTTTGATATAATTCCCACGTTGTTGTACATGATATCCTTATCCCACAAGTTAGCCACCTTGGCTGCCTATTACTGCTAGTACCCCGTTATGAATGTTCTAATGGAAAGCAACTCTCAAATAGCATGAGAAATGTGTTAAGGAAAGCATTGTATTTATCACATATGTTATCGACACTGTAAGCATCCTGCCACTCTTGTTCCTTGACAAGGTTTAAAAAACTCTCTATTGCTGTTGGATTAAGTTTCCTACATAGTTTGTAATTATATGTGACATTTGTTTGAGTGCAAAAGCCTTTTGGTGTTAAAATTTGTGCATAATGGTCTGAAAGGCCATTCACCCTTTTACTAACAGAATTCCCGTCTAGTAATGAAGAATGAATAAAAATATTGTCTATGGCTGTGCTACTGTTCCTCTGCACCCTAGTTGGAAAAAACACAATCTGCAGCAGATCATATGAATTTAGGAGATCTACCAACATCCTTTTTCTTGCACCATCATATACAAAATTAATACTGAAGTCATCACGTATAACTAATTTCTGGTAATTCCTATAAAGTGAATCAAGAACACACTCTAGCTTGAGCAGAAATGCTCTGAAGTCAGAGTTAGGGGACCTATAAACAACAACAATTAGAAGTTTACTTTCACTAAATTTAACTCCCCCTGCACAACATTCAAATATATGGTCAGTGCAGTGCCGCGATACATCTATGGACTCAAATGGAATACTGTTTTTTACGTACATGGCCACTCCCCCACCCCGCAAGGAACTCCTTGAAAAAAGCCAGCCAATTTGTATCCTGGTAAAGGAAGCCTCTCAATTGTCAAATTATTTAAGTGGTGCTCCTACATACCAATAATTTCAGAGTCAACATCTATAAGCAGTTCACAAACTTCATGTAATGAGAGCACGTAGAGACTTGCGACGAACTTTACACATAATTCCAGAGCTCTACGAAACTTCTCGCTGATGACTCCCACAAAATGACGAAAGGAAAAAAAAAAGTTTATCGATTACTACACCTTCGCTGTTCATATGATAAATCTGCCGCTTGACGCATGACGTACGACGTTTTAATTTATTACTTCTTTACTACTAACTCTATTTACAACACATTTCGCAGACATTAGCCACATATAATGCTGGATGTACAGCAGAAAATTCAAAAGACACTACGTCATATACTTTGGGCTGCGTGAAAATGAAACTGCCGGCGAAATTCGATAGTGTTGAAATATGTGTACAAATACGTGTAAATTATGTTAAATGTGTGTGAAATATATTTGATACATGCATACGCGGGCAAAACCACGGGTGAAAAGCGCTTTCTAAACCGCTGGACCTGGGAATAAATACTGGGGGGGGGGGGGGGGGTAAGAACCGCCAGCCTCCTATTGGGTGAACGTGATAACGTGGAGAGAGGAGGGAGGAGGAGGAAGAGGAGGAGGAGAGGGGAGATAAGAGGGGTAAGGAGGAGATAGACACATATGGGGAAGGACGACGTAGACAGACAGAGCGGAGAGAATGAGATGGACAGTGAAAGGAGAGATGGACAGTGAAAGGAGAGATGGACGGTGAAAGGAGAGATGGACAGTGAAAGGAGAGATGGACAGTGAAAGGAGAGAGGAGGAGTGGAAAGAGGAGGAGATGCGCATAGATAGGGGGAGGAAGAGATGCACAATGAGGGGGGACAAGGAGATGGACAGAGAGAGGGGGAGGAGATGGACAGAGAGAGGGGAAGTGTAGGCGGAATTAGAGTGAGAGGAGCAGATAGAATTAGAGGGGTAAGGTAGTGGTGTGCAGAGGGGAAAGGAGCAGATGGGGAGAGGGGCACGAGGAGACAGAGGGAGGGAGGGAGGGAGGGAGAGACAGGAGATCGCCAGAGAGGAGGAAGGAGTAGATTGGCTTATAGGAGACTGAAACAAATACATACCTGGGTACTGCTGGGTACTCAGCTGGTTCTTGTAATATAAGTAGTCTCCCATATTACACTGATAAAGCGAAAATAGTTATATGTGTGGACAATGGAATCATCATCAGCAGAATAATAGTAAATTAATTTTTCTCTAAAATTGTTGGTTGGTTTCATGTAATTTGATTTCCAGTTAGCTCAAAGAAAACTGAGTGTGTGCAACTCTGTATAAGACAGGATGTAACATCAGAAAATAAGAAATGGTAGAACATGAGAGAAAGGCAAGATGTAAAACGTAATGTTCATAATGCTTTGATGTGTGTATTCATACGCACGTGAGCTGCCGGCCGATGTGGCCGAGCGGTTCTAGGCGCTTCGGTCTGTAACCGCGCGAGGGCTACGGTCGCAGGTTCGAATCCTGCCTCGGGCATGGATGTGTGTGATGTTCTTAGGTTAGCTAGGTTTAAGTAGTTCTAAGTTCTAGGGGACTGATGACTTCAGATGTTAAGTCCCACAGTGCTCAGAGCCATTTGAACCATTTTGCACGTGAGCTGGACATCCTCTTTTATAAATCACCTCACTCGCTTACGTTCAGGAACGTACAGTCTGTGTCTTGCATTCATTAATACAACAGGCAGCTCCCCATTTTGTCCCAGACGGGGCAATCGGGACCGACCCAGCGCCGTGTCGTCTTCTGCCAATGAGTCCCCCGGCCGTTGTCGGCTTTCCGTACATTGGAACTGCTACTCATGTAGCTCATCAATTGGCCTCACTAAGTTGAGTGGACTCAGTTTTAGTCCACTCACCAAGGAAAAATCTCACAGCATCGGGAATTAAACCCGGGTCCTCTGCGTGGTAATCAACCTCACTGACCACTTTTTCTTTCTTTTTTTTTAATCTCATTTTGTTCGATATTGTTCGTTGCATTTGTTCGGGGTGGACGTCCAAGACACTCTTTCAAGTTTATCGATGATCCATTTACTCAGTATTTTTATTGCAGAGGGTAGCTAACCCTCCGACCGAACATGCTGAGCTACCGTCCCGGCATACTCAGCTGCGCGGACAGACATTCGTTAATATAACCTAAGGTCTTTCTACAATTCTGCTCAATATAGCCGCTATAAAAATACGTATAGTAAGTTCTATATGTTGTGTACAGCCTCAAACATCTTCTGGGAACTAATTCAGCTACTATACATACCTACAACGGTTCAGAACGCCGAAACAACTGTATCGAACATGATTATAACACCAGAATTAAACAGAACCTTTTTCTGAAGGTGAAATCGAAAGGGACAAATTTTGCAGGTATAGAAATTTCCATCACCTTGTAACAAAGCAGGTGCCCTCTCTTCTGTTTCTCCTCCCCAAAAATTTATTTATTTATTTATTTACATTTGGAAATATCTTCGAGATTACCACTTACATGACATGTGCAAAGAACGAAAAATCTTCAATATTAACTCAGTAATTAGCCAACTTAACTTTATTATCCAGTACATGCATTTAGTTAATCAGATTCTGTTGGGGTAATTAGTATACCTAAAAACTGTGTTAATTCCAAATACTAGTGATTCGAATCTTCGTTATCATTTTACATATGTAATCTGATGATGACCGAAGCAGAGAGTATATGAAATTTATTGTTAACATCGAATGTTGATTTAAGTGTTAGGATGCCTTTTCTGTTACTGAAATAGAATCCAGTATTCTGGCAAACTGGAGAGCATAACCCAACTGCAATTATTGTTTAATCCGGAGGTACTCATAAAACATCATCCGAAATTGTTCTAAAAGCATTCTCTGAAAATTATTTCGTGCAGTTAGTTCATGAGCCCACGCGAATAGTAAACGGTTATGAAAACACACTCGACCTCTTAGCAACAAACAATCCTGAGCTAATAAAGAGCATCAAAACGGATACAGGGATTAGTGAAGACAAGGTTGTCGTAGCGAGATTGAATATTATAATCCCCAAATTCTCCAAAAATAAACGAAAAATATATCTATTCAAAAAAGCATATAAAAATTCATTTGACGCCCTCCTGACAGACAATCTCCACTCCTTACAAATTAACAATGTAAGTAAAGACCATATGGGGCTTGAATTCAGAGAAAGTGTACCGACAGCAATTGAGAGGTTTATACCAAATAAATTAACAAATGACGGAGCTGATTCCCCCCCCCCCCCCCTGTAAAACAAAACAGGTCATGACACTATTGCAGAAACAACGAAAAAAAGCATGCCAAATTTAAACGAACGAAAAATCCCCAAGATTGGCGATCTTTTACAGAAGTCCGTATTTTTCAATGCAGAGATGCTTGTAACAGTTTCCACAGCGGAACTTTGTCTCGAAACCTGGCAGAAAATTCAGGGAGATTCTGGTCGTATGTGAAGTAAGCTAGCGGTAAGACACAGTCAATGCCTTCTCTGCACGATAGCAATGGATACACTGTCGACGACAGTGCTGCGAAAGCAGAGTTACTAAACACAGCGTTTCAAAACTCTTCACCAAAGAAGACGAAGTAAATATTCCAGAATTCGAATCAAGAACAGCTGCCAACATGAGTAACTTAGAAGTAGATATCGCCGGAGTAGTGAAACATCTTAAATGACTTGATAAAAGCGTCTTCTAGGTCAGATTTTATACCAATTAGGTTCCTTGTAGGGTACGCTGATGCAACAGCTCCATACTTCATCATACAAAACAGCTCGCTCGACGAAATATCCGTACCCAAAGACTGGAAAGTTACACAGGTCACACCAATATTCAAGAAAGCTAGTAGGATTATCCACTAAATTACAAGCCCACATCATTAACGTCGACTTGCAGCAGGATTTTGGAACATACATTGTGTTCGAACATTATGAATTACCTCAAAGACAACAGTCTATTGACACACAGTCAACACGGATTTAAAAAACATCGTTCTTGTGAAACACAACTATCTCTTTACACACACGAGGTGTTGAGTGCTATTGACAAGGGATTTCAAATTGATTCCATGTTTCTAGATTTCCAGAAGGCTTTTGACACTGTACCATACAAGCGGCTCGTAGTGAAATTGCTTGCTTATGGAATATCGTCTCAATTATGTGACTGGATTCGTGGTTTCCTGTCAGAGAGGTCACAGTTCGTAGTAATTGACGGAAAGTCATCGAGTAAAACAGAAGTGATTTCTGGCGTTCCGCAAGGTAGTATTATAGGCCCTCTGCTATTCCTTATCTATGTAAACAATCTAGGAGACAATCTGAGCAGTTGCCTTAGGTTGTTTGCAGGTGATGCTGTAGTTTATCGTCTAGTTAAGTCATCAGAAGATCAAAAAAAATTGCAAAACGATTTAGAAAAGGTATCTGAATGATGCGAAAATTGGCAATTGACTTTAAATAATGAAAAAGTGTGAGGTCATCGACATGAGCGCTAAAAGGAATCCGTTAAACTTCCGTTACGCGATAAATCAGTCAGATTTAAAGGCCGTAAATTCAACTAAATACTTAGGACTTACAATTACGAACAACTTAAATTGGAAAGAACACGTGGAAAAAGTCGTGGGGAAGGTAAACCAAAGATTGCGTTTTATTGCCAGATGACTTAGGAAACGTAACAGATCTGCTAGAGACTGCCTACACTACGCTTGTCCATCCTCTTTTGGAGTATTGCTGCGATCTCTGGGATCCTTACCAGTAAGGATTAACGGAGTATATCGAGAAAATTCGAAGAAGAGCAGCACGTTTTGTATTATCGCGAAATAGGGGATGGAGTGTCACGGACATTATACAGGGTTTGGGATGGACACCATTAAAAAAAAGGCGATTTTCGTTGCGACTGAATCTTCTCACGAAATTTCAATCAAAATTTCTCCTCAGAATGCGAAAATATTTTTTTGGATGCCGACCTGCGTAGGGAGAAACGATCTTCATATTAAAATAAGGAAATCAGAGCTCGCACGGAAAGATATAGGTATTCGTTTTTTCCGCACGCTGTTCGAGAGTGGGATAATAGAGAATTGTTGTGAAAGTGGTTCGATGACCCTACTGCCAGGCACCTAAGTGTGATTTGCAGAGTATCCATGCAGATGCAGATGTAGATGTAGATGTAGACGTAGACGTCCTTAGTCAAACACATATCATTCCACTGTTCAGTCATTCAGAGGAAATCTTTTAGTGTGACTTTTAAAACGCGTAAAACAACAGCAGTTGAATATATTGCTAATTTTGGTAATCTTATAAAAGGAAGGCTGCTGGGAGATATTTCAGGCAGTCTGGCGAAGGTTATGACATGAGCATGACCTGTGCTGAAAATTAGTGGATAATGAACCACGGACGATTAATTAACGTCGTGAAATGTGTTAATCTTCAGTAATGAATCTCCCTACTGTGACAACAGATTGCGACTATGAACTGTGCGATCGCAGACTTATTCTTACTCTGCACATCGGTTTAGTTTTGATATGACTATTTGCTTGGAAGGACAGTGTAATTAGTGACTGTGTTAAAGATTTACCTGCCACACGTAAATTTCTGTCAGTGCAGCGTTAGGTTACTGCGCTCGAGCAATTTCAATATAGATCGTCAATCGAGTGTAGTACGTTCTAGCTTTTTGTCAGTGCATAAATTATAGTGAATGGGACTAAGTACGGCCATAAATCATACGTTACTCAACAACAAACTGCAATTAAGGTATTTAGACTGGAAACCTGGTGTGGACCGCGTCGTTTAAAGCAGCCTGCTTTATACAACCACTTTTCAGCGAGATTCGACGGAGGCACAGCTATTGGAGGCGTATTAGCTCAGGTAAATACGAGTACTCTTCAGCTCCTTAGTGAATCAATAGGTCGATAGACAACAAAGATAATTTCAGTTAGGAATAGATATATTTTCTGTCTAACAATGGCGTCTACGCCTGAAGGAAGCCTTGGAACAATGTTCTGCAAGCGCATTTCTTATTTAATCACTACTTTGTAAATCTGGATGCCAGACGGGTTTTCGAACCGTACTACTTACGTATATGAGTCTTGGTAGGTCACTACTACAGAATAGATCAATGGTGAAGACAATAAGTACATGCAGGCATATTAATCTCTGTCATCAGAAACAGAGATCTCATTTGTGAGAGGGAAGGGCATAGTGGGACAAGTTGCTGTTCCTTAATAAGGCAAGGCGAGTTCATCAGTCAGCAATTACGGCACACAAGTATTCGTTAACTGCAATGTGATGTTCGCGAAACCTAAATGTGAAGACGCACTGCAATAGTCGACGGTACAGCGGGGTGCCGCTTAATTACGCAGCTTGTGTTCAGCCTCTTGGCTCTGCAATTAGCCAACTGCCAATGAACAGAGATGTAATTAGTGTCTGCTGTCTCTTCGGTCGCGCTGCCACCATTCGAAGAGCTATGAGGGAGTGAAGGTAAAACCCGTTACGTGCGGTAAACCGACAGTTAAATATTTGTCTTTGCTGCAAGGAACACCATTTCTTGTCTCGTCGAATCTCTGGCGTATAGTGTATGAAAACTCGGAGAAAATCAGACGTATCGGAATGATGCTATTCTTAAGGAAGGACTGCAAAAGAATTTCACAAATAATTATAGAATGTGAATTTTAAGGTTCAGTAACAGATTGCCTCCAGTGACATATAATTTCTCGCCCACCTTCCTTGCTTTAGGTACCACACGCTTCAGCTTCAACTTCAGTTGTCATACTCACTAACGAGGCATGGAAAGCTTGGAACTTCCATTCTATGCCGAATCGAGGTTCGAAACCGGACCCTTGCCTTTCACTGTAAGCATTTTTACCACTGAGCTATCTAGGCACAGCCAACAGCGTATGAGGAAGCATCACGGCAGCGTACAAGTATATCCCACTGCCGAGTAAAAGATTCATTTTGGAAACTGTGCTAATCTTTATCAATGCTGTAATGAGACCGTTTGTGATGTGCTGCATTGGTTGTAATTTTGTTGTAGTGGAAGAAGGCTCGAAATATGACTAAAGCCTGTTACATTTATGGTTAGTAACACGTGACAGAAATTTTAACAGGAAGTACCACACGCTCTCTAGTGATCACAACATAGGAGCCTATTTAAGCACAAGGACCGTTTCGTGTTCCTAAGATCAACTCCAATAAAGCCTTCGGCTGAATTGAAGCAGTGTTTTTCAATTACAGTTCTGCTGCCAAATGAATCCAAGCAAAGGAGACATTGAGTTCTTTATATGAATGCCACCAATGCGACAGTCACTCTGACTGTCACAAAGTGTGCGCCCATCATTCTAAAGAGCTGCATAGACGGAACAGCAGGGAACGCTAGATATATCACAAAAAAGATTAGCTACAAATCCATTTCTCCGAATACATTTTATATACTTTTTGCCCTGCTGTTGCTGTTCTAACATGTCCATCGTTTTCCTAGTTTTAGATTATAACATTTCAACGCAACAAGACCTGAATTAGGAATCTTACTTACCATCCTTTACGCATCCTACAAGCTGAGTTACATACCTCGAGTTCTAGTTTGGGCATTGCTGTCAGCGCAGTGGTGTTGCAGGTATTGGAAGAAAATGAGTGGAATACATTTATCACAGACAATTTCTGTTGGTGACGATGAAACAAGTACGAGAGTTATGTGTTTGGTATCTGACATCTTCCTTCCCACTTCGACGTAAACATTTCCATTTACCTCCATGTCATATAATATATCATATTATGACCTTCAGTGTTGATATCGATTAGGTGATTCGTTTGAAGTGGTATCTGTCCCTCCACCTCACCTCACACTGAGCTATCACAAAAAGTTAATCTGAGAAACAAATAATATACTTGGCACCTTATCATTGCTTGGACATTGAGATGTGTAGGGTGCAAAACGGGAATAGTCGGCAAACTGATTGTTACAAACAACGAAACACCATTTTAAAATATTTTTAGTAGTAATAAAAGGCACGGTGAGTAAATATATATGTTTGCTGATTACATAATTTAACTTTCGTTAAGTTCTTACATTTCAGGTGCCAAGACACAAATTTATTGAAGGAGTGTTCTATTATTCACCCTGGATTTTGTGAGACCACTGTTATTTACACTACTATCAGATGATTTCTGGTGTTAGCCATTTTCAAGTGCGTACTATTACAGTCGTAAATTCACATCATCTCTCATTCTTATAAACTATCGCTATTTTGATAAACACGAACGAGAACAACATTCTCTATTCGTCAAAAATTTAAAATTACATCACTGCTGTGGTGCAAGCGAACATAAACTTAAAAACTCATAATATATCGCACGGAACAACCGGATTTACTCGACACTGACTGTTTTACAGTCATAGACTGTGCGGCTGGTCCCGGCGAAGGTTCGAGTCCTCCCTCGGGCACGAGTGTGTGTGTTTGTCCTTAGGATAATTTAGGTTAAGTTGTGTGTAAGCTTAGGGACTGATGACCTTAGCAGTTAAGTCCCATAAGATTTCACACACATTTGAATATTTTGAACAGTTTTACAGAAACCACAGTTCAAAGACAGTCCATCGAAGGGTCCCCACCTGTCGATATTTGTTGAGAACTTTGTGCCTTACTATTATATATCTTTTGCTGGCGAGATTAAATTTATTATTATTCTCATTATTATCATATGTTATGAATAGACGAAACTACTTTTGTCTGGCAACTACTGTGTGATTGCTCTGGGGGAAGCATCAAACTAGAACACATGAAATATTAGTTCACTGTATGTCGTAAATAAATAAAATATTTTCTTGACTTTGACACACATCTTTGCCTAAAGATTGCTCGATAAGTTACAACCATAACTGACTATTGAAGCATTACTTGATGTACAGGTTAACGAACTGTTCTCTTGCAGTACAATGTTCCACATTTAAGTAAATAAGTCCATCAGAAACTTCAACTATCAAGTTGGTCCTATATTATGACGTTGTTTACTCCAGTGAGGTCACGTACTGGGACAGAGCTCTTGCCAGCTCGATACCATATTGACCTCAGTGTGAGGGTGAAGCTATGGTCAGAGTGGAGACATGGCCTTCAGGAGCGCCTCCCGTACTTCGTTACACATTGCAGCGAGTAGAGTCCTGCATGACCGAGTAAGCGAGCGCAAAATACGAGATGGGGCGAGCACACCCTAACTGAATAGACTGCCCGCAGTAGTTCTCGTGACTGAGCATAGAAGCCGTGACCGAGTACGTAGCACGTAACAGTATACGTGTCATTATCCGTGTGAGACTGCAGCCAGTGCGGGCTGCTCATTTGTGGTGTATCCATGCAGCACGAACAAGCCAGTGCAGTAAGACGTAAGACTGAAACCAATGTTTACAAAAAATGGCTCTGAGCACTATGGGACTTAACATCTGACGTCATCAGTCCCATAGAACTTAGAACTATTTAAACCTAAGTAACCTAAGGACACCAATGTTTACACATTGAAGAAACGGGAAGGTCTAAAAAGCCAAGTATGGAGTACATTTCTGTTGGTTGTAGAAGAAAACAGTGCGTCTACTGGGTACGTATCGTGCATAAACTGCTCCATATTATTGTGTTTCCAGTCGGGAACCACTCAATTAGACACACAGTTGCAAGAAACCTTACAAAGATACAGCTCCTTCAGGGATACCGGCAGTAATAAAAAATAGTATTACAGCAAAGTGTGTTGCAATGTGTGCTAAAGATATGAGACCTTTTAACGCTGTTTCCGGCGAAGGTTTCGGAGGACTAGGCCAAGAATTAATACATCTAGGTGCACGCTATGGAGAAGTTAACGTCGCAGACGTCATGCCACATCCCTCTACTATAAGCAGACATGTCAAAGAACTCGCTCATGCAATACGAAACAGCACAATGCCTTCTGCTATTGCGGAAGTTATTAATAAAACATGTGCTGTGACAGTTGATATGTGGACTGATTTGCATAATCAGGTGCACTATTTGACGCTTACAACACATTACATTAACACAGATTGGTCTCTTGTGAACAATGTTTTACTTACAACAAAATTCCCGGACGTTAAGAAGACGGGAGCAAATATTATGAAAGAAATTGAAGAGAGGATGGCAGATTGGGATATTTAGTCGGACGTGTTGCACAGTTTTGTTTTTGTTTCCGACCAGGGTGCCAATGTAATAAAGGCTTTGGAAAATTACGAAAGGATTCCTTGTGCAGCTCATTGTATAAACACAGCACTTAGCCATACTTTCGATGAAGATAACTTCTTGTTAAATCATGCCCCGAACATCGTATCAACAATAAATACTGCAAAATGCATTGTAAGGTACATTAAGAAAAGTGGCCTGTGCTCATCTTTGAAATCATCGTTGAAACAAGAGGTCTGCAGACGCTGGAACAGCTTGTACACTATGCTGGAATCCTTACACACTCACTATAACGAAGTTGTTGCTTACAGATTGCAAGGATATGATAATGAGCTTGCAGGAAAAATTGCGCATTGTTTGAGACCATTAAAGAGGCCACAGATGAATTAGAAGGTGAAAAAGAACCGACAATGCAGTTAGTCCTTCTTTGGTTTCACAAACTGCAACAAATTTGCAGTGTCAATGACATTGACTGTCAGGTGAGTAATTACTGCAGTTGAAAGCACTGTTTCATTATGACACGCGATAGATTTATAATTAACTAGCGTAATTGATGTGTACTAACAGGAGGTAGACAGGATTAAAAATCGAGACTTGACTTTTGTTTGTGAGAAGACGGTGATCACTTCAAGACATAAAATTGCTACGTTTCTTTGGCCGTCTTTCCGTGATCTTAATATGCTTGAAATAAATGAAAAGCAGGAAATTCTTAGCAATGTGCGACAAATGTGTGCTACTTACGCAGGTACAACATGCAATCATTAACATAATCGTTTTTGCATAGTTAGTGGACAGAGTGTTATAGAGAAACGGGAATGTTATAATTCGTATAATATTTCATTAACGTACAACATCTCGTTTTTACGGGAACGTTTCGATGATATTCACATCAGTTCTGTATTACTTGTCTCTTTTGTTTATTATCATAAATCCTTCAAGTACTGTTTCATCACCACCCAGAAAGACAGATCGTTTCAAGGAGTGGAGGAACAACACATCATCCGCAGCAGATGAAGTAGATCTCTACATTTTAATGCACCGCGGAGATGATGATGACATCATAAAGTGGTGGAGCAGACATGAAACAGATCTGCCAGGCCTGGATGCAGTTGCAAGACGTATTTTATGTATCCCAGCAACAAGCGCACCTAATGAAAGTTGCTTTAGTAAAGCCGGCACGTTACTAACAAATCGCCGCAGCCAATAAAATCGGGAACGCGATAGTGATTTGCTGCTGATCAACAACAGCTATAATTTTGTTTCTGTTGCAAACAAGTGAAAAGTATGACAAGTTACGTCTGTAAATGTTTAATGTTCTTTGTATGCTTTCTGTATGAAGATGGATGTCTTCTAGGTTACAGGGACAGCACTTATTTAATGTTTCCTATTAATTAAAGGAAAAATATATCTTCTGTTTGGAAAGGAGACTCATCTTCTATCCGCGATTGTATTGAAATATCATTTTACTTTCCAAGTGCTTTATGAATTTAGCTGTGTCATGTACCCGTTCTTGGAAACGTTACTTTTGTATTAAAAAAAGAGCGAGAGACAAATACTCTGTGTGCGTGTGTGTGTGTGTGTGTGTGTGTGTGTGTGAGACAGAGAGAAAGAGAGAGAGAGAGAGAGAGAGAGAGACGGTGGACTACTACAGTACAGTGCAGCGAGCCGGGGCGAGGCGAGGTGAGGCGTCAGCGGTGACCGGTCATGCTCGGTTATCCTCGTGTCCGGAATCCGGACAACAGACATGGGGCGAGTACGTGACCGAGCCGAGTGGTGTGGGGCCGGACACGAGCGGCTCGGTCCCGCCGTCAACAGGCGAGCCGTGTCCGGTCAAACATTGAGCTTTGCAGCACTCTAGCAGCGAGCCCTCGCTAATCACTTTACGATAGCACATATACTTTTCTTGCAAGATTTACACGTTCCCTTTCATCAAATACTCGGCTGTATATCATATGATAGGATATGAAGTAAGCATTAGTATACTTGCGTACTAGACGTGGAATATATACAGGTTGTCTGATACGTCACTTCATATATTTAAACAGTTATAATTTCTTTATTTATGAACCAATTTTCTTAGACCTATTTTTGTTAGAAACAACGTTGTGTTTAACATCATTTTTTCTTTTGTTTCAGTTAGAAAACGACACTTGCATTGAGTGTGGAAGTACAGACCAAGCTATCAGCTTGTTGTGAGGTTTGGGGATCTGTGGTGCAAGTACAAATCGGTGGCTGGCTGAACGAGCGTTCCATGCAACACTGGATGCAAAAACAGTTAAAAATTGAAATTTCAAATTACTAACAGCACAGAGTGTAGCCGATACAACAAAATGAGGTAAACCATAAACTTCGAGGACATCAGAGAATGTTAACAGATGTCGTGAAATGTTCATGAGGAGCCCTAAGAAATCACTGCGTCAAGGATCTCCTGAAAGTGGTCTTTCACGTAACGCAGTTGCAACGACTCTTAAGAAATATCTCATTTTCACGCCGTGGAAGCCACATTATGTGCAGCATTTGTTTTCTGATGACTGTGACAGAGGAATGGATTTTGGATAATTTTTTTTGGTTTGAAATGATGACTGGCCTGAACTTTTTGAGTACATTCTGTGGACTGTTGAGGCAGTTTTCCGCATTGGAGGATTTGTAAGCAGACACAACTGCCACTACTGGTCCGACGAAAACCCACACGAATATATTGAAAAAGCACAGAGGCGTCCAAAGATGACAACATGGTGTGGTATCACGTCATCCGAAGTTGTTGGGCCTTCCTTGCTGCGAAACACAACGAATCACGAAAGATTCCTGGTAATGAAACGTGTACTAACGGTAAACATAAAATAAGTAAAATAAAGTACCTCCAATGGTCACAGGTTCCTTTCAGTGTCGTACGACAGATACACGTTTAATTTTTTGTCAAAAGAAACCCAAAACCATGTTCTGAAATAGTGTTTTGTTTCTCCACTAGACAGTGCCGCAAGTTCCTCCAAAAACTCGTAGCACAACACACACACAAATGTCATATTAACAAATGTAAATCCACCTGATAATGGAGGTTTAAACCTTTGAAACGCGTCGTGGAGATAAATAAACAGTGACTGGTAACAGTAAACTTGTTGTTTCATTTAATGTCAATAACAGTCACGGTAAAGCCTAACCTAAAATGTTCGCATTTACGATTTTTCGTTTCGCATTATGTAATAGAGCCGACTCAACTTAGTCTCAACAAGAAAATGGATGTTTAAACTTTGTAAAAGATATGTTTTAATGTGTATTCCTCTGACATGTTATAGTATCTAAAGACCGAGAGAAAAGGTTGACGAAAACCAGGTCGCAGTCAGAGATGCTGCATCACCAGAGCGAGTGGGTAGCAGCGCGAGTCAGAGACGCTCCAACTACGGCAGCTGGCCACCAGAAACGTTACCGAAGGCCACTAAGAATGAACTTAACATGTACAAGGGATAATCAACGGTCTAATATTGTTCTAAAAATTGTTCTTATTTCGATCCTCGAGGAAGGAAGAGGGAATAGTAGCTGTTAGACGCAGATGGTTAACGGTCGGTCGTAGTAGCGTATAACAGGACACTGACGTGTCGTATTTTGATTCTGAATTCGAGTTCGTCATCAGTAATGATATACTCCGACAAGTTAATTGAAATTAATTTGTTCAAGATTCGGCAGACAGTCTTGAGGTCGGAAGTTTAATCGATTGGATTAGTACTGAGAAGTGTTGGTGTCTGCGTGGCAGCCCAACATGATTGCTGTACAAGCGCATGATAATTAGGTTCGGAAGATAGCTAGGTAGACGTCGGTGTAACGCTACGCACTATGGATAATGAGTACGGAAGTTCCGCACGCGATTATATGATAGATTTGTTGATGCATTTTAAAGAATAGTTGATCGTACTGGCTATTTGATATTGTGGAGGTTTCTTTTCTTTGGTTAGGGATTTATGTGAATGATGGAGAACTCACCTGTTAACTATCCAATATGTTGGATAGTTTGGAGTATTGATGGCGTGCACCATAGAGAGTGACTCAGCTGATATAATAGTGGGTGTAGAGGAATACGGAGTGACTATCGGCCAATTAGGATAATTATTACTGCGTGTTCTAAGGTATCTGAACAACGCTTGAGAGCCCCAAGATACTGAGGTGAGACTTGTAGTTTTGAGGTCAGGACGACGCAACTTTACGTCATTGTACGTTAATATACTATATCATATATCGCGATTGTCTTTGGAAACAAACTATCTTCCTATATTTTTGTTAGAGTCTAGACAAAGAACGATCCAGTCAAGACCCATTTAAGGAGGGAAGAACAGTGAATATCTTTTACAATTCAAGTGCTGTAATTGATTTAGTAACTTCAAGGTGTAGTGGGTACGCGAATGTCAATGCCTGAAGAGGTCTGAATATTGCTAAAATCTTAAATTAGAATACACAGTGGCGGTGACTCGTAGGTTTTTTGTTTGTGTTTTATTTCCGATTATAAGGGGAATAGCTTTCACAGCACATGAACCAAACACTATAAATTGTGGCTATTGAGATTTTCAAGATAAAAATAAAATTGTTTAAGTATGTGAAAGTTTAAAACTGTGATCTGCGTGCGTGATTTGTAGTACAGAGAAAGTACTGGAGGAAGTCTTCATTCTTTTAGTAAAGAGAAAGAACGAGATATAGAGACTAAGATAAGGAAAAAATAGAGAGAAAAGGTGATTTTTTAGATTTGCCTTAGGACAGGTAATTAAAATAAAGTTAATCCCATTTATTGGACTTGGGAAGGGCCAAGAATATAATATTACACAAACATAGAAAACCAAAGATTTAGCTAAAATTTTTTTGAGAAAATACGTAATAATCACTGTGCTCAGTCGGATATGGGCAAAAGAAGAAATCTTTGGAAAGCAAAAGATAGTACAAATACTTAAAGAGAGGCAACATTATGAAAGAATAGGTTCACAATAGATTTGGATCATTGGAATAAAAAATGATGAATTCTCAGGGTGCGAATAATACAGTCGCTGGTTCGCAACGGAATGCAAATAAGACGTAATAATAATATCGTTGCATCATTAGAAACGAACGGCGTACAAATACATAATATTTCATGAAAGTATACTAAAGCTCAGCAGTGTCAGATTTTTTTTTGTAAGTGAATGGAGCTGTTGGTGGAGTTCATGTCAGTCGATGGCTATTAGCGTGTGTCCCATCAAAATACTCGGAGAGTAACGTTGATACGTGGTGTCTACGTGTCGACGTGAGTTGTTACTTTTTGGACTACGAAAAGCTGCATGCTAGTGGGGAGAGCATACTCAGGTTTCAACGTTGTTGTATTTACTTAATACCTGCCAAACTAGTCTCAAAGATATTGGTTATCGTAGGACCTCTGGAATTGTTCTTGTTAATTAAAGTCAGATGAATTATCCGAAAACTTTTCAACTACGATATCTAACATCGGCCATCTAACCCGAAATCAGTATTGTGTCAAAGTTCAGGTTGGTATTGTGTTTGTCAGCGCCACTCCTCCTTCGGAGATCAGCCATTATTTACGTCGTCGGTGAATTCTTCGTTGTAAAAGAAATAACCACAGTTCAATTTTGAACAGGATATTACGAAAGTGGCTCACCTAACAAATCGAAACTGATATTCCGACAAGTTCCATCATATGCAGTGTGGTGTGCCATCCATTGTTCGTTGACAATTGGACTGTGTATACCAATACTGAAAAGGTGGACTTTTTCTAACCTGTCCGCTGCGACACGAGGTGTCAATCGCATCTGCACGGCGCATCACAGCCACTAGAATTGCCCATGGCATGGTCAACAGTATTGGTACCCGCACATGATGCAGTCGGTGCAGCAACTGAAACCTCATCCGCAGCAACTTTCTGAATTTGCTCTTCGGTTTATGGCACGGATCGAAGTTTATGGCATATGGCCGGGCAATGTTTTATGGAGTGACAACAAGGCACATTTTACACTAGAGCGTGTGGAACTGTTAGACTGCGTGTTAGGTACGAAGAGCCATTGCACTCGCTGTATGTCGCTGTGTGGTGTGGGCCTTTTTTCGCGGTCAGTTCTTCTTTGAAGAAAATATCACCCAGATGGCCTGTCAGGCTTAGTGTGATGTCTGCACGCTATCGAAACCTCCTTGTAGAGTATGTGATTCCTGCTCTGGAAAAGCGCAACTGTAGGGAAACCAGTGTTTTCATGCAAGATTGGGCAACACCTCATGTCACTCGCTCAGTGAAAGATCTGCTTAATGCAACCTTTCTCGAACTGGATATCTCCAGAGGTTTTCCAGATACATTGCGTGCAAGAGCACCTGATCTGAATCCACGTGAATTTTGTCTCTGGGGATATCCATCTGATCAGAAGGCCGGTATACAGGAAAACGTTGCTCAGATTTCACAGGAACTGCTGCGAACAACCGTCGATCACGTCGTTCTACGGCTGCAGCACCCCGTCAACATCTCCGGCCCTAATATTGAACAAATTGTGTAGGCAGTGGTAATAATAAAATCAACATTATGCCTTTCTCATTTGTTTGACGTTTCCTGCCGAAATCACGTTCCTAATCCATTACATATGGAAGCATTTCTATGCGTCTTTCTTGCATTCACAGCGCTAGATTTGCATCTGGTGGCGAAAACTGGAGTTATTTTTTTCTTCCAGCGTGAATCGATTCCGCATTAAAGGAATTTTCGCTGCCATACGATGATTACAGCCTGCACTGGACGTATGTGAGTAGCTGCACTTTAATTACACTACTGGCCATAAAAATTGCTACACCAAGAAGAAATGCAGATGATAAACGGGTATTCATTGGACAAATATATTGTACTAGAACTGACATGTGATTATATTTTCACGCAACTTGGGTGCATAGATCCTGAGAAATCAGTGCCCAGAACAACTACCTCTGGCCGTAATAACGGCCTTGATACACCTGGGCACTGAGTCAAACAGAGCTTGCATGGCGTGTATAAGTACAGCTGCCCATGCAGCTTCAACACGATACCACAGTTCATCAAGAGTAGTGACTGGCGTATTGTTACGAGGCAGCTGCTCGGCCACTATTAACCAGACGTTTTCAATTGGTGAGAGATCTGGAGAATGTGCTGGCCAGGGCAGCAGTCGATCAATTTCTGTATCCAGAAAGGCCCGTACAGGACCTGCAACATGCGGTCGTGCATTATCCTGTTGAAATGTAGAGTTTCGCAGGGATCGAATGAAGGGTAGAGCCACGGGTCGTAACACATCTGAAATGTAACGTCCACTGTTCAAAGTGCCATCAATGCGAACAAGAGGTGGCCGAGACGTGTAACCAATGGCACCCCATACCATCACGCCGGGTGATACGCCAGTATGGTGATGACGAATACACGCTTCCAATGTGCGTTCACCGCGATGTCGCCAAACACGGATGCGACCATCAACATGCTGTAAATAGAATCAGGATTCATCCGAAAAAATGACGTTTTGCCATTCGTGCACCCAGGTTCGTCGTTGAGTACACCATCGCAGGCGCTCCTGTCTGTGATGAAGCGTCAAGGGTAACCGCAGCCATGATCTCCGAGCTGATAGTCCATGCTGCTGCAAACGTCGTCGAACAGTTCGTGCAGATGGTTGTTGTCTTGCAAACGTCCCCATCTGTTGACTCATTGATCGAGACGTGGCTGCACGATCCGTTACAGCCATGTGGATAACATGCCTGTCATCTCGACTGCTAGTGGTACGACGCCGTTGGGATCCAGCACGGCGTTCCGTATTGCCCTCCTGAAGCCACCGATTCCATATTCTGCTAACAGTCATTGGATCTCGACCAACGCGAGCAGCATTGTCGTGATACGATAAACCGCAATTGCGATAGGCTACAATCCGACCTTTATGAATGTCGGAAACGTGATGGTACGCATTTCTCCTCCTTACACGAGGAATCACAACAACATTTCACCAGGCAACGCCGGTCAACTGCTATTTGTGTATGGGAAATCGGTTGGAAACTTTCCTCATGTCAGCACGTCGTAGCTGTCGCCACCGGCGCCAACCTTGTGTGAATGCTCTGAAAAGCTAATAATTTGCATATCACAGCATCTTCTTCCTATCGGTTGAATTTCGCGTTTGTAGCACGTCATCTTCATGGTGTAGCAATTTTAATGGCCAGTAGTGTATTTAGCCACTATCCTACTAGAGTTCAGGAGAATGCAGAACCAAGGGTCTACTTTAGGCCAATTTCCTATAATAATAGTAATGGAACTAATGACACAGGATTTAATGATTTATTTTAATGGGTCTGGCTGTAGGGAGGCGAGGCATCGTGTTCCGGCCATGTGCACAGGCAGTGCGGCTGGCCTGTGCTCAGCCGGCATCGATCCGCGTGGCCGCTCGCAGCCGTTGTTTGCCGACGCCGGGTGGACAGCGCTGAGCCGGCTGGCACACAGCACGGCGCCCCTAATGGTAGGCATCCGGCGGTGCCCGCCTCCGGCAGCCGTAGCCAGAGGCCAGCGTCTGCGTGCATAACACAAACGATACCCCCAAGCACTAGCCTTTGATCCTCATCCGCGAATATTAAAAACTTGTAAACCGCATTTACCAGTACTATAGCTCTGACTGGACTGCAGAGCTGCTACCAAACAGAACACCCAATGTCATTCTGATCGGAGAGAAGTTTTCGGAAGTTGTTTACCCAGGGCGTGCCCCAGGGTAGTGTTCCAGGACGAGTACGTTTTACAATATACGTAAGTGACTTAGTAGATAACGTCGGAAGTTCCAGGCGGCTTTTCGCGGATGAAGCTGTTGTATACAGAGACGTCGCGACGCTAGAACATTTTAGCGACATGCAGAAACATCTACAACAATTGTAACGTATTACGAATACGTAGAAAGACCCTTTATTGTATACCTAGACAGTTGCGGGCTAAAGACTGGAGGCACGCATTTTCATAAAATATGTAGGAGTATGCAAAAGAAGCGATTTGAAGTGGAATGATCACATAAAACTAACTGCGGGTAAATCAGGTGCCAAACAAGGCTTCATTGGAAGACTCTCAGGAAATGTGGTCCGGCAAAATAGAAACTAGCTTACAAAACACAGCCGCGCGGGATTAGCCGAGTGGTCTGAGGCGCTGCAGTCATGGACTGTGTGGCTGGTCCCCACGGAGGTTCGAGTCCTCCCTCGGGCATGGGTGTGTGTGTTTGTCCTTAGGATAATTTAGGTTAAGTAGTGTGCAAGCTTAGTGACTGATGACCTTAGCAGTTAAGTCCCATAGGATTTCATACACATTTGAACATTTTTACACCAATTCGTCAGAATGGGATCCGTACGAGATAAAGGAAGTAGAGAAGATCGAAAGAAAAGCAGCACGTTCCGTTACAGATTTATTTACCAATTGCGAAAGCGTCACGCAGGTGATCAGCCAACTCTAGTGGTAGACTGTGCAAGAAAGGCATTCTACATCACGATATGGTCTACTGTTAAGGTTTCGAGAGCGTACGTTATCAGAAGAGTCAACCAAAATGTTAGTACAACCTATGTTAATCTCACGAAAAGACCATAAAGATGAAATTAGAGAGATTCGAGCCCACACGGCGGCTTACCCAGCAATTCTTCTTCCTGCGAACCATAAGCGACTGGAGCACGGGAAGGGGAAAGTGATACAGATACACAAAGTACCCTCCGCCACACTCCGTAAGGTGGCTTACGGAGTGTATTGGTAAGTGCAGATGAAGGTATCCGCAATGCGTAAATTTTCGTCTACTCAAGTCAGACGTCGTTATTTATACTAAACTGACTAGGGACATAGAGGCAGATTTTGACCACATTTTAATACGTCGAAAGAACAAAATATAAAAATGCATCAAATGGTGCAGTCGAAAGGCAATACAGACGTCTAAAAATCATACTGGCAGAAAATACAAAACGACTAACGTAAGCGGAATTGGCTGGAAGATAAATGCGAGACTGCAGATCCATGCACGACTAAGGAAAGATAGATGGTGCCTATGGGAAAACTGAACATATCTTTCGAGAGAAGGGAAGGACCTGTATAGATTTAAGGAATTCAGAGGGCAAGCCAGTAATAACCAAAGAAGGGAAAGCTGGAAGTCGATGGGAATGTGTAGAAGGTCTACAAAGGAGAGCAAATTCTTTGACAATGTTATTGAAGGGGAAGAGGAAGTAGAAGAGGATGTGATAGGAGGTATGATACTGTTGTAAGAATACATCGTGGGCAGAAGCAGCTACAATGAAAATATTCCACGTGGTGTGCAAGATTTCCAGTTGCAAATAAAGCAGGTCCTGACACGTATTAACATTACCGAACTAACAATCACGGTCGCAGAATACTGACTCGAAATGTTTACAGAATAATGGAACAACAGGTAGAAGCTGACCACGGGGAAAATCAGTTTGTGTTTCGGAAATGTGAAGGGACTCACCCTTTGACTTATTATAGAAGATGGCTTGAAAAAAGGCAAACCTACGTGTACAGCATTCGCAGATTCAAGGAAAGTTCTTGACAATATTGATTGGAACACACTCTTTGAAATTTTGAAGGTTGCGAGGTCAAATGCAGGAAGCGAAACGTTATTTACAATTTTTACGGAAACCAGACAGCAGTTGTAATAGTCGAAGGCCATCAAAGGGAATAAGTAATTGAGAAGAGAGTGAGGCAAGGTTGTAGCCTATCGCAGATGTTATTTAACCTGTACACTGGGCAAATAGAAAGGAATCCAAGCAGAAATTCTGAAAGAGAACTAAAGTTCAAGGAGAAGAAATGAAAACTTAAGAGATCTGCCTATGACACTGTAATTCGGTCAGAGAGGGCAAAGATCTTGGAAGAGCAGTTGAACGGAATGGATGACATTTTAAAAGACGTTATAAGAGTAAGACGAACATCAACAAAAGTGAAACAACAGTAATGGAATTTAGCCCAATTGAATCAGGTGTCACTAAAAGAGGTAGGTGAGTTTTGTTTTTTGGGAAGCAAAATGTGAAGACGGCCGAAGTACAGTGAATGAAAAAAAGTGACTGGAAATAGCTACAAAAATATTTCTGAAAAATAGGAATCTCTCATTGTGGAATATAATTTTTTGTTTAAGGAAGCCTTTTTTTAATGTATTTGTTGTGTAGCCTTGTTCGGAAGTGAAACTCGATCAAAAAGCAGTTCAGAAAAAAAATAGAAAGTTTTGAAATCTTGTGCTGCAGAAAAATGGTTACATCAAATAACTTGTGAGGTGGTACGGAATCGAATAGGGAAAAAAGAAATTTATGACACTATATGACTAAAAGAAGGATCGGCTGATGGCACAGATCTTTCGGCATCAAGAAACAGTGGGGGCGGGGGGGGGGGCGGTATAGAAATTGCAGAGGAAGACCTAAACATGAATGAATACAGTAAGTAGGTTCAAATGGTTGTAGGCTGCAGTAAGTATTCAGAGATGAAAAGTCTTTCACAGAATAGACTAACGTGGAGAGGAGCTCCAAGCCAGCCTTTGGAGTGAGAGACAGCAGGAACAACAACAACAACAACAACAACAACAACACACACTGTCACATTCTTGGTTAAAAGGCTTAATTAATGAAACGGATCGGCCAGTGTGGCCACGCGGTTAAAGGCGCCTCAGTCTGGACCCGCGCGACCGCTACGATCGCAGGTTCGAATCCTGCCTCGGGCATGGATGTGTGTGATGTCCTTAGGTTAGTTAGGTTTAAGTAGTTCTAAGTTCTAGGGGACTGATGACCTCAGATGTTAAGTCCCATAGTGCTCAGAGCCATTTGAAACATTTTTTTAATGAAACGGATTTTAAGAAATTTCTGCGGAACGCTTTCTCCACATTGGCAAACCAAATTAAGTGTTACAAGTTGCCACATATTGCACACAGTTTAAAGTTCAACTAACAACTCATGTTAATTCAACATAATGTTAACTTCCTACACTTCTCAATGCAATAAGCGTTAAATTTTGTAGTTGGAGATATATTTAAGAGGAGCATTGATAGATTCACTGATTTTATATCGAACATTATTTGTGACTTATATGATACATGTCCTACAAGAACGTTCAGATAGTTTTGTGGCAGCTTTCAACAGTTGCGTAAGTGACCTCAGTAGCAGTAAACTAAACAGGAATGTCTCAGAAGAAAGGAATCTTCTCTTAAGACGAAGTTACGATGTGTGTGTAATTACGCGGAAAACCATGAAGATGGCCACGCCACCATATTTAGTCCTTACAGACGTCAATAAAGCATCTGCTCCTCCAGGACAGTGTATAATCAAAACACTGGGTCCCGACTGGGTAAAAATAATATTGACTTAGAACAAAAATTATTATTATTATCGCGACTGGAGCAGGAGTAGGGAGATACAACAGTGGTACCCGAAGAAACGCCCGACACACGCCGTAAGGTGGTATAGAGAGCATAGACGTAGATATAGATATTGCAATGAGCAGGTAACTTTATGCAAGAGACTTGGCAAACTGAATAACTGATTTCCCATTAGTATCACTGTCATTCTCGCATCACAAAATACAACAACTTACATAATCATCATGAATTTGTTAAGGGATTATAACTTGTACATATAACTGACTGGGCTTTCCGCCCGACAGCTTCCTAAGCAATCCTTTTGCTGCCTGCTGATTGCTTATCTACGTATTGGTTGGTGTTTACATAACAGAATCCACCCTACACCTTAGAGATTATGTCTCAACATCGCATCGGAATAAAGCAATGTATTTGCACTATTTATTACCTTTGTTTCCTCAATGTTCTTAAGGAATTATTTAAGTTGCCCGTTACTATGAGAGTGTGTTACGATCTGTTATCAGCTACTTTGTCCTACGTATCCTCTTACATGACTTCGCTGCGATCTTCAAATGTCTCACTTATGTAATGACAACTCGTTGTACAGTTTGGACACCAAACACCAAATTTGAAAAAATTAAAAATAAATAAACACAGAAATAAATAAATAATGAATAGGAATGGATGAAATGGTTGTAGCTGCTTTGCAGGGTTTAAGTAGAGCTCACGACAAATGATATAAGACATTGACTAAATACTAGAGGCGTCCAATAAGTAATGAACCACATTTTTTCTGGAAGCAGATTAGTTTTATTCAGGACTTCAATATACCGTATTATTCCTCCCTCTTTTGGCTACAAAACCCTGTTTTTCAACATAATCTCCGTTCAATGCGACGGCCTTACGCCACATTGCTCGAAGGTCCTGTATGTCCGCATCATACCACTCTACTGGTCGACGACGGTCTTGCTGCATCAATAACCTCCCCATCATCCGCGTATTGCTTCCCGCGAAGTTTATCCTTCAGTGGGTCAAACAGATAGCGGGTCTTTATGGTGATCCGTCTGTCACATCTAATGAGTGTGTCTGGACGTTTCAACGCTGCGTGAGTCACATCTGTGTGCATGTGGGAGATCGGACAGGTTGGCTCACCTTGTTGCGATGATGACAGACGCCTGGCCCTTGATTTTGCTCACTGCCAGGTCTCCGTAGACATTCTGCAAGCGCCTATTAATATCTGCGATGCTCTGGTTTTCCGCTAAAAGAGACTCAACGACGGGTCAATGCTTGAATGCATCTCCGTCACAGAAGCCTTTTGAAGGCTACGTGTAGCTTCGCCACTCGTCGGAACTCCATGATGCTGTAGGGGCTCATTGAGAGTATTGCACCATGTCCCAAAAGAAATTCCGCATTTTCTCAACAGTAATATGGCGAGAAAAAAATGTCCCATTATTTATTGAACGCCCCTCGTACTATTAGCAAACGGCGTGACCATAATGAAGCGTAAAATGTTCTTTATTGAGAAGTGGAAAATGGTTGGTGGACGTTCTTCAGCTGAATCTAAATGACTGCAACTTTACGACGAACTACTAAACCGTATATCTTCAGATATTAAGAAGCAACATACAAACATGCGGAGCAGTGTGTTGCCACAGGAAACACTGTCATTAACTCCCATAAATTTTTGTCTGTTATTATAGAGTCTCAGGGACAGTAAAAATATCCGTAGTAAGGTATTTTGTTTTGTTTTAGGGTGCAAAAACAACTAAGATCATACGCGGCCATAGTAGAAGCTTAGAACATTAACGGAGTGGCCGAGCGGTTAAAGGCGCTACAGTCTGGAACCGCACGACCGCTACGGTTGCAAGTTCGAATCCTGCCTCGGGCATGGATGTGTGTGATGTCCTTAGGTTAGTTAGGTTTAAGTAGTTCTAAGTTCTAGGAGACTTATGACCACAGCAGTTGAGTCCCATAGTGCTCAGAGCCATTTGGACCATTTTTCAGAACATTAACACGAAGAAGGAGTTAAAAACGACTAGACGTTAAGCCAAATCGATGAAAGAAAGCTAAGAACAAGGACTTACTCTTGGAGAAAGGTCCATAAAATACACCGTAGAGACAAAGCAGATTCCGAACTAAAGATTAAATGTCCTTCACCATATTGCTACGACGGATAAAAATAACAACGCGTGCAATAGCCCGCGCGTCTTTCGCTAATACGGCCGATAACTCAGACAGTAGTCATACATCAGAACGTAAATGGTTTGAAAAAAGGAATTCAGTCAGGAAATGGCAAACTGTCAAAGGTTGATGACAATGAGCACAGAGTGTTGGGGGATAACCATTTAACAAATAGCGATGGCTAAAACGGCAGTCATCCTAGCTAAAATGATCTCCTCGCGGCGAGAGGGCCGAGAGGTGGTCGGCCAGGCCGTTGGGAGATGTTTAATTACACGGAGTCCTCCCCATGGATGGAAGATCAGTGGCGATGCCAAAGTGAGATCAACTGCTGTCAGAAGGTAACACGGAGATCATCAACTGGCGTGCCGAGGTAGGAGGACTGCAGCCTTGGCAGAAGCGAGACTGCAGCCTTGGCAGCAGTGTCAGCAGCCTCGTTTCTTGTCAGACCGACGTGACCAGGAACCCATATAAACATCAAGGTGACTCCCTCAACAGTGAGCAAATGGAAGCTTTCTTTTACCCATTGCACTAAGCAATGGGCTGTGTACAGCAGACGTTGGCTCTGAGGGGCATTGAGAGAGTCGGAGCAGATGACACAATTGAAAAGCCTGTGTCGCCGGATGTACTGTGTAGCCTGATACAGGGGGAAGGGCTCTGCTATAAATACTGAGCAGTGTTCCGGAAGCCGAATACGTCGGTGCCAGAGACGAAGGCATACCCATCACCATGGTCAATTTGAGAGCCATCAGTGTACACAAAGGTACTATCGCTAAGTTGCTTGCGAAGTTCGAGAAACTTACAGCGATAGATCTTTCTTAGGAAGCGAATTAAGTCAAAGGCAAACGTGGGCTGCAGCACGAAGCCAAAGTGGTGAAGGATTCACATCTACCGGGAAAGTGGCAGGTGGTGTGAACTTAAGCTGCCGGGGCAATAGCCGAAAGCGAACTCTAGGAGGTAACAAAGAAGGGGAATGCGCCCCATACTGGCGGTCAAAGGAGTCATCGAAGGGGGAGGCATAAGATGGGTGGACCAGCATGGCATGCATATCTACTGAGTAGATCATCACTCTGGTATGACAGTGTTAGTTTGGCAGAGCTTCTTCGTAGCGACTCTCAATCGGGCTATGCCAATTGGATTTACATGTAGGTGGGGTAGGAGTCAGCTAAGAGATAGCACTTGGGAAATGGTCGCTCGAGTACGTATCAGAGAGAACGGACCACTCGAGACGACAGACAAGCAGGGGAGTGCAGAACGAGAGGTCCAAACGGGAATAGGTGAATGTCGAGTTTGAAAGGAACGTGGGTGTTCCAGTGTTAAGCAAAATGAGGTTGAGTTGATTGACAAGGTCAGCCAAGAGAGCACCTCTCTGGCAGGTTCTGGAAGAGCCCCTGAGGAGATGGTGTGCATTAAAGTCAGTGAGCAGCAGAAATGGGTGGAGAGTTGACCAATGAGCTGGAGGAAGTGTTCGCTGGTGACATTGAATGATGGATTGTTGTAAACGTTGCAAAGAGAAAAGGTGAAGCGAGGAAGGAAAATGCGAACTGCAACAGGTTGTAGCTGGGTGTTCAGTGAGATGGTTTGACCACGAATGTCAGCACAGATAAACAGCGTGCCGTTCTTGGGGCGGAGGGGGGGGGGGGGGCGGGGGAAGGGGAGGGAAGTCAAAGTGGACTGGAAAGAAATGAGAGAGGTCAAAGCAGTCGCGAGGACGCAATTTTGTTTTCTGGACACAGAAAACAAAATCAAATTCAAGAGCAGCCATAATTACTCCTTGTTGGATCTAAAACTGTGAACGTTCCATTGAAGGAGAGTTCAAAATGGTTCAAATGGTCTGAGCACTATGGGACTTAACTTCTAAGGTCATCAGTCCCCTAGAACTTAGAACTACTTAAACCTAACTAACCTAAGGACATCACACACATCCATGCCCGAGGCAGGATTCGAACCTGCGACCGTAGCGGCCGCACGGTGAAGGAGAGTCATGATGAGGAAAAGGAAGGAGAGAAAAAAATGAAGGGTTGTCACCCTTGCAGCTGCCGAATGCCAGCCTCCGAAGACTCGCTGCTGCAGGGCATGGAGGCTGGACGACCCTGTTCCATGAGATCTACAGAGGCATCGGCATTCTCACTGGGTCGTCCTGCGAATTACAGGGCAGAAAAACAGTTCGCAGCGCGCACCAGCGGAACGGAGGTGTGCTGGGTGAAGGTATTACCTGACAACACTGTTGAAGAGGATCACAAGTTGGTGAAGGAGAAGACCGTTTGCCTTTGTTTGATTTCTTGGAGTCTTTCCGGTTGACAGTGGGAGACTCAGATATTTGTTGGCTGGAGGGGTGTAAAAAGTCTTCAGCGGAGTATTCCTTGTATCCTTTCGGGCCTGCCAGATTTGTAAAGGTGATTCGCCGCAGGCGAAGATATGGTGGCTTGTTACACAGGTGGTGGAGGAGAAGGAGGTGGAGGAAACAGGGATGCTAACGTGACAATGGGCGATTTTACAACCGTGGTGCTGGATTTGAAGTCTTAAGTCTATGTGGTTGTGTCCTTCGTGGAGTGAGGTATGGCACGAACAATACTGTAAGTGGCAGGTGGTAAAACGCACGGCTTTCGACTAGCCAACAACTTGAGAGCGACAGGATAAGGCACATTTTCCTTCACCCGGATCTCCTGGACGGCCTGCTCATCGAGATACGCAGGATATTCTCGGGATGAGATATGACTGCTTGCCATTGCAATTGATACAGCGGGGAGAAGGAGGTGGGCAATTGCCCTCGTGAGCATCCCTACCACAAGTAACACATTTGGCTATGATTCAACAGGACATTCGAGTGTGGTTGTAATTTTGACACTGGTAGCAGCGCATCAGGTTTAGAATGTATGGTCGGACCGTGATGGCTTCATAGCGTGCTTTGATATCTTTGATGGAAGCACTATCCCATCAAACTTGAGACAAAGAGTGTGTGTGGGCACTAAGGTTGCATCTCCCGTTTTCATTACCAGGTCAGAAAGCTAAGTTTTGATTTCTCCATCTGTTTGGAAGTTTGGAGATTTGTGGTAAATTCCAGTGGGACCAAACTGCTGAGGTCATCGGTCGCTAGGCTTACACACTATTTAATCTAACTTAAACTAACTTACGCTAAGGACAACACACACACCCATGCCTGAGGGAGGACTCGAACCTCCGACAGGTTCTCCGTCTGCCAGACCACCGAACAGCCTAGTGTAAATAATATCAAGAGAAGAATTCAGCGTTCGATGGACCTCAATATGAATTGGATAGCTGTGGAGGAGCGAAGCTGCAAGCAGTTGTTGGGCTTGAAAATCACAGTTCGTCTCCGAAAGCAAAGTGCCATTACGTAGACGAGAGTAGGGTTTCACAGGGCCGGCAATTGCATCAACACTTTCTGAATTATAAACTGATTAACCGTAGCAAAGGACTGGCCTTCTTTAGAATGTGATACTACGAGGAATCGAGGTGCTGCTGGTAGAGTCTTGGAATCTTTAGCCTCATTCCGTGTACGTTTAGTAGAATTAGACTGAGATAGGCTCATTGCGAGAAAATCTCCCATGGTTGCCAGCGTCTCCGATGATGTAGTCCTTCCAACTGCCCCTCCCCCCTCAGAGGGAGGCTCACCCACCTTATGTGATTGTTCACATCTCAAGTTACAACTCCTGAACTCCTGATGGAGGGACCAATTGACAATGTGGGAAGGTAACAGCTCCCTGTACCTGGCCTGTTCAAATGATTCAAATGGCTCTGAGCACTAAGGGACTAAACATCTATGGTCATCAGTCCCGTAGAACTTAGAACTACTTAAACCTAACTAACCTAAGGACATCACACAACACACAGTCATCACGAGGCAGAGAAAATCCCTGACCCCGCCGGGAATCGAACCCGGGAACCCGGGCGCGGGAAGCGAGAACGCTACCGCACGACCACGAGCTGCGGCCAACTGGCCTGTACCAGGAGATACTTGAGAATCCTACCTGTCGGCCAGCCGGATTGGCCGAGCGGTTCTAGGCACTTCAATCCGGAACGCGCTATTGCTACGGTCGCAGGTTCGAATCCTGCCTCGGGCATGGATGTGTGATGTCCTTAGGTTAGTTAGGTTTAAATAGTTCTAAGTTCTAGGGGACTGATGACCTCAGAAGTTAAGTCCCATAGTGCTCAGAGCCATTTTGAGCCTACCTGTCGACTGGGCTCTGGGAATTACGTGTTACCCATTCACCTGTACGGGGCAGACACGTGGGCAGGCCTTCAGGAGCACACAGGCAGGAAGAAGAAACAAAGAGGAACCTCAAACGCCGAAGCGGAGAAAGGAGAGAAGACGGAGAACTAAGAAAGAAAGAAAGAAAACGGCGTGGGAACTGTTCTGATGCCAGGCTGCTGAAAATTCAGAACACATTCCCAACAATATCCCAGACATGTTCCCCAAGATAGGGAAAAAGAATAGCAGAGGGATAGACACACAGCACAGAAGGGGAAAAATGCTGCAAAGGCTGGGGCCCCGTGGTGGCCAAGCACGAACTCAACAAAGAGTGGTGAGCCCCCTGGGAGCGGAACCTTAGTAAGAGAATGGTTCAAAAAAATGGTTCAAATGGCTCTGAGAACTATGGGACTTAACTGCTACGGTCATCAGTCCCCTAGAACTTAGAATTACTTAAACGTAACTAACCTAAGGACAGCAAACAACACCCAGCCATCACGAGGCAGAGAAAATCCCTGACCCCGCCGGGAATCGAACCCGGGAACCCGGGCGTGGTAAGCGAGAACGCTACCGCACGACCACGAGATGCGGGCAGTAAGAGAATGGTACTGGTAAGACTGCTAGCCATTTAACACGCGTTTAACTTTTTGTGTTTATATTTCTTCACTGCAGACAACGCCATGTTTTGCAGATATATAAATAAGTCACCAAATCTGACTCCTAAAAATGCAAGTAAGTCTGGAGGTAATTTGAATTTTCGTTGTGACTGCCTCTGAACTGATGAGCACGGCCACAACAAATAAAATTCACGATATGCATTCAGCAAGTTCAACATTTCGTGCTCGCCTTTAACAAACCGATTCACTCGTGAAACGAGACAGACGCAGCTTCTCATCCAGATTTACAAATAGTTTGTAAGTGTTTGCTACATTTCATGAGTATCAGCGTAAGAACTAAAATGCATCAAATGCCAAATACTCACGCCAAGAACCCAGGAGCATATTTTACGGTGCACAATTTTATAATTACATGCAATTTATAAATTAACTTCGAAACTTCATAATAACTATGACAAATTGAGAAATGGTAATCCGTTCATGCTGATGTGAGACTATAAAAAGATAAACTTTCGATTCTTCCAGTCTAGCCATTTCCTAACAAGCGATGGACAAACAGTAAAGAGTGAAAAAATCGTGCAGAATGAAAAGCGAAGTCTTTTTTTTAAATATGTAAAAGTAATAGATTTCCTGAAAAACTAGCTACGGAAATGGATATCACCTAGCTCCATTTACGTCTTAGGTGAATTCTGTTTTCGAGTTATAGTTACCTCGTACGAACGTCGTAATGCATAGCATTGAAGGACTCAATGCACGCGGAGAACTTGCGCGGCACCATTGTTCCGATCAGTGATGTCTGACAGTCATTCCCTCTGAAAGGGGTCCTATACCTCTATGTAATTTCAGTTCCTTTTATGCTGGTCGCTCATACTCTCAAACATGCCAGAGTAAGTGCCCGAAAGAGTACATCATGTCACTAGAGACACTATATGAGAACGAAGTTTTTCGCGGCGGCACTTATGTATAAAATATTCTCGGTATTCTTGCCGCGTCAGTTCTAGGTATAGTTGTATATTTTAAGAAATATTAATCTTTACGTTCTCAGTTGGATATTTATGTATGATATCTAGTTTCGATCAATGATGTCTTTGGATATGAGTAGTTTCAAATCGTAATCAGATAAAGTTCTTTAAATAAAACTGCCGTGAAAGAACTTATAAAGTAAAAGTAGTAACGGTGTGATAGATTTTATTTTACTGTGTAACTTCTTTCTGCGCTGCTTCATTCAAATAATACTGATGTACCAGGGTTTGTGAGTACTTGGCAATGGAGGTGATAAATTGACAATCGAAATGAGCCGCCATTTGTAATATATACAAATGGTTCAAATGGCTCTGAGCACTATGGGACTCAACATCTGAGGTCATCAGTCCCCTAGAACTCAGAACTAAATAAACCTAACTAACCTAAGGACATCACACACATCCATGCCCGAGGCAGGATTCGAACCTGCGACCGTAGCAGTCACGCGGTTCCGGACTGACGTGCCTAGAACCGCACGGCCACCGCGGCCGGCAATATATACATCTTAGACTGCGAAGATAAAGTGTTGTTCCTGGGCGCCGGTGTACTGACAACACGTGCTTGATTTTCTCTGTTTCTTCTTCTAATTGTACAGCCGCAAACATTTTGTCTCGCATCAGTCTTCACTGAATTGTGTCTTTCATTGAGCGGGTTGCGCTTTCTTTACCCCGTCGGCGTATTGAGGTTCCAGTTTTTATCATCACAGATAAGTTTCTTTTGAACTGCATTGTCACTTGTACAATCTCTTCAATGAGCAATATATGGTTTTTAGCGGTGGAAATGCTCTAGCCTTTCATAGAAAGTTAAATCAACTGATTTTCTCGTTTTTATCTGAAGTACATCAAATATTGTGATCTCTCTGGTTTTCTCGATCTGGTTGATTAACGATGGTCTTTCAGGCATTCACCCGAGTCGTCGTTACCATTTTGTGCACAGTATTCCGACGAACCGACTCAGCCACCTCCTTCAGGTGCTGCGAGTTCTGCTGTTTACGTGTCCTCGCTGTCTGGTCTCCAACCAGACTGGGAGTTATTGTTTGTCACGCGGCGTTACTTATAGGTGAGTTTGACTTCAGACGCCTACTACTTTCTCTGATGCTCGTTTGCTTTTCAGAGTCCGCAGAGATTGACCACTGGAGTGTTAATATGATGTTTGATTGTTGGGAACGTATGTACACTCCTGGAAATTGAAATAAGAACACCGTGAATTCATTGTCCCAGGAAGGGGAAACTTTATTGACACATTCCTGGGGTCAGATACATCACATGATCACACTGACAGAACCACAGGCACATAGACACAGGCAACAGAGCATGCACAATGTCGGCACTAGCACAGTGTATATCCACCTTTCGCAGCAATGCAGGCTGCTATTCTCCCATGGAGACGATCGCAGAGATGCTGGATGTAGTCCTGTGGAACGGCTTGCCATGCCATTTCCACCTGGCGCCTCATTTGGACCAGCGTTCATGCTGGACGTGCAGACCGCGTGAGACGACGCTTCATCCAGTCCCAAACATGCTCAATGGGGGACGGATCCGGAGATCTTGCTGGCCAGGGTAGTTGACTTACACCTTCTAGAGCACGTTGGGTGGCACGGGATACATGCGGACGTGCATTGTCCTGTTGGAACAGCAAGTTCCCTTGCCGGTCTAGGAATGGTAGAACGATGGGTTCGATGACGGTTTGGATGTACCGTCCACTATTCAGTGTCCCCTCGACGATCACCAGTGGTGTACGGCCAGTGTAGGAGATCGCTCCCCACACCATGAGGCCGGGTGTTGGCCCTGTGTGCCTCGGTCGTATGCAGTCCTGATTGTGGCGCTCACCTGCACGGTGCCAAACACGCATACGACCATCATTGGCACCAAGGCAGAAGCGACTCTCATCGCTGAAGACGACACGTCTCCATTCGTCCCTCCATTCACGCCTGTCGCGACACCACTGGAGGCGGGCTGCACGATGTTGGGGCGTGAGCGGAAGACGGCCTAACGGTGTGCGGGACCGTAGCCCAGCTTCATGGAGACGGTTGCGAATGGTCCTCGCCGATACCCCAGGAGCAACAGTGTCCCTAATTTGCTGGGAAGTGGCGGTGCGGTCCCCTACGGCACTGCGTAGGATCCTACGGTCTTGGCGTGCATCCGTGCGTCGCTGCGGTCCGGTCCCAGGTCGACGGGCACGTGCACCTTCCGCCGACCACTGGCGACAACATCGATGTACTGTGGAGACCTCACGCCCCACGTATTGAGCAATTCGGCGGTACGTCCACCCTTCCTCCCGCATGCCCACTATACGCCCTCGCTCAAAGTCCATCAACTGCACATACGGTTCACGTCCACGCTGTCGCGGCATGCTACCAGTGTTAAAGACTGCGATGGAGCTCCGTATGCCACGGCAAACTGGCTGACACTGACGGCGGCGGTGCACAAATGCTGCGCAGCTAGCGCCATTCGACGGCCAACACCGCGGTTCCTGCTGTGTCCGCTGTGCCGTGCGTGTGATCATTGCTTGTACAGCCCTCTCGCAGTGTCCGGAGCAAGTATGGTGGGTCTGACACACCGGTGTCAATGTGTTCTTTTTTCCATTTCCAGGAGTGTATATACAACTTGTTAGGGAGGCCATTGCGCTGAGAAGTCGACCTTTCTTCTCGCAGCGATAATCCAACCTGGGTACGTTGCGGAATACGTGAAATGTATTCGCAGTTGCGAATACGAACAACCATCATTTGTATAAGGGTCAAGGTTTTCTCGGGGTGATTGCTACCCGCGGGTTTATCAAACAAGGGCATAGAAGTAGCGAGCAAGTTTGTCAAACTTAATCTCAGTTATTAGGCAGCTGTCACGCTGTGCGCGTCGCGTCGCCAAGTATTTTGATTCTGCTGGGCAATGTACGTCATGCAATGCAAGATACAAACTTCAGATCTTCGAAATGTGCCTCAGTTGTCAGATATCTCAAACCAAAAAGGAATTACTGACACTGGCTGCGAGCGGGAATTGATTGAAACCAAGGGGGAAAGTTGAAAATTTGTGCCAGACCGGGGTTCGAACCCGGTTCTACTGCTTACTAGGCACATGCTCTGACTATTTTTTTAATCTCATTTTATTAGTTATTGTTTTATTACAGAGAGCAGATAACCCTCTGACCGAGCATGTCGATGTACCGACTATTGAGCCATCCAGACACAGCGGTCATTGCAACTGCACGGGCTATCCTAGCACGCGTCCCGTCAGACACAAATTCCCAACTTATCCACACGCTATTTGGAAATTTGTGGTAAGGTCTTATAGGACCAAACTGCTGAGGTCAGCGGTCTCTAAGCCTACACACTACTTAATCTAACCTAAACTAACTTACGCTATGGACAACACACACACCCATGCCTGAGGAAGGACTCAAACCTGCGACGGGGGGAGCCGCGCTGACCGTGACGAGGCGCCCCAGACCTTGCGGCTACCCCGCGTGGCTGCTCCATTGTAAATCCTCTTGAAATATCAGCATGACCGGAGTTACACTTTTGGAAATTTCGACATTTAGAAACAACAATTTATTTATAATCCTTAGATGAACGCACATCTGAACTTTTAGACCGACTCAGCAGGTAGCATCCTAGTAATTAACAACTCCGTTTGTGAGAGGAAAGTGCATAATGGGAGCAATAAGTGTAGACTCGCATTTACTATATCACATTGTGTTTATGCCTTGTAAATAAATTGCAATTGCCGGCCGTAGTGGCCGTGCGGTTCTAGGTGCTACAGTCTGGAACTGAGCGACCGCTACGGTCGCAGGTTCGAATCCTGCCTCGTGCATGGATGTGTGTGATGTCCTTAGGTTAGTTAGGTTTAATTAGTTCTAAGTACTAGGTGACTGATGACCTCAGAAGTTAAGTCGCATAGTGCTCAGAGCCAATAAATTGCAATTATGCAGATTAAAAGGCAACGTGTATGCCTTCTCAGCTGTTCAACTTCACCAAAACATTTGTAAGAAGAATGGTAGAACTATTAATTTGTACCACTTTACCCTTTCACTATGAGTAAATTACTTAGAGGAAAAGTGGTACTCCAACTTTTAGGGACTACAAAAAGGAATTTAAGATACAAATAACTTTGCCGGCCGTGGTGGCCGAGCGGTTCTAGGCGCTCAGTCCGGAACCACACGACTGCTACGGTCGCAGGTTCGAATCCTGCCTCGGGCATGGATGTGTGTGCTGTCCTTAGATTAGTTAGGTTTAACTAGCTCTAAAGTTCTAGGGGACTGATGACCACAGATGTTAAGTCCCATAGTGCTCAGAGCCATTTGAACCATTTGAACCAAATAACTTAAATGCTTTTAGTAAACGTAGTTATAATATTTCATTTGGACAATTCACCAAATGAATCACGAATTATGTAAAGCATGAATTTACATTAAACGAAACGCAAAAACTTTCATTTTGCAGAATTGGGAAATTATAAATTATTATTATTATTTTTATTATTAACGAATGTCCCCACTGGAGAACGATAAGCAGGTGATTTTCAATCTTTCTTAGGGTTCTTGTTATTTTCCCAATATTTCTTCATTATCTCCCCAAAGGCCTTTTTCTTTCTGCGGTCCATTTTGGTCGATATGGTTTTGGTTCCATCTCTGGAGTAAATTTCCACTTCTCAATTTTGCGTCTTAATGTATCCCTATCTGATGTGTTTGTTAGGTCAATTTTTGCTTTTGTCAAACCCTATATTTTATATTGTCTATTTAGTGTCGGGTCCGAAAGAAGAGACACCGCATAACAGGTATCTCAAAGTTATAGATAATAGTCCGGCACATCTGCCGGATAGACGCGCGCGTTAGGCCGTCGCTTCCGGGATTTGGAGAGCTGCGCCGCCCCGGATCGAATCCCGAATCGCCCCCTCCTGCCTTCTTCCGGCACTCCTTCCTCCACCCCGAAGGATTAACGATGAGTGCCGGTGTGCTGGCAAGTCTGGATGCAGTTTTTAGACGGTTTTCCACGTTTGACTAGTTGGAAATTGGGCTTGTATCCACGTCCGGCGTCAGTTAAACGATTCACACTCTTGCAGAAACCGTCCTCAAACTTCCACGTGAGACATGTCAATAGCTCTGAGCACCTAGGGGACTTAACTTCTGAGGTCACCAGTCCCCTAGAACTTAGAACTACTTAAACCTAACTAACCTAAGGACATCACACACATCCATGCCCGAGGCAGGATTCGAACCTGCGACCGTAGCGGTCGCGCGGCTCCAGACTGTAGCGCCTAGAACCGCTCGGTCACTCTGGCCGCCTGAGACATGTCAGATGTGATACACAAATTCCTTCCCCGACAAGAAGGGCACCCGGCTGCCCTCTACCACGAACATTATCAAATCCGCATTAACATGCCGATCCCGTGTAGACAGTAAAAGGAGGAGAAAGACAACAGTAGTGGCTATTGTTTGACATACATTTGCGAATGAGGTCGAACTCTGCTGGTCAAATTTTGTTGTCAAAACGACCTTGAATCGAATTTATCCAACATCAAATAGTATTTATGTTCGACAAACACGTCAAACAAAGCAGGGCACTGGCAAATAATTTGATGATCACATGAAGTTGGATAAGTTGTTGGATCATCTACGTGAGACTTCAATCGTTAAAGTCCAGTAATCGAGCAAACGTAACAGCAAAAACTAGCGCCCGCATCTCGTGGTCGTGCGGTAGCGTTCTCGCTTCCCACGCCCGGGTTCCCGGGTTCGATTCCCGGCGGGGTCAGGGATTTTCTCTGCCTCGTGATGGCTGGGTGTTGTGTGATGTCCTTAGGTTAGTTAGGTTTAAGTAGTTCTAAGTTCTAGGGGACTGATGACCAAAGATGTTAAGTCCCATGGTGCTCAGAGCCAGCCAAAAACTAGCAACACCTAAACAAGACGTCGCATTGTTGTACATAAACTCTGCAGAATACCCGGCAGACATTAGCATTTCAAATATTTTTCCTCCTCTAACGTTGAACCGGATATACAGTTGATGCTCCATCAGAAAGCAATGCTTGCTTCCTAAATATATTCAGATAATCACTCGTTGTCCGAATAATGGCGTTGAGCCTTTACCACAGCGTGTTGGCGCGTGTTTAGAACTTACACAACAGACGACACAGGAGTGCGCATTCCCAGACCGATAAACTTGGCTGTTGTGCAGCATGGCGAAGCAGCTGCGGAGAGCTCGGCTCGCGCTATTGATGAGACGGCATTGCGCTAACGAATGCGCCGCACGTCGCATCACGGCAGCCCAGCTCGTATCCAGCCCTGAATATTTCAGCGGCCTCTATGTTTGTGTGTCTGTCCGTCTCCGTGCCGATACGCAGAAACCTCTCTCCTGCCTCCACCATCTTGCTTTCTGGCTGCCTTTCCTTTACGTTACTTGCGCAGGCGTTCGTGAACGCAAATCAGCAGCACGACCCGAATTTCTATTGCTAGTATGGGAGTTCCTGGATGGCAGAGTTACTTCTTAGTTGCGATCACACGATGCCAAGCAATGAAATAATTAATGTAGGTTGATTCTTTCAAATGAGAAGACAGCAGCCAGTCACTATTGATGGTGCTATTTATTCAAATAAATAGCCCTGTAACCGCTTTGGAACCGACAGGTTTATCTCAGACTGCAATTCACTCGAAGATGCACATTTGTTGAAGTTTACGTAGGTTTCATGCTCTTTATTTCACCTTGTGGTGAAATATTCTTGGGTTTGTGGTGTCGTTGAAAATCCTGCAGCACTTTGTTAGAATGTTGTTGGCTTGAATTGACGAAATGTTGTAGAGTATATACAGCACTTGTAACCACATTGCGTAAAGCACACACACACACACACACACACACACACACACACACACACAAAAAAAAAGTTTTTTGTCACTCGGGAAGAGGAAAACACATCCAGCACTTACTTTTTTTTTGCAAAAACTTTTTGGTATATGTGTGTGTGTGTGTGTGTGTGTGTGTGTGTGTGTGTGTGTGTGTATGTGCGTAGGTGGGTGGCTGTGCTTTGCGCAAAGCGGTTACTCTACAGTACAGTACAGTGAATAAAAGCGAACAAAATTCCAACAAAATGATACGGGATTTTCTACGGCACCACCATCCCAAGAATCTTTCACCGCAAGGGGGAATAAAGAGCCTAAATCTTATGTTAACTTTAAGAAATGTGCGTCTCCATGAGGATAGCCATCCGAAGATGAACGCGTTGGTTAGAAACCGGTTATGGGACTGTTTACTTGAATAAATATCAGTATCAATAGTAACTAATTGGTCTCTTCTTCTTCGAAAGAAACAGCCTGTATTTTGGACACAGCCACAGTCAAAATGTTAGTTTTCGATAAAATAGCAGAAGTGATTGGAAATAGGAAACGCTGTATAATTCTAACGTGTAGGACTCACTATAATTAAACTGCATGTCTACGTAACTTCATTAATATTCAAAATGTGTTTATTAACAGGCATTATTATTTATTTATTGTTTTCATTCATAGGTAATGACAGAAAAGAAACAAAGATTCCTGTGTATCAAAATGGTTCAAATGGCTCTGAGCACTATGGGACTTAACACCTGAGGTCATCAGTCCCCTAGAACTTAGAACTACTTAAATCTAACTAACCTAAGGACATCACATACATCCATGCCCGAGGCAGGATTCGAACCTGCGACCGTAGTGGTCGCACGGTTCCAGACTGAAGCGCCTATAACCTCTCGGCCAGACCGGCCAGCATTCCTGCGTATCATCCGTGTTACATTTCGCAGTATTTTGTAGTGAAATTAGTACTTAGTAACTACAGAACTACGAGAATGAAATTAGAGAAACTCCTGAAACGTACAACTAACGAATGAGTAACAACTTTAGCGATTATTACTATTAATTGCCGACGCTACAGCATAATTGCTCTCATAAACTTGCTGAAATCTTGGAACAGTGCAGTGCATACTTCCCTGAACGTTAACAGCGTACTCAATCACATTAATGAGGCTGTAGAGGGAGGGAGGGAGGAAGATCATGTTTAACATTCTGTCAACGATAAGGTCATTAGAGACGCAGCATCAGCTCTGACTGGCGAGAGGAGGAGGCAGTAAATTGGCCGTGTCCGTTTCAAAGAAATCGCGTTTTTTTTAGAGTCAAGGCATTACATTGCTCTAAAATGTTATGTCTGTCAGGAAGTTACCTCGTCTCGACTACTTAGGTAGTAAACGATAATCTTTTTGACAGTAGACATAATAGAAGTATGCGTGCTGTTAACTTCTGTGGTACAGTAAATCCAATAGCTCGTAGATTATTAACAAGGTATGTTGGGGTGGACCTTTTTCTGCAGTATGTAAGGACACCTGAATGAATAAATGCCGATGAAAGGAGATGTACTATGATGCCTGTGGCAGCATGGTCATAGCAGCGGTCGACATAGAAGAAAAGTCATATCTTTCTTGTATTTATTTGTTACTGAAACCGAGTCCTTACGGCTCGTCAGATTGGTTCAAACTGTTATTTGAACTTCTAAAGGCTTTACGCACGGTCACACGCACTTGTTGATATTACATTATACACTGTGCTTCAAAACCACTTTTACAAACACTGGGGACAGGTACTTTATACTAAAACAAGAAAAAAGTTCGTATAAACAAATTTCAGAAAATCCTTCATTTTCGAGTCATTGATGGAAGTTGACGTTTAACGGCTTTCCAGCTACAACCCAGCAACATCACTTACCTACGCAACACATTGTATCCTAGATGGCATTGTGTTTCCAGGGAGACTTGTTTACATTCGTTATTTGTCTGCCTTCCAGGTGTCCATTACGTGCACGTACAACAGGTAGCGAGTTAACTGAAAGTGTTCTGTTCAAACATGGCAGTATATTCGTTTCGTGAGCAGGCAGAGATTATTTTTATGTACGGCCGCGCGAATGCTAATGGACACGAGGCTGCACAGCTATACCAACGGAGTTTTCAGACCGAAAACAGCCGAGTCATCCAACCTTTGGTTCTGTGTATCGTTGCGTTCAAAATGGTTCAGATGGCCTTGAGCACTATGGGACTTAACATCTGAGGTCATCAGTCCCCTAGAACTTAGAACTACTTAAACCTAACTAACCTAAGGACATCACACACATCCATGCCCGAGGCAGGATTCGAACCTGCGACCGTAGCGGTCTCGCGGCTCCAGACGGAAGCGCCTTTAACCGCGTGGTATCGTTGCGTTATTGAGACAGAAACCGTAGCACCACAGACTACTGATCAAGTAACACTACGTGTTGCTCGTAAGCCTGACCAAAAAGTGTAGATTCTACGGCCTGTCAGTGCAAGACAAGAGGCACTTGCATGCTGTACATGTTCGAGTAGAGGATGGAAGATACTTCACGAGCAACTCACGTATACGTTTAATCTTCAACGTGTGCAGGGCCTTACGCCTGCCGGTCACCTACCACGGGAGAACTTTCGGCGATGGTTCCTCGTACAAACTGCCAATCCATCGCATATCTCTTCAGCTCAAACTGCCAATCCATCGCATATCTCTTCAGCTTTGTTTACAGACGAGACAACGTTTGGAAGAGATGGAGTAATAAATTTCCATACGGTTCGATCGCAGTCCTCATGGTGCAGTATTGGCATCAGTTTAATATTAACATGCGGACTGTAATTGTAGGTGACTGCCTAGTAGCGCCATTCGTTCTTCCAAGACGTCTTACAAGTGGTGTCTACAGGGACTTTATTCAAGACACAGTCAAGAGCTACTAGAAAATGTGGCCCTGCGAATAAGAAGAAACATGTGGTATATGCATGATGGAGCTCCAGCATATTTCAGTCCCTTTACCACAGATGCACTGGCTTGTATCTACCAAGTCAGATGAGTAGGTAGAGGAGGACCATTTACATGTCCTGTTTGTTTTCCAGACCTCAGTCCTTTGAATTATTATTTCTGAGGGTCACCTTTAATAGTCGTGATCTATGCAGCACACCACCCGGAAGCAGAGACTCTTCGTCTATGTGTCATGGAAGCCTTTGAAACCATTCGAAACCGTCACGGAGAATTTGAAAGGGGTGCGACTGTCCATGATTCAACGGGTGCACGCCTGTTTAGAAGCAAGAGGACATTTCCAGTATTTATTATGAGTTGCTGTGTTGTTGAGGACCCATCACCTGAATCGGAAACTTTCATGGATATGTAGAAAACGAAGTTTTGGGCATGTGTTCATCTGAACTTCTTTTCTTGTTTTGGTGTAAGGAACCTGTCCCGAAAGTTTGTAAAAACATTTTTAGAAAACACTGTGTATGATGACACATCTAGAAGAAAATCGTTTCCAGTATCAGTCTCCTTACGTACATTCATTGTTTTATCATACATATGGCAGTGTGTGTTGCCAACCATATGTTATTCCCAATGTTACTTAAGTACTTGAATACTGTTCTGCAAAATTTTATGTCTTTGGAAGGACAGTCTGTTCAGGGTAGTTGTTAGATTACAATTTAATCATACCGGCGTTTTTTGTGACAATTTATTTCTCTATCCAAACAAGATGTTATTGATCGAAGAGTCCACGATTGTAATACGGATTGATAGTGCCCTATGGGGAACTTTGCGCGTTTATTTTTCTACTTAATTATAAGAAAGTTTACTTGGGAATAGCTATAAACCGTCAGTGCAATAGCAACTAGTCATCAAGCTACAGAACTAGAACAATACGGAAATCAGAAGTGCCAAACAAGATCATCACTTGTCCTCTACTGCGCTGTTTATATTTGTACAGATTTTATGAACCCTCTAACAGCGTTTTGGTGCACCTTTGAAGCGTAATACAGCAACAATTCTGCGTGGTATGGATTCGACAAGTCATTGGTTGGTTTCCGAAGGAATGTGGTGCCAGACGTCTACGCGCGGGTAAACTAAGGACAGGTGGTTTGTGGGCGAAGAGCCGGCGCCCAATAGCGTTCCAGATGTGTGCCGTCCGGCTCAGATCGGTCGAATTCACCGCCATGCTCTTCAGTCTCCTTGTAGTGTGCATAGTTATCCTGCTGAAAGGTGCCATCATCGTTGGGGAAGAAATAAAGCATGAAGAGGTGAATGTGATCCGTAATAATGTTCGCGTAGTCCACAGCTCTAGCGATGCTTTCGAATACTATGACAGGTCCACTGGAAACCCAGTGAATGTACTCTATATCGTAATAATGGTCCCATCCGCCTGCGTCTGTGGTGCGGTACACGTGTCGAGCAGGCGCTTGCCTAGGTGATGGCGTTGGTTGGTTGGTTGGTTGGTTTGGGGAAGGAGACCAGACAGCGTGGTCATCGGTCTCATCGGATTAGGGAAGGATGGGGAAGGAAGTCGGCCGTGCCCTTTCAGAGGAACCATCCCGGCATTTGCCTGGAGTGATTTAGGGAGGTCATCAGAAGCGTCATAATGTTTAATAAAGGAAAAGCGCTATTTCCATATGGATGTCAGTGAATCTTCTCCTCCCTAGGCTAAAGCTTGTTTCCTTCAAAACGGGAAGGTGTCGTCGTTGAGTGACTGTAGGAGGATACACGATGACTCGCACAGGATTTGTGATTGGTGTAAAGAATGGCCGCTAACTCTAAATATAGACAATGTAAATTAATGTAGATGAATAGGAAAAAGAATCTTGTAATGTTTGAATACTCCATCCATTAGTAGTGTAGCGCTTGACGCAGTCACGTCAATCAAATATTTGGGCGTAACATTGCAGAGCGATATGAAGTGGGACAAGCATGTAATGCCAGTTGTGAGGAAGGCGGATAGTCGTCTTCGATACATTGGTAGAATTGTGGGAAGATGTGGTTCATCTGTGAAGGAGACGACTTATAAAACACTAATACGACCTATTCTTGAGTGCTGCTCGAGCGTTTGGGATCCCTATCAGGTCGGTTTGAGGGAGGACATAGAAGCAATTCAGAGGCGGGCTGCTAGATTTGTTACTGGTAGGTTTGATCATCACGCGAGTGTTACGGAAATGCTTCAGGAACTTGGGTGGGAGTCTCTAGAGTAAGGGAGGCGTTGTTCTCGTGAATGGCTACTGAGGAAAGTGAGACAACCGGCATTTGAGGCTGACTGCAGCACAATTTTACTGCCGCCAACTTACATTTCGCGGAAAGACCACAAAGATAAGATATGAGAGATTAGTGCTCGTACAAAGGCATATAGGCAGTCATTTTTCCCTCGTTCTGTTTGGTAGTGTAACAGGGAGAGAAAATGATAGTTGTGGTACGAGGTACCCTCCGCCACGCACTGTATGGTGGATTGCGGAGTACGTATGTAGATGTAGATGTAGATGTAGGGAAATCACGGAAAACCTAAATCAGGATGGCCGGACGCGGGATTGAACCGTCGTCCTTCCGAATGCGAGTCCAGTGTCTAACCACTGCGCCACCTCGCTCGATGGTGATGGCGTATCCGGACACTAGCCTCGACCTGATGTACCAGGTGAAACGTTTCCATTGATCCGCGGTCTGATTTATAGGATCCAGTGCCCAAGGCAATGCTGTCGTTGGATGTACGTGGAGGCGTGTTGGGGTCTCAAAAATGGTTTAGATGGCTCTAAGCACTATGTGACTTAATATCTGAGGTCATCAGTCCCCTAGACTTAGAACTACTTAAACCTAACTAACCTAAGGACATCACACACATCCATGCCAGAGGCAGAATTCGAACCTGCGACAGTAGCAGCAGCGCGGTTCCGGACTCAAGCGCCTAGAACAGCTCGTCCACAGCGGCCGGCTGTTGGGGTCAGCGGAGCATCATTTCCAACAGTGTGTTCTGAATAGTGTGTTTCGAAACACTTGTGTCTGTACTAATACTGTCCTCTGTCGTCATATCTGTCATACATAACCGCCAATTCTACTGTACGGAGCGGGAGAGCCTCCGGTTTACACGTTTTCTACTGAGGCGTTGTTTCATCGTCCGTCAATCACTTTCCACTGATACAGCATACCTGGTTAGTATACACCTCTCGTTCGGTCCTGTGGCTAGTGAATACTAAAGGACACCTACCGAGCCAGCGAACGTTTTGTCTCTCACGAAAGTTGTTTCCTATGACTTGCCCTACTGTATAACCCCTAGACGTTTGATGTAAAAACTTTGAAACACCATCTATACAGAGTGCAACAGATGACCTTTTTAAAATTTTGGAGATTGTAGATGTTGAAATTTTTAAGTTTTGGTATAAGGAACCCATACCCAGAAACGTGAAATAAAATTCTACAGCACTGTGCAGTTTCTAGGTATTCGGTAGTCTAAATGAAACACCAGAGTACTGTAGTCTGAAAAACATTGTTGGCAGCAGAGCACAATCAAATACTGTGGCTTCAGAACTGTAAATGTTTAATGTGACGACCATCATAGATACAGTACGATGGCGAACCATGTTTTGCCTGATTCTCTTTGACACCGTGCTTCCCTCTGCTGGTATCAAACACTGTAAAGATGCGCTCAGCAAGCTCACGTTCTGTTATTACTGGTGATGACTAGACAAACAACTTTAAATAACCCCAGGGGGAAAAGTGAAGAGGAGTGAAGTCAAGGGAGTGCGCACAAGCCAAGGGACTGGACATCCCCTTACAATTACTCCCCTCCTGAAGTTGTCTGTGAAATATGCGCTGGCCCGACGATCGAAGTGCGGTGGAACACCATTGCGTTGAAACCACAAACTAGAGCGCAGTCGCAAGTCAACCTATTCCATACGTTGAGGCAAAACATTCCCCAGAAAGTTCAAAGACTAGCATCATGCAGCATTCAATAGATCCAGTAACATATGTGGTCCAGTAGGATGATTTCCAACAATTCCAGCGCGTATGTTACAGAGAATCTTCACTGGTAACTTCTCGTAGACGTAGCGCGTGGATTGTCAACAGCCCAGTGGTGGCTGTAGAAACTCAGTTTCGCATTTTCGGCTACAGGTTCGTGGTGTCAAAAACCCTTCGAGATCTACAATATCCCAAAGTTTTAAAACGTCATTCTGTTACATCCTATATGTGTGCTTTCCGGTGCAGATGAGGTGCGCCTGGAATAATACCAGTTAAACTTTCTACACCTTTGACGAAGTGCAAGTCGACAACTAATGTATGATACGGACGCCATTAACACCCCCGTTCATTGGGGCAGGGAGGGGGCTGGGGGGGGGGGGGGGAAATTAGGGGAAGAGGTGATTTTGTGAGCATAGCTCTGAGGCGCCGGAGCTGATACAACTAAATCTGCTGTATGAATTACTATCTCGAGACATACTGTTCGGGTATACCACCATAAGGAGTGGAGTGCTGGATGTGAACGTAAAAGCAGTCGAAAGCTTACTGTATTGCTGCCAGATACATAGTTTCCGGAGTTGCTGCACTGATTGTCGACAGAACCAATGACATTTCATGTCTTAGGACTGGGATGGGGTCGGATGTGGGGATAGGAAGGGGTATCATATGAAGCGTAGCACTGGAACATTTGTAACCATTAGTTCAACCAAATCTGGTATGCTTATGAATTTCTACTTGGGAAAAGAAGCTATGGGACTAGAACAGTGGTAGCACTCTTAGAGACAGGGAAGGAGGCATAAATAAGGAACAGAGAACCACCAGGGAATCAGCTAGTATTTGAATAAGACCAAAGAATGCGGGGGGCTCTTTTATTTCACCGCTGTTTAGAAACAGAAACACACAGCCTGTTACGAGCGGCAGACTTGTTTGCCGTACTTTCGCCGTTGCCTCTCGCGCGACAAGCAGACGACAGCAGCCCGCGGCAGCGCGCTAGTCCTCTGCGCGAGCTCGTCGGCAGCGTGACGCAGCCGTGACGTCACGGCGGCGAGGCGCGGGCTATAAAAAGCCGCCGGCCCTTTTGCCTATTTGTGCGGAACGGCGCGGCACGCCGTGGCGCGGCTGCTCTTCCTTTTCTGCGTCCATCGCCGGCGCGTCACGCCGGTAACATTCGAGCGAGCCGGGCCCGAATAAATTCCGTCAGAGTGGACAAAAATTCGTCTGCTGACCTGGAAGGTTTTGCGAGGAAGCTGATTGTGTAGCATTATCTTGGGAACAGAAGTGACTTTAATCGGGGTGACAGCAAAATCCTTTATCCGTATTCCATATTGAATTATTCTTGCCTCAAGTAATTAGAACAACCATGAGAAATACGAGGGTTGGAACTTCAATAGTGGAGAAGAAATAAAAACTTTGAGGTTCGCCGATGACATTGTAATTCTGTCAGAGACAGCAAAGGACTTGGAAGAGCAGTTGAACGGAATGGACAGTGTCTTGAAAGGAGGATGTAAGATGAACATCAACAAAAGTAAAACGAGGATAATGGAATGTAGTCGAATTAAGTCTGGTGATGCTGAGGGAATTAGATTAGGAAATGAGACACTTAAAGTAGTAAAGGAGTTTTGCTATTTGGGGAGCAAAATAGCTGATGATGGTCGAAGTAGAGAGGACATATAATGTAGACTGGCAATGGCAAGGAAAGCGTTCCTGAAGAAGAAAAATTTGTTAACATCGAGTATAGATTTAAGTGTCAGGAAGTCGTTTCTGAAAATATTTGTATGCAGTGTAGCCATGTATGGAAGTAAAACGTGGACGATAAATAGTTTGGACAAGAAGAGAATAGAAGCTTTCGAAATGTGGAGCTACAGAAGAATGCTGAAGATCAGATGGGTAGATCACATAACTAATGAGGAGGTATTGAATAGAATTGGGGAGGAGTTTGTGGCACAACTTGACAAGAAGAAGGGACCGGTTGGTAGGACATGTTCTGAGGCATCAGGTGATCACAAATTTAGTTCAAAAATGGTTCAAATGGCTCTGAGCACTATGGGACTTAACATCTTAGGTCATCAGTCCCCTAGAACTTAGAACTACTTAAACCTAACTAACCTAAGGACATCACACATATCCATGCCCGAGGCAGGATTCGAACCTGCGACCGTAGCAGTCCCGCGGTTCCGGACTGCAGCGCCTAGAACCGCACGGCCACCGCGGCCGGCCACAAATTTAGCATTGGAGGGCAGCGTGGAGGGTAAAAATCGTAGAGGGAGACCAAGACATGAATACACTAAGCAGATTCAGAAGGATGTGGGTTGCAGTAAGTACTGGGAGATGAAGAAGCTTGCACAGGATAGAGTAGCATGGAGAGCTGCATCAGACCAGTCTCAGGACTAAAGACCACAACAACAACATTTATTTACTGCTCGTACAAAATAGATACGTGTTTCAAAGTTTTACTGACCTTCAGAGTAGTCACCAGCATTGTGCATAATCCGTTGCCAGCGATGTGGAAGTCGTAGGATACTGTTAGCAGTGCCAATTGTGTTGACAGTTCGAGCGGCGCGGTCTATTGCCCGACGAATTTGTAGCAGTTCTGAAGCGAATGCCGTGAAGTGTTTCCTTTAGAAATCGAGTTGAACTTACGAGGGCTTAAGTCAGGGGAGTGCAGTAGGTGGTACAGCACTTAGCAGCCCCATCTGTCAAACAAATCATTAACAGCTTGCACTGTACATGATTGAGCATTGTCCTGCAAAATGATTGTCAGGTCCTGCAGAAAGTGTCACCACTTCTGTCTCTATGCTGTTCATTTTTGAAACGCAACCTACGACCTGCTTAGAGACAGAAGTGATGACACTTTCCGCAGGACCGGACCATCATGTTGCAGGACAATGCTCAAACACGTACAGTGCAAGCTGTTACTGATTTGTTTGACTGATTGGGCTGCTAAGTGCTGTACCACCTACTGCACTCCCCTGACTTAGGCCCTCGTAAGTTCAGCTCGATTTCTAAACAGAAGGAAACACTTCAAGGCATTCGCTTCAGAACTGCTACAGCCGGCCGCGGTGGTCTAGCGGTTCTAGGCGCGCAGTCCGCAACCGCGCGACTGCTACGGTCGCAGGTTCGAATCCTGCCTCGGGCATGGATGTGTGTGAAGTCCTTAGGTTAGTTAGGTTTAAGTAGTTCTAAGTTCTAGGGGACTGATGACCACAGTAGTTAAGTCCCATAGTGCTCAGAGTCATTTGAACCATTTTGAACTGCTACAAATTCGTCGGGCAATAGACCGCGCCGCTCGAACTGTCAACACAACCGGCACTACTAAGAGTATCCTACGACTTCCATATCGCTGTCAACGGGTTATACACTATGCTGGTGACTCCTTTGAAGGTCAGAAAAACTTTCAAACACGTATCTATTTTGTACGAGCAGTAGATAAATAGTTGCCACTCTTAAAATTCCAACCCTCGTATAAGTAAGGTTGGTTGGATGGGTACTTGATTCCTAGCAGGAGTCTAGTTTTAGCCTACGTGCTACCTCTCTAAGTAGATTATCTTTCGTTAAAAAAAATCATGCAGTCTACACCTACATCATTTACATTTACATCATTACTCTGCAATTCAAACTTAAGTAGCTGGCAGAGGATTCTTCGAACCAACTTCAAACTATCTCTGTACCGTCCCACACACTAACAGCGCGTGAGAGACATGAACGCTTAAACCTTTCTGTACGAGCTCTCATTTCTCCTTATGTTGGTTGGCAACAGTAAAATATTGTAATTGTCAGAGAAGAAAACTGGGGATCGAAATTTCGTGGAAAGATCTAGCCTCGTTTTAATGATTGCCTTCCCACCCCAACTCTGTTAACAGATGTGACACTCTCTTCCTTATTTCGCGATAATAAAAATTTTTGGTAGTAAGTTCCTATAGGACCAAACTGCTGAAGTTATATGTCCCTAGGCTTGCAAATTACAAATCTAACTTAAACTAACTTACGCTGAGGACAACACACACACCCCTGCCCGAGGGAGGACTCGAACATGCGACAGAGGGAGCCACGTGATAATAAAAAACGAGTTGCCTCCTTTGGACTTTATCATTGTCCTTCGTCAATCCTATGTGAGAAGGATCCAACACAGTACAGCAATACTCTAGCAGAGGACGAACAGGTGCTGTCTAGGCAATCTCTTTAATAAACCTTTTACATTTTATACGTATTCTGCCAATAGAACGCAATCTTCGGTTTGCCTTCTCCACAACATTAACTATATGATCATACCAATTTAAGTTCTTCGTAATATAAATTCCTAGAAATTTAATTAAATTTACTGCCTTCAGATTTCTGTGAGTTATCGTGTAACCGAAATTTAATGGATTTCTTTTCGTCCTCATATGGATGAGACAATTACCACGTTTCACATCACCGTGATATCGTGTCTAAGACATTTTGTAATTGCTTTATCTTCTGATGACTTTATTTATCGGTAACCGACAGTATCATCTACGAACAATCTAAGAGAGTTGCTCAGATTGTCTCCTAAATTGTTTATATAGATTAGGAACAGCAGAGGGCCTATAAAACTTCCTTGGGGAACGTCCGATATCGTTTCTGTTTCACTCGATTTTCTGTCGATTCCTACGTACTTCTGCCTTTCTGACGGGAAGCCGCGAATCCTGTCGCACAACTGAAGCAATGCTCGTTATGCACGAAATTTGGTTGGAAGGCTCTTGTAACGAAAGGTCTCAAAAGCCCTCTAAAAGTCTAGATAAATGGAACCAATTTGTGATCTCCCGTCGATAGCACTCATTACTCTGTGAGAATTAAGAGCTAGTTGTGTTTCACAAGAACGATATTTTCTGAATCCGTGATCACTATGTGTCGATAGACCGTTACCTTCGATATTCATAATTTTCGAACACGCATATATATCAAAATCTTACCTCAAATCGACATCAGTGATATGGCTCTGGAGTTCAGCGGATTATTGCTATTTCCTTTCTCGAATATTTGTGTAACCTGTGCAGTTTTCCAGTCTTCGGCACGGATCTTTCGTCGAACGAGCGGTCATGTATGACTGCTAAGTAGCTAAGTATGGGGCTGTTGTATCAGCTTACTTTGAAAGGAACGTAACTGGTATGCTACCTGGACCGGAAGCCTTGCCTTAAAGAGTGTTTTAAGCTGCTTCCCTTCATTGAGGATATCTACTTCTAAGTTACTCCAGTTGGTAGTTAACGGATCAAAGTCTGCGGTATTTACTTTGCCTTCTTTGATTAAAGAATTTCGGAAAACTGTGTTTGATAAGTTTGCCTTAGTGGCGTTGTCATCGGTAATATTGCCATTGGTATCGTTTAGTGAAAGCTTCGACTGTGCCTTGTCATTGCTGTACTTTATAAACGACCGGAATGTCTTTGGATTTTAGGTCGGATTTCGTGACAGAGTTTGGTTGTGGAAGCTGTTAAAAGCATCTCGCATTGCAGTCCGACCTAAGTTTCGAGCTTCAGCAAAACATCGCCAATCCTGGAGACTTTGAGTTCTTTTAAATTTGGCATCGTGTAGTTCATACAGCTGTACGTAAATATTTCTGATTGTCCATTAACTTACTATGATTTATTGATTAATTTGTATATGTGTTGCCAATTTCCTGATAGGTGATAAAAAATGGTTCAAATGGCTCTGAGCACTATGGGACTTAACATCTGAGGTCATCAGTCCCCTAGAACTTAGAACTACTTAAACCTAACCAACCTACAGACATCACACACATCATGCCCGAGGCAGGATTCGAACTGTGACCGTAGCGGTCGCGCGGTTCCAGACTGAAGCGCCTAGAACCGCTCGGCCACTTCGCCCGGCTTTGGTGATAAAATAAAGCAGGTGTAACATCCAAGAATGCCAATGCTTTCCATGAAAATTAGGTTTAATTTTGAATGGATTTGGACGTAAACAGAAAAGTAAAATACTGGGACCGAAGGCGGCATATTATTTCTAAAAATACCACTAACTTATTAACTGCAGCGATGGAAATGGAATGCGTTACTCCACCAAGGAGCAGTCTGATATTTATCAGACTCTGTGGTGGTGTTCATCACCTAATAACTAATTAAATAATTAATCTTTCTTTCCTTTCCGAACTGATGTCCCTCATCGACATCAGTATGAGGCGTCACTCGGACGGGTAAGAATACACTCTTACATTCGTCGTGGCGTGAGAGCAAACAACCTCCGAATGTCATCTTGAGGGATTTCTTGCGATGCTTGAAACACAGGTGGTATCAGGTCTTACCAAAGGAAAGCGTGACTCTTCTGATCACACCACGGTTTTCCGGTCGTCTACGGTACAACCGATATGATGAGGAGCACAGGAGAAGCAGTGCAGGCGATGTCGTGCTGTTAGCAGAGTCAGTCGCGTCGGTCGTCTGGTGCTATTGCCTATTAACGCCAAATTTCGCCGCACTGTCCCAGCGGATACGTTCGTCTTACCGCCCACATTGATTTCGGCGGTTATTTGAGGTAGTACTGTTTGTCTGTTAGCACTGACGACTGTCGTTCGGCCATAATTAGATCGGGAACTTTCACGTGAATCGCATGAATTTCTCATGAATCGCGTAAATACAAATATTAAAAAACTAAAAACCCGCCTGGATCGCGAAAAAAGCACCTAGTGTTAAGTGTTAACCCAGGTTTCGGCGTAGACACCTACATCTTCTTCAGAACAACAATAAAACCCACAAGTGCCTAAAAAGACCTTTGTCAATGATTAAAAGAACGCCATAGCTATACAGTTATAAACGAAAAAAAAAAAACTACTACTTAACTTAATGTTGTTCCGAAGAAGGTGTTATCTACGCCGAAACCTGGGTTAACACTTAACACTAGGCGCTTTTTTCGGAATCGAGGCGGGTTTTTAGTTTTTTTAATATATTAACCAACGATTGCTGACGCGCTGCGATGTTGAAGGTTCGTAAATACAAATGATAACTCCGCCAACGTACTGCCCTTTTATACCTTGTGTACGCAATTCTACCACCATGTCTGCATGGGCATCACGCTATCACGTGACTTTTGTCACCTAAGTGTACACAGTACACAAAAAATTAACTGAAAACAACATCTCAGAGAGAGAGAGAGAGAGAAAAAAAAAGAAGCCGCAGGCATAACGCGCTCGGAAACACAGAATGACCGTGTCACCCCTCATCAAGTGTCCGATACTTGTCAATGCGGTTAAAGTCCGCGCATACTTTTCGAGCCGGATGAAAGTGAGGCAGGGACCGGATGAGGAGCTGTGGCGAGCGCAGCGCCAGAGGATGTGAGCGAGGTGTGGACGTGGGGCGCCGCCGGCCAGTGTTTGGCGCGCATCGACCCGCGGCTCGCGGCCGTTTGCCGCCGGAACTGCCCGCAGCAACGCGACGCGTGTCTGCAGCCTGCTACGGCAGCTGCTGCTGCTGCCGCTGTTCTCATTAGGGGACGCCTACTCACACCAGCCGCCGCGCCGCCTCTCGCTTCTCCACACTCCCTAGACTCCAGCCGCCTCATCAGTGAGCTGCTTACGAGACACCGGAACAACTTGTCACTGTGTTACGAGCTGATACACAAAAGTGCTTTAGAAAGCATCGCTCCTGCGAAACGCAACTCGCCCTTTTTTCACATGATATCTTGCGAACCATGGATGAAGGGTATCAGACGGATGCCATATTCCTTGACTTCCGGAAAGCGTTTGACTCGGTGCCCCACTGCAGACTCCGAACTAAGGTACGAGCACATGGGATTGGTTCCCAAGTATGTGAGTGTCTCGAAGACTTCTTAAGTAATAGAACCCAGTACGTTGTCCTCGATGGTGAGTGTTCATCGGAGGTGAGGGTATCATCTGGAGTGCCCCAGGGAAGTGTGGTAGGTCCGCTGTTGTTTTCTATCTACATAAATGATCTTTTGGATAGGCTGTTTGCTGATGATGCTGTGGTGTACGGGAAGGTGTCGTCGTTGAGTGACTGTAGGAGGATACAAGATGACTTGGACAGGATTTGTGATTGGTGTAAAGAATGGCAGCTAACTCCAAATATAGATAAATGTAAATTAATGCAGATGAATAGGAAAAAGAATCCCGTAATGTTTGAATACTGCATTAGTAGTGTAGCGCTTGACACAGTCACGTCGATTAAATATGTTGGTGTAACATTGCAGAGCGATATGAAGTGGGATAACCATGTAATGGCAGTTGTGGGGAATGCGGATAGTCGTCTTCGGTTCATTGGTAGAATTTTGGGAAGATGTGGTTCATCTGTAAAGGAGACCGCTTATAAAACACTAATACGACCTATTCTTGAGTGCTGCTCGAGCGTTTGGGAGCCCTATCAGGTCGGATTGAGGGAGGACATAGAAGCAATTCAGAGGCGGGCTACTAGATTTGTTATTGGTAGGTTTGATCATCACGCTAGTGTTACGGAAATGCTTCAGGAACTCGGGTGGGAGTCTCTAGAGGAAAGGAGGCTACTAGATTTGTTACTGGTAGGTTTGATCATCACGCTAGTGTTACGGAAATGCTTCAGGAACTCGGGTGGGAGTCTCTAGAGGAAAGGAGGCGTTCTTTTCGTGAATCGCTACTGAGGAAATTTAGAGAACCAGCATTTGAGGCTGACTGCAGTACAATTTTACTGCCGCCAACTTACATTTCGCGGAAAGACCACAAAGATACGATAAGAGAGATTAGGGCTCGTACAGAGGCATATAGGCAGTCATTTTTTCCTCGTTCTGTTTGGGAGTGGAACAGGGAGAGAAGATACTAGTTGTGGTACGAGGTACCCTCCGCCACGTACCGTATGGTGGATTGCGGAGTACGGATGCAGATGTAGATGTAGATGTAGATGTAGTGTGGCTCGATGAGAGTCAGACTACAAAGTTCCAGGCTTCGATCACCAGTAGCCGCTAAGATTTTTTTCCTGCCATTATCGCTTCCGTGGCCTCTGGTTTGTTTATACATGTGAAACGTGTGAAGTTGCAGCGCGTTTCGGAATACTCGTACAAGTGTAGGTCCCCATATAGCTGACTGGGTAAGTTCAAAAGGTCAAAGGAAGGAAAGAGCATGCCGCCAACGAGAGGATGACGGCCAGAAAAGCGCACTGTGTTCAAACCTTCGGGTGAGGACAGCCGAAAGGCTGCCAGAGGACTAGACACGACCCAGGCGTATTTCCACTATTTGGACATAGTGTGTGTGGTCGTGCTGATACGAGGGCCACTCGTTTATTAAGATCTGATCGGCTGCGAAATGGAAACCGCAGTGAAAATCCTACGAAGCCTTGCACAGATGTGTTCGGCAGTGTCTCTAGTATGTCTGTCGATCCCGTCTGGTTGTTCTCTTCAGATATGAGGGTATAGTGGGCACGTAAAAATGCCTAGGAAATATTGTCACCCACCAAGTGCGAGTAGCAGCTGGGAGATGTAGCGCGCTTTCATCCAAACCGCATAAGGTAACTGTCATACATTTCCATCTTCATGACAACTGGGCCGCACTCTCCAGGGGTAATGAAAATGTTGCTACAGTGTTTTCGATGGGAAGTGTTTGATCACCCACAATACAGCCTGTAGTTGGCTTCCCCTCAGTTTCATCTTTACTCACTTGAACCGCTGGCTATGAGAACAACATTTTGTCACAGACAGCTAACTGCTGACCAGCGTAGAGCATTGGCGGAAAGCACAGGTGGCTGCCTTCTGCGACGAGGGTATTGGAATGTTGATACAACGCTACGACAAATGTCTGAGTCGAAGCGGCGACTATATAGAGAAGAAGCTGGAAAGTGTAGCTAACTGGTGCAAAAAAATTTTTTTTTGATTTTCACAGTGGTTTCCATATCGCAACAATCGGACCTTACTTTCCAAACAGCCCTCGTAATATCGCATGTTTATTACTGATGAAATGTAATGTCGCATGAAACCAACAAGCTGTGTTATGGCTCTTTTATGCCTATAATTTAAACAAATAATGAAGGAATAGAGTAAAAAGTACTTTAGCGTAAACGTAAACTCCTACTTTCTCTTTCTCTTAATTTTCAATTTTTTTCCGTTTACTGCCGATAGACATTCTTCTTCCGTAGAATTGTAGCGTTCCTAATGAAAAAGTTGGTGGACTACCGATCTCTCGATAGTTCCACGACTTACTAGGGCGTGCAGAACATAATGCCTCCGAATTTGTATGTGAAAACTCAAACATTTTTAAATAAAACAAAGGTTAGTAACATTCTACGTTTTTGTTCCTATGTCTTCTTGTTTATTTCTCAGTTTAGTCACCCTGGCGACGAATATATTTCCCCCAACGACAGACCACTTAGTTGATACGGTCACCGTATAATGTTTGACTTTGTTAACGGAGCCACACCCTCACCTCTGCTTGCATCGCCTCTCCACTATCAAAGTAAAACCCTCGAAGGTGTTCTTTACTTTCTGGAAACAGATGAAAATCGGATGGGAACTAGTCGGGTTTGTATGGAGAATGATCAATGACACTGAACCTAGGACGTCAGATTGTTGTAGATGTCGCAGCGCTCATGTGTAATCTCGGCACTGTCATGCTGAAGCAGAGGGCGCTTCATGTGTGAACGAATTCTCTGAATTGCAAACTATTACAACACGCCGTTTCTTATGCACCGACAAAGTTACCTTCCATACCGCAGTATTAGACGGTACGATTGGTTGCCCTCTAACAGAAGAGAGCTGCAAATGTGTAAACATAAAGAATAAAGGTTTAGCCTGTTTAAAACATTTGTTTTATTTAAAAAGCTTTAAGAATTCCGACATAACAAAGTCGGAGGCATTGATTTTCAGCATGTTTCGTAAAATAATCTAGATCCCATACGTTCCGAAGATACTCTTGGTGCTCATTTACGTCAAGAATTTGCGAATTGCTCAGAATTCTATGTTAAAGCTATCTGCTGACAGTATAAGTAGATGGAAACAACGAACGAAACTTAATCATGTGACTTACATGTGAAGTACCCGACATTTGAAGTTCCTTATGTGCTAATACAAGGCTTGTTCAGAAAGTAAGTACCGATCAGTCACGAAATGGAAACTACATTCAAAATCAGAAGTGTTTATTTGCGACAGTTGGCTCCACCTTCCAGCTACTTCTCTAAATAGTCGCCGCTCCAGCTAGGACATCTGTCGCACCGTTATAACAACTTTCCAATATCCTCGTCATACAAGGCAGCCGCCTATGCTTCACACCAATTCTCTACGCTCATGTATAGCTCGTTGTCTGTACGAAAATGTTGCCTTCATAGCCAGTAGTTAATGTGAGCAGAGATGAAACACAGAAGGAGCCAATCACCGCCTGTAGTGGGGATGATCAAACGCTTCCCATCGAAAACGCTGAAGGATCGTTTTAATTGCCTCTGCAGATTGCGACCGAGAATTGTCACAAAGTAGGAACCGTATGACAGTCCTGTAATGTGGGCTGCATAACATCAGGCGAAATCTCTCACCAGGACCTCATACTCGGCGGAAGACACTATTTTCTACGCATCTTTATGTGCTCACCATGCGCTCAGAAGCGAAAAGAGCGAAGTGATGCAACCGACAGGGATACTAGAGACACTGTCGAACGCATATGTGAAAAGCTTTATTAGATTTTCACTGTGGTTTCCACTTCTTGACCGATCGGAACTTACTTTCCGAATATCCCACGTACAATAAGGTGGAAACTAAGTAGAGATAAAATTTGCTCTTCTTTCGTTTTTTCGCTCCTTCCTCTCCGCAATTCCCTTCAGCGTTTCTCTCACCACGGTAAGGCCTTTACCCTTGACTGATTGGCAGTTATTTTTATATTTGTGGCAGAATGCAGTTTCTGTCGCAGTGATCGTCAATTATACTATAGGAAAAAAGTCATGGCCGCTGCATGTCCATCGATCGTCTGATATTTTTTATGTTATACCTTTTACTGTTTCTGTGTCAACTATTAAGGTGAACAAGGAGAAAGAGGCAGGTATTTGCGTAGATGAGAGTGAGAAAACAACTAACTCCACTACAGCGCAACTGTAGCTCTAATACCATGTATCTATGGTCGACAGATTGTAGTGATGGGGAGGGGGAAGGGCAGTGATGCCAACCTTCAGCCACTCAAACTTGATAACTCGCAGCATGTATCTGTGCTATCAAAATGGGCGATAAAGCGAGCAAATGGACGAGAATGAAGAGCGATTGGCCGGCGGCTGGCCCTCGTCAGTCGGCTCGCCGAAACGTCAGTGACAAAGTTATTTTAATCATGGTGTATGCAGCTTGTGGTGTTTCTGATTCGTATTTGACATTCTCAGGTTCCCTATACATCGGATAAATTATCGAATAGTTGAATAGCATGCTGATGACGCTGCTCCATAACCTATGTCTCGGCCGAGCGAGGTATCGCAATGGTTAGCATCCAGGACTCACATTCGGGAGGACAAAGGTTCAAATCCGCGTCTGGCCACCCAGATTTAGATTTTCCGTGATTACTGTAAATCGAAATGGCGGGATGGTTCCTTTGAAAGGGCATGGCCGATTTCCTTCCCCATCTTTGAAATATTCGGAGCTTGTGCTCTGTCTCTTATGATCTCTATTTCGACGGGACGTTTGCTAAACAGTAGAACGGTGCGCCGACCGTCTAAGTAACCGAAGTAAACAGCATGCACACTTCAGCACAGATCAGTAGTAACAAAGCGCTAACTCGCTTGAAACAAAACTTGTGACGAATTGGAAGTCTGGACAAGCCAGAGACTGAGATGGTAAATCAGTTTCTCAGATAGTTTTCCATGTAGGGGAAACGTAAAAATTTTATCAGTAACGCCACGCTCATTTCAAAACACGTCACACTGTGGCTGCCTTCCTTAATTTCTTTGTTTATCTCATGTTGATTCACGAACCATGTCCACACACTATCTTTTTGGGGTGGGGAGGGGGAGGGGGGATGGCGGAGGGTGAGGCAGAACAGAGATAGTGGGGTGTTATTAACGCACTCTGGGTGTGGAACATACTCCCATTGCATTCAGGCACGGAACATAACAGTACCATAAGCTGTATAGGAAGGAGTCAAATCTTCAGCTCATCAGTATATTTGGAAGACAAGGTGCGTTTATAAAATTCGATGAATGGCATCGAGAAAGAAAGAAAACAGAAGATACAAACAAAATACATTTTTCAATGGTCCCAATATGCAGATGTCAACGTTTGCAAAACTCCTGCGAAGACACCTTTGGTAATTGAATGAAGCATTGAAGTCGCAAGATTTTTGGGACACCTGTTGAAAGGTAATGCCAGCGGTGGACTGTGTCTCTTATGAATGCCTACCCTTCTCCAGGACATAGTGGCAGCATACGTACAATATTGCAGTTCTGTGTTATTACGAATTACGATGCAATATTTTTTCGAACATGCATGCATGTCTGAAGGGACAGGGACTGCGGTGACTACAGTCGTTACCAAATAAATGAAAAATTTGCAGTTGTGAAAATGTATTACCATGTCTCCCCTGTACGGAGATATACATAATGGATGTATGAGTACAGGCTGTAGACACACGGCTTACGACATATGGAAGTTTAGGTCTGGCCATGAGTCGTGCTAGGATAGCCAAATGGTAAGGCGACCGCTCGCGATCAGCGGGAAATCCGGGTTCGAGTCCCGGTTCGGTACAAATGCTCATTGTCGTCATTCCATTATACAGCTGATGGTAGTTCATATTCGCCACTGCGAATACATTTCATGTTGCGGTACCATTGTCAACTCTTCGTGATGATGACGTGCAGAAGAGCTGGATATCGGTCACACATCTTAATGAAGTCTCCACTAGTTTTTACCTGTACCAATCTGTATGACAGAGAGAGAACACATGTTCTACTTAATAAAGTGGTTGCCAATGATGACACTGAGACACTGCCCGCTAATCCTGATCCCTGGCGATATCTGTCTCAGAGAGTCGATGACTGCCAGCATCTGCTACACTTGCTCGACGTTGTCCAACGTTATACTTTGCAACAATCGACCCGCACGTTGCTGGTTTGCAGCAGTTTCCTTTTAGCCACGGATATGCTTGAACCAGTTAGAAAGGCATGTCCTGAACACAGCTTCTGGTGCGTTAATGTGTGCCGTCGTTTGCGTCTCTGTCGCAGTTTTTAGAAGTCAGGAACAAATTTTGGTATTTAGCATAGCTCCATTGCAATACGGCAAGAATCTAGACATTCATAACGTTCGAATGAGCGCAGGAACAAATTTGTTTCACGTTCTCTCAGCTTCAGCTAAATTATTCAATAGCGTTAACCACGTTATTGCCGTCATAACACGTTTCGAGAGATAATGCTCCCGTAATCAGACAAATCTCGTGGAAGATCCTTATGAACTACCACCAGATGAATAAATACGAATATTATTCTTGTCACACAATAAAATGTCTGATTGTCCTCGCTTCATCTGATAACAAGAACGTGCGTTATACTGCGCCAGCTCCGTCACAACGGCTTGTTCCCTCCGGTTCAGCGTCTTCCATCGGAAGTGCTGAGTGCTGGGCCCCGATAGTAGTGAGTACCAGTGACTTGGTCTCGTCATCCAGCCAGACCAGTTGCCAGGTACCAGCTGAACTGCGAAGAAACTGAGGGAGGGAGATAAGATACCTTCGGCAGAAGACGCTGAGCCGGAAGAAGCAACCAGTTATGTATGAGCTGGTGCCGTTAATACCAAGTAAGACAAAGACAATTAGTCTGATGTTTTGTTATGTGGCAGGACATTTTATTCGTTTTTATTCATCTTGTGGAAGCTTGTAAGATTCTTGTACGAGTTTTGCTTCATTAGTGGGAATAAACGCGTCGTGTATATAAATGAGATTAGAATTATTGAACAGTGTACTTTAAGCAAACAAATGACTTTCAAACCTTTACACAATCACGCTCTCTCATCCAGTAAAAATAAGTGAAATTGATTGTTTTCGGTTAATGAGTTCTATACTACGCGGCGCTTCTGTACATCTCTCCCCGTCCGTATGCGTGTTTATGCGTATCAGACACACGCTACCATTTAGATATTGGTGCAGTAAGTGAATTGTTTAACAGAAACAAATATCAGAGGAGAGCATTGCGTTTCTGGGACGACGTAAGATTCGATACATGTTTAGTCGGGACAGATGATCGCATAAATGGAAGAAAGTAGAACTACAGGAAGAGGTCACCACTAGTTTTTTTTTTTTTTTTGTAAATAACGCAGTAGGATGCACCTGTGTTATTGTTTAAGGAACCATTTTCATATTTTTTCGAAGGGGTTTACGGAAACAGGAAAAAATGTAACAACTGGGCAGGAACTGTAGCACCTCGTTGTTGTGCTGCATCACTGCCTCCGATAAGAGAGACGAGGGACAAAGAGTAAGGGCGAAACGGCTGCAACGGAACGGTAAGAGCTGGAAAAATCTTTACAGCGGCATCTAAATGCCTGTAGTAAAACGTCGCAATTCAGGCGTCTTAGAATACCAGAATGTCATCAAGTCTCCTGCAGTTCACAGCTGTTCTTTTAGAGAACAACAAACGTATCACACTGTAGGGGCATAGTTTTGTTATTGCCCCCAATAAATAACGTTATGTCATATCTCTTTGTAAAACACTCTTTCACATTGCTTCATTTCGGTGTTTCGCTTTTTATGCTATATTGCTAGCTTCGGAACAACATTTTCCTTGTGAATCCTCCAAATGCTCAGAGTTCCATTACGGTAGTATTCAAAGTACAAATTACTGCTGAGTGTTCATTCCAAGTTTATTAACAATAAAATGTGTTTGGTTATGAAGATATATTTACTTACGAAGTTTTCCTTGCTTGTGTACACAGTAAACTGATGGGGCCCATTACTTGTTCCATATACATAACCTGCGTTCCGTTCCTACTCTCCTCTCTGTGCAGTGAAAATTCTGTTTCTTTTCTCTGTCTATTTCTGCATTATATATTGATGAAGAAATTTTTTGTTTTCATCTTATTATTTTTATTTATGTATCTGACATTTGCACCAACGATAGATGCGGCGCCACATCAGGAAATTTTTAGTGTTACATAAGACCTGAAATTATAATTACTGTAAAGAAATAATGCCATATTGTAATAAAAATAAAGGAAGCCTCCGAAGTATATTTCGAGGTGTTTCGTAGAAGCACGGAGAACTAACGATGTAATGCGCAAGAGGTCATGCACTTCATTTACATGAGATGCTCCCTCTAATCACTAACACTGAAGCTTCACAAATTTTGACAGGAAATTAGTTTAACAAACCTCATACAGAACACGCACAAAGCAATCCGCCTTTAAGCTGTGTGGTTGTAGACGAGTGAATAGGTTATTCTCCTTAAACTTATTGCCCTAAAAGGTCTACTAAGGTCCAGGTCCTTCTTTAAATTTCCCACAAATAAAACCAATAAACCAAGAGCGTGCAGCAGACAGCTTCGTTCACTTGCTATGAAAATGTTAAATAATACCTAAACAACAATTTTATTTTTCATATTTATACACTTACCATAATTAACTTTCAATTTTTAAAAAATAATCTGTTATTCAGACTATCTGCTTTGCATTATCTACAAGTTTACTAGAGTTCGTTCCAAAGTGAAAAATTCCATTAGTGTAGGTGTTGTAAATAGAACATTACTTCGTATACATTAGCTTGCAGCCGCGCGGAGTAGCCTCGCGGTCTTAGGGGCCTTGCAACGATTCGAGTCCTCCCTCGGGCATGGGTGTGTGTGTGTGTGTGTGTGTGTGTGTGTGTGTGTGTATGTGTGTGTGTGTGTGTGTTGTTCTTAGCGTAAGTGCAGTTTAAGTTAGATTAAGTAGTGTCTAAGCCTAGGTACCGATGCCTCAGCGGTTTGGTCCCATTGGAACGTACCACAAATTTCCACATTTCCATTAGCTTGCACTTAAATGTCGTTATGGTGTCTTTAGTTTTCAGAGTCAACAGTTTCTTTTCTTCCTTTCTCTTTATTAAAGAAGGGAATAATTATTACTGTAGTGAAATCCGCCAAAGATTGCTTCAATAGTCGAAGTATTGCAGTAGTATTGCGACACTTCTATTCGACACATTTAGTGTCTGTGGTGAAATGAGGGAATGAGGTCTGCCTTTTTATGCAAAACAATAATTCTTGATACCTTTACTCAAAGGTGTTTGGACACATCTTTATTTCCCATCTGAACATTTAAAAATGTGCGTGGTAATAGCAGTTTTGGTGTCTTCTGAAAATCTGGTCCACAGTTTCCCATTACTACTACGGTTTTATCTTTTCTTTGCCTCGATTACCGTCCAATTTTTGTTATAGACAATCGACTACTCAAACTTGACTAATTAATTATACAGTAGAAAATCAAGCAACAGTTAAGGTAAAGAGACAGTTCATATGAAAATAGTAATAGCAAATGGTTTAGACTTAATTTTCAGATCTCATGGTTATTGTTGTTACAATATGTTGTTAAAATATTAATGGATTCTTTCACCGCTTCTTGGTAGATCAGTTTCATATTTGAGATTGAAATGTAAGCAAACCGCATTTAGTTCAGTTAATATTTGTTCATTACGATCCTTCTTTCGACTTATTAGACGTTCATCGGGTATCAGTTCTTCTTTTTTCCTTTAATACGCGTGATTTTAAGCCTTCATTTTTAACAATCTCGCCTTGAATTTGTTTGTCGTCCCCGTGTCTTCTACACGTAAGGCTTCATCATATCAGTCTTAAAACTTTTGTATAAGGTTATTGTAAGTTTCCTCATCCACCTAATTTTCCTTTGTTTTTCCTTTTCTTGCCTTTTATAAAAATATTAATGAGTATAATGAGCATTATCTCAGGTTTATTTGCAACATAACTGACGAATAAACTGAAAATAAAGAAGGATTCGAACCCACGGCCTTCTGATTGGCGTTCAATATTCTTTCCGCCGCGCCAACAGCATCCCGTAAGTTACGTTAACATAAAAGACCCATGTATCACACAACCCGCGCCAAAAATGCTGTTTCTTCTAAACGCTTGGCCATTTGATACTCCTGTTTCTGTTACTTTCTTTTCTGGTCGAGCCCTACTTATTCCAAAAATTTGGACGAAATCGGTGACAACAACTAGGCGCTGTTCCCTTCTTAATTCATTTTAGAATAGTGTCAACAGTACAGTATCAATAGTATAGATTCTACCATCATAAACGCCTTGCTCTACAGTAATAGACGCAATGGCCACGTGTACTCACTGTGTGGCGTGAAATAACCACGTGTCTTTCCATTAGTTGTTTCTTCAAGTATTTATCGCAAGTTATGACTTGCTGGAAAACTACAGGTCCAGTAATTTGTGTCGCACGAGTTGCACACCACACACCTATTTCCACAATCGTGCAGGGAATCTGTATGTGACTGCTGAGGAGTTTCGAAACTTCAAAGTCGTTTGTTCTATACGTCTGCGTACCCATATAAGTGCAGCGATGCTTCGTGAGAAAAATAGAGTATTTCAGGATGAGCTACTTCACCATGCGCAAACTGCAGTGCCCAGTTGCAATACTGACGTCGAGAAACAGTATCTGACCTAGGCAGTCTATGCACTACCGTTATTTCGTAAGCTTTCAGTTTGAATTCGTGCATAGTTACGTCAGCAGATGCCGCTGACACAGCGCTGAAAGGCGTAACGACTTTTGTCCAAGGTCGCGACTAACTCTTCCACTTCGGCAGCTAGAACCTGTACGCCACACGGGACAGTCCGTTGAACGGGCTAGAGGTACGCGGAGAATGGTGCCTGGCCCCACGATATTGCGTCCCGCGGGATGCAAGATGTAACTCTTCCGTTGTATTTTAAACACTCGGTATAATTCAGGAACAGGTGTGAACCGATGTATGAAATGTGCCGTTAGTCTCATTGAAAACTTCACTAAATGTTTCGTATTGTCCGACAAGAAATACTAGATTTTACAGGTTAAACGATTTAGTTCCTACTGCAGCTAGTGCCGAAAGCAGTGACCCAATAACTCTATTCGCATCTTCACAACACAACATTCTATCTCACATAATATAGCTACCTTTATTTCTTTATTCTCGTGATACTCCAATTCCCTTCAAGGCGACTGCGCTATTTTAATCTAAAGTTATCCGTCAAAGTTTAATTTTCTGTTCAGCGTTTTATGGTGTTACTAAATCTTGGTGAATGTCGTTCTGGAGATCGCTGTAGAGTATTGAATACACTCGCCAAACTGTCTGTGTGTGCTTTATAGCTCTGCTGCAATATCGGCGAACTGTACGAAAGCGGATATAGCGTGACGCGTGCATGCTACAGGTGCACCGATTCCCAGTACCATGCTGGAAACATAACGCGCTAGTCAGTTCCATTTCGTTCCAGATACGTATGCGACGCCTATTTCCCCAACTATAGGAGAATCATTGGGTACAACGGCCGTATGTAGTTAATCGACAGTGAATATGGTCTAGTTATTTATGTAACCGCAGTAGGTACTTCCAGGAAATTTCTACACACCATCGAAAGACTGAAGGACGATGGAAAAGATTTATCAGCTTTCAAAATAAAGCTGGGCCAATGGTGAAGGACAGATGCGCACGTCACAATTTTTGTGTTGTTTTAAATCTTCTGGCAAAATTCAAAGCAACTGTACCTGAAAAAGTTACTGATTTGAGCTATTTAATTTCTAACTGACTTGTTTTTCAAGAAGCATGGTAGTATTCTCTACTACGTAGCGTAGCGTTTCTGTTGTCGACCTTTCACAGTATTCTGTAATCTCTTTACCCCATCTTCATTATATGACTTGTTTCCTCTCATGTCACCCTGCCATCTTGCATCAATAATATCCACTATTTTTTTTAAGTCAAACGTGTTTCCGACTAGCGACCTACGTACTGTCTTAGCTGGGATACCAAACGAAACTGATAAATCAGGAAAATTTCGACGAACATCAACTTAAACAGCAAGTCCAATGAAAGAACTAAAAAAATAAAAAAATAAAAATAAAAATTAAGCACCAGTAAGTGATTTACAAAATATCGTAATTCTACATCCACCTCTCGAACAATAAATACGATTCTACATTAAAATAGCAACTGGTGTGCGTTTGTTATGACCTTAGCACAACTTTTAGCAGTGCTGATTTAGCTCACATTTTTTTTTTGTTTATTTCGGTGTCTAGGAGATCTACTGCTCGCTCGAACACAATGTCCACTGAACTCTCCGCGGACTCAGTGGCCTTGAGCTGGCTACGGTGCAAGCCACACATCAGTGCAGGCTCATACAGGTGTTGACCTTTCTAAAATATCGTCGTCTATTCCTACCTTATACCTGACCAACTTTAGTGATCTCTATACCGCCCAGAAAGTCAGCTGCAAGTCACAACTAAAAATATGACATAGAAAATCGACACGGATCGTTACACAGGTACAGAAAACTTGCCGTATTTCATTACACCATGTTCGGTCTGAGAGACTAGCACAGAAGGGAGGTAATTTAACAGGTTAGGATACTTTTCCTTTGGTTTCAGGGATCCAATGGTATGCATTTCTGTATGAGGCTTTGGGAAGGATTGTAGTGCTAGCGGAAGATTTCTGCAACAGTGTATGGTCTACCCTAACGTTCTGAGTGTTTTCACTGATATCAATGAGTACCTTAGGATGGAGGTAGAATAAAAATTATAGTAACAAGTAGTCTTGCCAGAAGGCAAGTAGATGTAGAGGTACCAATTAGAAATGTCAGTTGTATCTACTGTTGTGTTTAACTGATTCTGAGCATGTTGACCAATGTTATGGATAAATTTTCTTTCTGCGAGGGTAAGAAATGAGACAGAGAGAGAGAGAGAGAGAGAGAGAGAGAGAGAGAGAGAGAGAGAGAGAGAGAGAGAGAGGTAAGAGACCTGGCTTTGAAGGCGAGGCAATATCCAGAGGGGCAGGTGGAGTTGAAAGAGCAAGTATAAAGTGATTTCACGGAATGTATGCGGATGGAATAACTGGAGAGGCACAGTTGAGATTTTGTGAAGGAGTGAATTACGTTTCAGCGGCAGTCTGTGTCGGATTATACTTCTCAGGCGAGTTGCATATAGATGAGGAAACGAAGTTGGTTATGAGATGAGTTTTGCTATGTTGCAATAAAAGATATTCCTCTAGAAACTTCTGCGTTACTATTTATGAGACCATTTACTCTTACTCTGAACTGTGACACAGAGTCTCACTCTCTAGAGGTGCAAGGAGAACCTGTGGAGGGTGGAGTAGTGATGGCAAGCGCTGTATGCAACCCGGAATTTTCAAAAGCGGTGACACACGGACCCCGTGAAAGCAGTCAGGCGACCATTATAAATCTATATTGGCATTATGATGGTCAAGCACGTAAATGTTGGCCCACCAATTAAACGTTTCCAATGGCGGACATGAGGTGACCACGTGGCGTCGTCAGTGTCGCACCGTAGCTGGACCAGCTTGCCAGCGACAGCGGATGTTTCTCGTTTACGAGGAAGGAGGAAATGTTTTGAAAGTAATGGCATCGTTCATCGTCACCTTAGCCCATAAGGTCCGTCTCCGTGACTAAATAAGAGCCTATTTAATTCACCATCTACACCGTACGAAGTGCACGCTAATGTCTAGAGTAGGACTTCCAAGACTTTAGAAGACAACTGAATATCGATGTCCCGCGGCGTATAAGTGAACTATAGGCCGCACACAATCGCTTCAGAATCTTCGAAAATAAAACAAGCGAAACGCGAATAGCAATGAAGCGAACAGTTACCCGCAGAGACAAACCTTGTACACCAAGAAAATATTTAGAATCAGTTTAGCGAGTGAGAAACGGAAGTGAGAAACTGATCTCCATGGACAATATTTCAGACGTTGTTCAGCGATATTCGAGTATTTTGTATGGAAGACCCGTGGTCTCCAATGAATCGTTACAGAGTAAAAATGTTTATTATTTATTCGGTTAGTTACTCTAACTACTTTTGTTTCGCAACAGTGAAAAATGCTGTAACATTAAATCATCAAAACGTATACACGAAATGCAGAGTAATGCAAGGAACCTCAGATGATAAGGTACTGTGGTGGGCTGTGTAACGCATCTTTTGATGAAACCAAAAAGGTGGGCTCTTGCGCCTGATTAAAGTATTTGTGAAACGGTAATTACGCTAAATTAACAGTGAAAGACTGTACTTCTAAAAAGACAAAGGCTTTTTTAAAAATGCATATCTGTAAACTCTTGATATTGTACTAATTTTTGTTTTATGAACGTTTAACCGTCTTATCTACGTGGTAAGAGCCATGAATTTGTTTCTATCTTTCCTTTTTTGTCAGACTCTGGAGCACTACAACTCTGGAGCATTTTATTTCAAAATGCATTTTTCTTTTATGATATGACCAACCTTTCAGTTTTCCTGTGTTAATAACATGAAGCAAGTCATTACTGGTCGTTTGTTTAAGTTGGAGGCGATTAGCTTTGTGACGCCACGATCGAGTACCATAAGCGCTCTACCGTTACTACTTTTACCTTTTGCAGCCTGCATCTTTATTCGAAGTCCGATTAACTTTTTACAAAGCAATTTCCTTTCCATGAATGTTAACTATGTACACGGTTATTTGTCACAAAGCGCGTCCTTAACCAAGAATGATCATTATGGCCCGAGTTTCATTTTCATTTTTAGGTGATAAACTCATTAAGTCCCACTTTATTCCACCTGAAAACAATCAGCATTTACAATAGTTTCGGTAAAAATGTGAACGGTTATATTCTACTCTTTTTTACTACCATTGGATTCTCTTTATTTAAAATTAGATTACTGAACCCTCATAAAATTTACGATTGCATTAGGGTATAAAGTAGGACATTTTGTACTTAATTTGGTACGCAACGTACCATTGTATGCGGATTGGTCCATGTCAGACCGATTATGCTAGGCTGTTTTAAAAGGATGTTCGCATTACGTAAGATGGTGTACGTCGGTTTGGCAAGTTTCGTGAGGTTCCGTCAGGCTGACTTTAGCGCTAAGGGCAGATCGAGCGGACGAGTGCCGGGGGCCGCTACGGCACGGGCTGACACGGACGCCTCGCCGCCGAGTTACAGGGCGGGCGCGCTCCTCGCACAACTTTGGCCGTCACGCGCCGCCTCATCGCTCACAACGAGGAGCTGGCAAAGTACTCGCTGGTGTCGTCTCCACAGCACGCGGACACCGTGCGTCTCGTTGTGTTTTACTTGCTACACAAAGAAGAAACACTATACCAAATGTACAGGGTGTCCATAATTAAAGTTCCAGTTTCAAAGGCTGTACATGGAGAATCACTGCTGAGAATTACGTCAGATTTGAACAGAATATTGTAGACGCAGAGAGGAACGTCATGGAATTAACAAATGTTTAACGAACACTTGACCAGTACATGATGCTGTAGACGCGCGACACACAGCTGTTCCTGCGTCCGAGACACCTCCCCCCCCCCCCCCCCCCCCCAACACAACTGTCTCCATGACGGATCGCACGCTGCTGATATAGCTTTTTTACAAGAACAGCGAGAGTGCGACAGTATCCCATCAGAAATTTTCGACAGTCACGGCTATAAGAAAAGCCACTGGTCCGACGTCTGCTAAGGGTCTGAAGAAATGATTATAAAATTCGAAAAGACGGTTGGTGTGCAATGTGTCAGAGGGAGGAAAGCATTTGATTCGACATCTGTTGCCACAGCATTGCAGGAGGGATAGAGCGGTGGTGCGCAAACATGCAATGCACGGGGAATTGCCCGAACGTATTTTTTCGACGACATGAGTCGTGCTGGTAGTGTTACCTGCACCGTAACTGGGAAACGGTATGAGAGTCATATCAACCCTTCAACAGGGTGGATGTGTGGGTAAGATCCTTTCTATGCAAGACGCACATTACGTAGCCAGCGAAGCGGCTGCTACAATGCATTTCGAAAAAGCTAGAATAATCAGCCGTCATTTCACTACAGCCTGGCCGTCCTGGCCGTGCGATTTCTGCTGATAGATGTTCTGTTCAGTGCTTCAATTTCGAACGTAGCTGAATTGAAGGCACGCATTGCGCAATGAATTCCGAGTCTCGCCGATCAGCTCTGGAACGTGTCGTTTCTTGATTTCAATTTGTAGCAGAAAACGGTGCACAGCGTACTGAACATGTCTCTCGTCAGTCTCACGACAAATAGAACCGGATGTTATTTCGCTCCAGGACAATTAAAAACCATATGAAGATGGTATACCATCTTCATATGGTTAAGGCTAATCGGCCATTGACCTTCTTCCGTGCTGGATGGACACGTATTGCCCGAACTCTTATGGGACTCGGTAAGTTTGTCTGCTGCGAGTAATGAGTGTAACGGGCAGGGGCACTACGAATGTAGTGTGTGGATATTAAGTTGTAGATGTGAGTCTCACTGGGAGCGTGCAAGGGATAAGTCCCTGCAGTCGCACTATCCTCTGTGCCCGCGGTGGCTCAGATGAATGCAGGCACGGTGGCTCAGCGTGTTCGGTCAGAGGGCTGCTCGCCTTCTCTAATAAAAAAAACTGAGTAAAGGAATGAACGATCAACTTGAACGGATGTCTTGTGACGTCCGGCCGGCCGGAGTGGGCGAGCGGTTCTAGGAACCGCGCTACCGCTACGGTCGCAGGTACGAATGCTGCCTCGGGCATGGATGTGTGTGACTTCCCTAGGTTAGTTAGGTTTAAGTAGTTGTTTAACTAGTTGTAAGTTCTAGGGGATTGATGACCTACGAAGTTAAATCCCATAGTGCTCAGAACCATTTGAACCATTTTGTGACGTCCACCCAGACCACACGCAAGGAACAATACCGAACAAAATGAAAAAAAAAAGATAGATAGAGCGCCTGCCATGTAAGCAGGAGATCCCGGGTTCGAGTCCCGGTCGGGGCACACATTTTCAACTGTCCCCGTTGATGTATATCAACGCCTGTCGACAGCTTAGGGTCTTGATTTAATTATCATTTTAATTAAAAACCAGTATCAATTTCTTTTTATGCGGTTTATGGCCTCAGAACAATTAAAAACGGATTTTTCTTATCCGACGTGGTACGGATTTCCCGCGGTGGATGAGCTTACGTAATTAATAGTGCCACAACTCGTACATGCCGAACTTGTGCTGTTGTGCACATTGAACAAGACGGATCGCGTAATGTGCAACTCAGATCATAGGCATCTGTCATTTATAGCCGATCCTATTTGCGTTAAGACGCATACAGTGCCATCTACTGGTAAAATTTTCGTTAAAGTTCTTTTTTGTTCTATGACGAACACTCGACCATCGGATGTTCAGCCGTCGTGACACATCTCCTGCACTGCTTGGAGATCGCACATTGCGTCGAGCATTCTCAGCCAAAGCTCCAGTAACTTCTCCAAAAATTTGTGGTGCAATTGGGAGTCGTCATGTCCCGGGAGCAATTCCAAAATCACTAGTTAATTCGAACCTCCGAATCGTGTTCTTCAACTCTGGTGCGCAAAGACGAGCTCACCGCATTCCTTTAATGCGCCGATACTTGCGAAGAGCAGCAGCACTATTGCTGCCGTTTTAATAAAACAGCTTTACCGGAAAAGCCGTGCTCATCTTGTCCAGACTCATGCTGGCTGTCTGCAACGTTAATGCACAACGATGCTTTTGTTTCAGCCCTACGTCGCCATACCAATAACGGCGCCTAACGGACAGTCAGGACTCTAACCGTACTGACAACGCAAATCCTGAAGTGCACCGTCTGAACATAGTTCCTGTAAAGTTAGGTACCCATACGGTGAATAGTTTTCTGTCTACACTGACTCAAGTAACGGAGGTTTAATTATTGCTACCCTATATATACGCTCGTCTACACAAGGGAAAGGTATGGAATTCGGGTATGGGGTTTCGTGGACCTTTCCTCGGCATTTTCTGGGCTGCCGTGTTCGTCTCTGCCCCCGTGCTCAAACCTACGCTCATGTATTACACAAGGACCACTAAATTTTGTCTCGGCCGCTTCAGCGCCGCCCCTTGCTGCTCTAAGATTCCGGCAGGCATGCAAAGCGAGTTCGGCTCTGGTGCGGTGCTTTGTGCTGGTGGGCTCGCCTCGTGTGCTGCGGCTATGGCTGCGGCCGCCGTCAATCTTGCAACAGCAGCAGCGGCGGCAGCGCCGAGAGCAGAGCGGGGGAGGAGCGCGCGCTGGGTCGGGCCGGGCCGCGGTTGCGGCTGCTGGAGCGACGGCTGCATTATGCAGGCTCCACACGCCCTCTCGCCGACACGCAGTATGGCAGGCGAATGTGCCGAGCTCCGCAGGTCCGTGCGATCACAGTTCTAGTTAATGTACTGTTTACGCCCGACAAACACATCTTCGTCTCGAGTAAAACTCATTTCAGTTTTAGGCAGCGACTTTATGAAACACTAAGATAACTGTAAAAGCAACATTACGGTCATCTTTTCAACTGTACTCCTCAGGGCGACTGAACTGCGGGGTTACGGGGATAGCCTTCCCCGTACAAGCCACCTGATTTACCTTGACCATCCTGCGAGGTGCCGGGCTGGAGAAGAGTTTGTACCTCTTTAATTCAGACGAATTTTGCATGAGAATGACACATGCACTCTACCCCCTCCTTATCTACCAGATAATTAATTACGCGCAAAACGGTAACGGAAGGAAATGATGGTGGACTCTGCTACTTAGTAAAATAAGGAGTAAACACTCACAATGATTTAATAAAAATCGTAATCTACTAAAAAAAGGGAGAACTTTATCAAAATAAACAACAGGAAATCGGATTCTGTCTATATCTACGAAATGATATGTAGATTAACTATTACAATGAGATTTATTATATATCAGAACATAAATGCACATGATTGTCGACGCACACAGTAGGTTAAAGAATAGGGTATACGGAAATATCATGAGAATAAGAGTTGGCTTGAGAACAAGTTGCTCCTACTCTCTGTGATGCAATAGATTGACGATAATGACTGGAGGTTGTAATGGTTCTTTATTTACGTGACCATTACGGCACCAACCCCAGTTCTCGATACCAGTAATATCGTACTACTTTTCTGCGAAGTAACAGACATATTTTTGTGACAATATTCACATTTGGTTCTATTAATGTATAGGTACTCCGATGTACCGATATATTACAGTGATATGGTTCTTGTGTGTATTCATTTCTGTGAGACTGTCATAATCTTTGACTTACTTGTAACCGTTTTGGTGCGAATGCGCACACAGCAGTCTTTGTTTCACTTTGCAGAAGTTAAGTCGTTATTTCGCTTTGTAAAAGAACAGTCAAGTCCTGTGTTTGGTTAAAGCAGAAATTAAATATATGAAGATTGATACAAAACTGTTTTCTTGATGATGTGACAATTAAGAAGAAGTATATGTGAATTTACAAGAAGCTTAATAAAAATGTGGATCGTGAACACCAAGTCAAAAATTATTTCTACCACACCATTGTTCTAATCTGGGATCGTTTGATCATTAAGAATTTCCTGAAAAACGCATTTGTTAGGTCTTCAACTATTGCTAAAATACAGATCTGGGCCTTCTAGCATTCAAAGTGCAATCACCCTAGAGCCAACAAGATGAGCCATAAGAACCTCGACGAAATCTACGTGGGAATCCATTCAAGATAAGTGCCAAAATTAATGACTTTTTCGCAGTGACTTCATTATGTCCATTCTGACGATACCATAAACAGTCAATAACTTTATTGTTGCCCGATAAAGCGAACATATGCTGCGTGAGCAACATTATTAATCTGATTTCTAACCTACTTTGCAAGTGGCAGTATTGTTAGAAGGTCCTAATGAATCAAATATTAATCTCCCGACTATATAGCAGTATCGAAATTAGTAGTGAGAGCTCAAATGGGATCACATGGAGAAACAAGCGAGGTGGATTTGTAGCAAAAGCTAGCGCGCGTGCTGCTGAGGGATTCAGTATAAAATTGATAAGGTCCTATAATGCCGGAGCCGCAGAATACTGTAGCAGTACTGAAATCTGCAGCACGTCGTCGGTAGGCAGCATTCTGATGACGTAGGCGTCGACTTCTGCCGTGGAGCAACTCTTTGTCAGCCCTGGCCGCGAAGGCTGTCCGAGAATTCTAAGTTCTTTCGAAAACGAGCGACCAGGTAGCAAGACCGTCCGACTCCAAGGAAGGTCAGATCCCGAAACCCTTGCCCGCGCAACGCAAGAGCGAAGCCAACATTGCTCTACTCTCTACTCTCTTCGAAAAACTGCGAATCAGCATTCAGTTCTGACTCCAAAATTCCCCCACACTGTCTCAGAACATCATTCGCGCCAATAGCGACCGTTCCCTCCAATTTCGAGCAGGGCTTTATGACGTCACCTAGCCTCAGTTTAAGTTGACCAATCATGCCTCTGCTATTCAGCTGAGGGCACTGAACCTGCCGTTTGACCGGCTACGAAAACAACCTGCATAGACCACCGGCCATTCGGCGCCAGACAGTCGCACCCAGCAGGGCACAGTCCACAAGTATTCTCAAAATCAAGAGGAAAATGCAGTCAGTCGGTGCCTGGAATCTTCGTTCCGGACGCGCCGGAACGGTAAACACATAAACTGCAGCGACACTCATACGTCTCGCAGGTCGTTTCCCCTGCATACAATTGGCGAAACTCGACCGACGTCAGTCGTTCCGCCAGGCGCTTAAGCCTATTGTATGAACCCCTCAGAATTCAGGGAGGTGCAGCCCCCAAGCTGAAACTCAGTGTGCCGCATCCTCCGATGCTTGCCTCGCACAGGCCATCCAGGGAAGTAAAACACGTTTAGGAATTTTTTTTTTGAGCTCTGAGTACAAATACTCTCATTACAATAACCTTATTCGGTCTGTTACTACCGTGCAATGACATAGAACATTAATAAAATTGATGAAAATGAGAGGTGACATGCAAAAGAGGGCATGGAACCTCTCAACCCCAATTAATTTTTTGTCCTGAAGCAGAATAAAAGAAATGCGTCAAGGAAATGTTTAGCTACCAGGGAGACATTAACCAACATGATTGCCATTCTTGTATGCTCGTTCCTTATGAAAATGTGTGCAGCAGTGTGTCTTTTTTAAATATCACCATAAACTTTATTTGGTAATCCATTTTGTCTCCTCAAGACCCATTCAAAAACGTTATCACTGTGTACCATTCACATTAACATTACGTAACAAAGGAACTTCGGGTGTACCCCAAGGGAGAGTTACACAACCATTACTTTTCACGATATGCATGATGATTCAGCTGCCCCTACCTATGAGTTTTATGCAACGCACAATGCCTTCAAATACCACATGCAAATTGTTATATTCTTTCGCTCGCCGTGTGCAAACTATTAGTCTTACAGAAAAAATGAACAAGACCTTTTTGTAGGAAATTTAATGTAGTTAAATTTTGTACCCTGATGCGTTTTCGCTAGAGGCCGTAGTTTTCTAATTATTCAAGAAAATCATACGAAAACGACTTTCAAACGCGCTTTTCTTGCATAGCTCGAAAACCGTGACCTTCAGCACAAACGTAACCTAATACAAAATTTAACTACATTAAGTTTCCCACAAAAATATACTGTTCATTTTTTTCCGTAGGACTAATAGTTTGCATGTGGCGAACGAGAGAAAATGAAATCTCACACGTAGTTTTCGAAGGTGCTGTGGATTGCATAAAACCTGTAGGTAGGGGCAGCCGGATCACTTTGTATACAAGTGACCTAGCGGACAACGTCGGAAGTTCCATGAGGCTTGTCGCGGATAATGCTGTTGTATAACGAGAAGTCGCGACGCTAGAAATTTTGAACGAAACACCTGCAGAGAATCTACGCTCAGTGTAACGATTGGCAGTTGACCCTCAACATCAGCAAATGCAACGTATTGCGCGTAACTAGGCAGAAAGACTCATTATTGCATAACTAGGCGATTGCAGAACAACAACTGGAAGCAGTAACATCCATAAAATTTCTAGGAGTATGCGTACAGAGCGATCGGAGTTAGTCTAACTGTATAAAACCTGTAGCAGGTATGAAAGATGGCAAACTGAGATTTATTGGAAGAATCCTCAGGAGGCGTGGTCCACTCACAAAGAACATAGTTTACAACACCGTCGTTCGCAATACTTGAAAGCTACTCGGCAGAATTGGGTCTGTACAAGATCGGATTGGTAGACAAAACACAGATCCAAACAAGAGCAGTATGTTTCTTTACAGGTTCATTTAGTAAGTTCGAAAGCGTCACGGGGATGCACAGCCAACTTGACCACTGACGCTGCAAGAGAGTTAAGGTTCAAATGGCTCTGAGCACTATGGGACTTAACATCTGTGGTCATCAGTCCCCTAGAACTTAGAACTACTTAAACCTAACTAACCTAAGGACATCACACACATCCATGCCCAAGGCAGGATTCGAACCTGCGACCGTAGCAGTCGCGCGGTTCCGGACTGAGCGCCTAGAAGAGAGTTAAGGTACCAAGGGTGTTTGTCCGTAGAAGATTCAATCAATATATTGCTACCTTCCAAGTGCAGCTCACGAAAAGGCCATGAAGGTGAAACTCCTGACATTCGAAGCCACACGCAGTGTTACCAACAATCGTTATTCCTGTGAACCATTCGAGACTGGCACAGGAAGAGGCGGAAATGACAATGGCATACAAACTACCCTCTGCTACACATGGTAACGTGGCTTGAGGACTGAAAATGTAGATATACATGTATACCGAAAATTTAACACAAAACTGACTAACACAGTGTATGTACCCAGGGTACTGGTGTGAAGAGTAAATACACACATCAAAAAAAGTTTTGATCACTCCGGTTCCCAGAACTCCTGAAGACAGACGTTGACTGTGGATGTTGTATCACAGACACAGCCCCTTTTACTGTACAGGTGATGTCACTAAACCCGCCCAAAGATGGAAACAACCAAGCATGAGCAGCGCATGTTAGACGGAGGGGGTACGACAGCCGATCAGTTCCAGTCATTACACCAGGAAGGAGGTACACGGCTCGTGTGGTCTGTAGTTAAACCATGCCTAGACGGTCAATACCGCAGTCCGATCGGGCCCGCATTGTTACTTTGTACCAGGAAGGGCTCTCAACGAGGGAAGTGTCCAGGCGTCTAGGAGTGAACCAAAGCGATGTTAGTCAGACACGGACGAGATAAAGAGAGACAGGAACTGTCGATGACATGCCTCGCTCAGGCCGCCCGAGGGCTATTACTGCAATGGATGACTGCTACCTACGGATTATGGCTCGGAGGAACCCTGACAGCAACGCCATCATGTTGAATAATGCTTTTCGTGCAGCCACAGGACGTCATGTTATGTTTCAAACTGTGTGAAATAGGCTGCATGGTGCGCAACTTCATTCCCGACGTCCATGGCGAGTTGCATCTTTGCAACCACTACACCATGCAGCGCGGTACAGATGGGCCAAACAACATGCCGAATGGACCACTCAGGATTGGCATCACGTTCTCTTCACCGATGAGTGTGGCATATACCTTCAGCCAGACAATCGTCGGAAACGTGTTTGGAGACATCCCGATCAGGCTGAACGCCTTAGACACACTGTCCAGAGAGTGCAGCGAGGTGGAGGCTCCCTTCGGTTTTGGGTTGGCATTATGTGGGTCCGACGTTCGCAGCTGGTGGTCATGGGGGGCGCCGTAACGGCTGTACGATACTTGAATGCCATCCTCCGACCGATACTGCAACCATATCGGCACGTATTGGTGAGGCATTCGTCTGCATGGACGACAATTAGCGCCCCCATAGTGCACATCTTGTGAATGACTTCCTTGAGGATAACGACATCGTTCGACTAGAGTGGCCGGCCTGTTCTCCAGACATGAACCCAACGGAACATGCCTGGGACAAATTGAAAAGGGCTGTTTATGGACGACGTGACCCACCAACCACTCTGAGGGATCTACGCCGAATCGCCGTTGAGGAGTGGGACAATCTGGACCAACAGTGCCTTGATGAACTTGTGGATAGTATGCCACGACGAATACAGGCGTACAGTAATGCAAGAGGACGTGCTACTGAGTGTTAGAGGTGTAAGTAGGCTGTTGATGTTTTCTTATTGGCAACGTTACGTAGCGCACTGTATGAAAATCACTGGCTGTGCTGTGTGCAGTCTGTGGCTAGTTTGCATTGTTGTCTGCCATTGTAGTGTTGGGCAGCGGCAGCTGGATGTGAACAGCGCGTAGCGTTGCGCAGTTGGAGGTGAGCCGCCAGCAGTGGTGGATGTGGGGAGAGAGATGGCGGAGTTTTGAAATTTGTCATGAACTGCTATATATATTATGACTATTAAGGTAAATACATTGTTTGTTCTCTATCAAAATCTTTCATTTGCTAACTATGCCTATCAGTAGTTAGTGCCTTCCGTAGTTTGAATCTTTTATTTAGCTGGCAGTAGTGGCGCTCGCTGTATTGCAGTAGTTCCAGTAACGAAGATTTTTGTGAGGTAAGTGATTTGTGAAAGTTATAGGTTAATGTTAGTCAGGGCCATTCTTTCGTAGGGATTTTTTGAAAGACCGATTGCGTTGCGCTAAAAATATTGTGTGTCAGGTTAAGCACAGTCAGGTATAATTTTTCTAAGGGGACGTTTCAGAGGTACTGGTGTGTACAGCACTCTGGACCACCATCTCTGAAGGTCTCGCTGTATGGTGGTACAACATGCCATGTGTGGTTTTCAAGAGCAAAAAAAAGGACGGAAATGATGTTTATGTTGATCTCTATTCCAATTTTCTGTACAGGTTCCGGAAATCTCGGAACCGAGGTGATGCAAAGTTTTTTTGATGATCGTAACGAACGAAGACACAAAAATGCAGTCATGTTGGTTAATGTCCCCTCGAAGCTAAACAACATTTGCTTGATACAGCTTTTATTTCGCTCCTGGACAAAAAGGTGTATAGGATGATCAAAATAAATGGGACACTCTGTATACACAGATTGATTTCGTTATCAGGCAACAACGGAGGTCACGCACAGGTGTGTCATTCAGTTCGAGGTCAAGATGCCCGCGGAGCGGAGGCTGTACGGTGAAGTACTACCTCTGCTAACAGGTGATTCGCAGAGGATACGATTCGGCAGTTTGTACCCAGAGTCCACTCGACAGCTCTATGTGCCCGCGTGTTATGTTGGTGTAGTCGGGTTTTGAGGAGATGCTGCCTGCAAAATACACGTGGCCCGTTGGACTGGAATCGTTGGCCGTGAGGCATCAGCGTATCTCTGCAGGAAATACATCTATATTTTTTTGTGGAAGATTTTTCCACAATTTTGTTTAATTGTTCATTTATTTTATACAATCATGATTTCAGCGTTTTAGCCATTCTTAAGTGCATGTTGAAAGATTAAAATAAGTTTGACCTGTATTTTAATATTTCAACATGCACTTGAGAATGACTGCAAAGCCGAAATTATGATTGTGTAAATTAAATGAACAATTAACAGTCAAATGGTGGAAATGTCTTTCAAAAAGTTCTACAGAACTGATCCTCCATGAAGGGAAGATCACTAACATTCATAATCATGGAACACTGAGATAAACAAATCTGGCACATAGCGCTTTGTGATTAAGAATTTATTATTTCGTATATGTAATATAATTTCTAAAGTTCTTTAGTAAGGGTAAATTCTTTGCATTTTATGTTTGTACAATTTCGCACCTTAACATCTCACCAGTAATGAATAGGCATTCTGTAATTGTAATGGTATGTCTTGCCATGTGAACATGGGAGAAAGCAGGAAGCAAAGACAAGCCCCGTAATCGCTCACGCACGTGAGACTCAGACGTATCTAACGGTTTTTCGGCGTGAGGGGAGGGATTGGCGGGTAAGTCGTCGATCGCAGCGGCTCTCGATGCAAGCTTAACGTGTCACGTGCTAGACGTACATGGTCTGCCGCAGTTTGTTCTGCTCTCCTGCGACGGAAACAAATGCCGTGCGCCGCTGTTGACAAATGACGTGTCAGTCGCGTGGCAGGCTGGGAGGGAAGCGCAGATGGAGGGTTGGCTGAAGCAGCGAGCTGGTGCTCTCTCCCCCCTCCCTCCTCCCCCTTCCCTACCACTCCTTCTTCAGCCTCGCTCCCTCTGGGGTAGAAGCCGAGATCCAGCTGGGCGCAGCACGACCCTGATACCGCAAAAAAGTTCTTGTTCAAGATAACCTGCGTGCGACTCTCGAATTCAGGGTAACGACTCACAATTCGCTGGTCACTAGACAATGCGCCTGCTTCCAGTCTTTCGCATTGAATCGCAAATCTCTCTGTGGCAGGGCACGTGGTCCTCTTGACATTACAACGGAGCTGCCTATACGACGAAGCCGTGTTCCATTACCTCTTTTCCTGCCGTTTTCTAACAAAAACAGTCTGCAGTTTGGCGTAAAGCCCTGGCGACACTTGTTACATATCGCCGAGGCGAGAGGAGCGGTCCTGCCTCATCACTTCAGCAACTTCAATGAACGTCAAATAAATAAATAAATAAATAAGAAGAAGTAGAATTACATAATTATGCAGTCCTGATCCTAAATCGAAATATGTCGGGATGCTTCACTTGACATTCAAGAATCTTTCACTATTCACTGTCAATATGAGCGACTCTACTGTTATAACTTTTCAGAAGAGAAGTTTTAATTCTTATTTTATCCTTGGCTTCCAAACTAGTGTGCCAACTGTTTCAGCTTTCTTTCTGAAATCTGCCGAGTCACGTTGCTATCGGCTAAATATTGACGAGTACGAGGCGGGCAAGTGATTAATGAATGTTAGCGATATCGTAGGTACGATTCGTTCCTTCGCGTTTGTTTTCGTGATGTCCTACACAGTAGAGGTGCATCAGAAATTCTTCCTAAGTAAGTTACCAAAATGTCATGTGTACATTTATTAAGCTATGTTAGCGGATTGAATGTGAATGACGTTCATCAGAAGTACATAGTTGTAACTCAGGCCCCATGTAAAAACTACGATGGATAGGTGTGGTGCTATTGTCCAAAACAAGCAGGAACACACACTTTTTTTACTCAACAGTCGTTCTTCCATTCGGCGCCCTTCTAAACTGAAAAATTCGCATAGGGAATACATAATTTCTGCGTATTTTGAGTGCAAATATATTCTTCTTGTCTTCACAAGAACGTCAGTTAAATTTTAAAATTATATTCTACAAGTTCGCCACGACGATACCGGCAAATGGCGAACACAATTGTTCGTGAAGAGTCCAGTTTATAGCCTATATGGCCTGGAAACAACAAAATAAAGTGTGTTACGCTAGTGTTTAAAATACCTACACTTACACAAACATACTTTCCGGCATGAAAATACGTTTTTGTTAGTACTGTATTTTTACTAGTCAATCGAAATAAATTTCTCTTCCGGAACGTAGTGGTGACGAGTGTGTTGCGGTGCCGCAAGGCGATTTCTTTTTCACCGCCAAAGAGCGTCTTTCACGGAGAGGAGGAAGCCGCTGGGCCGTAGGCGCGGCCCTTGATCTGCTGGCAGAGAGGAAGAAGATCCAGAGATTAAAGTCTTAATGAGGTGGCGGGCCGCCTGATCAAGGCAGCGGACGTGCAGAGTCTGCAAGGACTGCAGAGGAAATGATTATGATGGATCTAATGCAACATTAAAATGACGAAAAAATTAAGGAAAAAAGGATTTGGGGATTAGGTGCGAATTTGTCCGTTGGACATCCTGGAAAATGAAGGAAGGATGCCGGCCAGAGTGGCCGTGCGGTTCTAGGCGCTACAGTCTGGAACCGAGCGACCGCTACGGTCGCAGGTTCGAATCCTGCCTCGGGAATGGATGTGTCTGATGTCCTTAGGTTAGTTAGGTTTAAGTAGTTCTAAGTTCTCGGCGACTGATGACCTCAGAAGTTAAGTAGCATAGTGCTCAGAGCCATTTGAACCATTTGAAGGAAGGATGCAGTCATTCTAGAGTATGCCTTAGGGCTTATGCTATTTAACGAAACCATAGGAAACCTACATCTGGATGGACAGACGGTCATTTGAACCATTGCATCCCCCCCGCCCCGTCTTATCTGCGAATCGAATGTCTTTTCATTGCACTAACTCGTTCAGTTCGGTTGACCATTTTTACAAAGAGACACAAGAGTTGGATCTCATACGTGCTAAGTGATGATCTTACCTACAGTGGCACATTTTGTTCGCCTTGTTAACACTGATAAAATCTTATACCGACATATTCCCTCCTTGTTGTTGTGGCTTTACAACTCAGCGTGGGTCTTTGTCATTTTAACCTCTTCCTTTTCTGCCCAATCGTTTACTCTCCTTCTCCATCCTATGATTCCTACGGCTGTGATGTTTTCTTCCACGTCATCCAGCCACCGTTAACGCGGTCTTCCCTTGGATCTTCTTCCCGTCGGTCCCTATTAGAAGCCCTTCTCTGCAGTTCTCGTGTCCTCCATCCTTAGGACGTGCCCCAGACAGGCTACTCTTACTTTTAATCAGCCTTGCATTATCAGCTCCTTGTACGAGACGATCCGACTCATAATTCGCCATTATTTCGTACTTCTTCATGAATTTTCGGTAATATTCTACGTGCAAATATTGTGAGTTGTTGTTCGCCAGTACTGGTTCAAATTCAAATGGCTCTGAGCACTATGGGACTCAACTGCTGAGGTCATTAGTCCCCTAGAACTTAGAACTAGTTAAACCTAACTAACCTAAGGACATCACAAACATCCATGCCCGAGGCAGGATTCGAACCTGCGACCGTAGCGGTCTTGCGGTTCCAGACTGCAGCGCCTTTAACCGCACGGTCACTTCGGCCGGCTCCAGTACTGGTTAGCGTCCATGCTTCACATCCATATGTAACCACTGCCCTAATCGTAACCTTATATATAATCAGTTTTGGTTGTCAATATATCATCCAAGATGTCATTAGCTTTTTATTAAGTGTATGATAACATCCATTACCACTCGAAACGCGGGCTTTTATTTCAGTAGACATGGAACTTACTTTACTAATATTAGCCCCAACGCATTCAAAATCTTCTAGGAGCTCAAAATTAAAAAGTGCTGCTGACCAGTTGCCCATGTTACCTTTCCCTGTTCTATAGTGTTTCATATATTTAGTTTTTTATTCGTTAATTTCCAGTTCTCTATGCTGTGTGGCTTCTTTTAATTCTACCGACACTCTCTTCAAAGGTATCCTTCGTCCACTAATAACTGCAACGTCATCAGCGCACGCAGTCAACTGCGTGGTCCTTATACCCGTATGAAGAGTGATTCAGCTGCCCCTACAGATTCGTTTTATACAACCCGGATTGCGTCTGTATCAAGAATGGTACCCAGACAGGCGACAGGCACGTAATCGATAGTACGTCCCTCTCAGAGCTTTGGGCGACAGTTGGGAAGAGAAGTCTTCCGAAGTAAGAGTGATTTCAGGTGTGCCGCAGGGGAGCATCGTAGGACCGTTGCTATTCACAATATATATAAATGACCTTGTGGATAACATAAGAAGTTCACTGAGGCTTTTTGCGGATGATGCTATAGTATATCGAGAGGTTGTAACAATGGAAAATTGTACTGAAACGCGGGAGGATCTGCAACGAATTGACGCATGGTGCAGGGACTGGCAACTGAATCTCAATGCAGACAAGTGTAATGTGCTGCGAATACATAGAAAGAAAGATCCTTTATCATTGAGCTACAATATAGTAGGTCAGCAACTGGAAGCAGTTAATTCCATAAATTATCTGGGAGTAGGCATTAGGAGTGATCTAAAATGGAATGACCATATAAAATTAATCGTCGGTAAAGCAGATGCCACACTGAGATTAATTGGAAGAATCCTAAGGAAATGCAGTCCGAAAACAAAGGAAGTAGGTTGCAGTACACTTGTTCGCCCACTGCTTGAATACTGCTCACCGGTTTGGGATTCGTACCAGATAGGGTTGATAGAAGAGATAGAGAAGATCCAACGGAGAGCAGCGTGCTTCGTTACAGGATCATTTAGTAATCGCGAAAGCGTTACGGAGATGATAGACTCCAGTGGAAGACTCTGCAAGAGAGGCGCTCAGCAGCTCAGTACGGGCTTTTGCTGAAGTTTCGACAACATACCTTTACCGAAGAGTCAAGCAGTATATTGCTCCCTCCTACGTATATATCGCGAAGAGACCATGAGGATAAAATCAGGCATACCGACAATCTTTCTTTCCACGAACAATACGAGACTGGAATAGAAAGGAGAACCGATAGAGAACTCAAGGTACCCTCCGCCACACACTGTCAGGTGACTTGCAGAGTATAGATGTACATGTAGATAAACGGAATCGCACAGTAAAGAATACAAGTTTGGAGTGGCCATGAGTTACACGGTATTTTTGGACCGAGACATATCTTACTTTTTCCACACTTGTTCAAGTGTTTCCAATCGTTTTTTGTATAATTGGTGGTGTTGTCATAGAGGTTTATTCAGTTTATAATACGGAATATTTCGTAAATGGTTCAGAATCGTTGCCTTATTAATTGTGTTTCATGATCAGAAACCACAAAATTAATAGGAGACATCAAAATGGGAAGCGCGGAAGTAACAACTTTCCGGTATACAACCCAGTGAAATATTTATATAAGGGTGGTTCAGCTGCTCCTATACATGACGTTTTATGATACCTCACACGACACAACAATGTTGTTGGTCATTTCACTCTGGAGATGTGAAGCACATTTTAAAACGTCACAGAGCGAATGGTAGAGTATACCAAGACAGACCTATTGCACGGAACTTGTTTATGAAACTATTTTAGCACATTAACGCGCCAGATCTGATTTTAATGTTGTCATTGGGTTATGTTCGGGATGTTGTTACTTTCACGCTTCCCATTTTGATATCTACTGTTAATTTCGTTGTTTCCTATGTTGAAACACACTTTATAAGGCAACGTTTCCGAGCCATTTACGAAAGATTCAGTACTATAGACGAAATAAACTTGCAGAGACATCCAAAACCTGTACGACTACACCTCTAACTGCACAAAGAAAGGCTGGAGGCTCTTGGATAAGTATGGCAGTAACTCTTGGCCAATCCTCAGTTGTATTTTCTACAGTGTGATTCCGTTTACTGTCGCCGTAAGCTCTAGAGGGAACGTATATCGATTACGTGGTTGTATCCTAGATAGCTACATCTACATCTACATCTACATGGATACTCTGCAAATCAGATTTAAGTGCCTGGCAGAGGGTTCATTGAACCACCTTCACAATTCTCTATTATTCCAATCTCGTATAGCGCGCGTAAAGAATGAACACCTATATCTTTCCGTACGAGTTCTGATATAGCTTATTTTATCGCGGTGATCGTTCGGCCCTATGTAGGTCGGTGTCAATAAAATATTTTCGCATTCGGAGGAGAAAGTTGGTGATTAGAATTTCGTGACAAGATTCCGTCGCAACGAAAAACGCCTTCCTTTTAATGATTACCAGCCCAAATCCTGTATCATTTCTATAACACACTCTCCCATATTTCGCAATAACAGAAAACATGCTGCCTTTCTTTGAACTTTTTCAGTGTACTCCGACAGTCCTATCTGGTAAGGATCCCTCGTCGCCGGCCTATGTGGCCGAGCGGTTCTAGGCGCTTCAGTCTGGAACCGCGCGACCGCTACGGTCGCAGGTTCGAATCCTGCCTCGGGCATGGATGTGTGTGATGTCCTTAGGTTAGTTAGGTTTAAGTAGTTCTAAGTCTAGGGGACTGATGAACTCAGATGTTAAGTCCCATAGTGCTCAGAGCCATTTGAACCATTTGATCCCACACCGCGCAGCAGTGTTCTAAAAGAGGACGGAGGCAGTCCCCTTAGTAGGTCTGCTACATTTTCTAACTGTCCTGCCAATAAAACGCAGCCTTTGGTTAGCCTTCCCCACAAATTTCCTGTGTGTTCTTTCCAATTTAAGTTGTTCGTAATTGTAATACCTAGGTATTTAGTTGAATTTTCGGCTTTTAGATTAGACTGATTTATCGTGTAACCGAAGTTTAACGAGTTCCTTTTAGCACTCATGTGGATGACCTCACACTTTCCGTTATTTGAGGTCAACTGCCATTTTTCGCACCGATATTTCTTCTAAATCGTTTTGCAGTTTGTTTTGATCTTCTGATGACTTTATTAGTCGATAAACGACAGCGTCACGTGCAAATAACCGAAGACGGCTGCCCAGATTGTCTCCCAAATCATTTATATAGATAAGGAACAGCAAAGGGCCTATAACAGTACCGTTTCTGATACGGACCTAGTGCGGTTCGCAGAAAACGGATGGGTAGAGGCAGCTGAATTACCCTGTATTTGCCGTTTTCGTACACCCTACTCCTCTCGAAAAACACTGAGCTGCCCAGCCTAATATTCACTTACGAGTTATTTACAGTTTTAATTCTCTTACCGTCTACTACCCGTGGATGGAACAGGAAAAGAGGGGATGGGGATGAAGACAATGGTAGCGGAACAATGGACTGTCACGCACTGGAGGGTGGCACGCAGAGTGTTCTAGATATAGATGTGGAGCTTCAGCCGGTGGCGTGCCGGCAGCGTGACTGCCCCCGGGGCGAGGCTGTTTAATAATGCGGCAGCCAGCGGTGGCGAGCTGGCGTTGCGTTGACACAGGCTGGCCGTGGCCCCCGGGCTCGGGTTGGGGTTGGGGTTGGGGGCTGGGCGGCCATTCCGGCCGTGGACAGCACGCAACACTTGCAGAAGAGCTGCCGGTGCGGCGGAAGACTGCGTCAGCGCGTGTTCCTCTGTGGTAACGGTAGCTACATGCTCTGACACAAAAATGTATCCAAAGAGGCCGAAGGGCCCCTCTAACGTTCGTAGCCCTAGCAAATGCCCATGACACACTATCATTAAATAATTTGTGACTGAGCGTAAGAAATATTGGTGTTTTGCTAGAGCAGGCATTGATTGCACCGGAAATAGCGACTGTTGAAATTAAGTTTATCAGGACAGCCACAAGTCACAATCAGAATGTTTTATTTTTAAGGTTTCGTTATACTAATTTACAAGACCATCATCAGAAACTCCGGAATTTACACTGCAAAATGTACAACAAAGTGTGACAACGCGAAATATCACATTAACGTTGAAGAACGTATATGGTAACTTACGTTTAAAATACGCACTAGTTGGCTAATTACACCGCCGCGTGAGATTAAGTTGGCTGTACAACAGTGGTGCGTATTCAGAGATAATGTAGTTTTCTTATTGATCATTCGTTCGAATCTGCTTCACGGAAAACCAATGCGTTTCAGCTACTACACTAACATCGAAATGTGTGAAACTACCGCCATTTGTTACGAAATTCGTATCATTTCAATCGCCGATTTTAGGGGCGTGTATATAGACACGTCATTTCTGTACTGGCCAAAATTTCATTGTGCTGCAATGTTGCGTTAAATTGGGCACCGTGCGGCGGACCATCCCAGATGAAAACACACACACAAAACACACACACACACACACACACACGCACACACACACACAGAGAGAGAGAGAGAGAGAGAGAGAGAGAGAGAGAGAGTGTTTTTGTGTTTAGTCCCCTTTATATTTATTTACTGTTCAACATTTTCAGTTTCGTTATTATGGTGCTATCAAACGTGACATTTACTCCATTTATGCATCTGACGCACTCCGTGCAAAATCTTTTTCAATATCGTTCTTTGACGATGACGACCTTTTACGACGAAAACCGGTTAACGAAATAAACTGACACTGGAGAATGTCTATACATTCGTGCTCTTTATTCATAAGATTAAATTGCATTTAATTCTTGAAACATATGTGTGATGTGCAGTTCATGTTCAAGACAAAGGGAAAAGCCTGATACTAAAATTATTCTTGTCACTTTTGTTGGTCAGAATATAGCATAGATCATATTTATCAGTAATTACAGTTACATTTATATTTTTACCAGACAAAACGTAGTTGTCTTTCATGTATATGTGAATGCGCATGAAAAACAGCTTTCTACTACACGTAAAAGAGGCCACTAATTTATGGTATATTATTGTGCTTCCTGTGCGTCCTTTCCTTTGGAATTGTAAACGCGCTTTGTTTGGCCGACAGGCCAATTTGTACAGACGCCTCTCTCACATTATTAGGAGGGGGTCCACGCACTGAAGGACGCTCGAATAGATATCCTGGCGCATACCGCCGTTGAAGTTTGCAGGTACTTCGCAACTATGCCGACGGGGCTACATTGGTCCCTCTAGGATGGACCGTGCCGTATCTTCCTACTTGAGCCCCGTAGTTGAAGCGCGTAAAGGCATAGTTCTGTCGCCAGGACGGACGGAAGTGAGCACAGGAATGTTCAGTAATTGACTTTACAGGCTGCCTTGAAACACGACCTACAATATATGTTGCAAGGCAGTTCGATTCGCTACTAACGTTCGTAAAGATTACAAAATTTACGATCTGTTTTGAGGCAGCTGATCCAGATGGGAACTTGAATATACTTGTTTTTGGCGGTGGTGCACACTAACGCGATGACTGAATAAGGGATTGTCAGGCAAGCAGAAGTAATGCAAACTACAAGAAATGTGGGTTTAAAATCGTAATTGTGCAATAAAATTAGGCAAAGTAAAGAGACGTCTGTTTACTTGTAGTATATGTACAGTCTTTAGTGGCCCGTAATGCGTTTCATGGAATTTGTTTTGTTTTCCAGCAGAACTAATGATTCAGTTTTGGGCAGGATGTACGGAAGATTTCCCTAGTCGCGTATTTAGAATTCTCGTACAAGCGCTTGCTGCCTGGATTCCAACCAGGCTGTGAGATCTCGTCGATGTCGCGTTCATATGTAAAAAATAAGCAATTTTCTCTACACTCACAGCTCAAAAATTTACGTCAATGGAAATACAGCACTGACTCAAGCAGGAACAGGCATTACAACTCGAAGGGTTTCCATCGTAGCAACAAAAAGTGTCACAACAACTGACAACCAAATATCGGGTTTCCCAGAAATCTTTCCCTGATTGCAAACAATTATAAGGCATAAAATATGACACATGGAAAAATAGTTTTTATCTTGAATTGAATGTGACATATTCAAATTTTTGTCTGTGTACATACTTACTGTTACTTTGTTTGTTACAGGGCGCAGTAGCGTAACAACAGCTGGATCGGACACCATTTGCAAACAACATGTACTCACACCAGGAGGGAGCCCATGGTTCCTCTGCTATTGCTAACCACTTTCACCAGAAACACTTCACAGAAAATTCCACGCAGCATACCATAGACAGCACCAAGATTTGGTATACGCAATTAAAGGAAACAGGGAGCGCCTGTGATCTCGCTAGAACAGGCAGACCTGGACCTCGTGTGCAGGTAATTCAGACAGCGACATGCCTTCGTGAGGATTCCCAAGAAGTCAGTATGCTTCTGGAGTTTTCTCTGGGCTGTCTTTGGTGACTATGTCTAGTGGTACCAGAGGACACATTGAGTTTTCTTCCGGTGTGAGTACATGTTGTTTGCAAATGGTGTCTGTTTCGGCTGTTGCGTCACTAAGTGACGGTAATTATGTCTGTATAGAAAAACTCTTAGTATGTCACACGAAATTCAAGATAACAAGTATTTGTATATGCGTCATATTTTGTGCCCTATGAAAGGGGAAAGATTTCTGTGACACTCGATATTTCTGGCTGTAGCGTTTACTTTTCAGAGGTTGGTAATTTGACCAAACAATTCACAAAAAGTGTTTTCTTAGCAATTTGTAAGCTTGCAGCCCTTCTCGTTATATTCCTATATTTAAATGCCGTCGCGCAAATCTAAAATCGGGCAATTGGCGTGATTACGGGTAGACTGCAGCCTTTCTTCATTGCTGCGCTAGGGAGGAGAGGCTGCCTTTGACCTCCGGGGAAGCTAGCAGGCTGAGTGGAGCTGGGGCCGTCCTTGAGGGACTGGAAAGAGGAAAAGTCGCCGCCCGCTAGACCACCCTGACCACTCAATCTTTATTAGCTAGAGCGAATTTAATTAAAAGCAAGTAGAAATTATTTAATTGCATGGGTAGAACTCACATACAGATAAACAAGGAAAGGCTAAGGGTTGTGGCGGTGTGCCAAGCACTCATTCCATTTCCTTTTTTCGATTTTTAACACAGTTAGATGATTAATCAGTGGTAGTATGCACATGATTTATATTCAGTGATTCACACGGATGACATTTGTAATGTTAGTGTTTATTAGAAAAAAAATTCCATAGTATGGTAAAAAGATGTACTTAACACATACCACTGTCACTACCTTCGCAAAGCTATTTCACTCAAGTTAGTGTACTTCAAATATTTCTCCATGAACATTCCTGTATTTTACAGGAGAATTACGACTGCTTATCATTCGCATGCGGTTGTTGCACCACTTGAGCCACTCTAAAATCCTGAGCGGAACCTCTTTAATAATTCCTTATTACCCTCTTTTCCTTTGAATTTTGCAATTAATGTTCTTCCTCTCAACTCATTTCCACTCTTACCTGTCGTCGACATACATTTCTCATAAGAGCTTCACCAATATTCAGCACAATTATGTTCCTCTACGAACATGTCCGTCTCCCAGAGAGAACTTGCCTCCAGCCCCCGCCCCCCTCCCCCGGTTCCCCTCCCACCAGTAGCTATGGCAACTTAAAACATGTCATGCTGCGTTTAGTGTAGTCCTATGATTGAAAGGGACAGGGAATTACAAGGAATACAAACAGCAACGAAAGGCAAAATTCATCAGAAATAAGTGAAATGTAGACGATAGTGGTAAATTTATAGCCACAAATATACGTTTGCAAATTTTCCGAAATAGTAAGCTTTTCTAAAGAAATAAATGAAAGCGCACTGATGAAGACGCTACAGTAGTGAAATATTGTTTGTCTAGGTCAAACACACATTATGTTTTGATGATAATGGTATATATGAATGATTAATTTCTACAAGCATGCGAACGTAACTAATACACTCATCACAAATCACACTATTTTATGAATGGTGAAACATATCAGAATAATTCTACGGTTCGCTAAGGAGCCCGTATTTTACTAAACGTTGACTTTCGTAACTAATTACGTACACGATTACTTTTGTAGCTAATTACATACTTAGGTACAGAAGATGTCTTCTGTCTATACACTTCGCTTCCTAGTTAATAAATTCTCAACGAACCCAACTGGATGGAGAAGCAACCTGAATAACTGGAAGTCGAATATTACAGATCAGCTGCTCGTTTTGCATCTTGCTGTTTAATCCGCAATGGAACAACCGCATTTCCTTAAAAATATACATACATAACAGCGTGCTACTAGCAGTGGCATTCTATGGGTCTTGGAAAGAGGTATATGCTGATGTAACGTGTACTAATGTTTGAAATGTTCCACAAAGCAGCAGGGAGACGTGCACAGGTTCGCCTTTATTGCTCCTAAACACTGCATAGCGGACCGATAAATGCACATACTCTTCATAGTTAATCCATTACTCTCCTCTTTCAGCGAAAGCTTTTACTGCAGATATGAGCAAGCTTTATATCACTGAATTCCTCTTACGCAGAGCTCGCGAAAGCAGTCAGAAGTTTCATTAAAAAAAAAAAAAAGAAAAAAACTTCATTCTTTAAATGTACCAGCGAATAGAAGAAGTGAACAGTATGAATCAAATTACGTAGTATAATTCGTGGAAATCTTTATTTAGTTTATTTCGATAGCTTCACCTCTTTGAATATTATAGGCTTACAACGAAACAGGACGAATGAAATATATGTGCTCCGTCTCCAACGACCTCGTCGATCACTCGCCGTTAGAACCCAACCCTGTTTTAGATACGCAGTTACTCGGATAGCACCCATTGTTTCAAAAAGTGAAATACTTTTGACAGGGTTCATTTTTAATCCCCAGCAAACGCCTTCGTATGAAGTTGCATTTTGCTCAGCGAAAGAGTACTAACTAAACTAACTGCCAGCCCTGAAAAATCAATAGTTTGCTGACCAACCTCTGGTTCATCCACACATTAGTTTACTTCTGCATGTAAAGGATTGCATGAATACAGGTTAAATCGCTTTCTGAAACTAGCTCTGCGGAATTGTGCAAGCAATTAGTGCCTATTTGCTTCTATATAAGCAGGAAAGTTGAACTCTATATAAGCAGAAAGCTTGAAAAATACAAATAATGGTATTTTCTTTATTTTCTGGAATATTTCCATTCCAAAAATTGTTGTCAATGTTCTGAAGCGCAGTTACCCATAGTTAGAAACTGATATATTAAGAAAATCTTCCTTAAGATAAATGTAAGCGGTAGTCAAATGAAAAAGATGTGTGTGGGGGAAAAAGCAGTAAACTGTTAAGGTTTACAAAAGTAATCGCCTTAACAGTTAATGCATCTATCACATTGTGAGACAAGGCAGTCAATGCCTTCATGGAAAAACATTTGTGAGTGCCTACGGAACCATGATTGTAACTAGGCGTGTACCTCTTCGTCCGAAGCAAATCGATAGCCACGAATGTCTTTCTTCAGGGCTCCACTTCGCAAAAATTGAAGCGCGGCATCAAGTCCAAACGCGGAGCAACGATGAGGGATGGCATCATTCTGTTGCCGGATAATTCCACCTCACATGTTGCCAAGCTTGTTTCGACTAGGCTGCAGAAGTTTCGTTGGGAAGCCCTTACACAGCCTCCATGTACAGTCCAGATTCCTCCCCTGGAGATTTACATATTTCTGGAACCCTAAAGAAAGACGTTCGTGGCCGTCGATTTGCCTCGGACGAAGAGGTACACGCCTACGTACAATCGTGGTTCCGCAGGCACTCGCAAACGTTTTTCCATGTAGGCACTGATCTCTTGTCTCCCAGTGGGATAAATATATTAACAGTTAAGGCATTACTTGTAAATATTGTAATTATCAGTTCACTTACTAGTATTTGCATCTGCCTCGTTATTATTTTACTGCCCTTCATATGTGGGACATACACTTGTCTCTAGTAAGTAAGAAACTTCACTTCCATTTCAAATTATGTCGAAAATCAATTAGCTGGCGTTGTTTCCAGAAACAATATCACCGCACTGAAAATAAAAATGAGTGAGGGGTCGGCGAAGTAGAGAAAAGAAAATGTCTGTGGAAAAGGAGGAGGATTCTTTTTTTTTTTTGATGGGGTGGGGAGCTGGACTCTCGGTAAACAGAATAGCGCCTGTAGTATATGCACACCCACATAGCAGTCACATACTGCGGGCTACTATCACGGAACAGGCGCATTCCTTGTCCTGTCATAGAAGGTCTCTTCAACTACGATGTCAAGGAGCTACTTGCCGAGCTTTAACTGACTACGGGTAAACCCAATATGAATACCACGCAAGCTAGTTTCCCTGTTGCATTCCAGCAAATAGTGAGTTCAGCGAGCAGCTGCATTCAGCACACGTGACATTCTTGTGATTAGTTTGCAGCTCATTGCTCCCGCGTTTAAACACCTGTTTCTAAACTTGCCTGTCAGCGAGCACCGGCTTGTCATCTGAGTGGAATTCTGAGATAACGAAAGAAAATTTCTTGTTCATATGATGCATTTTAACTTCTTTTTAACTCGTGATGTCCTGAACGTGTCAACAAATATAAAGGGGGCGCGGGACGACACAGTTTTATATTTAGCGGAATAATTTCTGCGGCGAACGTGTGTTACGAAACTTTAGTCTACTGGTTATTCTCCACACACAGCGTGTAGAACGTCTGTGGAGTTTGAAAAGTATGGATTTCAACTGGTGGCACGCTGAAGCATTGAATGGGTTAGTAACGCATACTGTAACAAATCAGTTGGTAAACAGTTGCCAGCAAAAGATTGGTATGTGGTTCTGAGTCTGGGTCTGAGACTACGTTGCACTTGTCAGAAACGTTCAAACTGGATCACACCGTTGCACTGCTAATACTGACTATTGGAAGAAGAAGACGATACAGGTATTACAATTACTGACAACAGAAGAAGATTGAAGACAAAACCGAAAAAGTGTTTATGAAAATATATATTTGGAATGTGGTTTGAAGGTAGAAAGTAGGTCTGAGGATTGTTGTATTCCACTTTTTCTTCCTCTTCGCAATGATTTGTACATCGGAAAGTGCCGAGTTGCGTTGTCATTCAGCGTCAAAATTAAACTATATGCAGATCGCCCTATAACTGTCTCGGGAGGTCAGTTCAAAAGTGAGAGGAAGGCAATAGCAAACCACCTCCAACAAGACAGCGCCTAGTAATGCACTTCGGTGCTGAAACCGAACTTCGGTTTGAGGGAGCTTCACCTTTATTTTTATTTGCTTCATACTAACATTGCAGCATCAGCAGTTATGCCTAAAAAGACATTCTCCACACAGTCTTACATTCTATCATCGCGTAAGACTGCGCGGAAACACGCTCCTAGTAACAACCATGCTGGTATCCTTATAGTTTTGCACTCTAAAATCGAGTGGTCGTATTAACAAATATGTTGTGCTAGATGTTAGGTCTTAAATGCTCATATTAACAGAAGAAAGTGCGATTAACGTGATAACTTTTAAAACGTTTCTAAGGGTGTATATTGAAAAATATTTCCTAAAATGTTGTCCCTCAATCAACCAACCAACTAGGCCCATCTCTCTCCTCTCCTCCCCTCCCCCCCCCCCCCCCCCCCCACACACACACATACACACACACACGCCCAGATAACACAAGGTCAGAATCAACACGGAAAAAGTATTAAAATGACACAGTAAGCACGTGTGCCTGGTTGATCACTAAAGCCAAAGTGGGGGAACCAGCCAGGACGGAACGTCACGCAGCATAGTTTGCCAGACTGCAGCTTGTTATCCATGAGTGTGTTCAGCCCAGCTGCAGCTGACTACTCTACCTCGACACGCAGAGGGAAACCAAACTGCTGCGTCTTCGTGTGTCTCCAACGAGCTCCGTTCCCTTCTGCGCCTGCTTCCTCGTTGCCCTAAATTCCAGCGCGTCCTAGTAGTCAGCAGAATGCTCCCCGTGGATCCAGTTTTTATAGCACAATATTTGTTGTACAGGGTGGTTCATAGGTATAGAATCACCACTCTAAAACAAAACATGTGATTGAACACAATTATGAGGTCAACTAGCATGAGATGGGAGGGGGAGAAAATCTCGAGGCTATGTCATCAACATGGAAGCCATTTTGGAAACTGCCACCTCGGATGTAATTCGTGATTTTTAAATGGAAATGGATCATGTCCCATATCAGACAGATAGCTGCACGAGAATAACAATGATTCATTTGAGTATAGCTTTCGTCACTGAGTTACGAGAAGTTTCTTCCTTACAGAAGACGTGAAAATTATTTATTCTTCACAAGCAGAGCACATTTTTATTTGGGTAAATAAGGTAGGCCATACAATTCACATTTAGTGGATGATAGTAAATGTGTATATTGAATAAAATCTTCTTGGTTCTCAACCCGCGTCAATTCGAATAAAATTTTTGAGCTTGCGATAGCTATCACCGCAATCGTCGTCAGGAGTACAAACCGCTGACTACTGGGGCTGGCACGGTTTTTCGCTTACACAGGCACGGCTGCAGCATCTGGGACCAATAAGAGAGGGCCGAAGTGACGTATGAGCGGGAGGCGAGCTGGGCAGCTTATAGCAACTGCGGCCAGTCGCGAGACCTGGTGACGTCTGATGGCGGGAGGGGCCAGCGCCACGTAAGAAACCGCCACTACCGCCTCCCTAGAAGCGTCAAGCATCCATCTTTGCTTCCTTTCGACATCCAAAGCCCGCCCCCACACCCTAATGTTTGTGTACCCTGGCCTCTGTTAAAATTATTACTACTTATTCCAATTCCAACCGCCTCCTTTATAACCGAATCCTAATACGTTGACGCGTGAGCCAAGACTCTCGTCTTTTCAGATTATATTTTGTATCCTTTTTCCACCCAATGATCAGCTGTGGTCGACTTGTCAAACTCCCTTTGTTAAATTTGTCGCTTGTGTTCGGTATAAAGATCCGCAATTGTGAGAATAGTTTAACCTAAATAGACGCTGCTGCATTCTCAAGGGACGCCACACACACCGGGCACGCTGAGAGCTATGTCGTCGTTTTGGCCATCTCTGAATGGTGCCAGGTGCTGCAAACTTTCCTATGTAAGCGGAAAACCGTTCCAGCCCTGGCAGTCACTGGTTTTTACTCGTGCCTGACAACGACGGCGGAGATAGCCATCGAAAGCTCGAACATTATATTCGAATCGATGCAATCTTGAAAACCAAGAATATTTTATTGTGACATGCCGCCGCGAAAGAATCAGAGAACAGATGTTACTTACTCCTGGTGTTTATTGAAGACGTGAAAACCGTATATGTTTGATATATTTCGTAACTCTAATTGCGTTTGAAAATTACCAGTTGCATCCAATTTGACAGGTTGCAAAATGCTGCCACGTTAGTAACAGCCTCACAGATTCTGTTCCCCTCCTCCATCAGATGCTACTTGCCTTATATTTCTGTTTACCCAGTTATTTTTGTTTTAGGAGGGTGGTTCCACTCTTAGGAACCACCCGACTCTCCATTCTCCTAGGAGAATACTGTAAAAATCACGAATCATTTACCTAGGCAGCGCTAATTTCCTTGGAGTGTGGCGTAAACTTCCGAGCCGTGCACTATTCAAACGTCCGCAACTACTACACAAAAGTCGTAACATTTAACGTATTTTTAGCTCTTGATTTCTCGTAAAACCTATAAAAGAGTTTTATCACTGAATTTGTCTCATATAGAATTCACACTGGCGAAAAAAATATCACACTGCCCATATTTAAAAAAAAAATATGTTGGCGACAGTTGTTTTCAGTTGATCTCTGCTAGCATATACATAGAGCGTTTGAGACCAAGCAACCTTTGAATCACTTTACTCGCGAAAATTAGCACAGCTTTTGGCTGATATCAGAGTTAGGCGCCTCACATTGTATACTCCGGAAGCTACTATGTAGAGTATGTATCCAAATTCTAGCGACAAAATTTATTCAAGGCTATCTTCTAAGTATTTTGGTATAAGGGACCCACAGTTTCCCGTGGGTCGTTACAAAGTAATTGCATTTAGTCGATTTATTCCCAGATTAATCTTTATACACTCCTCGAAATGGAAAAAAGAACACATTGACACCGGTGTGTCAGACCCACCATACTAACTCCTGACACTGCGAGAGGGCTGTACAAGCAATGATCACACGCACGGCACAGCGGACACACCAGGAACCGCGGTGTTGGCCGTCGAATGGCGCTAGCTGCGCAGCATTTGTGCACCGCCGCCGTCAGTGTCAGCCAGTTTGCCGTGGCATACGGAGCTCCATCGCAGTCTTTAACACTGGTAGCATGCCGCGACAGCGTGGACGTGAACCGTATGTGCAGTTGACGGACTTTGAGCGAGGGCGTATAGTGGGCATGCGGGAGGCCGGGTGGACGTACCGCCGAATTGCTCAACACGTGGGGCGTGAGGTCTCCACAGTACATCGATGTTGTCGCCAGTGGTCGGCGGAAGGTGCACGTGCCCGTCGACCTGGGACCGGACCGCAGCGACGCACGGATGCACGCCAACACCGTAGGATCCTACGCAGTGCCGTAGGGGACCGCACCGCCACTTCCCAGCAAATTAGGGACACTGTTGCTCCTGGGGTATCGGCGAGGACCATTCGCAACCGTCTCCATGAAGCTGGGCTACGGTCCCGCACACCGTTAGGCCGTCTTCCGCTCACGCCCCAACATCGTGCAGCCCGCCTCCAGTGGTGTCGCGACAGGAGTGAATGGAGGGACGAATGGAGACGTGTCGTCTTCAGCGATGAGAGTCGCTTCTGCCTTGGTGCCAATGATGGTCGTATGCGTGTTTGGCGCCGTGCAGGTGAGCGCCACAATCAGGACTGCATACGACCGAGGCACACAGGGCCAACACCCGGCATCATGGTGTGGGGAGCGATCTCCTACACTGGCCGTACACCACTGGTGATCGTCGAGGGGACACTGAATAGTGCACGGTACATCCAAACCGTCATCGAACCCATCGTTCTACCATTCCTAGACCGGCAAGGGAACTTGCTGTTCCAACAGGACAATGCACGTCCGCATGTATCCCGTGCCACCCAACGTGCTCTAGAAGGTGTAAGTCAACTACCCTGGCCAGCAAGATCTCCGGATCTGTCCCCCATTGAGCATGTTTGGGACTGGATGAAGCGTCGTCTCACGCGGTCTGCACGTCCAGCACGAACGCTGGTCCAACTGAGGCGCCAGGTGGAAATGTCATGGCAAGCCGTTCCACAGGACTACATCCAGCATCTCTACGATCGTCTCCATGGGAGAATAGCAGCCTGCATTGCTGCGAAAGGTGGATATACACTGTACTAGTGCCGACATTGTGCATGCTCTGTTGCCTGTGTCTATGTGCCTGTGGTTCTGTCAGTGTGATCAAGTGATGTATTTGACCCCAGGAATGTGTCAATAAAGTTTCCCCTTCCTGGGACAATGAATTCACGGTGTTCTTATTTCAATTTCCAGGAGTGTATTTGAATGCCCTGAACCTGCATAACATCACAAATGTCGGCAGTATGTTTTGTTTGGAAATGAATTTCCCTCATTCACTGTCGGCTGGTGTGGCCGAGCGGTTCTAGGCGCTTCAGTCTGGAACCACGCGTCCTCTACGGTTGCAGGTTCGAATCCTGCCTCGGGTATGGATGTGTGTGATGTCCTTAGGTTAATTAGGTTTAAGTAGTTCTAAGTTCTAGAGGATTGATGACCTCAGATGTTAAGTCCCATAGTGCTCAGAGCCATTTGAACCTCATTCACTCGCGGTGGTTGCTTCTGGCAACATTAATGCTCACTTCACTCTCAAACGTGCATTCAGTAGTGCTCAGTTTTGTCTCGGTTTGGTTATTTCGACAATGTTAGTTGCACGTTAATAGTGTTACAGAGTTGTGTGCAAAGATTCTGTTATTTAGAGATGGTTGATACGCAAGTTGTGTATGGGTTCACTGAATGCAGTGGAAGAGCGGTGCAACGGCGCTATGCTGAGCTGTTCCTGCGACGACTGCAGTCACGTCACACACTACTTTTCTACTTCTTTCGTCTGAGGGTTATTACTTTACCGTGTGTTTTGTGGTGCAAATTTCAGTTATTGCGTAGTAAAGACTTTTTCACTCGTGTGAAGGTATTTTCATAGAAACAAAGGTAATTGGGGTAGTTGTTGCTGCTGCGATCTTCAATCCGTAGACTGATTTGATGCAACTCTCCATGATATTCTATCCTGCGGAACGCTCTTCATTTCTTAGTAGCTGCTACAACCTTTCCACAGCTGAAACTGATTACTACATTCCTCCCTTGGTCTCCCTCTGAGATTTTTATCTCCCACAATCCTCTCTAAAACCAAACTGACGATTCCTTCATGCCTCAGGATGTGTTCTGTCAACCTATCTTTTCTTTTAGTCAAGCTATCACATAAATTTATTTATTTTTTTCCAATTTGATTCTGTACCTCCACATTTGTTACTCGATCTACCCATATAATCTTCAGCACTGTTCTGCAGAATCACATTTCAAAAGTTTCTATTTTCTTCTTGTCTAAAACTTTATTGTCCACGTTTCACTTCCTTACAAAGCTGCACTCCAGACAAATACCTTCAAAAAGGTGTTCTAACAGATTTATATGTTAACAAATTTAGCTATTTCAGGAATGATTTCGGTGCTATATCTAGTCTACATTTTATATCTTCCCTACTTCATTCATCATCAGTTATTTCGCTGCCAAAATACCAAAACTCATCTGCTAATTCTAATGTTTCATTTTCTAATCTAATTTCTTCAGCGTCGCCTGATTTAATTCTACTAAACCCATTACCCTTGTTTTACTGCTGTTTATATTTATCATATAACCTGAAGACGCTATCCATTCCATTCCATTCAGTTGCTCTTCCAAGTTCTTTGCTGTTTCTGAAATATTTACAATGTCATCGGCATCTTTATACCTCCTAAGTCAACTTTAATTCCCTTTCCAAATTTATCCCCGGATTCTTTTACCAGTTGCAAAAATTTTTTTTTGAGTCATCAGTCATCTGACTGGTTTGATGCTGCCCGTCACGAATTCCTCTCCCGTGTCAACCTCTTCATCTCTGAGTAGCACTTGCGATGTATGTCCTCAATTATCTGTCGGATGTATTTCAATCTCCGCCTTCCTCTACAGTTTTTACCCTCTGTAGTTCCCTCTAGTACCATGGAAGTTCTTCCCTTAACAGATGCCCTACAGTCCTGTCCATTCTCCTTGTCAGTGTTTTGCAGACATTCATTTCCTCTCCGATTCTGCGGAGAACCTCACCATTCCTATCTTATCAGTCCATATAATTTTCAGCATTCATCTGTAGCACCGCATCTCAAGTGCTTCGATTCTCTTCTGTTCCGATTTTTCCACAGTCCATGTTTCACTACCATACAATACTGTGCTCAAAACGTATATTCTCAGAAATTTCTTCCTCAAATTGAAGCCTACATTTGATGTTAGTAGACTTCTCTTGGCCACGAATGCCCTCTTTTCTAGTGCTAGTCTGCTTTTTATGTCCTCCTTGCTCCGCCCGTCACTGATTATTTTTCTACTTAGGTAGCAGAATTCTTTAACTTCATCCACTTCGTGATCACCAATCTTGATAAGTTTTTCGCTGTTATCATTTCTGCTACTTCTCATTACTTTCGTGTTTCTTCGTTTACTCACAATCTGTATTCTGTACTCATTATTAGCAGATCATGTAATTGTTCTTCACTTACTCTCAAAGATAGCAATGTCATCAGCGAATCACATCATTGATATTCTTTCACCTTGAATTCCACTCCTGAGCCATTTTTTTATTTCTAGCATTGCTTATTCAATGTACAGACTGAACAGTAACGGTGAATGACTACATCCCTGTCTTACATTCTTTTTAATCTTAGCACTTCGTTCTTTGTCTTCCACTCTTATTGTTCTCTCTTGGCCCATGTACATGTTGTATATTACCGGTCTTTCGTGTAGCTTAGCCGCCGGCCGGAGTGGCCGAGCGGTTCTAGGCGCTACAGTCTGAAACCGCGCGACCACTACGGTCGCAGGTTCGAATCCTGCCTCGGGCATCGATGTGTGTGATGTCCTTAGGTTAGTTAGGTTTAAGTAGTTCTAAGTTGTAGGGGACTGATGACCTCAGAAGTTAAGTCCCATAGTGCTCAGAGCCATTTGAACCTGTAGCTTAACCTTATTTTTCTCAGAATTTCAAACATCTTGTACCGTTTTACACTGTCGAACGCTTTTTCTAGGTCGACAAATCCTATGAACAATCTTGATTTCTCTTTAGTCTTGCTTCCATTATAAACCGCAACGTCGTAACTGCTTCTCTAGTGTCTTTAGCTTTCATAAAGCCAAAACGATCGTCATCTAATACATCCTAAATTTCTTTTCCATTTTTCTGAATATTATTCTTGTCAGCAACTTAGATGCATGAACTGTTAAGCTGATTGTGCGATATTTCTCGCACTTGTCAGCTCTTGCAATCTTCGGAACTGTATGGTTGATGTTTTTCCGAAAGTCTGATAGTATATCGCCAGTCTCACACATTCTACACACGAACGTTAATAGTCGTTTTGTTGCCACTTCCCCCAATGATTTTAGAAATTTTGCTGGAATGTTGTCTATCCCTTCTGCCTTATTTGATCTTAAGTCTTCCAAAGCTCTTTTAAATCCGGATTCTAATCTTGGATCCACTATTTCTTCTATATAGACTCCTATTTCTTTTTCTATCACGCTAACAGACAAGTCTTTTTCCTCGTAGAGGCCGTCAATGTACTCTTTCCAGCTATCTGCTCTCTGCTCTGCATTTAACAGTGGAATTCCCAATGCACCATTGCTTTTTATTTCACCGAATATTGTATCGACTTTTCAATATGCTGAGTCAGTCCTTCCGACAATCATTTCTTTTTCGATTTATTCACTTTTCTCATGCAGCCATGTCGCATTGGCTTCCCTGCACTTCCGATTTATTTCAATCTTAAGTGACTTGTATTTCTGTATTCCTAAATTTCCTGAAAATTTTTGTATTTCCTTCTTTCATCGATGAACTGAAACATTTCTTCGGTTATTCATGGTTTCTTCGTAGCTGCCTTCCTTGTACCTACAGTTTCCTTTCCAATTTTCGTGATTGCACTTTCTTGGGATGTACGTATTAAATAACATTGGGGTAAACTACAACCTTGTCTCACTCTCTCCTCAACCATTGTTTCCCTTCCACGTCCAACTCTTAGAATTAGTCTGATTTCTGTAGACATCTGGTTCCTGTAAAAGCTGTAAATAACCTGTTGCTTCGCGCATTTTATTTTTGCCACCTTCAAAATTTTGATTATTGTCTTCCAATCAACATTGTAAAAGCTTTCTATAAATCTACAAATGCTAAAAACATAGATTTGTCTTTCTTTAACCTATCACCTACGATAGAATGGGATAAGCTGTAGGGTCAGTATTGTTTCGTATGTTCCTACATGTCTTTGGAACTCAGACTGATCGGTTTTTACCAGTTTTTCCTGTAAATAATTCGTGTCAGCATTTTATAAGCATGACTTATTAAACTGACAGTGCAGTAATATTCACCTCTGTCAGCACCTGTCATTTTTCGAATTGCATTTATTACGTTCCTGTTGAAGTATGAGTGTATTTCGCCTGTCTCATACCTTGGACACCGAGTGGAACAGCGTTGTCATACCTGGTTCTCTCAAGGATCTAAATTATTCTGAGAGAATGTCGTCTACTCCATGGGACTTGTTTTTCGATTAGGTCTTTCAGTGCTCTGTCAAATTCTTCCCAGAGTATCATATCTCCAACCTCATCTTTGTCTACTTTCTCTTCCCATTCTGTATAGTGCCTTGCAGTTCATTTCCTATGAACAGCCTTTCAACCTTCCAACGTTCCTTTCTTTGGTTAGTAGTGGATTGCCATCTGAACTCTTGGTAAACTGCTTCTCTTTTCTTCAAATGTGTTTTAATTTTTCTTATAAGAGGATCAATTTCCCCCCCCCGCCCGATATTTACGCTTCTACAGTCTTGCGTATGTCCTCCAGCCATTCCTGCTTATCGATTTTGCACTTTCCACCTATCTCATTTTTAAGTCTGTATTCCCCTTCGCCTGCGTTCATTTGGTGCATTTTAATATTTCCTCTTTACCTCAGATAAATTTAATATCTTCTGTGGCATAAAAGGAATTCTACTAGGCTTTGTCTTTTTATGTATTTGTTCCTCAGCTTGCTTCATTGTTTTATTTCCCAAAGCCACCACTTTGTCTTATATTGTATTTCCTTTCGTTTCCGTATGCTGCTCCTGTAAATCTCACCAAGTTATGCTTCCTTCAATTTTGTTCAGGTCCCATTTCCTCAAATTCCTACCTTTCTGCAATCTGTAGTTTTAATCTGCAGTTCGTAACCAATAATTTATGCCATGAAATGTATTCGCAAACTGCGGATGCAGTACTGCAACAGCTATAGAATTTACTGGAGTTATATGAAAATTGGTGCCAGGCAGGGACGCGAATCCGGATTTGCCGCTTCGCGAGTGGTCGCGATAACCACTCGGCTATCCGAGCGCGCTTCCAGCACCGACTCAATCTTCATATGATTCAGTGTGTGCTTCTCATAGTGCTGGCACAACCATGTGATTCCCCCACCAGAATAGACTTTTTAATTTTTCTCGTTAGCTTGCCTTGGCTTTGGCAGTGTCTGTACGTGTGTGTGTGTGTGTGTGTGTGTGTGTGTGTGTGTGTGTGTGTGTTTCGATGCAGTGTTCTATTGGAAGACTGCACTAATTTATTTCATGCCAAAGCCGGGTAGACATATGAAGAGTTGGGTCGGTCCTAGAAGCATGCTCGGATAGCCTAATCAACCTGAAACCTTCCGGTGTCTGCAGGTCTCTCCTACGGGTACAACCTTCTTTCATAACTCTCCAAACAAGCTTTAGCGACGATTGAATTACGCTCTGTGCAAAAATTCTACCATGCGGCTTCCTCTTTCATTCCTTTCTCCCTGTCCATGTTTCCCTTGTCTTGCTTTTCCTATTACCGAATTCAATCCCCCAACAAAATTAAATTTTTCGTTTCCGTTTACTAACAAACCTAATGAATCGTAATGACTCTGTTAAAGTCGCCAGAGATCACTGGTGCCTTAAGACTCAGAAATTGTCTCTGAATAAAAGCTAAATTTTGTCACTATGGTTTGAGTTCAGCCTGTATACCTTAACAAAAGGTAAATTTCACAACTGTGTAACATTACTAAATGTTTTATGTCATGGTGTTTGTTCTATATTCTGAAAATGGTTTAAAATGGTTCAAATGGCTCTGAGCACTATGGGACTCAACTGCCGTGGTCATCAGTCCCCTAGAACTTAAAACTACTTAAACCTAACTAACCTAAGGACATCACACACATCCATGCCCGAGGCAGGATTCGAACCTGCGACCGTAGCAGTCGCACGGTTCCGGACTGCGCGCCTAGAACCGCGAGACCACCGCGGCCGGCATATTCTGAAAATGATTCAGAATAGACACAAAAGAGCGTTACCGTTATGTTTTACGATGCTCCTCTTGAGGTTTGAGTGTTAATGTACCGGGTGATCAAGAAGTCAGTGTAAATTTGAAAACTTAATAAATCACGGAATAATGTAGATAGAGAGGTACAAATTGACACTCATGCTTGCAATGACATGGGCTTTTATTAGAACCAAAAAAATACAAAAGTTCACAAAATGTATGACAGATGGCGCTTCATGTGATCAGAATAGCAATAATTAGCATAACAAAGTAAGACAAAGCAAAAATGATGTTCTTTACAGGAAGTGCTCAATATGTCCACCATCATTCCTCAGCAATAGGTGTAGTCGAGGAATAATGTTGTGAACAGCACTGTAAAGTTATGGTGAGACATTGGCGTCGCATGTTGTCTTTCAGCGTCCCTAGAGATGTCGGTCGATCACGATACACTTGCGTCTTCAGATAACCCCAAAGCCAATAATCGCACGGACTGAGGTCTGGGGACATGGGAGGCCAATCATGACGGAAGTGGCGGCTGAGCACACGATCATCAGCAAACGACGCGCTCAAGAGATCTTTCACGCGTCTAGCAATACTTTGTTGTTTTTTTTTTTTTTTTTGGTTCTAATAAAACCCCATGTCATTCCAAGCATGTGTGTCAGTTTTTACCTCTCTATCTACATTATTCCGTGGTTTATTAAGTTTTCAAATTTACACTGACTTTTTGATCACCCGTTAGTTATGAAGAGATGAAGGGAATGACACAGAATAGAAAGAATCAAATAAGCAGAAGGATTATTAATGAGAGTAGAATAATTTGTAGGTTAGAACTCCTAAGATGACATAGCGTGTTATGGATGCAACACTTACGGAGATTGCCAGTTTCGGGTGGTGACACAGGATCCGCACGACAACAAATAAAGCTGTGTGTGCGGAACGCGAGCCGACCGCGGCCGGCGCTGCTGCGGCAGAGTGTTTGCCCTGCGGTGGCAGCTCCCGAGCGCCATGCCACGCTACCCATCCATCAGGCAGCCCGGCCGCCGCCGTGCGTTGCCTGCGCCACTCTGCGCGGTGGGGGCACAGGCGGCTGCTGGCACCGTTCATTGAGGCGCGAGGTACCAGCGCAGAAACGGCAGGCGCGCCGGCTTCCATTACAGTGTCACACAAAGTTTAGACTGCAGCTCTCATTCTCCCGCTTCAGCAACACCCGGTAATGAGAATAAATAATACAATGAGGTGACGAAAGTCACGCGGTGCCTCTTAATATCGTGTCAGACCTCGAGCAGCAGCTCGACGTAGCATGTACTCAACAAGTCACTGTGGAAGTTCCCTGCAGAAATATTGAGCCGTGCTGCCTATATAGCCGCCATAACTGCGAAAATGTTTCCGGTGCAGCACCCTCTGCACCAGCTGAACTCTCGATTATGTCCCGCAAATGTTCGATTGGATTCGATCTGGATGACCAAATCACTCGATCGAATTGTCCAGAATGTTCTCCAAACCAACCGCGAACAATTGTGGTGCGGTAACGTGGAGCATTGTCATCCAAAAAAATTCCGTCGGTATTTGTGAGGATGAAATCCATTAATGGCTGGAAATGGTCTCCAGGTAGCCCAACATAACCATTTTCAACCAATGATCTGTTCAGTTGGACCGGAGTACCCAGTCCATTCCATGTAAACATAGCACACACCATTATGGAGCCACAACCAGCTTGCTCAGTGTCTTCATGGCTCTTACCAACTGAAATCTTGACTCATCTGACCAGGCCACGGTTTTCCAGTCGTCTAGGATCCAATCGACGTGGTCACGAGCTCAGGATAGGCTCTGCAGGCGATGTCGTGCTGTTAGGCACTCGCGTCGATCGTCTGCTGCCGTAGCCAATTAACACCAAATTTTGCCGCAATGCTCCAACGGGTACGTACGTCGTACGGCTCACATTGATTTCTGTGGTTATTTCACGCAGTGTTGCTTGTCTGTTGCCACTGACAACACTGAGCAAACGCAGCTGCTGTCGGCCGTTGCGTTGTCCTTGATGAGAAGTAATGCCTGAAGTCTGGTATTCTCGGCACACTCTTGACTCTGTGGATTGCGGAATACTGAATTTCCTAATGATTTTCGAAATCGAGTGTTCCATGCGTCTAGCTCCAACTACCATTCTGTGTTCAAAGTCTGTTAATTCTCGTTGTGCTGCCGTAGCACGTCGAAAACATTCTCACATGAATCACTTGAGTTCGAATGACAGCGCCGCCAACGCACTGCGATTCTACCGCCAACTGTGTATGTACCTGTCGCGATTCCAAGATTTTTGTCACCTCACTGTTTGTGTTTCTTGTATCTTTGTTAGTTTGAGGCTTGAAAATGCCGAAAAGAGTTTACCTTGCAGAAAAAGGGGCTGCTTTAATTACTATCTAAAAACAGAATAAGATTATTGGCAACACAGAATGTCATATCTTTTGCTGAGAAACAGTGCTGCAACGGGCCTGAACGTGCTGTGGCTGTGGCGGCCTTTTACAAAAACGGCGACTGTTACTGTTGCTAGAAGGGAATACCGTCGTCATTTCAACCTTCGACGGAACGATTATGTACCATCATCACATGCAGTTAGGCTATGGTTGAAAAACTTTGAAGGAACGGCAGTACACTTAAGCTGAAATCTCCAGGAAGCCAAGAAACTGTCTCTCACAGGAACGAATAGATGAGGTGCAAAATGTTGTAACCAACAGTCCAAAGCGTTCTGCGAGACAAATTCAGGCAGTAGTGAGACTATCCAGCCGTAGTGTGCACACAATTTTACTGAATGATTTAAAGTTGCAACCGTACAAGATACAGGTTGCGCTACAGTAAAAGTTAAGCAAATGTGAATATGACAAGCGAATGATTATCTCTTGAACTGTATGGACACTCAAAGCCTCTTAAATTTGCTGTGGATGAGAGACGAGGCTCATTTTCACGTCAATGGTTACGACAAGGAAAAAAAAAAGAAAAGAAAACTGGTACGAAGATAACCTCAGAAACTCCACAATGCTCCTTACACAGCTAGAAAACCACAGTGTGATGCGCTACCACTTTCTTTTTTGGGCATGAATATGGACGTGAAACCACAATCACATACCAGCAGTATACTGCCATGGTTGATACATTCCTCGCATCTGAACTTGAACAGTTTTCTGTAAAGAAATACTGGTTTCAGCAAGATGGTACTGCGTTTCACTGTGTTTAAATTTGAATGGCAGCAATACGCGGAGTGTTTGGTACCCTTATCAATTCAAGGAATGCGGACACTTTGTGGCCTCCCACATCTCCCGACTTCTTTTGGAGGTTCCTGAACGCCGGGCGTACGACAGACATACACAGTCAACTGCGGAAGTGAAAGACACTATGCGAACAGAAAGCAGCAACATTCCTACACACATGCTTGAACGTGGTGTGAACGATTTATATCACAGATAGATTGAGTGTCAACGAAACAATGGTGGCAACCTACAAGACATTTCAGAACGTAAACAGTGCCTGACATGGCAATACGCAAAGGCTTCGTTGAGATCGAAAATGTTTTGCTGTATAACCGCCGGCTTGTGTTGCTATGTCCAAATAGGCCTTTTTTCTGCCACACCGGTTATATACTGTCGTAAGAGGATTGATACAGGAAATACAGAAGATCTACATACGATCGGCGAGTTTCATGATAGGTTCATTCAGAAAGCTCGAAAACGTCACGGTGTTGTCAGCCACTGTAGTGGACGTGTTGTGTATCACGGTGTGGTTTATTGGTGTAATTAAGACAACGTACGTTTCTAGTAGAGTCAACCAACGTATTCTTTCCTCCGTTTATCATGAAAACCACGAAGGTAAAATGAGAGAGAGCTCAGTTGCACGCTTTTCAGTAATCTTTCTTCCTGCAGACCGTTCATGACCGAAACAGGAAACAGAGGAAGAGTCGGTACCCTCCGCCACATACCGTAATGTGGCTTCTAGAGTATATATGCATTCTTCGTTAGACAGCTGCATCTATCTCTAGTTTTATCTATTTATTGATGGACTACTGTCGGGTGCTCACGTCCATCATCGGTAGCACACGTATTGCAGAAGATATTCCACAAAGGCAAAACACTGTTCATAAACCTTGACGGTAAATGTTATATACCAATACTGCGGTTCGGTAGCAATAGTACACAACATAAATGAGGTAATAAATGGTAGGATTATCGGTAGTGCTGGTAGAATGGTAGCGAAAAAAAAACATGAGGGCCGACGATATTTTTTTTCTGCATATGATTAGAGCCGCACATGATGCAGTATTAGTCCATTGTGTATTTTATATCCTTACGGAATATAAATTGCATTCTATCAGTAATGAAAATTAGTTGGTCGCGGAACTTCTGTGCTTTTATGTAGCCAAAGCAATTACTTTTAATTTATGTACAGTTTACAGGCACAAACGCAAAGAAATATAAATAATAATTGGTGTTATCATGTACTCAATAGAACGTTCTTCGTGATCACAGGCAAGAATTTCCTATACTGATGAATGCGAAAGTTGTTTATGAATAACAGAAATATGCTTTATATCAGCTGAACGAAGTATTTAAACGATGTTTGGTGTATTTTTTTTTTTTGTTTTCTTTTAATTATATCTTTTCGTTGGGGTTACAGCGTTTTCTAGCGCTACATGATAAATCTGTACTGTTTTCTTTATTTTTACTAAATATCTCTCTGTTTCACGATACAAATAATAAATTTTCGAACAAAACCTGAATTAAACATTAACAGTTTCAGTTTTGCTATTTATATTTTGCTTTAAATATTGTTTATTCTTAAGTAAAGAATGATAATTCAGAACAAAAATGTTCCGTAGGTTACCCGTCCTTTTATATATCCTCACTGTTTCTAGACGGTTCACCACTTATGGTTTTTGGTCAATCTAGTAAGATACTGATTACATACGTAAAGAAAGCGATGGTTATGAGGTAACTCCCGATAGGTATTGCAACACACCCTATGACAGGTAATCGGGATACGACCTTGACTGAGCGAAGGCACTAGGGAAACTACCGTAGGTTATGCTTACTTATGGTAGTCTACGGTTGCTTACGGTGGTTTTAAAGCTGTGATATTACACCGATGGCATCCTGCATGTTGGTGGCCACAGCGCCACTCTGTGATGTTTTCTGTTACGCCACTACCTTTCCAAATCCGTGTAACCTGCTGCCAAGTGAGCCAGAAGGATGCCTATCATATTCCGCTGCAGAAGCTGGAAATTGCTCAGTGAAGCGAGCTCTTACCACATATCAGGTCCTGCCATCTGCTCTGAGGCCTGGAACGTTGTAGACGCACCACAGTGCAAGGACCGGGCCGGCGCGGTGGCGACCTACGTTTCATCACGACACTTCTGTTGTCTACATGACTAAAAACGTGACGACCTGTCATAAGAGCGCCGGATCAAGCGATCATAAACGCCAGACCCAGCAATGCAGTATCTGTCGTCGACTGCAAAAGTAGCAAAAAGCACGCCAGCTGTCGACCTGAAATGGGTCATTCTTTGCCAACTACAACTAGATGCTGCCTCTGCTTGCAGTGGGTCCATGGACCATGTCTAATGCTGATGCTGTCTGGAGCTGAATGCAGCCTTTCAGCTCTCAACCTACAGCTGGCTGACGTCAACAGAATCCGGAGAGTCTTCCGGAGGTCCTTGATCCGCAGTCTGTTCTTGGGCGTTTACTGCATGGTGAGCTGCTGGATGGTCGCCTAACGACGTGGCCGGCCTACACCAGAGTTTGGTGCCAATGCTTTGCTGACGTCTGCGGGTCTGACACAGTTCCACACCTGCTGAGGTGCTGAGTTTGATGTTTCTGTGGTCACCGGCGTCTTTGTGTCAGTGGCCATCTCCTGCTGCAGCTTGCTGAGCCAAGCAAGCGCTACTGCCCTGGCTCAACACGTTTCACGTGGACGTTGGCAGCTTAATATGAATGAATTTTGCTAAATAAATCGTGTTGATATTTTCACAATCTGCCACTGTAGCCGAGTGGTCAACTTGATGGACCCTTAAATGGGGGGTTCATCTAGCTGCCAGGGATTTTTCCTTGGTGAGAAGACTGAAGCGCGGTGCACTCGGCCTCGTGATGCCAATTGAAGAGTTGCCTGATAGAGAGGTAGCGGCTTCAAGGTCGGGACGTCGGCAATGGAAGGGAGTGCGGTGAGCTGACTCCATGCCCCTCCTTACCGCATCCGACGATAAATGACCGAGCATGTCGCGACGCTCGGTAGGGTATCGGGTGTTTTCAATTTTCCTTTCGTTGCCTCTTTGATTCCATGAAGGTTCAGGAACTCTTTCTTCATACCTGCTGCTCTGTCTAACACCGTGCAACCTCTATGTGACGTGCTTCGTTTTGTAATGACATTACTTCAGTCATTCGTCATCGGATGCTGTTTGGAGGAGCGTGGGGTCATCAACCGCACTCCCTGCCAAGCCGCTACCGCGCGATCAGGCAGCTCCTAAAGAGGTACCACGAGGCTGCGTGAACCCCGATCCACTCCTCCCACTTAGAAAAATTCCCTGGTAGTAAAACGAATCGAAGCCGGTCCGCTTCACGAGAGTCTGTGCTTTGACCATTAGCTAGGGAGGCGGACACAGAAAAGTGTAAACGGTACTGCCGCGCTAAAAAACACTTGAGACATTCGCTTCGGCACTGTAGTGGGTCCTAGCAGGCCTAGATTGACTTCTGGAGGAGGACGAATGAATACTACGATACACATAAAATATTAGATCACTTTATTAACACTCGAACAGTCGGAAGTACTTAACTTGGAAGCAATCCATGTCCACTGATGACTGAATGTATTCGTTACTGCCGCTGAACTCTGTCACTGGTCACTTGATACAGTTCAGAGTGATAGTCTCTTCTCTCAGTGTACAATTCACAATTAACTTCGATACAAATGGCAAATGGCTCTGAGCACTATGGGACTTAACATCTGAGGTCATCAGTCCCCTAGAACTTAGAACTACTTAAACCTAACTAACCTAAGGACATCACACACATCCATGCCGGAAGCAGGATTCGAACCTGCGACCGTAGGGGTCGCGCGGTTCCAGACTGAAGCGCCTTTGTCAACTTCGATATAGTTCTGGCCTTTAATACATTTCGTGCTGCTGGATCTGACATAAGCGATGATTGCAGCCTGTATTAAAAAACTAGAAACCCGCCTCGATTGCGAAAAAAGCACCTAGTGTTAACCTAGGTTTCGGCGTAGATAACTACACCTTCTTCAGAACAATAAAACCCACAAGTGCCTAAGAAGACCTTTGTCAATGATTAAAAGAGCACGATAGCTATATATTTATAAACGAAAAAAAGGAAAACACAAACAGTACATATGCACAAAGTCAAAACCACTACTTAACTTTTGACTCTGTACATATGTACTGTTTGTGTTTTCCTTTTTTTCGTTTATAAATGTATAGCTATGGTGCTCTTTTAATCATTGACAAAGGTCTTCTTAGGCACTTGTGGGTTTTATTGTTCTGAAGAAGGTGTAGTTATCTACGCCGAAACCTAGGTTAACACTAGGTGCTTTTTTCGCAATCGAGGCGGGTTTCTAGTTTTTTAATATATTAACCAAAGATTGCTGACGCTCTTCGATGTTGAAGGTTCTTAGATTGCAGCCTGATATGAGCAGCACTGCGCTCTGACATAAATAATTTTCCAGCAGCGGGAGCGTGTGGAACATCTTGGGGTCGTATCTATGCCCACGTCTCTCATTCGTTGCTGCATCAGGCAGCGACTGTCCCTCGTGAGGTACTTTTATATGTTCGTAGAATTATTTCTGATAATAATTCCAATAATAATAACTATCGGCGGTTGTAAACGCCCTTTTGCCTCATGTGTAAAAGAAACAGCTTCCATCGCTGCGCTCGGGAATGTCTAATGGTAGTGGTTTATGAGCTTCCTTGCAACTATTAAACCAAAACGACATAGTACAGGTTTCATTTGGCGCAAACGTGAGCTGTAGAGAAAGTGACTGCTCGTGGTGTATCCGGCTATCATTATTTATGGATTACGACAGGAAGGAGACAGACTAATAGAATCGCGTGGCTGTTCCCTCACAATGTTAGTTTCATCTCTCTGAGCACCTTACAAAACGCGAGAGACAATTAGGCGGGAGCCGTTGCTGGCAGACTATAAATCACTCTCAGCTGAAGTCGGCCTTCTGCAGGCGGCTCGCCGTGTGTAGTGTGCTGTACACACGCAAGGGTAGCGACAGAGGCCGCAAGAAACGCCGCACTCGGCTTCACCAGCCATTAGGCTGCCTCGCGGGTCCTCCCTGCGCATTATGAGCAGCAGCGGTCCGCACTAATTACCGCATTCTCTGTCTTGTGCAATGTAAGCGCTCTGTAGTAAAGTAACTGACCTGAGAGCAGAAAAGGGCTGCTACCAGCCTACATCTTCCAGAGATGCCAAGAGGCCTAAAGCAGCAGACCTTGAGTGGAATTTCTTCATTGTCGCAGAAACGTCTTTACAAGACACTTCGATAAAGCATCTTCGTGATTGACGTTTGAGTGAGTCGAGTGAGAGTGGACAGCCAACCGCAGCTGTTTCTCAGCCTCCACACGCTCTTCTTGTTCTCTGTGGCACGTGTAGATCCTCGCAGGGCGCGGTGCGTTACCCAGGGTGGAAGAAAGGAAGGAAGGAAGGAAGATTAGGCTTCAACGTCCCGTCCAAGACGAGGTAATTACAGACGGAGCACAAGCTTCGATTAGGGGAACGAAATTGGGCGTGTCCTCTTCAGAGCAACTATCCCGGCGTTTTCCTGAAGAGATTTCGGGAAACGTCGTAAAACGATGGAGTAGAGTGCAGGGTGGGAGTCTGAACCTCCGTCTCTCTCTCTCTCTCTCTCTGTCTGTCAGTCTGTCTCTCCCTCTCTCTCTCTCTCTCTCTCTCTCTCTCTCTCTCTCTCTCACACACACACACACATACACGCACGGAAATAAATTCACTAAATGAGACTGTGATCCTCATTGATTTTTGCGAATAAAACCACCTGAATCGCTTTAAATATTTTCATTTCTTACATTTCGACTGCTACTATCATTGGCTCTGTAATTAAAGTAGCATAAGAAGGAGAGGAATTCTTGATACACCATCAGTCGGTAAAAGAGAAAAAAATTACCCATCCAGACTTAGAATTCGTGAAATCAAAATTAATCGTCGCTTGTAACAGAACGTATGCCTAACTTATTCGCATAAACACTCATTCTCCACTGAAAGTCCCAGCGAGACATTCACAGTTTTCATAAAATTATTCTCGTTGCTATATAGGGTAAAATTGATAATGATTCTACGTGTCTTTGAGCATAAGGATATTACTTCATGAAGACCCCTTTCAGTAGTGGACGGAACGTTGGTTCATTTTACATCAGTCGATATACAACCCAGAATTTACGGAAATTCATGCTGGTCGCGAGAGCCTACGATCGTACACGGTCACCGTTATAAACCAAACCGACTTGAGATTAATACATTAAATGCTGTTACTTAAACCGAACAATAATAAATACCACAAAGTAGCGCAGGGCAACCAACAGACATCTTTGTAGTACTTAAAGTCGACTTTTGCCTGGACACTGTTGCAAGCCCAATCACTTCGCCTCGTACTTAAAGTCCTACGACTTTCATCCTGAATTTAGTACACACACACACACACACACACACACACACACACACACACACACACAAACATAATATAACGAGTACCTAAATATTTGTGTCCGCAAGTAGTCACTAAAGATTATCAATCCTATGTTTTTATTGTTTACACGGACATAGAATTACGCGTTACGTCCAGAATATGATTTCTTACTCTCTCTTTCTCTCTCTCTCTCTCTCTCTCTCTCGCTCACACACACACACACACACACACACACATAATGCGCGTTAGGGACTGTTGTGTGGTCGACACACCTCTCTTCCGGCCGTTGTCAATTTTAGTGACCTCATGCCGCTACTATTCGGTCAAGTAGCTCCTCAATTGGCATGACGAGGTTTAGTGCTCCACGTTCCAGTCCTCCCAGCAAGAAAAAAATCCCTGATTATACAACCTAACTTATGCAATTTGAATAAAATGACTGCCGTTCTTGTTGCTATATCTTTATTAATAGCTGAATAACAAATCGAGTACGCAAATTCGATGTAAGGATATTCTAGTTATATTTTACAGCCACGTCTGTAAATGTCATCAGTAGAAGTTTCGCTCGCCACAGTTTGTGAGCGACTGACCTCGTGTCACCGTAAACTTTATCATTTTGTGGAATGATATCGTAGCACAATACTACCACTTCATCGACTACACTTCTGGCAAGATGGAGCTGATTATAAGAAAGTCTGTTGTCCTCCGATATCATGCCGCAATGCGGTAAACAATATTTCGACACAACGAGCTGAGATAAGTTGCACTATCACAGACTACATTTACAGACATTGCTGTAAAATACAGTGTCTTTAGACGGAATCTGCAGCATCAATTGAAACTATACAACTGCTAATAAACAAAAAACAGATATCAACATCAGCAAACATACTGCTATAACAGGTTTGATACAAATGTGTTGTATGTTAACCGATATAAGGCGCCACATGATGAGCATAAGTTCGAAACTCATAATGCTATGTCCATATAAACAATAAAATCTGTGAATTAACAATATTAAGTGACTGATTGAGACCACAAACGTACTGTTCTATTTTCATCACCGCCACCGACAATAGGAGTCAGTTTGGCTCCCAACAGCACCAGTAGAGTTAACGTCAACGTAACGCTTGCAAAGAAGCGCAATACTGCATCTGACTACCATTCTTTGACAGCAAACCAGTTTAAAGAACGCAACATAACGCTCGTTATGCCATATTACGCCCACCTCTACACACGGCATTACGAACAGCGATGGGGACATCTAAGCAAGGCTAGCTCTTCCTAAAACCCTGTAAACCAACACACTGTACTTCGTTCTAGTGAGCCATTCATCCAATATTTATCTTCCGGCAAGTCTTCTGAAGCATCCTGAATCAAAGAATTCACCGAATTGGAGAATGACAAGAGAAAATATCAATTCGGACTATTCACCAGGGTGATGGGACAGCGCTGGTGTGAATTTGTGTCGCTACCGCACCGCATACTGTACCATGTACTCTAACGTGGCGAGCACGCCTGTTGACTTGATGCGCGTTATCTGTCTCCTCTCCACAAGTTATCGCTCTCGACATCGCGTAAACATCGGGTCTGCAGGCCACTCGGGAAATAACCGCCGGACCAGGCAGCACACGTAATTCCCACCGTCACCCTCCATATTTCGTAATCACCTGCAACATTTAACAGCCTGAGTATGCTACGATTAGTTACTGCGTAAAAGTCACCTCCAGCGCACCCCTAGACTTTTTAAGCACACAAAGCTCCGACTGAAATCCGTCGGTTTTGTGGCATCTACCTCACTGAAAAGTAACATTTGTAGTAAAACAGACTGCTGTTCATTTGTAGACACACAGCATGAGTATTAAATTAATCATTTGCTTACCTATTACCGAATTTGCGACTGCATGAGATCTATTTGCGAAAAAAAGTCCCAGATAATTTTGCTAACCATCAGAAATTTCAGTCTTGAAGTTCGCGAACAGTCGCCTCCTGTTCTTCTGGATGGTAGCCCAGTACCTTATAAGAAAACGGTAAACAAGTTCGGTATTACTTTCGATGAACAGCTGGGTAGAAAATATGCCTGCATCAAAATGTTTCTGAACGTATTTCCGCAATATGTGCAACGTAAACTTGTGCAGCCACTCGTTTCACCGAACTTGCACTATTGCGATGTAATCTAGCACAGCGCGATTAGTGAAAAAAGAATGGCTCTGAGCACTATGGGACTTAACTTCTGAGGTCATCAGTCCCCTAGAACTTAGAACTACTTAAACCTAACTAACCTACGGACATCACACACATCCATGCCCAAGGCAGGATTCGAACCTGCGACCGTAGCGGTAGCGCGGTTCCAGACTGTAGCGCCTAGAACCGCTCGGCCACCCCGGCCGGCGATTAATGAAAACACAGCCTTTCGAACTAATCATGACTGACTGTGTGCGTTACATCTCTGTCACTGCTTCATACCCCAACTTCGGGTCAGTTGCGGTTAGCGAAGTTAATTGGCTGCCATACGCTACGTTTATTTTTTCGGCTCCTAGGTGCACATGCACCCCCAGCTCATTACAGAATGAGTACCTGTCGACTGATGACTCATTTCTCTAACCACAAGGTGTCACTTATCTAGTACTCTGTGGCAATGCTCATCCATAAAGCAAAAGTTTTTGCGAACACTTTCTCTGTTGCCGTCTCTGGAACAAACTATCCTGCCCTCTGCGCACAATTAAATGCCCCGTTGTTTTCAAGAAGCTGGAACACTTTGCTCTGTCACCTTCTCAAAGTTTTACCAAAAATTAGCGTATTTGGTCTGTTTTCTGTCAAACAGGGAAAGTACTACTCCATCTTCTGCCATTTACGCTTTTTTCTCTTTTCACTTCTCAGTCACTCATGTCACTTTCTTCTCCCCTTTCTTCACTAACTGTTTTTTGTCCTATTCCTCTTTATGTCACTTTTCTGCCATTTCTCATGTCCATATTTTATTGGAACCTGCTTGTAACTTTCCAATATTGTTGTACTCTTCATGAACGAATGTGACCTGTGTTTATATTTTCTCTTCCTCCACTAAAGTAATTATTACATGTTTTATAATTCTGTCAAGAAAGTGTGGTACAAAAGTGTTGTACACATTATGGTAGGCCACGCAACTCCTACTGAATGCTGATTATGAAAATATTGTGATTTTTTCTGTATAACAGCCTAACTGTACAGAGCGCTGGCCGCGTATTTTTATCGCTCTATTCTTCAACTGTTTCGCAATTTCTGACCAAGAACAAACAATATTAAATGAGCACTTTTTTGTCGGCTGGCAAAGAAAGGCGTGTAATGGAACAGGCATGTTATTCGTCACTTTTCCGAGACGCATTCGGTGCGATAATTATTCTGATTCATTGAAGCTACATGGAATGAAGCTCAGTATTGTAGTGAGACTAAAATGGCGTAATTATCTATTTTTCTTTATCATTAATAGCGTGGTTATTAACCCTATTCTAGTGTTGTATGAAACTGCTTGAGTGGGATGATGATAGTTGTCGGTTCTGGTAAGCGCCGTAGAACCTGCAGTTTTGCAGACTATTTGATCTTAATTTTACTACTAACGATTTCCAAAATTATTGGCTGTAGCTGTCAGCTGAACAACCACATCACGCATAGCACAGTGCGTGAAATGGCTCCAGTCAACAAGAATAATAAGTTTTGCTCTCAAATATAAAAAAGTAGTAATAGCAAAGCTTCATATCTCATTCGAAAGTGATTTCTGCGAAATAATACAGAAGGTTTCTACATGAGCAAAGAGTTTGAGTGGCTCCTGCGTTCTAGGACGTAGTTTAAGTAGCGACCATGGCAAAACATGCACTACACTTCAGAGTGACATAGATAACTGACACTATGTTTCAACATAGTCGCTAAGCATCTGTAAACAACTGTTTGACTGTTCTGCCAGTCTTTCAACTCCTCGGTCCTAAAAATCCTCTCCTTGCTCACGAAGGCAATCGAGGCGGCTTTGTGAACATCCTCACAGTTGAAAATAGCGTGCACTTCTGGATCAGTATCAGCCGCATCTGCGCGTCCTTGTTCAGATTGTTGACATCATTTCACTACGGCTCGTCCATATACCGTCTAAATTCTACGGTGAACCTGTATGCAATTTAGAAGTTTTCTCCACAAGAATCGCACTGTGCCGTGTACTTCAGCTTTGGAGAACGTTTCTAGTTGCTGCGCCATTTCAGACAAACACTGCCGCGGGGCTGTTAAGCGTACCGCAGCAGAACTGTGTCTGCGGGCACATCAGAAAATGTGCTCTTCCGACAAGGCGCCATTCTTGTTGCGCGCTGATCTGAGGGTGGAGCGAAATCTTTAACTTAACTTCCTGCAGTCGCTGCGTAGATTACATGTAATTTACAATGTGTTTATTGTAATGAATGTAATGAAAAATATGTAGACTATCTAGTTAGATGTCAGAGAGGGTTTCATGCACCTAATCTCGCAAGGCTAAATCTCTACACATAAAGGCAATCTCCTGACTGCCTCATCAACGCCCAGCCCAAACCGCTAATGATAGAAACACGAAATTTGGAGGTGGTGTGTATCTTATGCTGTAGGCTTCGTTTAAGAAGGGATTTTTCGAAATTCCGATTAAGGTGAAGCAGGGGATGAAGGTTTCGTTTTTCTTTCTTTTGTAAAATATCGCTATTAAGGAAATTTTGAAGCCAGACCTACGAAAATTGGTATTTGGTTTCTCGGTCAGAAACAAAGAAATACGTATTTCAGCATTTTTGAAAGTTTAACCCTAGGGGAGGAGATAGCGGGTGAAAGGTATTTTTGGCAATACATCACTATTAAAGAACTACTACTTTTAATGCTTCATCTATGGAAACTGATATTTGACATGCCGGTTACAAATAAGAAAACACGTGTTTCAGTGTTTTTGGAAATTGAGTCCCTAAGGGGGTGAAATAGCCTAAGACTGAGTCAGTGACTCATTATCGCCCAACGCAAACTGCTAAGGATAGAATCTTGAAGTTAGGAGTGGGTGTGGGTCTTATACTGTAGGCATCGTCTGAGTGGGGATTGTCTAAAATTCCACTCCTAAGGGGATGAAATAAGGAATGAACGGTTTTTTTAAAGTATGTCACCATTAAAGGAATTTTAAAGCTGGAATTACGAAAATTGGTATTTGGTTTCTCACACAGAAAATAAAAGATACGTGTTACAGCACTGTTGGAATTCAACAGCTAAGGGACTGAAATTGTGGGTGAAAGGTTTTTGCAAATAAATAATTACTAAAGAATTACTAGAGGATTTTTAAGGCTACATCTGTGACAACTGTTATTTTACTGCCGGCCGAAGTGGCCGTGCGGTTAAAGGCGCTGCAGTCTGGAACCGCAGGACCGCTACGGTCGCAGGTTCGAATCCTGCCTCGGGCATGGATGTTTGTGATGTCCTTAGGTTAGTTAGGTTTAACTAGTTCTAAGTTCTAGGGGACTAATGACCTCAGCAGTTGAGTCCCATAGTGCTCAGAGCCATTTTTGTTATTTTACATCTCAACTGGAAATTTTAAAAAAATACGTGTTTCAATGTCTCTGGAAATTCAACCTGCAAAGGAGTGCAAAAGGGAACAAAAATTTTTGAGAAAATATTTCGTTACATTGAAAAAAATTTAAATCTAAATTTATGAAAATTTGTGTTTCACTTCTCCGTTAGATGTAACGTAATATTTGTTAGGGGATGAAAGTTGTTGTGACTTGGCAAGTCAGCCAAGCCACTAGGAGGTGAAGCCGAAAGGCACGCGTTTAAGCTCACGCAGGCTGGCGTGAAGTCTGGAACAGTTAAAGGATTTGAGTCTAGCAAATAAAGTACGTAGCTGTTGGAATACTTAACTTTAGTCCATAATTGATGAACATCGGTCTGACGGTACATGCATCACAAGATAAATAACAATTGATAATGGCGCCTTGCTAGGTCGTAGCAAATGACGTAGCTGAAGGCTATGCTAACTATCGTCTCGGCAAATGAGAGCGTAATTTGTCAGTGAACCATCGCTAGCAAAGTCGGCTGTACAACTGGGGCGAGTGCTAGGAAGTCTCTCTAGACCTGCCGTGTGGCGGCGCTCGGTCTGCAATCATTGACAGTGGCGACACGCGGGTCCGACGTATACTAACGGACCGCGGCCGATTTAAAGGCTACCACCTAGCAAGTGTGATGTCTGGCGGTGACACCACAAAAGTTGCTACGGAAATATCTCCACGAGAACGCAAAAGGCTGATTAACAAAAACTTCGGACTCCAGCCACCAGAGCCGCTTGTTGGTCAGAAATACAGACGAGAAACACCATGATTATATGGGCTTAGAATGTGTTGCAATTTGTGAACAATATAAAAATTTGATCAAAAAAAAACTCTGCAGACCATACAGTTTGCGCGAGCGAAGCAGTGGGCGCTATCCTAGTAAATATGTAAAAGAAGGCCTTAGAAACACTAAAATACAATGTTCCAGAAATGCTGGCATAATGGAATAATGCAAAATATAAATAAAAATTAGATGAAAGTGTGAAAAGTAAAAATATCATGGGAAAAACTGTTTAAGAAGAGCGTCAGATGCGACTGCTGTTTGTCATCAGAGCTGGGTAACTCGCGCGCCGAAACGCCTTGCGACTTGGAGCAGTAGTGAAGGCAGTGGACTCGCATTGCTGAGGAGGGGGGTTCAGATACGCGGCCGTCAGTCCAGGCGGTATCCATCATCAAATTGCCGCTTGCCATTGCGGTTCTGCGTCGAGCGCGACTCGAGACCTCGGAATTCCAGACATTAAAGAGTCGTATGCGAACCACTGCGAAGTAAAGCCGCGTACGAGCACTTCGTATCATGTGACCATGTGGAAGCGGAAATAAGCTTTTGGGCCGCAGACTGGTTCTTCGCAAATTACTATTGCGTTAAAGTTCCTTTCTTATGTTCCGTAAGTAACTTCATACAAGGCCATGAAACATTTTTGCGCCCTGACGGTGAAAGGCCAATTTTTCCGTTAAATACAAAAAATGGTTCAAATGGCTCTGAGCACTATGGGACTCAACTGCTGAGGTCATTAGTCCCCTAGAACTTAGAACTACTTAAACCTAACTAACCTAAGGACATCACAAACATCCATGCCCGAGGCAGGATTCGAACCTGCGACCGTAGCGGTCTTGCGGTTCCAGACTGCAGCGCCTTTAACCGCACAGCCACTTCGGCCGACCGTTAAATACACACCGCCATGTTATACGCTACAATATGGAGCCCTCTAGCGGCAGAAGATTGCGTCAGCGGAGCGAGAGAGTCGACCGAGTAATATGCATGATAAGTAACACTTAACCGATATTGAGAACAGAATAAAAAATTCAGAGGCCTTGTAAGCTACCGTATTTTGCTTGGTAGAGGGGCCATGTACCACTACTGCTCGTTTCCTTTCCTGTTCCAGTTGCAAATAGAGGGAGGGAGATACGATTGTCCCTATGCCTCCGTACGAGTTCTAAGTTCTTTTAACTTATCCTCGTGGTCCTTAAGCAAAATATACGTTGGCGGCAGTAGAATCGTTCTGCAGTCAGTTTCAAATGGCGGTTCTCTGAATGTTCTGAATAGTGTTCCTCAAAAAGAATGTCACCTTTCCTCCAGGGATTCCCATTTGAGTTCCAAAAGTATCTCCGAAGTACTTGTGTGTTGATCGAACTTTTCGGTATCAAATCTAGCAGCCCGCTCCTGAATTGCTTCGATGTCTGCTTTTAATCCGACCTGGAGGAGATACGACACACTCGAGCAGTACTCAAGAATGAGTCGTACTACTGTTCCTTTTCTGTTGAACAACACTTCGCTAAAATCCTTTTGATAAACCAAAGTCGACCGTTCGCTTTTCCTACTACGGTCCTTACACGCTCGCTCCGGTTCCTACCGCCACACTTGGATATTTAATCGACCTAAATATGCCAAGAAGCACACTATTAATGCTGTATTTGAACACTGCTTGGTTGTTTTTACCATTCATCCGCATTAACTTACATTTATCCGCATTCAGAACTAGCTGCCATTCATCGCACCAACTATAAATTGGTCATCTGGTACTCTTCTACAGCAACTCAACGACGACACCTTATTGTACACCACAGGGTATTCAGCGGCTGCTTGCTGCTCACCCTGACGGTCAGGTCATTCATGTACATGCAGAATAAGAACAGTCCTACCAATATTCACTCAGGCATTCCTGACGATATCCTTGTCACTGACGAACACTTGCCGTAGAGAACAACGTACTGGGTTCTATTACTTAAAAAGTCCTCGAGCGGTTCACGTATCTGAGAGATTATTCCGTATGCTCGTACCTTCGTTAACAGCCTCCAGTGGCGCACCGTGTCAAACCCTTTTTGGAAATCTAGGAATATGGAGTCTGCCTGTTGCCTTCCATCCATGGTTTGTAGAATATCATGTGAGAATAGGACAAGCTCAGTTTTGTAGGAGCGATGCTTTTTAAAATCGTGCTGATTTGTGGCTCTACCCCAGTAAACTGATACTGAGATTTTCAAAAGGAAAATCTCAAGAATGAGTCTCCCTATCAGGACAGTGCTATTTTAGAAGCGAATGACGCTGTAACTGTGCTGAGCCTACCTCCTTCCATACGGAACTGATGACTGGATTGTAGGCAACACACAAGGCAGACGCACAGTTCGCATCGCCTGCGCCCTGCCGCCTCTCAGGGGCATAACCACTACAAAAGGGCACATGTCACGAAACATTCTATCTACAATAAATGTTGTCCCCCACTGCGTGATCTATAACCCCTAGGTGCTTGACACAAGGACTCAAACATGCTGAACAATTTTTTAAATGTTGTCGGTAAAGAAACAGACTCCTTACAAACCTCTGACAACTGTGGATGAATTTCCTTGGAGTATAAACTGTCTAAAGGCATTTTACAACTACAGTTTATAAATTTCAAGGACACAAACACAATGAGATTACTTCAGGACGTGAGGTAAATAAAGCTATCCCAAATTTTATCACTTGTCTAACCTTACTGCACAACAGATGCCAACATAAAATTCTATTGAGCCATGCGCGTTCTAATCACGAAGCATTTTGAGAGACCTATTATTCTTGTTATTATAGCTATGCGGCAGGTATGTGATTAATTTATTGTGAAGTTCTTTCTATCCTACAGTTTCTGACGTTAGTGTCCTGTTGGTAGGTTAGTTATTTTTAACTATGTCAATAACATTAACAACAACCAACACTCTACAGCCATTCAAATTATCATAAAAACTATAACAATTAAAAAGTCAGTGTGTTGAGTGTTGTTATTCACAATGTCTTTGAGCTGTGGTTGCACTCTCCAGGAACGTATTTGTTTTTACCTACCGAAAGTAAACTAAGAACTGTAACTACAGTGCAGAGAAGGTTCCGTATTATTTTATCACATATTTATTGCGTACATAAAGCAAAAAAATTTGTGTTACAGTTCACTGAGGAAGATCGAAAATACAACAAACGAAGCGCCTGTGACGATCAAACAGCATTTCAATCAGTAGAAGACACGGACCCTATGCACTAACAGAGAAAAATAATCTATTTAGCGACTACGGTACGAGAGAAGGTGTATAAAAGGATTTACTGATGTCGTTGGCACCTGTGTGCAGGGGCGAAGGAGCTTTACCCTTCGCTTGCAGCATGCATCTGGCACCAAGATCGGCGGCTGGGCAGCTCCCCTTTAAGGGCGGCGTTCCCTCTCGGCTGCCCTGGCCTTCCCTTCCATTCCCTTCCCTTCCCTCTCGTTCCCGGGCGACGAGTCCTGCGTAGACAGGCACAGGCAGAGGCTGACTCCCTCGCAGACCGGCCGCTCCCCTCTGACGACCGAGCTGCTGCTTCCCCAAAGCACCGCGATCGACGGGCTTCACATCCCACCACGGTCGTTCGGCCTTGTTTCAGTTTGTAACGCCGCAGGTGAAAACAACAGCAGCAACATTCTGTAGGATTTTTAATTACTCGACTGTAAACAGTACCTGAGAGCAGATATAAACACATATCACAAATTAGTAATGATGAAGAAGTAGGCTGAAGTTGAAGAGAATCGTCGCTGTGTTAAGAACTGTTGTAAGTACTGAAACACTGAGCAATGATGAGGTGCGTTTGAAGTTCCCTAAGGCTGTCTACTATCTACATCACACTCCGCAAGCCAACTAACAGTGTTTGACGATGGGTACCATCAAGTGATCTCCCCATCTCTGTTCCACTCGGGGATGGCGCTTGAGAAAAATGGTTGTCCGAAAGCCTCTAATTTCTCGAATTTTCTCGTCATTGTAATTCCGCGAGATCTATGTGGGAGTATGTTGTCCGACTCCACTCGCAAGGTTCTTCGAAGACTATAAGAAACCTCTCCGTGGTGCACTGCGCCTCTCTTGTAGAGTCTGCCACTGGAGTTTAATGAGCATAACTGCAACGCTCTCGCACCGACTAAACGATCCCATGATGAAACACGCCTTTCTTCGTTGGAACTTCTCTACCTCTTCTATTAGTCCTAGTGGGTAAGGATCCCAGACTGACGAAAAATACTCAAGAATCGGTAGAACAAGCGCTTTGAAAACCACTTCCTTCGTTAATGAGTTACATTTTCTTAACACTCGTAGGAAGAATTTCAGTCAGGTATCTGCTTCTAGTGCTTGTTTTATGTGGTCATTTCAGAAATTTATCATCAATAGTGCAATTGTAGTTCAGTGAATTTCTTTTCATGTGTATGCGCAATTTGTAACATTTATTTACGTTCAGTTGTAACACGCCCGGGAGTCTAAATTGGGGGTGGGGGACCCTTTAAACTGTTTTTCGTTCCGACGGTGCGCCCTGTCCACACCACGTACCTGATAATCCCGCGGCGGTCGTACTGTTCTACTCCACACAGCTGCTGGCTTGCCTGAAATTATCTATCGAAATATGCAAGCAGGTTCAGGGGAGCCACTCAACGTTAAAACGCAACACCGTCCTATGTCTGGTATGAACATCTATATTCTGAGACGATTAAAGGAAATCGCAGGTTGCACTGTTTACACTCTAAGTTATAAGTGTTTTCCCAATTAACGATCAGGATGATTATCTGTCCACAAAAATCACTGAAGACGAGCGTCGCGTAACCGACACGACGCGGGTGATTGTTGATGATGCGGAAGCCAAATGATCGAACGAAGGTTCTTACGCTCGTCACACATACAGATGTCTGGTAATAGTCCTCCTTGACGCTAGTAATCATATAACACTGTTCGTAAAGTTAATTTTTTCACTTTCTTAGTTCTCATTTGTACGAGCGTGCGCGTAACTGTCGCGGCGCGGCTGATTGTTGATGAATGCGGAACGCGATGACCGAACGCAAGTCCTCAGGCTCGCTACTAGACACTGGCACTTGCCTGCGCTCTTTTATGGTAACTAATTTCTACTGATTCACATTGGTTCATTCTGGGAGACCGTACACGGCGCAGATGGTTGATACTGTACGACACGCAACGAGAGGATACACAAATGCGTTATCGGCGGCACCGCTCATTTTTAATTACATCTTGTCGCACTTTCCTCTGAATTACTTCCATATTTAATCACATTACTGTAATAGCACTTGTAGCAACACTTCAATCTGAATACTAACAATGCTTCTTACATGCAGAGCTACACACTACACAACATATCAGTTCCGTGTCCCTCGCTCGACTCTCTAGGCGTGGCTGCCCGCAAAGATACTCCACAACTAAGCCAGCGATATGACGGTACGCTTACACAGTGCCAACTGCCAGAGCCTGCATCATTCCGACGCTTTCTACTAGATCAGTTTACAACTAAACTTTCGCTAGGTGAGAGGGCCCTCATAGAAACGAGTCATGGTAGTACAAAGAAACTTTGGGAAAACAGTTGTAAGGACAAGAGGAAGCAAAGTAACGAACAAACCGCCGAAAGAAATATATTTTAACTTCCAAATGAGAGGATACCAAATGTTAATTGTATCAGGGGTGCCGTATCACTCCAACTGCACACGCCTCACACCATTGCAGAGCCTCCACCAGCTCGAACAGTCCCCTGCTGACAAGCAGGTTCCTTGGATTCATGAGGCTGTCTCCATACCCATAGGTCCATCCGCGAGATACAATTCAAAACGTCACTCGTCCGACCAAGTAACATGTTTCCAGACACCACCTGTCCCATGTCGGTGTTGACGGGCCCAGGCGATATGTAAAGCTTTGTGTCGTGCTATCATCAAAGGTACACAAGTGGGCCTTCGGCTCCGAAAGCCCGTATCGATGATGTTTCGTTGGATAGTTCTCACCCTGACACTTGTTGATGGCCCAGAGTTGAAATCTCCACCACTATGCGAAGGGTCGAGCTTCTGTCACGTTGAACGATTCTCTTCTTTCGTCGTTGGTCCTGTTCTTTCAGGATCTTTTTCCGGCCGCAGCGGTGTCGGAGACTTGATGTTTTACCGGATTCCTGAATTTCACGGTACACTCGTGAAATGGTCGTACGGGATGATCCCCACGTCACCGCTACTTCCAAGATGCTGAGTCCCATCGCTCGTGCGCCGATAACACCAAGTTCAGTCTCAGTTAAATCTTGATAACCTGCCATTATAGTATCAGTAACCAATCTAACAACTGCGCCAGACACTTGTTGTCTTATACAGGCGTTGCCGACCGCAGCGCCGTTTTCTGCCAGTTTACATATCTTTGTATTGGAATACGCATGCCTACACCGGTTTCTTTGGCGCTTCAGTGTATTTGCTGTCTCCAACTATAGAACAGTCTGATGCCTGTGTTTCAACCCTACGTCGCCGTACCTAACGGCAAATCATGACTTACCACGACTGATCACTGCGGCGCACAGTCTATCATTCCTATGAATTTGGATGCCCGTACGGACAATAGTTTTCCTTCGACAGTGACTCAAGTAACGAAAGTTTAATTGTAAGCACCCTGCACATAGTGAACAGTAACGGTCCTATCACACTTCCCCTAGGTACTCCAGAAATTACGTTTACATCTGCCGTTTTCTTTCCTCTAAGAGTGACGTGTTCTATCTGTAAGAAAGTCTTGAATCCGGCCGCAAATCTGGTCCGACACTCGGTAAGCTCGTACTTTTTTCACCAAACGGCGGCGTAGCCCCGGCGTCAAATGCCTTCCTAGAGTCCAGGAACACGCCATCAACCTGAGCGCCGTTATCTACAGCGCTGTGACATCATGGAGGACCAGTCGCCCTGAGTTTCACGAGATTGCTGTTTGTGGAATGCATGTTGATATTTTTAGAGATTTTTATTCTCCAAACACGTAATAATTCTTGAGCAAAACATGCTTCATAATTCTACAATAGATTGACATCAACGATATAGGCCGATAATTGTGTGCACCTGTCCTACGACCCTTCTTGGAAATGGAGAATTACCTGCGTTTTTTCGAGTCGTTACGGTATAATTCGTTGCTCAAGCGACCTACGGTCGTCTGCTGCTAGGATGGGAACAAAGCAGTAGCTGCTTTTCAATTCCGCATCAGTTATGTCAATATCTGCCATTTCGACTTTCGTACCACGATGAATACCACAGGAAGCTGTTCAGTCAAAGAGGAGTGGAGGTCCCAGAAAAAGGCAGGCACAAACTTTGAGCTGCCAAGTATAGGTACAAGGGAAGTGGCTGCGAAGGAAACTTAGGTAACAAAAGGATAAATATTATGGTGGACATGTGACATTTTTATAAATTATTTGTAGTTCGACTAGTGTTGGAGGCTCGTTCATCATCAGGAATTTTACACTGGCACTGATCACATCGAAGCTTGTACCTAACATTGGTCAGCGATTGTTTTTGTCAGAGGAAAAAGTTGAAAATCTAACCATGTAAATTGTAAAGGGTGGTGTTGCAGTGCCTATGTTATTCGGAATTACGATGCGAAGTTCCTTTGGAATGCATGCATATGTAAAGGAACAGGCACTGCGGCCGTTGCGAAGTACATTAAATGTATTCGCAATTGCGAATATGGACAGCCATCAGCTGTAGAGTGGAATGGCGACAATGGCGATTTATGCCGGACCGGGATTCGAACCAGGATTTTCCACTTATAGCGACCGATCGCCTTACCATTTGGCCATCCGAGCACGACTCACAGCCAGACGCAAACATCCACATGTCGTCAACCACGTGTCTAGAACCTGTACTCGTAAATCCATTAAATATATTACCGTACAGGTGAGACATTTTGCTTGAAAGTGGCTTTGCCCTGTGCCGACAGACACATAGGATGTTGCGATACCTGCGTTATTCCGAATCACGATGCAATGTTCCTTCAGACATGCATTCTCGTCCGAAGGAACAGGCACTGTAGCGACTACAGCCGTTATAATGTATGTTCATGTATTACCAGTTGTGAATACGGACAGCCATCACCTGTACGGGAATATACATTATGGATCGACGAGGACAGGTTCTGTACGCATAGTTGACGATATAAGGAAGTCTGGGTGTAGCCGTGAATCGTGCACGGACAGCCAAATGGTAAGGCGACCGCTCGCGGTAATTGGGAAATCCGGGTTCGAGACCCAGTCCGGCATCCATAGTTGTTCCTATTAGCAATTGCAAATATATTTAATGTAAACTGTAAAGGAAACTTGTTAGAATCACGAGGTAGAAGAACATCTCATGGCAGCATCAGCAGAAGATCGATATTTTACTGAAACGATGTGGTCTGGTTCTCCGCAGTGAAAACTGAAGCTGCGATATCGACGGTCTTTACGTTGACCGCACACAGCTCGCAGTACGCCCCTGTTATCTACTCCGAAGAACCATTTAAATCTGCCGCCGTGAGCTCCTGCAACCAAATGATGAACGTGCGCCTCGACCATACCATCTACATGTGCTTTTTTTTCTTTTTCTTTTTTTTTTCTTTTAACCATCATATGGCTGAAGTACGACCGAGCAGTATGCATACTAGGCAGTATAAAATGTGGCGAGAAACGTTCTGAAAAGCTTGTTGCAAGGTAAGTTGGGCTGAGGAGTAGTTGTTAAGAAAAAAATCGATTCGTTGCGCCGTTTTCGAGTCAATTAGCGTTGAAATTAGCCAATCAGATCGTTGCATGCACAAATTCAAGCAGCCAGCCAGATAGAGTTAGTAATTGTTCTCGTAGCGAAGATGATAACGCACGAGATTGCTCAGAATCTGGCTCGGGTTCGATCCTTACTAACGTCTCATGTCCAATTTTTGCGTGGATCTCTTGTTTGGCGTTGGGAACCAAACGAAGAACACATCTGGTGACACCGTCTCTGGTGGATCGCCTGAATTTATGTCGGAAACGGCGCAACAAGTGATTCTTAAGAATCAATTGTCAGCGCCGCCTACCCGGGGGAACACACTTAAAATCTTTTCAGACAGGTTTCCGCCACCCTGTATATGACAACGTCTATGTGCCTAGAAAAATGTTTCAAATGGCTCTGAGCACTATGGGACTGAGGTCATAAGTCCCCTAGAACTTAGAACTACTTAAACCTAACTAACCTAAAGACATCACACCACACACAACCACGCCAGAGGCAGGATTCGAACCTGCGAGCGTAGCGGTTGCACGGTTCCAGACTGAAGCACCTAGAACCGCTCGGTCACAGCGGCCGGCCTATCTCGTTAGAGGCGGTGGATGATAGACTAGCTCCGAACATCTGTCTAATAATAAATAATTTGTATTCAATTTAAAAGTGTTGCTTTAAAATGTCTGTTAAGTAGGTGGATGCAATTGAGAGCTGCACATCATAATAGTTGTGCGTCAACAATACGGGAGAAGGGAAGTCTAGTTCGTATGACGTCTCCCCAAAGGGATTCCCCGCAATTGAATAAAAGCGTTGCAGATACTACGAGCAACGGTTGCCCTTAGAAGATATAAAGAAACAACAGAAAGCGAAGTGGTTGTAGGTTGACTGAGTGGAACAGCCTGGGCGCACGTGGAGGGCGCGCAGAGTAAGAGCATCACTCAGTGGCGGCACACACGTGTGTCCGCCGCGTAAACAGTGGCGGCTAGACCTCCACAGCGCTCCGCCACGAAGAACCCCACACCGTGCTGTGCTGAGCTGAGCACTGCTGGGAACACCACACAGACTTGTTTGAAAGCAGACAACCTTGTAGGTGGGGCAACCACAGCTGTGAGTATTCCTCTTGGGTATTAACAACCGCCTCAGCTGTATTTTGGTCCTTTATTACTGGACCCCTACCGTTTTTGTGGCCTTAAAGCCACATCTTCAGGAGACATATCATTAAAAATTTAGACCGGAAAAGCTCGGAATCTTTTTTCCCAACATTCGTTGTCCGTCAAATACAAAACACAAATGAGAGAACACGCGGCCTCGTCCCCTGTACGCAGTTCTATATAGATTGGAGAAGCGACCACTATGACATGATTTGTTTTGGACCCTGTGGTGTCACCGCCAGACACCACACTTGCTAGGTGGTAGCCTTTAAATCGGCCGCGGTCCGTTAGTATACGTCGGACTCGCGTGTCGCCACTACCAGTGATTGCAGACCGAGCGCCGCCACACGGCAGGTCTAGAGAGACTTCCTAGCACTCGCCCCAGTTGTACAGCCGACTTTGCTAGCGATGGTTCACTGACAAATTACGCTCTCATTTGCCGAGACGATAGTTAGCATAGCCTTCAGCTACGTCATTTGCTACGACCTAGCAAGGCGCCATTACCAGTTAATATTGATGATGTAAAACATGTACCGTCAAGAGCGATGTACACCAATTATGGATTAAAGTTAAGTATTCCAGAAGATACGTACGTTTTTTGCTAGTCTCAATTCCTTGTCCTGTTCCAGACCTCACGCCAGACTGCGTGAGCTTAAACGCGTGCCTTTCGGCCTCCTCTCATAGTGGCTTGGCTGTCTTGCCAATCCACAACAGACCCATCCACTACATTGGAATTTGGAAGTCTTTAATCCATGACATACCGTCTTTTAGCGGTGTTTTGTATTTGACGGACAACGAATGTTGCGAAAAAGATTCCGAGCTTTTCCGCACCAATGTTTTAATCATAAATCACCTGAAGATGTTGCTTTAACTCCACGAAACCTGTAGTGGTACACCCTAATAAAGGACCAAAACGCAGCTTAACCAGTTATTACACTACTGGCCATTGAAATTGCTACACCACGAAGATGACGTGCTACAGACGCGAAATTTAACCAGCAGGAAGAATATGCTGTCATATGCAAATGATTAGCTTTTCAGAGCATTCACACAAGGTTGGCGCCGGTGGCGACACCGACAACGTGCTGACATGAGGAAATTTTCCAACCGATTTCTCATACACAAACAGCAGTTGAGCGGCGTTGCCTGGTGAAACGTTGTTGTGATGCCTCGTGTAAGGAGGAGAAAAGCGTACCATCTCGTTTCCGACTTTGATAAAGGTCGGATTGTAGCCTATCGCGATTGCGGTTTATCGTATCGCGACATTGCTGCGCCGGCCGTTGTGGCCGAGCGGTTCTAGGCGCTTCAGTCTGGAACCACACTGCTGCTACGGTCGCAGGTTCGAATCCTGCCTCGGGCATGGATGTTTGTGATGTCCTTAGGTTAGTTAGGTTTAACTAGTTCTAAGTTCTAGGGGACTAATGACCTCAGCAGTTGAGTCCCATAGTGCTCAGAGCCATTTGAACCATCGAATCCTGCCTCGAGCATGGATGTGTGTGATGTCCTTAGGTTGGTTAGGTTTAAGTAGTTGTAAGTCTAGGGGACTGATGACCTCAGATGTTAAGTCCCATAGTGTTTAGAGTCATTTGAACCATTTTTGACATTGCTGCTCCCGTTGGTCGAGATCCAATGACTGTTAGCAGAATATGGTATCGGCCGGTTCAGGAGGGTAATACGGAAAGCCGTGCTGGATCCCAACGGCCTCGCATCACTAGCAGTGACGATGAGACGCACCTTATCCGCATGGCTGTAACGGATCGTGCAGCCACGTCTCGATCCCTCAGTCAACAAATGGTTCAAATGGCTCTGAGCACTATGGGACTCAACTTCTGAGGTAATTAGTCCCTTACAACGTAGAGATAGTTAAACCTAACTAATCTAAGGACATCACACACATCCATGTCCGAGGCAGGATTCGAACGTGCGACCGTAGCGGTCTCGCGGTTCCAGACTGCAGCGCCTAGAACCGCACGGCCACTTCGGCCGGCCCCTCAGTCAGCAGATGGGGACGTTTGCAAGACAACAACCATCTGCACAAACAGTTCGACGACGTTTGCAACAGCATGGACTATCAGCTCGGAGACCATGGCTGCGGTTACCCTTGACGCTGCATCACAGACAGGAGCGCCTGTGTACTCAACGACGAATCTGGGTGCACGAATGGCAAAACGTTATTTTCTCGGATGAATCCAGGCTCTGTTTACAGCATCATGATGGTCGCATCCGTGTTTGGCGACGTCGCGGTGAACGGACATTGGAAGCGCGTATTCGTCATCGTCATACTGGCATATCTCCCGGCGTGATGGTATGGGGTGCCATTGGTTACATGTCTCGGTCACCTCTTGTTCGCATTGACGACACTTTGAACAGTGGACGTTACATGTCAGATTTGTTACGACCCGTGGCTCTACCCTTCATTCGATACCTGCAAAACCCTGCATTTCAGCAGGATAATGCACGACCGTGTGTTGCAGGTCCTGTACGGGCCTTTCTGGATACAGAAAATGTTCGACTGCTGCCCTGGCCAGTACATTCTCCAGATGTCTGACCAATTGAAAACGTCTCGTCAATGGTGGCCCAGCAACTGGCTCTTCACAATACGCCAGTCACTACTCTTGATGAACTGTGGTATCGTGTTCAAGCTGCATGGGCAGCTGTACCTGTACACGCCATCCAAGCTCTGTTTGACTCAATCCCCAGGCGTATGAAGGCCGTTATTACGGCTAGAGGGGGTTGTTTTGGGTACTGATTTCTCAGGATCTATGCACCCAAATTGCGTGAAAATGTAATCACATGTCAGTTCTAGTATAATATATTTGTGCAATGAATATCCGTTTACCATCTGCATTTCTTCTTGGTGTAGCAATTTTAATGTTCAGTAGTGTACAAAAAGAAAGAAAACAGTAACAGTTCAGAACCAATAGCCCATAAATGAAGAAAGTATAATAATCTGAATTGGCTTATAAGTGCAGATAATGCAAATGTGAAAGATATGAGTAGTAATAGTGAGTAGTGAGTAGTCTATTGTGATCAATACACACAAACAAAATTTAAATATATAAAAACAATTTTCGGATATCGCGTATGTAACAGTACAAAGTAAACACTGAGACGCATTTTAAGCCCAGTCGAAAAGTATATGTGTAGAAGCAGCCATGCTACACGTCTCTGACCAGATGTCAAAGAATGAACGGGATTGGCTCTTTGCTTTTTGGCCCCGAGCTAGCCGCTGCGCTAGTGTTTTGTTCGCATTATTAACTAGACAGTGCGTCAGGTAGCGCCGCCAAATTGATGTGTAATTATTCATGGCGCGATGGGAGAAGAAGTGCGCCAGCAGAGGTCGCGGGGTCAGCGGCGTGTTTGTTGTCCGCTCAAACGCAGCGCGCTGCAACGGCCGCCTCTCAATTATGTAGATGAGAGATGCGAGCGGCCCGAAGAAGTGCGCCACGGCCGCCGGGGCCGCCTGCTTTTCATCTCCGCCAGCGCGGCTCCGCAAATTAGACAGCAAAACACGAAAATTCGCCTTTGTTGAGGGGTGTCCCTTCTCTTTAGTGCCGAATTTGCAGAGTAGCTCCTGTAAAGCATACCCTCTAAGACGTACCTTTATCACGATCTGCTTTTCCACAGGGGATACCTTGCGGCGGAATGAAATGCTTTTTACTACCTTTGGCTAAGGACAATATTTATGCATCGCGGCACTCGTGCTTGAAAAATTTGAGGACGACGACCGTATTCTCTGGAATGTCCATCAGGGTCTCTTACACTGAACACATCTTCCCACCGCCACAAAAAAAATCCGTACGAGATTAGAAACATTTCTGAAACAATATTTATCACGCAGCAGCTTGTATACAATCTCTGAAAACCGTAGCTTCAAAACCTTCATGATCCTCTAGCGGAAAACGGTGCATCTGCGACACTTTCGCCAGGTTAAACAAGTGTTTCTTTTTATCTCCTCTAAACACTCTAACATTACGAACACGTAAATTTTTTACAACCTGTGTATGAGAGTCGCAACACCAGCAAACTGTAGCGAACTATTGGAAGATGCGTAGAGCATCGACACTTATTTCAGGCTATGAGTGCTGGCTCTCAATCAATATATGTAAAGGTATCGTAATGCGTATTATTAGGTGGGATGTCTCATAAGTGTTCGATCACACACTTTGCTTTCAATCACTGTAATCTATAATAAAAGTAAAATATTTAGGGTGTGCCATCGGAGTGATCTAAAGTTAAACTAGTGTCTAAAACTGGTTGAAGAGAGAGAGAGAAAAAAAAAAAGCTTACCAGCCTCGTCCATGTGAAGAATTCAAAGGAAATGTAATTCACCAACTAAACGGATCTTTATCAATTTATTATAAACCGGTTTCGACGACATTCTTCATCCTCAGGCCCTTTAAATATATAGTGGCTGAATTTTCCCGGAAGTCATCAATCAGAAAGTCCCACGTGAAAATAACCGGTATCCGCATCACACACAGTGCTTACTACGAGAGTATGCGAATACCGGTTATTTTCACTTGGAACTTTCTGACTGATTGCTTCCGGGAAAATTCAACCAGTATATGTTTAGAGGATCTGATGATTAAGTGTACATCACCTACTCCATTCACTGCCACCGCCTACCATCATGCTGTGAGGGTCTGAGAATGGTCGGACACTGACCGAAACGGTTACCAACAAAATAAATGTTACTGCTTTCGAGACATCCTTTTAATCCATTTTTAAAGTAGGTACTTCTAGCCGACCGCTGTTTCTCCACGAAAAAGTTCTCAAAAATTACTCTCTCCTGCATCATCTATATAGATTAGGAACAGCAGAGAGCCTATAACACTTCCTTGGGGAACGCCAGATATCACTTCTGATTTACTCGACGACTTTTCGTCAGTTACTACGAAATGTGACCTTTCTGACAGGAAATCACGAATCCAGACGCACAACTGAAGCGATACTGCATATGCACGCAACTTCATTAGAAGCTGCTTGTGAGAAATGTTATCATCCTTTATTTCTTCTTATGTGGGCATTAGACTGTGGTCAAGGATATGAGTGCGTGTCTACGGTTCCGTTTCTAATGTTTAATATCACGGGATGGGTATGAAACAACATCAAGGATGAAAATCATAGAAATTAGGGTTTAAACGAAGGCTTACCGACATGGGGTCTTCCATTACACCGTTCGCGAATGGTAAAGGAAAAGGGGATGTACCTAGTAGTGGTGTCGGTACAGAAAGTTCCAAGACGGTGTGGCCTCACGAGAGAGCTGCGTACGTTATGGATTATGACTGCCAACATGTGTACTGCCGGACCTTTTCCACCTGGGAAATTTTGGAGGTTAAGTGTAGTGCAGCAATGTCTCATCAGCCAGAAGTTTTTCTTGCTACCGTGGTTAGGCCTGGGTGTCTGACACAAGAACCTCAGGTTCGATCACTGGACCCATAAAGTAGGACAGCTGAGGAGTTACTTTAAGTAGGAGTTGCGGAACCAGTTACGAATAATGACGTTGACGGCTTGGAGAGTGGTGTTCCCATCAATGTCTCCCCAGCAGAACGTTCAGTGGTACCTTGGATAGCTGTTTATTATTATCATCAACATAAATTGTGCCAGGCAATACGTGAAAGTATAGGCATTTAACAATAGGTTCATATACTACTTCTACTACTACTTTGAGTGCTACGGTCTGGCAGTGTATATCTCGATTTCAAAATAAACGGATCACACAGGTTTATTTTTTGTTTGCTATAGCCCGCCCTCTGTCGCAGAAGATAAAAAAATATTTTGACACCTCTCTCGAGGAAAAATCTACCGTTTAAAAAAAATTAAAGAAATGTCTAATGGATATAAATCGCTGTAGTTCTCTGAGCAGCTAATCACATAACGAAAAAATGGAAGAGCATATTCCTGGACTGCATGGATGAATGACTAATGTAATATTAAGGAAAAATTTTTAGAAGGCAAGAAATTGTGAAAAAGAATGAATCGTAATAAATTTCAAGGCAACTAGAAGAGAGTCAGTATGTTCGGTGACCGAGCCCAAAGTGAGATACATGTAAAAAATGTTGCGTTACTTATGTCCACAGCTGTCGCACTTTGGTAAGCTATGAACACACTTTAAATGGGTGAAATGAACTTTACTGGAGCTTCGACCTACTTTCTAAATTTCAGATATCGTAAGATAGTATTACAATTTTGTGAAATTAGTGAACTGAAAACCCAGTAACTGACCTCAGCAATCTTAACAATCGGTGATACAGCCTTTTACAAAAATACATTCACTTTTTGTATTGGTATGTTAACAGCATGTATTTTTGAAACAGTGGAACCAAGGCTGATGGGTTTATGAATTTACTAAACAATTTCGAAGCAAAAGTTGAACAGGTCGCCTCCATAATACAACAGATATACAGCGAAATACGACGCACGGCAAAACAGGCCAAACATGGGATCACACATCAGATGCAACGGGCGTAAGTGAACTGGTTCATATGAAACTCATACCCCTGTGCTTCGGCCACAGCGGTTATTATATTTGCATGGACAACCGGAATAACACGATACGTACCGTTGTCTGAATTAATTTCACTGGGTTGCATATGATAGATAATACCGTTTGCATATAAGTTCACTATTGGGCGAGGCAATTTATTTTGCACATATTGCACGTTATATTTGAGCGCTAACATGCGGTTACGTTCGTCACTGCCAGTTTAGTGGGTTAATAGCAAGTTGAATTTACTACGAACGTGTGCATTAATTGTAGTAGTTGCTTGTGATTTTGTTTAACTGTTCTAGTTTACTCCTTAAAAATACATTCCATCTGATAATATAAAAGAAAGAACGAAATAATGACACTAATAATGATAATCCAGAATGAGATTTTAACTCTGCAGCGGAGTATGCGCTGATATGAAACTTCCTGGGAGGTTAAAACTGTGTGCCGGAATGAGACTCGAACTTTTTTTCTGTAACCATATATATTTATTTAACTACATATTAACAAACGATACATTTAAATAAACAAACATTTCATTCTATTATCCTATTTCTAGAGTTGCTTAATATTTTATAGGTTTTCGTTTGTATATTCTTTTCGTTTTTCTCTTATTGTTGTCCTTGAACCCTTTTACATGGTCATTTGTCGTCTTTTTTGTTTTGGTAAAGTATTGCAGGACAGGCATAATAATTCATACGTAGCATCGACACATTGATTTTGAGTTCAAATTTCTGTGTGTCATGCACTTGTGATGCCACGTTCAGATTGTGTATTCTGGTTTGATCTCTTCCTCTAGTTTGCACTGTTAGGGGGGACAGTACGAGGAAAAACTTCAGCATGATAGATGGAGCAGAAGTGGTAGAAATTTTTTTTTTTACATGTGCTACAGATTGTACGCAAATTGAAGAAGGAGGAAAAAATTATGTCATATTATATAAGAGAAGCAGAGAGGAAAGTGTGAGTAAACAATATAAATTTAATAGGGCACATAGTATAGGAAATAATTCAAAAAAATTATGAGTAGTTGGGACTTTCCACTAAGTAATGCTTGTATCCGAGACAATACAGTACAAAAATGAGGAAGAAAGAAAAAAAGGTCACTGTTAGTACTACTGGGCATACTTTTGACACTGATTTGGCTGCGAGCATGACAGATGTTTGGTGAGAAGCACTTTGTATCACTGATTTCACTAAGAAGAAACACTTTATACTACTATACTTCACTATTTGAGGCGAGAGGAGAAAGCACTTAATCTTTTCTGTTGCACTTATTCACTATCACTGCACACGTTCTTCTTGTGATGAGTGTGATGAGGTGGCTGGTGGTGGTGCTGAGATTCACAGGCTGGGGAGGACTCTGGCGATCGCTGTCTGCAAGTGGAATCTGCAGGAAGTTTCTGAAGTTCTCGCGGTAGCGCCTGTGCTGCTGGGCCATCTTGTTCTCCTCCCAGAGGTCCATCAGGAAGGCCAGCTGGTCGGTCTGCCTCCTCGCTACGATGGAGTGTGCTGTTATGGCGAGGATCCAGAGAGTCGCCAGTCGCTTGGGTCGAGGAAATGGGTTGCAGTCTGGGGCGGAGATTGCTTCCACTTTGATGCTTCCCGGCGCCGTTCTGTTAATGTGGGCCACCATCTGCTGGCACGCTTCCCATATGTTGGTGGCATTCCCACAGGTGAATCGGTGCTTGAGGCTGTCGGTCATGGCACATACGTCGCACTTGTCACTTGCGGCGAGTTTTGTCTCCGCCAGTCTTTGCTTGGTTGGTAACGTTCTGTTGACTATTTTGTACCATGTCTCGCCGGCCGCGGTGGCCTAGGGGTTATAGGCGCTTCAGTCCAGAACCGCGCGACAGCTATGGTCGCAGGTTCGAATCCTGCTTCGGGCCTGGATATGTGTGATGTCCTTGGGTTAGTTAGGTTTAAGTAGTTTTAAGTCTAGTGGACTGATGACCTCTGATGTTAAGTTCCATAGTGCTCAGAGCCATTTGCTCCATGTCTCCTTCGCATGTTTAAGCAACATGTTTTCCGAGACGTTTCCCCATATTTGTTTCCCATTGTATTGCGGGAGTTTGTGTTCAATTTTGTTTTTGCCGGCTTTCCCCCGAGAGCCCAGTATATTCTCTTGGCTGTTCTGTGGCTGGGGTTCACCACGGTGTCCAGAATGTAACTTTTGTTGGCGTAGTGCAGCCTGACGTGTCGCATTCTGAAGGGAATGTGCCTCGTGTCGACCGGCGCTTCTTCTGATACTGGCTTGTATCCTCCAATTATCTTGGCTGTGGCGCTGTCAGGGTTATTGTTCTAGATGGCGAGCGTTCGTTTTCGGGACCTTTGCCTTTCGCGGGCAAGTGCTCTACCAACTGAGCTACCCAAGCACGACTCACGTCCCGTCCTCACAGCTTTACTTCTGCCAGTACCGCGTCTCCTACTTTCCAAACTTTCCTGCGAACCAGGAGAGCTTCTGTAAAGTTTGGAAAGAAGGAGATGAGGTACTGGCAGAAGTACAGCTGTGAGGACGGGACGTGAGTCGTGCTTGGGTAGCTTAGTTGGTAGAGCACTTGCCCGCAAAAGGCAAAGGTCCCGAGTTCGAATCTCGGTCCAGGACACAGTTTTAATCTGCCAGGAAGTTTCAATAATAATAATAATAATAATAATAATAATAATAATAATAATGATAACAGCTACTAGTAATAAAAAGTGAGACGGAGTTTAAATGAAAAGAAACATAAATGAGTAAAAAAGGAGACGATACTTTCTTTGGCAGTTTTGAGTAACTTTAAGAAATCTCGATGGCTGGGGTACTTAGGTCCAGATTGCTTTTCACGCTTTCTTTCGGATCCACGAGGTTCCTGAAGGAAATCTGCGATGTACTGGGCTACTTCCTGTTTTATCATCCATCTGATAGGTTCAGAACTGGAGATGATGCCCCTTTCAGACTCTAGTTTTGCTCCGGGGATAAGATGGCGGCTTAATGGACCTACAGTATTTCCCTTCTGTGTGCTCTTATCCTAGTACCGTGCCACTTCGTTCCTCCATGGCTGGTCACATCTTTCCGACCTGGGTGTGACTTAGGTAGTCAGTACGCTCTCTTTAGCTGCTGTGAGAGAACTATATCTCTTGCACTGAAACAGCCAAGTTTAGCATCCAGATGCCGGTATTTTTTGAATTATGTATATATTCTGTATGGGGACAGTGATGTACTAAATGGTGAACAAGAGCAGCGGTTAGTACAGTGTGAACCGTTTGGCATTTTCCCCTCATTTAGCTTATCCATTGCAGATGTTTAAGAACCCGTGAGCCTGTATTCAGTGTAAATACATAAAACTGCAACCAATCACTTTTTTAAAAATAGATATTCATTAATTCTATGAACCGGTTTTCGAACATTTTCAGGCTCATCTTCAGATTGTGTACAGGAGGAAGCTACGTAGCTATTTCAAGTATAGTGCTGGGTGCTGGCTCTGTGACAAGAAGCTCGAACATGCTTCTTATCGTTACAGAGCCAGCACCCAGCATTATACTTGAAATAGCTACGTAGCTTCCTGTACACAATCTGAAGATGAGCCTGAAAATGTTCGAAAACCGTTTCATGGAATGAGTAAATAACTACTTCGAAAATGATTCGTTGGAATTTTCTGTATTTACATATTTTTTCCTGACCTTCGGGAAGAAGCAATAGGTCCGCCTTCCAATGGCAGGGGAGTCCCATTTCTCTTGTTACTACGCAATCCAAGGGCAAGTTGGCCGATTACGCAGGGAAGCTGCCTCCTCTACACGCGAGATACTTTGGATAATAAGCTAGCATACCACAGTGTGTGTCGTGCACTTCTTTAGGAACAGGCCGGCCGGAGTGGCCGAGCGGTTCTAGGCACTACAGTCTGGAACCGCGCGACCGCTACGGTCGCAGGTTCGAATCCTACCTCGGGCATGGATGTGTGTGATGTCCTTAGGTTAGTTAGGTTTAAGTAGTTCTAAGTTCTAGGCGACTGATGACCTCATTAGTTAAGTCCCATACTGCTCAGAGCCATTTGAACCATTTTTTTAGGAACACTAATATTGTGACTCAATCCAACCCTCACGTGTGAAAATTCTTTGGCCCAACGACGAAGGCTCTTTTTTCTGTAAAATGCACAATTTTGACGTAGTCCTCTCTTCTAAAACAATGCAGTTTAACCAACGTGTTTGGAGTTAGATTTGTACCTCTGAAGCATGACTGTAAGGATCTACAAAATTCACAATATCGCCACAACTTGGACTCCAAACTTGTTTCGTCAAAGGGCGCACAAACCGATGCACCAGACGGATGCTCCGACGATTCTGCATTTTTACCATCGCCACGGCAGCTTTGTGGGCACGTGCATTGTTCTGGTATGTGATTATTTTTCTTTCAGAAATGAGTCCATTCTTTCGCATTTTACCGCTCAACTGACCAAGATGTATATTTACAAGTGACTGTTTTACCCTCTGCAAGAATTTGTTGTGTCCCGGCCGCCAGTTATGTTCGTTATGCAAAAGACTGTGGTTCAACTGCTAAACAAAGGCAACAGCTTTTCTCGTAGTTCTACAGAACAGAGTAAAAAAAAAAAAAAAAAAAAAAAAAGCACAAGATTCCTGTTTGGCTGCTCTTATAACTGTTGATAATGTGGAACAAGGAAGGTCGCGCAAAGTAGTGCGTGAGGAGGGAGCAGGTGATGGCGATGGCATCTGTTCCCTGCCGAGTACCCCATTTGCGCACAACATTTCTTCTTATTATAATGTAAGAGTGAGTGCTGGTCCTACGACAGCAGAGTTACCTGCATGTAGAGAGGCATTCACGCGTTTTTACGCAGTCTCTCAAGTTCGACTTCGCTCTGTCCAAAAAATAGCATCTGATCTCAGACAACAGTTCTGCAAAGGATATGAGACGCAAGCACAATAACAGACCTCGTGCAGTTCCTCGGCCACACAGAGAGCTTGTTGGACGTCACATATCTTTATTTAAACTAAGGGTTTCTCATTACTCGTTCCGTAAGAATTTGTCCAAACTGTGACGAAAATGCACGAAGTTTTTGTGGTCGAATATTAAATTAATGTGCCCTACAAACAGTTGTGGGAAGTGTTCAGTACTTCTAATCATCATCATCAGTTATCTGCTATATTAGCAGGTCCTTTGCCTCTCCATTTTCTGCGGTCCATTGCTTCCTTTTTAAGACTGCTGTATGTTGTACCGTCCATCATGTCATCCAGTATCTGGAATCTCTTCCTTCCTCGCTTCCTTTTCCCTTCTACATAACCTTCTAAAACTGTTTTTATCAGTCCGTCATTCTTTCTTAATATATGCCCAATCCAATTTCTTTTTCTTCTCTTTATTACATCTAGTAACTGCCTTTTCTCTCCCACTCTTCTCAGTACCTCTTCATTTTTTACTCTGTCCATCCAACTTATTCCTTCCATCTTCCGCCATGTCCAGATCTCAAAAGCCTCCAGCCTTTCTCTGTCTTTTTTCCTCATAGTCCATGTTTCAGCGCCATATAGAAGAACACTCCATACAAGACATTTTATGAGTCTCTTTCTGAGTTCTCTGTCCATACCGCTGCAGAAGATTCTCCTTTTCTTATAAAACGCCTCTTTTGCCATTGCTATCCTTGTTTTAATTTCTGTGGTGCACTTCCAGTCGGTGTCTATCCTGCTTCCAAGATACTTAAAATTTTGCACCTGTTCTAGTTTTTCTCCATTCAGCACAATTTTTAGTTCCTTATTTCCTCCTATTGCCAATACTTTTGTTTTATTTGTGTTAATTTTCATTCCATATTTTTTTCCGTTAGTTGCAATGGTGTTTACCAAATCCTGTAATTCTTTTTCCCCTGTGGCTAGAAGGACCATGTCATCAGCAAATCTCAAGCACCCTACTCTTCTTCCTCCAATTTCTACTCCTTTGTCATCTAATGAGCATTGGTCAATCATATTTTCCAAGTACAGGTTGAAAAGAGTAGGTGATAAACAGCATCCTTGTCTTACTCCTTTCCCTAGTCTGATCCAGTTCGTACTTTCTCCTCTCACTTTAACTGAAACTTTTTGATTAAGGTACAATGAGTTTATAAGTCTTCTGGTTTTCCAGTCCACTCTCTTTTCCCTCATAATAGTCGCCAGCTTGTCCCAAACTACATTGTCAAATGCCTTTTCTAAATCGATGAAGCACATATATAGGTCTCTTCCTTTTTCAATAAACCTTTCTCCTAAGATTCGTAGGAGCCCTATTGCATCTCTGGTGCCCGTATTCCGTCTAAAGCCAAACTGCTCCTCGTCGAGATTCTCCTCTATTACTTTTTCAAGTCTTTTATTAATTATTCTTAACATCACTTTGGCTGCATGTGAAATGAGGCTGATTGTCCTGTGCTCGCTGCATTTCTTGGTTCCTTGTTTTTTCGGCAATGGAATCATTACTGTTGTCAAAAAGTCCTCAGGCCATTCACCACTGTCATATATTTTATTACATAACCTCAATATTTCTCTTATTCCATTATGGTTCAAGCATTTTAGTATTTCTCCCGGTATTGTATCTGTACCTACTGCTTTGCCATTTTTCATTGCAGCAATAGCAGACTTTACTTCTTCTATTATGATGGTCGGTCCTTTCTCTTCATCACTTACACTGTTGTGTGATTCAAGTTCCAGAGTTTCTGGTTTGCTATTTGTGTCATATAGCTCTTTTACATATTCTTCCCATCTCTGGAGGACATCGTCACGATCTTTATACACTACCTCTTCGTCTTTACTCAAAATTTCCATAGTAGCACTTCCTGCTCTGTTTTGTTCCCATGTCATAGTCTTTACTCTGTTGTATAGTAAGTCGTATCTTCCTTTCCTGTCCAGTTCTTCAATTTCATCACATTCCTCTTTTAGCCATTTTTTCCTAGCCTGCTCTGTTTCTCTTCGCAGTTCGTTATTTAACCTTCGGTATATCTTTCTTGCATCTTCAGTGTTCTTGTTTTTCAATTTTCTTCTCTCATCCATCTTGGAAATCATTTCTTGTGTGACCCATGGTTTTTTTGACCTTTTCCCTTTTACATATCCTATATTTTGCTGTCCTGCTTCTAATAGAGGTCTACCATTTGGATATCCTCGGTCTGACGCTTGTTCTACCGGTGACGCTTTAGGGAAGCGGATATCTGCTGCTACCGCCAGTTACAAATTCGAATTTATTGTTCAAAAAGAAGTTCACTTAAGGAAAGTGGAAGCTTTTTAGTAACTAAAAAGACGCCTCGAGCAGAATGCTCGGCAGGGATTACTGACAGTTTCGATTACGTGCTAAACTTCATTGTACCTCAGCTAACAACTAATGTAATATTTTACCCGAGACAGCTATGATTTTTTTTTTTTGTGTTTATTACCTTGCCAGTAGTGAAGCAGTAACGCTTACACATGGTGACGGAGTTGCCAAGAGCAGCAGAACGAAGTGACCTCTTTATTGTTTCATTACTTGAAAAGTAGCCAAAATCTGGAGAGAGATTTAATTTTTATTTCAGATGGAAGCGCTGGTAAGAACAAAAATTTTCTCAGAAGTATTTTCTGTATATGCTAGTGCACAGCCTCAAATTTTCAATAGAACAACTTATTCCTTTCTGATGAGACGTCATTCTTTTTCGTCCGGTGACCAAGATTTGTCCATAATTTCACGTAAGAAACAGAATCAGGTCATTGAAGTACCTGATGACTGGGACACAATCGTTAGCTCTTCTCGAAAACATCCAACATCTTACCGCATCTGAAAAGTAGACCAGACAATGATATTCAACATAAAAGGAGCTGCTGACCTTTACTTCAAACCATCTGTGAAAAAGAAAAGTTATACTGAAAGGGCTGAGGATGTGTAAAATTGAGGCAGCCACGAGCTACATTTTTGTGTGGGGCAGCTATACAGGACCTCGGCCCAAGTTTGCACTTCGAAACAACGTGCAACTTCCACATGAATTAACTTTCAGTCAGATTTACAAAAATGTACTCAAGATTAAGAAGCCGAAAGCTCAAGATCTCATGGTCCCTTTTTCCTTACTTGGTGAGTGACAGCCAAAAGTTTTTCGAGATACTGGTTACCTGTGGAGAGGAATAAGACGGATGTAACTTGGATATGATTCGAACTGACGACAGTAGTGGAGAGGACCAATTAACGTTTCTTTCATCAGTTCTGTGTATTTATAATGTAACTTCCTCCACTGTTCTATAAAAAACTGGTATATCATTATAATTAGTGCACTTACCGAGTCATCCGTTCATACTCCCACTTACATTTTCTGACAAAAACAGCCTTTGTCGATGAGAACTGTAATTTTAAAACATAAATAAATAAATCTTATCTGCTACGCTGAAAGGCAAGTTATATAGCGTCGTAATAATGTTTTAGACGATCCCAAGAAGTCACACAAAAATGTAACGACGGCAAGACTTTATATAACTATTTAGAGCGCTTTTTTGGCTCTCTTTAAAAATGCAAGATTTTGACAAGGTTCGTTTTTGTTACGAAGTCGTCTTTTTTATTGTTTCCACTTGAAAAAGTGACTTACTGAAATAAATACAGGTCCGAGAGATTACCAAAATCTGTATGTGTGCGCACGTGCTGCAATAATTACTGAAAAAATAAACGGTGCTTTTTTACAGTGGAATATTGTCGTTAAATACCGTAATGAGGCTGCTGTTTAGAAGCCAGGCGCTACATATTATGTAGCCAGCCTCAGCCAGACGTTACAGACTGTTGCCAGCCTAAGCCAAAAGACTGGTGAGCGGTGCACTATCGGTTTTCGGGTCGTATAATAATATCGGTGAGGCAACGTGTTTGCTGGACACGGTATAAAATGACGTATTCTCAGTGTGGTGTGTTTGCGGAGGTGTGGTCTTTTTTTCGCGGCGGACCGACGTCGGCCACGCAGAGCGCAGCGCGTTTATTATTTTGCCGCCACAGGCGCTGCGTGCTCCCGCGGTCGAGAGTTCGCGCACGCGCAGTGCGCCCCGCACCGTACCGGGCTCCGGCGCCTTGTTACGGGAATGAACTTCAGCCTGAGGCGCCGAACGCAGCAGCAGAACAGCAGCAGAACGCCGCTAATTGCTTGGCCCGCACCGCCCATCGATTGGTGAAGTCATTCCGCGCCCTGGTCGACCCCCCGGCCAAGCTTACCCCCGCCCCCCCTCCTTTCCACCCCCGTCCCTCCCAAACAATGCTTCAACTACGCGCTTGTTTGCTTCTCCCGACTAACCTTGCCGGAAATCCCAAAGAGCAATTAGAAATTTCCCACCTAGACCAATATTTGTACCCGGCGTTAAATTCGAAAAGGACTGAATTGAGTGTGTGAATACATGAAGAAAGAGAGAGAGAGAGAGAGAGAGACTGAGAACCTTTCATCTGATTTTTTTTTTAATTGTAGAACCTAGTACATTACATGATTACGCGCAATCCCTTTATAAGTTCTTCTCCCAGATTCAATACAAGAAACGTTCTCAACGAACGAGGTTGTAGTCAGTTTTTACCAGATGCGTCGGCCGACGTTGCATTATTATATATGTTAGACTCGCCTACACCATTCGCTACAATACGTAAAGATTCACGAATATAATTGAAACGAAGGTTACGATGAGTTCATTAAGAGGGCAAATCATTATGAGAAAGGTCACCCATCATCATCTGTTTTGATCATTTTATTTGATTTTTCTAAAATCGCACTGAAAGCGTTTTGCGATGATCTCGATTCGATTGTCTTTTTTATAGACTAGTTATTGTTATTTGTGAATATTGGGGTGCATGAAGTTTGATAACGGTTGCTGGAGTGCACATTTGTTTTGTTTTTTCATCGTTAGGATACTAGCGACTATCGTTTGATCACAACGATTTAAAACGAAAATTATTTCAAAATACCTTCCAAAAACAAATTAAAATTTCATCTCTTTTAATGAAATGATTCATTTGTTAATTTAGATCTTACAAACGGAGAAAAGGTATAATAAGATGGAAACACCTAAAGAGTTAAAATGACAGAGTAAAAAATAACCGAACAAGTAACAATGTATATATCTTGACAGGCACATTTCAAAATTTGCAAATCACGCTAGCTCAGAAGAATTTTACGAAGTGCTTTTAGTGGACAAACAAAGGATAATCGAAATGGTTCAAATGGCTCTGAGCACTATGGGACTTAACATCTATGGTCATCAGTCCCCTAGAACTTAGAACTACTTAAACCTAACTAACCTAAGGACAGCACACAACACCCAGCCATCACGAGGCAGAGAAAATCCCTGACCCCGCCGGGAATCGAACCCGGGAACCCGGGCGTGGGAAGCGAGAACGCTACCGCACGACCACGAGATGCGGGCGATAAGCGAAATCCCAAGTAGGATCTGCTACATCGAAGTTACGGTTCGTGACATCGCCAAAATGAGAAATCAAGGTTAAAAATATGTATGTATATGAAATAGAAACACCTTGGTGGCAACCGTCACTAATCACAGTGAAAAACAGTAGACAGTTCAGAGGCAAGCTATTTTTTTACTCTCCTGGAATGCCAGAAGTTCCAAGGACAAACGAAAAGCGTGGACAAAAAAATTAATAAATAATAATAATCATAAAGGAAAGTGGAAGAAATATTATAAGAGGCCCAAGTGTACGAATCTTTCTACGATGCAAACTCTTAGAATATCGATAGCAAAAGAAGACAATATGAACTGAACAGTTTTCGTTGTCGCAGAACAAGAACTCATCCAGTAGTTGTAAAACACACACACACACACACACACACACACACACACACACACACACACAAAACTACAAATAAATTGCCTTGCGATCTACATGCTTCACGTCTAAGTTTTGGTGCCGGAACGTTATAGATCAGTACGAGCTACATATCGGAAACTAGTAGCTTTTACAATTCAAGGCAAAAAAGCTGAATTCTTTACGTGCAGTATACTATATTTGTACTTTTATTTCTTTTTTAAATCTCTATCGGCAAATCACATGCGGATTTCGCAATGCTATAACTAGTTTTGCCCAGTCAGCGCTCGTCGCTAGACCAAAGGCACATTCTGCGAGCGATTTCCGGTATTTTTCACAACGCAAAGGAAACCGCTGGCAGAATATGCCTTTAGTTTGAAGGTGTCTTCTGGCTGGCCGAAGTTGGTTGCGCCATTGTGAGTTGCGTATCTGATTGTGTCGTAAAGATATATAAAAAAAGAAAATAATCTCCTAAGACAATATGTGCACAGTATGTACTTTTAACTGCATTTGTTATATTACAAGTACAGAAAAAAGCTGCACTGTCTTGCATTCTCAATGATTCCGCTTCCTTACATGTGCGCGTTTTGCGTTTAGGTGGTTGGAAGGAAGCGAACACTCGCGATTGTTTAGTCCTATGCCGAAGCTCCGCGAAGTATTCACGGCAGGCAGCGAGATCTGTTTGTTGATATCCGCAGCGAATAACCACCCACCAGTTGAGAGTGAGAGGCTCTCTGACTGTTTGTTTGTAGGAACATCTTCAGCTGGACTGCCCCGGTATACGAAGGACCCCGCAAGCTATAGGTTCCTTTGTGTAGCTGAGGAACCTCAATCAGTATTTTCGGCTAATGCTCTAATATTCTCCGATTGCGGGGTCATACGCCGTGAAACACTGGCTCATTTGGAATCTCCGTACCGGTTGTTTGAAGCAAACTTCTCTTTTATTTTTGTTGGGAACAGCAGTTTCGAGGAGACTGGCATCGCGAGACCACATCCGAGAGCAGTCAGCCTGAGGGCAGAGCAGAGCTGGGGACCGACCCTGACTACCCAACACGTCGCAAGGCAAACTTGACATATAAAGTGTAGTGTATACGTGCACGTCTTGTCAAATAAAACTTCTTTTTTTTTAACTGAATTTAACTTCATTTTTGTACATAGATAAGCGTGGCATACCGGCATCTACTTACGTACTCCGCAAGCGACCACACGGTGCCTGGCGGTGGGTACCTTGTACCACTACTAGTCATTTCCTTTCCTATTCCACTCGCAAGTAGCGCGCGGGAAAAACGACTGTCTATAAGCCGTCGTACGGGACCTAATTTCTCTCATCTTATCTTCGTGGTCCTTTCGCGAAATGTACGTTGGCGGTAGTAGAATCGATCGGCGACAGCCCTCAAATGCCGGTTCTCTTAATTTCTGCAATAGTGCCCCGCGGAAAGAGCATAGTCTTTCTTCCCATTTCAGTTCCCGAAGTATCACCGTTATACTTTCCTGATGATGGAGCCAACCGGTAACAAATCTAACAGCGCACCACGGAATCGGTTCGATATCTTCCTATAATGTAACCTGGTGGGGATCCCAAACACTCTAGCAGCTCTCAAGAATGGGTCACACAGTCGTAGTATATGCCTTTATACACACCTCAAAAAAAATTTGGAATGTCATAGAGTTTTCTTATAGTACAACCACTGAGGCTTGTGCAATACCTTAGTAAGAAAACAAACATAATTCCTTCTCAAAACAAGAAAGATTTTGGTTAGTTACAAAAAATCACTACAAAACAAAGGAGACTCTCTCCTAAGTGTACAACTTAAAAACAAAAACAGCGAAAATCTTTATCTCATGATGATGATTATCAGCGTGGTGGGTATGCCTTCCCCGCACACGGATGAGTTCTTCCTCTCTGCGAGGCATGCTCTTGGGGTATGAGGTCTCACTCCTCAATGACAGCTTCAGTGAGATCCTGAAGATTGTCAGGTTGATTCAGACACTGTGCAATTGCCACCCACAACAAGTTCCATGCGTGCTTAATTACATTCATGTCTGGGAACTGTGCTGGCCAATGCATTCGATTGATGTTGCTTCTTTGAAGATACCGAGACACTGATAGAGTATGGTGTGGTCTTGCATTGTCATCGGCTAGGATGAAATAGACACTGACTTCATGTCTGTAGAGCCTTAAAATCGTTTGTAGGTCCTATTGAGGTATCGGGGCAAGTCATATTGCTGTTGATGGAAATCAGATGGGTCCGCAGTCTAAACATTATTGCCGTCCAGAACATTATACTTCCACCTGAACGTATCGCCGTTCCTGGTGTCGTCTAGCGCTTCTCTAAACCCTAACACATCTAGTGTCCGGCCGCAGACCAATCCTGGACTCGTCAGCAAACATGAGATTACTCCATTTTGCAATGACCCAATGTTGACGCGCAAGAGACCACGTCCTTCGACTGCGCAGGTTCCGTTGATTCAGAGCAAAACTTCTATTTGCTCTTCTGGAATGAAGACCACCCTGGTGCAGTCTTGTACGCAGCACTGCTGACCAACCTGACGTGCTCACTCCATTTCATATCGTTTAACAATGTTACGCCTACATACTTAACCGATGTGACTATATCAAGCAGTACATTACTAATGCTGTATTCGAACTTAAAAGATTGGTTTTCCTACTCATCCCTATTAACTTACATTTTCCTACATTTAGAGGAAGCTACCATTTACCGAACCAACTAGTAATTCGGTCTAAGTCACTTTGTATCCTTCTACAGTCTTACAACGACTACACTTTCCCATACACCACACCGTCATCCGCAAACAGCAGTAAATTGCTGTTCACCCTGTCCGTCAGATCATTTATGTATATAGATAATAAGAGACAGATAGATAATAATATCACACTACAATGGGGCACTCCTCGAGACACCTTTGTCTCTGATGAACACTCACCATCAAGGGCAACACATTGGGTTCATTACTCAAATAGTTTTCGAGTCGTTCACGTATCTGGGAACGTAAACCGTATGCTCGGACCTTCGTGAACAGTCTGCAGTAGGACACCGCGTCACAGGCTTTTCGGAAATCTAGGTGTATGGAATCTTCCATTTCCCCTCCATTCATGATTTGTAGGATGTCATGTGAGAAAAGAGAAAGCGATGCTTTCTAAATCCGTGCTGATTTGTGCCGAGAAGTCTCAAGAAAATGTATTCGGAGTCAATATGTGATCAATAATTCTGCAGCCGACCGATGTTAAGGATACTGGTTTGTAATTATGCGGGACCGGTCTTTTCTTGTATACAGGAGCCATCTACGCTATCATACCGTCGCTTGGGACGTTGCTCTGGGCGAGATATTCGCGATAAATGCTAGCTAAGTAAGGGGCCAATGCCGCAGAGTACGCTCTGCAAAAATAAACTGGAATCCCATCTGTTTTCAACTCTTTCAGTACTTCTCTACGCCGGGCATGCCTATTTTTGTGTCGTCCATGCTGGAGTCTGTGCGACGGTCAAACGACGGTATTTTTGCACGATCCTCTTGCTTGAATGATTTCTTAAACAAATTTAAAGCTTCAGCTTTCTGTTGCCACTCCAGACTGATTGACGAGTGACAGGATAGAAGTCTTCGATCCGCTTAACGATTTTACTTATAACCAATATTTTCTCAGTTTCTCAGCAATATCTTTCACTAACGTGTGAAGAAAGTTGTCATATGCTTCGCACATAGATCTTTTTACAGACGCACGGATTTATCCCAGCCTTTTCCTGTCGTCTTTTGCACGTTATTTTTTGAGCTGAAAGTTCAACGGTCTGTGTTTCCTCAGAATCTTCCGAATTTGTTATTAAAACAGATTGGGTCTTTTCCGTCCTTAATCCACTTACTTGTCTTGTAAGTCTAATCGCTGTAGGAACATGAGGAGTTCAGACTAGCACAACGGCAACGCAAGTCTACCGCTGCAAATGAGATCGGAGGTCGATAATATTTGGGTAGTTGCAAGCAGAGTTTAAATGTGCGGCCTCAGCTGATATTTTTGCATCACAATGACATTCAACGAATAGGTCCGCAATGATCGTCGAATTTCCTTGGCTCGGTGTAAATGGAACTCTTGATAGTGCCTAGTTCGTTTGCCTAGTCCTTGTACAGCAGACAGACAAGACCGTAAAGGAACTTTTGTTTATTAAGCTATTGTTAATTTATATAATAATATATGTTTTGTACTTTGTATCGAGACATAGGGAAGATAGCGTATCATCTTTAATAAGTTTTCTTGTCCTGTTGCTTTGATTTTCACGCTGATGTGGCAATAGTTAGGTTACGTTCGTGGATAGGCAAATGAATAAAAGCAATTTTACCATGTCGTACGCATGCTTGAGGAGGACGAGTGCTTGCTATAGCTATGGTCAAACATCAGTTTTTTTCCCCTGTCGCCGTCTGTTACTTGTGATATGGCTTTGAGAATTATGTAATGTTGATAAATAGATAGACGGAAATAGTCACAACGTCAGGCTTAAAAAAAAATCTCTCGTGGTTGGAAAAACTGGAGGAACGCCACAGCAAACCGCTTACAGCAGGAATTTGGCGAGAACTGCAATGAGCGATTTACTCGTCGCCACCAACGTTTGCAAGATCAGCTTTGAATGAGTCTGGTTAGCAAGTGGACCTGAGAGAAACTAAAGCGACTTCTGGCGGTGCGCAAAGTCGCGTAGTGCGCACGGCTGGCTATGTGGGCAGGTACCTGCCGCTGCCGCCGCCGCCGGCGCCACAGCCACAGAGGGATGTCGCCCGCTGTTTTACCGTGTTTACTCACGCCACGCAGTCAGCTTCGCCAGCTTGCATAATGCACCAGCACTGCCGCAGAACGCACGCAGTTACCACACCTGACGATCTGTGCAGCCTTGTGCTTTGTTGCAAAGGTTGTGCTCTTGGCTAATCATATACCACTGTACGTTGTTGTAGTCGTCAGCCGGAAGAGTGTTTTGACGCAGCTCTCCACGCTAGTTTATCCTAAGCAAACTTCACCTCGGCATAACTTCTACAACGTCTGCCTCGGTAGCTGCAGGGTTAGCAAGGCAGATCGCTAACCGAAGTGCCCGGTTCCGATTCCCAGTCGGGTTTCGAGATTTTTCTCCGCTCGGGGACCGGGTGTTACGTAGCCCTTATCTTCGTAAGGTCGTCACCATGGGTATGCAGTAAACCGATGTATCTCCTGAATTCTCAGACCACAAAACTGTTGTTCGTATTCCCACTGTCGAGATGGCTGTATGGGCAAGAACCGAAAGCGAAAATATGATAAAAACCTCCTGTAACCTACTTCTAGCTCTAACTGCATACTCTTCGCTTCCACATACAGTTTAAACCCGTCTCCCCTTCCAATAACTTGCATCCATTATCAAATTAACTATCCCCTAAGGCATCAAGGTTATTCCTATTAATTAACCAATTCTTCTAGTGACAATCAGCCACACATTTATTTACTGGCCGCTTTTATTCTGTACTTCTTTTTTAGTTATCCGATGGTTCCAACTAATCTTCTGTTTTGTTCTATAGCACTCCATTTCGAAAGTTTCTCTTTTATTGTACATTGTTATACATTGGTGGTGAAAACTTAAGAACGAAAGTAACTTTCGCATGATGTGTTCCTGCGACGTAACATAGCTCGATGAAACTTGGACCATACAAAGAAAGGTTTAACTTTTTTCGGAATATATTCGCTGGATTACGAATTCTTTTAGCATAAACTATATTGGGTACAGCTACACTACCAATCAGTGACACATGAAAATTTGCATTGGACAGGGAACACCCATTTCCCGCTTATCGCAAGCGGTCGCCTTACCACTTAGGCAATCCAAGCGTGTACCCGAGACCCATTCTAATTTCCATATGTCACGTTGTCTACATCCTTATGTCATAATCTAATCTGTTCATCCTTTAATGCGACGAATTTTATTAGTATTCCCACGCCAAGAAGAAAAACTATGTGCAATCTAGACTATCCTCATTATTTTCGTCGTATGCCCTGCCTAATGCTTGTAATACACATTTTCAAATGGTTCAAATGGCTCTGAGCACTATGGGACTTAACTTCTAAGGTCATCAGTCCCCTACAACTTAGAACTACTTAAACCTAACTAATCTAAGGACATCACACACATCCATGCCCGAGCGCAATTGCAGGATCTGTTGGAAGGAGGAAATATTTGGTGAATGGAATGACATACCCTTTCACAGACTTAAATCCCATTGAGCACGAGTGGCGTGCGTTGGGCAGGCGTATGAGACGTCCACACGCTCCAGCTATCATTCGCAAAATTCAAATGGTTCAAATGGCTCTGAGCACTATGCGACTTAACTTCTAAGGTCATCAGTCGCCTAGAACTTAGAACTAATTAAACCTAACTAACCTAAGAATATCACACACATCCATGCCCGAGGCAGGATTCGAACCTGCGACCGTAGTGGTCGCTCGGCTCCGAACTGCAGCGCCTAGAACCGCACGGCCACTCCGGCCGGCTATCATTCGCAGTTGTCAACCGCGCTGGTGGGGGAAATGGAACGCCCTGCACAAGAACTCCTCAACCAAGCCAGTGGCCAGCATTGGAGGACAATGCACAGCATGTGTTAGCGTCCGTAGTGATCACACACCCCATTAAGAAGCATATCATGCAAAAATTGCTTTCTTCCTTAAGTTTTGCACACCACTGTGTCTGTACATGAAACTCCACTCGAAACAGAAACAAGGTGTTTCAGACATATTCATCTTATTTCACAAGACTATGTCTTTTAAAAGCATGAAGGCACAAACTGGGGGTGATTTTAATTCATTTGTCGAAAATAATAGTTTCCATTTGGCGCCAGTTTTGGGTTGCTGGTTCATGTGGAAGCCGGTAGAGGTCTGCCTGTTGCAGCTAGCTCGTTCTTTCATTGCGGAACTTGCGTCGTAAGTGCCAAACGCCGAGTCTTTCCGAAGGCTGTGAATTTAGTACTTCGTACGACAAATATTCAATCAACACGGCTAGAACTGCCGCCAGTACCGACATAGGTGCCTCGCACATACGGTCCTCGTGCACTAGATCGTCCTCACGTTCTAGTCTGTATTTACAGCCTTTATTCTCAGTACGTGTCACCGACTGCCACTGTCCTGGTTTACCAGGCTCTAAAAGCTCATATCTTCCGAACAACACACCATATTTACAAAATAACTGCACCACGACAATCGCAATTTCTGAACAAATTTATATCAAACACTGAACGTTTAAAATATTCTGTGAGTTGCAGCGATTTTCAGCATTTGTATGAAGTAGGGATCTTTGAACACTTAAAGAACTTCTTTATTTTGTGGCGTCACAATAAGGAGGATGTCTTCCATACGGGAAAATCCCCCTCTTTCCAATATTATGTGCTAGAATTGACGTAGCACTTAGTTTCTCGCATAAAAGAAGATATTAATAATACGTATTTAGAATCATCTAATATTGATTTATATAGAAAGGTAGACATTTATGTTTATTATGACAGCTGAGTGTTAATGCTAGCGCTTGTTTCTGTTAGTACCATTTCGTTTATCGTGTAGCTTCGTAAAAGTGATAAAGTACGATAATTAGTGACGGCCATCCGCCAGGTAAACAAACATGTGAATAATGTAAACGAATATACAGGGTGTATCAAAAATAATCACCCGATTTAAAAAAAAAAATCATAACTATTATGTTTTTTGAGGTATGTACGTGAACAACGTACTTTTGGAAAGAACAAACTCTCGAGTTTTACATAGTTCCCGCTACGTAGCAGCAGTGTGCGCCCACATCAGTTCTAGTAAAAATGGCGTCGGGACAACAGAAAGCGTTTTGTGTTCTACGTTTAGCGCAGAGCGGGTCAGTGATAACTGTTCAGCGTGATTTTCGTAGGTTACTGGGTACGGTATGGATCATCCTGCAGCACAGAGCACTAGACGATGACTTGAAAAATTCTGAGAAACAAGTTGTTTGTGTAAAGTGAAACCTCCCCACCGCAATTTTTTATAAGAAAATATAGCAATACTTAATAGAAATGGGGGCCAAGTGTAACCTCCCCACAAAAATTTTAAAAGAAAATAACGATACTAATTAGAAATGCTGATGGACATGGCTCTATGCGTAACCTGCCTACAATCAAATGTACTGACAATGGCAACAAATGTGAAATTCGCAATCTGACTCAATTATAAATCCTTCAAAAAATTAAAGTCCATTCAGTGACAAGAAAATTCAATTAAACCGAAATATCGGTCTTTGGCCCTGTGTAAAAACAATCAGAATTAAAGTCTTACCTCAGAATAAATGGATGTCACATATCTGCTCTTGTTGTTGCGCACCACTTGGAGGAACTACATTGCAAATAATAATATTCTCCTTTTTTTTTTGTAATTCTAGTGAAATTTTTCTTCAAAAAGAAGTGGAATGAAATGGGAAGTGCAACGAGATCTTTAGTTCAAAAAAAATTAAACTTTTGAGAAAATGCTTTTGAAATAAAAAATTATTATTGGGAGACTTGTTGGAGAATAATTACAATAAATAAAATTTTTCATTATCTAATGATTATATTAATTAACAGTATACCTTATTCCTCATCTTGACCATTGTTGCCGACCGCCTACATCACACAACCGCACTGGGCTGCTACTACTGACCGACCGCTCTGCATGACGACTACAGACTGAGTACTGCTCTCAACTAGACAGAGCTACAGACTCGCAACGACTGACTGACTGCTACTCTGCATAGCGACAACTAACTCGCAAAGACTACTACTGACTGAGAACCGCTCGCAACACTCGCGCGGTCAAGCGCATACTCTCTGGTCACAGATGCTACAATGCCTCGCCATCGCTGCTGCGTTACATACGTGTTTCATAACCCTCCACTCGGGGGGCAAAAATTTGGCAGCGATGGTGAGTCATTTGGACTTGCCAAGCGCGGCAAAATTTTTCTTTAATTAACAAAATCCTACCACTTACAGAATATTTAAATGTTGTGCACACGCACTAAGTACAAAATATATCAGACAAGGACAAAATGTGAATACTAAACATAGTAGCAAAACAGAAAAAAGTATATACAAACTTTTTGACAGATAAAGTGCACAGGCACTGAAAAAATTCTTTAGCATATGCAGAACAAATAAACAGACTGGCAAGAATAATTAGATGTAGTACATAAAGTAAATGTTGTGCACACGCACTAAGTACAAAATATATCAGACAAAGACAAAATGTGAGTACAAAACATAGTAGCAAATCAGAAAAGTATATACAAATTATTTGACAGATAACAAAGTGCACAGGCACTGAAAAAATTCTTTAGCATATGCAGAACAAATAAACAGACTGGCAAGAATAATTAGATGTAGTACATAAAGTAAATGTTGTGCACATGCACTAAGTACAAAATATATCAGACAAAGACAAAATGTGAGTACAAAACATAGTAGCAAATCAGAAAAGTATATACAAATTATTTGACAGATAACAAAGTGCACAGGCACTGAAAAAATTCTTTAGCATATGCAGAACAAATAAACAGACTGGCAAGAATAATTAGATGTAGTACATAAAGTAAATGTTGTGCACACGCACTAAGTACAAAATATATCAGACAAAGACAAAATGTGAGTACAAAACATAGTAGCAAATCAGAAAAGTATATACAAATTATTTGACAGATAACAAAGTGCACAGGCACTGAAAAAATTCTTTAGCATATTCAGAACAAATAAACAGACTGGCAAAAAATATTATGTTGACAAGTGTACATGCACTGAAAAATGTCTTTAGCATTTTCACAACAAATAAACATAATGGCAAAAAAAAAAAATTCATGTTCAAAGTGCACATGCACTGAAAAATGTCTTTAGTATTTTCACAACAAATAAACATAATGGCAAACATCATGTCGACCAGTGACATAAGTGTACTCACACTGGAGTTTAGCGAATCGAAAAATGTATAACCTATGAACATAAATGATGTTACCAAAAAAAAAATTTTTTCTTTATGTGACAAGAATCAGGATAGGAAAGGGAAGGATTGCATCATGGTTGTAGCACTTTAGATTGCACACAGCTGCTCTGAAAGTCCATATCTTTCCACAGTAGTACAACACCAAGTGACACAACTTGAAGTTCTTTTCCCATCAGAATTTATCAGTGTAGCCAAGACACTGAACTGTCGTAGTAATGTTCCATGTTTTCATTTTGGCAGTACATTAGGTACACCAAACAGTGGGACCATAATAATGTCTTCATCGCTCATGGTGGTGGACAGCATGTCGTGTCAACACCACACTCTTACAAGGCACACCAACGTAGAATTAGTGCAAAACCAAATATAGTGCTCCATGATCACTGGGATAAACAGGACAAATGGACATTGCAGTAATTCAGGGTAGTCAGCTTATGAGGTGAAGGACATCAAGTCACATAATATTGACAATTACAGTCTTCATTGATAGTTCGTGGCATTCATAGCCCAGTTATTGAACATTTCTGTACCAAGTATGTAGTATTACAGAAAAATGTTCATTAATTGTTTTACATAGAATCAGTAGCCTTCTTTTCCTGGTTACAAAATATTATGAAATAATCGCATTCTTTTCAGTTACAGAGTATAATTAAGAATCATTAACCTTCTCCTAATTACAGTTAATTAATCATTTGTCATTAATTAATCATTTGTCTAATTACAGTTAATTAATCATTTGTATAATTACAGTTAATTAATCATTTGTCGTTAATTAATCATTTGTCTAATTACAGTCAATTAATTAATCATTTGTAGCCTTAATTAATTACAAAGCATTATTAAACAGTACCATAGTTAATTAATTATGTGTCATTCCAATCTATTAAGAATCATTAGTCTTTTCCTAATTACAAAGCATTATGAAACAGTCACATTTATTTCCAATTACAAAGTATGAACATTGAAAACAAGAGTTAATTAATGGCATAATTAATAACAATTTCGTTGATTGACATTAATTATTGGCACTCAGTGGCCATCAAGTATTGAATAGAATAAAACATAGTTCATCATTCAGTATTATTCAGATCATTACAAAGTCATTATTAAAAATCAGTTAATTACAGTCAAATCATTAGTAATCACAGGCATTACAATAAACAGTGGCAGTTATTAGCTAGTGACAAAGCATTATTTTGAATATAGTCTCATTAAGAGGTCATTACTCGAGTGACATGCTATTCAGAGTTGATCAGTATTATTCAGAATTATCATAAACTAGTGACATTATACATTTTTTTTTTGGTAGCAATGCATTGCGTTGGGATCGATAATTAATTGCTGACGCATAATACTTTTTGCTTTTGACCTATTGCTGCAAATGAGGACAGGTAACGTCATTCGTCATGAGTCAGCTGTAGCAAGATTATGTAACAAGGCAGTACATGTGATCACATTTATAAATGATAAACACAAATGGGTAAAAAATATAAAAATGCAAGTACTAGAACAGGTATAATAAGTAACAGGTTTAGTAAGTGTCATGAAAAACTTCTCCTGGAAAAAATACAAAAACGGATTATTGACCTGAAAGAAGAAACGCACACTATGCTGAAAAGTAGTGAACTTCGAATTAACAAGTAGTGAAATGTGTATAAAATGCGTTCCATAGCTGTCCTTTCCAAAACTTTCCGTCATCCTACTATGCAATGTAACACCTGCTGTCAAAGCAAACCGCAACAAATACTTAAATAACTACGTGGCATAAAGAAAAAAAAACTTCATTATCCATATCATCATAACTTCACCATAATCATCACCTGTAGAGAAAAACTTCATTATTCATAATACCATTTCCTTCATCATTATTCATCAGTATTCACTATCATCTGCAAAAAATCACTTCATTACTCATTACCTAACTATTCCTTATCTCTAGCATATTTCATCACTAAAACTAAGATGTGTAGTTCTCTCTGACAGCCTGCATCAATCACCTTGTATTCTGAAAGAAAAAATTAGTTAAGACTGCTATTCTGTGATGAGTATAGTATATTCTTGTTAATGTTTGTTAATCCTGATCCATTTACTCTTCCTCATAAAGTTATTGCATCTCCTTTCGTTTATCCCTAGCTGAAATTCCCATTTATGCTAATTTTATTTTTTAGAATCATCATTCCTTTCTGAAATTCATGAACAAAGATTAATGTCTTGCATTTAAATCATATACCCACTAAATAATGACTGGTTTATGGTGACACAATTAACCATACAGCATAACATGACAGAAAACGTAATATGTCCAAGACATTGACAGTGTTCGGATGCGAAAAAATGTACACAGAATAATACAATGCAGTAGCAAAAAAATGTGAAACAGTCACGATGTTGAGATGTCATAAGGCAAAAAAAAAAAAATGTCAAAGTCGACTGGTGTGTGTTATATCTTAACTATTTCATAGTGCATACAAACAAAACTGGAGTACAGTCATATACACAAAAAAATGGAAAATGTGCACGGTCTGATGTGTAACGACAAGAAAAGCGACCTGCTAACCTTACCTTGCCGGGCACTTGCCAAGAAAAAAAATACGATAATCATCAATAAGTAGTCACATAAATATAATTGCATAAATAGTCGTAAATGTGTAAATTCATCTGGAAAAATATGCACGGTCTGATGTGTAACGACAAGAAAAGCGACCTGCTAACCTTACCTTGCCGGGCACTTGCCAAGAAAAAAAATACGATAATCATCAATAAGTAGTCACATAAATATAATTGCAGAAATAGTCGTAAATGTGTAAATTCATCTGGAAAAATATGCACGGTCTGATGTGTAACGACAAGAAGAGCGACCTGCTAACCTTACCTTGCCGGGCACTTGCCAAGAAAAAAATACGATAATCATCAATAATTAGTCAGGTGAATTAATTGCATTAGTAAATGGCATCATAGTGTGTTGAATCATACAGTGGTTTCACTCAATAAACGGTTTAATGTTTGAGATATGGTGATTGCCTTTCGATTTTCTGGTTCTCAAAGTTTCGACGTGTACAACATTGGGGTGAGGGATACTGCGAATCCGATACGGACCTGCGTATAGAAGTTCACATTTACTGCACTTACCTTTTAATTTGCTGGATAAATAGTGTGTACGTACTAATATCTTCTGTCCAACGTGAAAGTCGCGGCGTGTACAAACCTGTTTTTGCTGTCTTCTCCGGCGCTCTGCGGCACGTTTGATGTTGTTCAGCGCAATGTCAATTATTTCGTGGTGTCGTAGGCGACGATTTTTGGGGAATTCTATTAATTCTTTAATTTTGTTCGGTGGTTCAACGTTTTTCAGTATAACAGTCGGAGATAGCATAGTGGATTCATTTGGAATGGAATTAATTACATCTTGGAATGAGAGTATGTGTGTATCCCAATCAATATGTCTTTTGTGGCAGTATATTCTGCACAGCTTACCAATTTCCTTCATTAATCTTTCACAAGGGTTCGAAGAAGCGTGGTACTTGGATATATAGATCGGAGAAATGTTTCTAGCTCGTAACATGCGTGTCCATACACTACTACGAAATTGAGATCCATTATCAGAAATTACTTTCATTACATGCCCTACATGAAATAGAAAATGTTTTACAAATGCTTTCGAAACAGTTGTAGCAGTAGCTTTGCGTAACGGAGTGAAAGTAACAAATTTTGAAGTGAGTTCAACAGCGACAAAGATGTAGCAAAAACATGGTAGTGAGGTCGGACATGTTCTTTTGTGTTCCGATTCTACTTTGTTACTATCCGTAATAGTTTGCACGTGTCAAAATTAATCATTTGCTGAAAAACATTTGTTTGTGTTTTGTGAGTGTCGTAAATTGGTAGTGACAGCAGAAGACAACACAGCTGACGGACAGAAGCATTAGCTCGCGCAGCTGACCAAAGCATGTGAAAGAAAAAAAAAGAATACTATATCTCGTAATGACGACGAAATGAAATTTTCAAATGCAACTTGTTGAATGTACATGACGCTGAAATTTGCTTTGCAGAAGTTGGTTGCGATGTCTTGCTGATTGTTGCCGAGAGAACGCGATAGTGCGTCTGCTATAACATTTTGCGTGCCGGGAATGTGAACTATTGTAAAATTAAATTCCTGTAAATACAGTTTCCATCTACTTAACCTGTCGTGAGTAAATTTAGCTGAAAGCAAAAATTGTATTTCTCTGTGGTCTGTGTAGACGGTGGTATGTCTGCCATAAAGAAAGTGCCGAAATCTCGTAAAAGCCCATACAACACAATGTTTGAAGTTCTGTAACGGAGTAATTTCGTTCAGCAGGTGACAAAATGCGACTTGCAAATGCGATGTTTTTAATTACTGTAGAGCCATCTTCTTCAATTTCCTGGAAAATGTGTACGCCTAAAGCGGTGTTAGAACTGTCGGTGGCAATGGAAAAATTTCTAGTAAGATCTGGGTGCGATAAAAGTGGTGCATTCAACAGAGCATGTTTCAAATAACATTCTCGTGAGCAAAATTCTGCGTGTCAAAAGTAATGTTTGCGTTACTGTAATATGCAATCTGTGCTGTATCTGGTTAAAAACTATCGTACGTATTATTATTTACGGGAGAATGTTGTGGCATATCCACTATATGAACTGCTTTGTTATTTCTTACTGACGTGTTACGCTATGGATGACACCTATTGTCTGTTCCATTCATGATTATTGTTGTTGCTGATGTTGTTGCTGCTCATAAGATCGACTGTTATTAAATGTACGCTGAAAATTGTGCTCATCATTTTTTTTTTTTACGTCTGTCATGATAGTAATTTCTATACGGCGCATTGCGATACGAGTTGAAATAGTGTGTTATCTGTACGTAGTTATTTCTTTGCTGCCATGCGTTACTATTTGTTGGAGCTGGGACTATACGTGCACGCGGCGAAACATTAAAGTTTGGTTGACCTTGTAGACTGCATTGTTGGTTAGGTATGCTAAGCGGTTGACTTTCATGCTATTGTGGTGGAAAACGTCTATTGTTACCAAAAAATGCGTTTGCTGTTACTGCTAATTTTACACATACTGATGATTACGATTTTATCTGTTATTAAAGTTACGGCGGTAGTTGTCATTACGGGAGTGCCTACTGAAAATTGTCACATTCGGTAAAAGATTTGTCGTATCCGGTTTTCATTACATACGTTTCTTAATACTAGGTAGAGCAATAGTTAAAGAGCAGTTTGGATAGATATAAAGGATAGTAGAAGAAAAGGCAGCAGTGCAGAAAACTAAAGATGAAACAGCACTACTACAGCTCGGGGCCCTATGCTCGCTACGGCACATATTCATTAAAGCGTAATGAATCCCCTGAGGTCATTTACGCACTGCAAATAAATTTTGGCTTTTGTGTTATAGGCAATGGCGGTACAAATTCAGAAATAAATTGCTGTCTGCATGCTAATTCTAGTTTCTTCATTATAGGCAATGCTGTTGTAAATATAAAAATAAATTGTCGCATCTGGTTCAAAGCTAGTTTTTTCATTACACGCAATAGCGGTGAAAGCATAAAAACAAATTGTCGTATACAGCGCAAATCGTGTATCTGTGTTCTGTCATTATTAACTTCCTTTGATTTTCTTACAGATAATATTTTCTCGTAACCAACGTCCTCGTCACTGAATTTAAGAGCACGTTCGGGTTTGTGTGTGAATCTGTTTGTCTGTGTCATTTCGGATTTCAAGTTGCGTAGCTTTTCAGATTTTAATTCGCGGAGTCTCTGTAAATTGTTCACATTATACACGCTGCGTGACTCTGATAAATGCTCGCAACGTGGCGGATTCTGTGACGTATTGGTGACTGAAATAATTGTTAATTCTGTTACTTTAATACTTTCGTCAATCTGGTTATTGTGTCGTTCACTTTTCTCGTCAACTTCCGTATTCCGAGTGTATGAAACTTCCACTGACTCTAAATTAACTTCGTCGCGAATCTGTACTTCGTTTTTAGGACATTCTTCAGTGACTGCATTAATTTCGTGTATCAGTGTTTCGTTTGCTGAACATTGTTCAGTGACTGCAATAATCTCGTCTTTATGTGATTCGGTTGTGCCTACACGTGTGCTACTGAATTCTTGTGCAACAGTGCCAACCTTTTCATTACTGTTATTAGCACAAGTCTTAGTATCATCACGTAGTTGTTCCTTACTGTCCTGACATTGCACGGTAACAGCTGTAATCTGCTCACTAACTTGTTTGTTCTGTTCTTTACGGTCGTCTTGTTTTTGTGCAGTGATTGTTTCCATAACCTGACGTTTGACTTGTCGTTTTACTTTGTTTTGATCTTGAATAAATCTGCGGAAACGCGTATTACTGTTCTGTATGTGCTGATTAAAGCGCTCGTTAATCTGAGTGTTTTGCTGTTCGAATTTCGCATCTATCTTTGCGTCCATAGTGCGCGAAAGTTCTACCGTCATTGCTTTAAACTCGTCCCGTAATTGTGCAGCTTTTTCAGAGCATTGTTTAGCGACTCCGCTAATTTCGTCTCTGAGTGTATTTGTTGCGGCTGTTTGCATTTCCCTTAATTCTTGCGCAATCGACTTTATTTCTTCGCTATTTTTTTGTGAACAAGCCTCAATTTCCACGCGCAACTGTTCCTTAGTGTCATGGCACTGCGCGGCAACGTCTCTAATTTGTTCACTAAGCTGTCTGTTATCTTCCCTAAGTTGTTTGAAATTTTCACTCTGTTGTTTGATATCTTTACTACTGTTGTCTTGGTTTTCCATTATTTGGTTAATTCGTTGCAGCAATAGTGTCATAATTTGATCCGAACCAAAATTAGCATTTCTATTCTCAGTACTGTTTAATGATGTACCTGCAGTTGTCGCACTTTGTGTGACCATTTGGTCATTTTGCAACTTACAAAAAGGATTATCAGTCCGATGTACACTGTCACTCACTATTTCGGAATTAAATAAATCCGTCCTACTTTGTGTGATCTGTTCATATTCATTAGACAAATTTGTCTGTTCGTTACTTGGGTTTTCCAAATCGGGTGTGTTAAGCTCTGCAGCGCTCATTACAATAGAGCATTCTGCGTCATCAATTGTTGTCAAGTTAACAGACGAGGCAATTGAGTTCGTTTGTTCATCATTAAGGTGAAAGTCATCATTAGTGGTTGGAATGCACTGATTGTTAGTGAACGCAGGATTGTCATCATTACGTTGCGTATCACAATTACTATCGGTCACGTTGTTTAAGTCGGTAATTTCATTCACAATACTTCGCGATACACTATTCACAGTCTTTCGCGGCATTTTTACAATAGTCAAAATTTTTCACAAAACAAATCAACACAGTGCAAAAGCAACACACAAATACAACAAAGCAGCAAATTGCCGTTGACCTGTAGAAAGAAAGTCACAATATTATTAAAAGCGTTGCGCCAAATCCTAATTATCTAAGCAAATAAGAGCAGATATCTGACTGTCGCTCAAAAGACTCTCAACGAAATACGATCCTGGACTGGGTGTCGCCAAGTGTAACCTCCCCACCGCAATTTTTTAAAGAAAATATAGCAATACTTAATAGAAATGGGGGCCAAGTGTAACCTCCCCACAAAAATTTTAAAAGAAAATAACGATACTAATTAGAAATGCTGATGGACATGGCTCTATGCGTAACCTGCCTACAATCAAATGTACTGACAATGGCAACAAATGTGAAATTCGCAATCTGACGCAATTATAAATCCTTCAAAAAATTAAAGTCCATTCAGTGACAAGAAAATTCAATTAAACCGAAATATCGGTCTTTGGCCCTGTGTAAAAACAATCAGAATTAAAGTCTTACCTCAGAATAAATGGATGTCACATATCTGCTCTTGTTGTTGCGCACCACTTGGAGGAACTACATTGCAAATAATAATATTCTCCTTTTTTTTTTGTAATTCTAGTGAAATTTTTCTTCAAAAAGAAGTGGAATGAAATGGGAAGTGCAACGAGATCTTTAGTTCAAAAAAAATTAAACTTTTGAGAAAATGCTTTTGAAATAAAAAATTATTATTGGGAGACTTGTTGGAGAATAATTACAATAAATAAAATTTTTCATTATCTAATGATTATATTAATTAACAGTATACCTTATTCCTCATCTTGACCATTGTTGCCGACCGCCTACATCACACAACCGCACTGGGCTGCTACTACTGACCGACCGCTCTGCATGACGACTACAGACTGAGTACTGCTCTCAACTAGACAGAGCTACAGACTCGCAACGACTGACTGACTGCTACTCTGCATAGCGACAACTAACTCGCAAAGACTACTATTGACTGAGAACCGCTCGCAACACTCGCGCGGTCAAGCGCATACTCTCTGGTCACAGATGCTACAATGCCTCGCCATCGCTGCTGCGTTACATACGTGTTTCAAAAGGCAAATCGCCAGGGCGTCCCCGAGTGTCTGACACAGACGTCGAACGCATCCGCCGTAGTTCCACAAGGAGTCCGCAGAAAAAACCGTTCGCCGTGCAGCTCGACAGCTGAACATGCCCCTGATGTCCGTCTGGCGTGTGGTGCATCGACGTTAACACATGAAACCGTGCAAAATTCAGCTATTGCAAGCTCTTCGTGAATCTGACACACAACAACGTGTGGAGTTCTGAAATTACGTTCTTGACAAGATGAAGGATGACAGTTTTCTTCCAAGCGTAGTGTTTAATGACGTAGCAACATTCCATTTAAACGGAAAGGTGAACCGTCATAATGTGGGACTGTGAGGTACGGAACAATCACATGAAGTAGTACAACATGAGAGGGACTCTCCAAAATTTAATGCGTTTTATGCAGTTTCATGCGAAAAGGTGTATGGTTCATTTTTGTTTGCCGAGAACACTGTTACAGGGAGCACATATCTCGATATGCTTGAGAACTTTTTCCCCACAGTTGGAGACTGATTCGAATGACTTCATTCAAGAACATGGTGGGGCACCGCCACACTGGCATCTGGAAGTGCGGGAATTCTTAAATCAAAGGATTAATGAACGATGGATCGGTCACAGTGGGCCAAATGGTTCAGCCTTACATTACTGGTCCCAAAGATCACCGGACCTAACTGTATGTGATTATTCCTTGTGGAGATTTATAAAAGACTCTGTTTATGTGCCTCCGTTACCAACAACAAATAACAATGAATCGCATATCAGCAGCTGTGGAAGCTGTAACTCAAGTCATGCCCACTGGAGTGTGGGAACAATTTGAAGAACACTGCCTTGACTTCTTGACTTACGTCGAGCACCTCAAGGGGAGAGAGAGAGAGAGAGAGAGAGAGAGAGAGAGAGAGAGAGAGAGAGCATATGGCATCGTTGGCCGGGAGACCCCATCCGGGGAAGTTCGGCCGCCAAGTGCAAGTCTCATTTCAGTCGACGCCTCGACGCCACACTGGGCGACCTGCCGGTCAAGAGGATGAAATGATGATGATGACAACACAACACCCGGTCCCCGAGCGGAGAAAATCTCCAGTCCGGCCGAGAATTGAACCCGGGCCCACTTGCATGGGAGGAGAGCACGCTACCACCTTTATTTATTTATTTTTTTTATCTCATTTTGTTCTATATTGTTCGTTGAACTTGTTTGGGGTGGACGTTCGATGACACCCGGCCAGATTCTCCTTTGATCCGTTCACTAATTTTTTTTTTTTTTTTTTTTTTTTTTTTTTTATTACAGAGTGTAGCTAACCCTCTGATCGAACACGCTGAGCTACCGTGCCGGCGCTTCCACCCAGCTAAGCAGGCGGACTCAGGGGGTGCATTTTGAACATATATGAAAAGGTACGAAAAAAACTTTTTGAGTTTCCGATTCATCAAAAAACAAGATTCACTGTATGCGTTTTTTTTTCAGAAACATAGACGCGCCAAATCGTATGATTGCTTTTGATACAACCTGTATTTATAGTTTTCACCAAGATCTATATGCTGACACCTCTGTATCGTATCAGTTGTATTAAGAGAACTACTTTTGAAGTGTCGCAGCGAATTTTTTTTTATTGTTTGTACCTATGGAAGCGATTACTTTGAGAGTACTATTAATCACAGCTCTGTCTTTAATTTGCAGTTTCACGACTAATGTGAATATTAAAAAACGCCAAATTTACAATCATCTCTTCACGCTTGGACAGCTTACGTGGTTCATACCAATTAGGTTTTCCCATCCCCAGCCTGTAGTTCTTCTGGAGCAACATTAGGTACCCCGTCCTGAAGAACGTGTATCTCTCGGCAAGCCGTTTGGCATCCGGTGCGGGGCGTCCCACCCCTCGTACTGTAAGTAAAGCACCACGAGGCCGCTAGCTGTCGTTCTGCTGACGTACTGCCCAGGTATACCAACATGCCGACTGACTAGCATTTCTCCTCGTTACGTCACAGTCCCTCACTGTCGTATTCTGTATTTTCACAAAGGAGAATGTGCAATGATCTTCGTTTTTGGACGGAAATGCTACGGATAGTTATTCCACGCCTCTGGATAGCCTATGCGCCCCGTTATTTATTCATAACCGTCATTTGTGCTCTCATCCATCGTAAGACATACCAGAGTAGTGTAGTATGATATGCAGATTACAATATCTGAAGTGTTGTAACGTACTTAAATTCTTCCACAAAGTAATGCGACGTTCGCGGTACAACTCACACGAAGACATTTAGATTTAAATCCACATTTTTATCTATGCGCTGTGAATTACTTTAAAGTCGAAAGGTTAATGTTTATTTTCATTCCATCCATTCACGTATACGACTTTTGTGCGAGCTGTTATTAGTCTACTTTTATCTTAATGGTTCCTAACAAAGCGATTTATCGGCGACGGAAGAATATTAGCAGCAATCTTCCAGAAAGTTGAGACTTTCTAATAGTTCTGCACTCGATGTACCATGTTATTCTGACCTGGTAAAGATCCCACATATGCGAGCAGTACTTCAGTTTTACTGTACACAGGTTTTGTAGAGAGACTTATGTCGACATAGGGTAGTTTCGGAGTATCTTTATCAATGGACCGAAGCCTGCAATTTGCTCTACCTGCAACTTAGTCAGCGTCATTAATCCACCGCGTATCACAGCACATTATTACTCGTAGGTATTTGTAAGACAATTCTGATTCCAGCTGTTTTTAATTAATCTTGTGGTCTCAATTTGTTTCAAATATTTCGTGAGGTTCATAACTTTATATGTATCTGAGTTAACAGATGGTCATTTGCTATATAATGAGGAACTGACTCGATATTATTACATGTGTTAATCGGGTAATATTTCCTGACACAAATATGCGCGCTCTGCTAACAGTATGTAGTTGCATGTAACACTATCCTCTCAGTCAGTAATGCTTAAAAAGGACGGTATTAGCTGTGTTACACACTGCACTGGAGAACACCAGCTACTGCTTAACAATCTGTAAATGACTCTTTATCTGCCCTGTCAAATTTTCGACCCGGTTTTTAGTCTAATTAGATATCCCATATGAACTTATGTTTCAAGCGTCGGTGCAGCACTGAATCGAACGCTTTTGATAAGTCTAGAAATATCGAATCCACCACTTAGGGTATCTTACATGGAATGGCTAGACAGGATTTTAATGATCCGTGCTTCCGAAATTAACCCCGATTGTTGCGGTGATCATTTTATCTGAGTATATGTTTTCAAGTTCTGCTACCAATGAAATAAATAATACAGGAAGATACATTGCTTTTCGACCGAAACAATTAAACCCCAACAGACAGACAGATCGCAAATAACAGCGTGAGACATTTGACAACGGCTGGGATGCAACTGAAGACAAGAACCCACTAGCTAGTGGTCAGGAACCGTAGACTACTGCGCTACCTCCTCTTCTTAGTCCGCACAGACGAAAATTTTTCATTATCTCTATATGGATAACTGAACATGTAAAAATTTCAAGCACTTAGTCACGTTAATAATTCAGAATATGACACGAACTCAAAAAATTAAAACCAGATCGCAATGGCTCAGCAAGCATTTTACAGGAAAAAGCATTTACTATGTGAGACACTGAACAGACATCTGTGTAAAAGAAAAGTGGACATTAAGGAAGGAAGACGGGAAAAGGCTGCAGACCGTTCGAGAACTGGGTATGTAGGAGGTTGGATAAGATGGAGTCAGGATTGAAAAGATATGGAGAAGAGTTGATAAAAAACGACAGATATCACAGGAAATCTGAAAAATAAAAAAAGAATTGGTTAGAACACTGTCTAAGATGGTAATTGTTACTGATAGATACTTTAGAGGAGACGATGAAAGGAAAAAGAAAAAGAGGATACCAGTTCTTAGACAATGTGAAACTGCACAACATGTAATGACAAAAAGGACTGCATAAGGCAGAGCAGGATGGCGGAAGGAACAGTAATACAAAAAAAAAAAAAAATTAAAAAAAATTGTACCACTACAGCAACAAGGCATTTACAAACTAGGTAGCGACAAGGGGACTGTGGAGAGAGGTATGCTCAAAGTTTTATACTCTAGGAGCGAAGTCGCATTCACCCCTCACTGTAGTGCAGTTTGTTTTCTTCTAATAGAGAAACATGGGCGTCACGGCAGACTTCTATTGAGGTCGCAGTTAGTGGAGCGTGAAATCGCTACTGAAGTTTGTCGACCATTCGGCCACCGTTCAACAAACACGTACGTCGTTGCCGGATTTACGAGCAGCAGTAAAATTTGCCGGACGCTTGCTGCGTATGTGCGCTGTTTTTCTTCTCAAGTGTTATAAGTGAAATGTGTTCGCGTAGAAACTTACCACTTGTGGTATGATCCTTGCGAATTAACCGCTTTGGATATTCAGATATTGTCAACAATAATTATAAGTGATAATCTGTCCGACACTCATACGCCAGGTGTCCTGTGACCATCTTCCCCCCCCCCCCACCCCCCCCCCCCCCATCCCTGAAAGATGGCCTTAATGGCCTTCACTGTGACACCAACATGAAACTGAAGCGGCTGCGACGTTATGGTAACGGAAACAGAAGACATAACTCTTCACTAACGCGGACACTATATCGAAAAACTTTTGTTTCAATTATTAATTTACACCAGCAGTTACTGTTGTTGCAGTGAGCACACTGTTTCTCTTCGCTAGTCCCTGTGTAACTATTACAATACCTACTTGAACCGCAAGGACGCGCAAAATTCGACGAACTATTCGTGACCAGTGAACCATCGTAAAATCGAAAACATGGTCAAAGTAACAAACATGGAAAAATTTCAGTTTTTAATTACCTTCGTTTCAAAAGTTACCTATCTACATCTACATCTACATTGATACTCCGCAAGCCACCCAACGGTGTGTGGCGGAGGGCACTTTACGTGCCACTGTCATTACCTCCCTTTCCTGTTCCAGTCGCGTATGGTTCGCGGGAAGAACGACTGTCTGAAAGCCTCCGTGCGCGCTCTAATCTCTCTAATTTTACATTCGTGATCTCCTCGGGAAGTATAAGTAGGGGGAAGCAATATATTCGATACCTCATCCAGAAACGCACCCTCTCGAAACCTGGCGAGCAAGCTACACCGCGATGCAGAGCGCCTCTCTTGCAGAGTCTGCCACTTGAGTTTATTAAACATCTCCGTAACGCTATCACGGTTACCAAATAACCCAGTGACGAAACGCGCCGCTCTTCTTTGGATCTTCTCTATCTCCTCCGTCAACCCGACCTGGTACGGATCCCACACTGATGAGCAATACTCAAGTATAGGTCGAACGAGTGTTTTGTAAGCCACCTCCTTTGTTGATGGACTACATTTTCTAAGCACTCTCCCAATGAATCTCAACCTGGTACCCGCCTTACCAACAATTAGTTTTATATGATCATTCCACTTCAAATCGTTCCGTACGCATACTCCCAGATATTTTACAGAAGTAACTGCTACCAGTGTTTGTTCCGCTATCATATAATCATACAATAAAGGATCCTTCTTTCTATGTATTCGCAATACATTACATTTGTCTATGTTAAGGGTCAGTTGCCACTCCCTGCACCAAGTGCCTATCCGCTGCAGATCTTCCTGTATTTCGCTGCAATTTTCTAATGCAGCAACTTCTCTGTATACTACAGCATCATCCGCGAAAAGCCGCATGGAACTTCCGACACTATCTACTAAGTCATTTATATATATTGTGAAAAGCAATGGTCCCATAACACTCCCCTGTGGCACGCCAGAGGTTACTTTAACGTCTGTAGACGTCTCTCCATTGATAACAACATGCTGTGTTCTGTTTGCTAAAAACTCTTCAATCCAGCCACACAGCTGGTCTGATATTCCGTAGGCTCTTACTTTGTTTATCAGGCGACAGTGCGGAACTGTATCGAACGCCTTCCGGAAGTCAAGAAAAATAGCATCTACCTGGGAGCCTGTATCTAATATTTTCTGGGTCTCATGAACAAATAAGGCGAGTTGGGTCTCACACGATCGCTGTTTCCGGAATCCATGTTGATTCCTACATAGTAGATTCTGGGTTTCCAGAAATGACATGATACGCTAGCAAAAAACATGTTCTAAAATTCTACAAGAGATCGACGTAAGAGATATAGGTCTATAGTTTTGCGCATCTGCTCGACGACCCTTCTTGAAGACTGGGACTATCTGTGCTCTTTTCCAATCATTTGGAACCCTCCGTTCCTCTAGAGACTTGCGGTACACGGCTGTTAGAAGGGGGGCAAGTTCTTTCGCGTACTCTGTGTAGAATCGAATTGGTATCCCGTCAGGTCCAGTGGACTTTCCTCTATTGAGTGATTCCAGTTGCTTTTCTATTCCTTGGACACTTATTTCGATGTCAGCCATTTTTTCGTTTGAGCGAGGATTTAGAGAAGGGACTGCAGTGCGGTCTTCCTCTGTGAAACAGCTTTGGAAAAAGGTGTTTAGTATTTCAGCTTTACGCGTGTCATCCTCTGTTTCAATGCCATCATCATCCCGTAGTGTCTGGATATGCTGTTTCGAGCCACTTACTGATTTAACGTAAGACCAGAACTTCCTAGGATTTTCTGTCAAGTCGGTACATAGAATTTTACTTTCGAATTCAATGAACGCTTCACGCATAGCCCTCCTTACGCTAACTTTGACATCGTTTAGCTTCAGTTTGTCTGAGAGGTTTTGGCTGCGTTTAAACTTGGAGTGGAGCTCTCTTTGCTTTCGCAGTAGTTTCCTAACTTTGTTGTTGTACCACGGTGGGTTTTTCCCGTCCCTCACAGTTTTACTCGGCACGTACCTGTCTAAAACGCATTTTACGATTGCCTTGAACTTTTTCCATAAACACTCAACATTGTCAGTGTCGGAACAGAAATTTTCGTTTTGATCTGTTAGGTAGTCTGAAATCTGCCTTCTATTACTCTTGCTAAACAGATAAACCTTCCTCCCTTTTTTTATATTCCTATTAACTTCTATATTCAGGGATGCTGCAACGGCCTTATGATCACTGATTCCCTGTTCTGTACATACAGATTCGAAAAGTTCGGGTCTGTTTGTTATCAGTAGGTCCAAGATGTTATCTCCACGAGTCGGTTCTCTGTTTAATTGCTCGAGGTAATTTTCGGATAGTGCACTCAGTATAATGTCACTCGATGCTCTGTCCCTACCACCCGTCCTAAACATCTGAGTGTCCCAGTCTATATCTGGTAAATTGAAATCTCCACCTAAGACTATAACATGCTGAGAAAATTTATGTGAAATGTATTCCAAATTTTCTCTCAGTTGTTCTGCCACTAATGCTGCTGAGTCGGGAGGTCGGTAAAAGGAGCCAATTATTAACCTAGTTCGGTTGTTTAGTGTAACCTCAACCCATAATAATTCACAGGAACTATCCACTTCTACTTCACTACAGGATAAACTACTACTAACAGCGATGAACACTCCACCACCGGTTGCATGCAATCTATCCTTTCTAAACACCGTGTGTACCTTTGTAAAAATTTCGGCAGAATTTATCTCTGGCTTAAGCCAGCTTTCTGTACCTATAACGATTTCAGCTTCGGTGCTTTCTATCAGCGCTTGAAGTTCCGGTACTTTACCAACGCAGCTTCGACAGTTGACAATTACAATACCGATTGCTGCTTGGTCCCCGCATGTCCTGACTTTGCCCCGCACCCGTTGAGGCTGTTGCCCTTTCTGTACTTGCCCAAGGCCATCTAACCTAAAAAACCGCCCAGCCCACGCCACACAACCCCTGCTACCCGTGTAGCCGCTTGTTGCGTGTAGTGGACTCCTGACCTATCCAGCGGAACCCGAAACCCCACCACCCTATGGCGCAAGTCGAGGAATCTGCAGCCCACACGGTCGCAGAACCGTCTCAGCCTCTGATTCAGACCCTCCACTCGGCTCTGTACCAAAGGTCCGCAGTCAGTCCTGTCGACGATGCTGCAGATGGTGAGCTCTGCTTTCATCCCGCTAGCGAGACTGGCAGTCTTCACCAAATCAGATAGCCGCCGGAAGCCAGAGAGGATTTCCTCCGATCCATAGCGACACACATCATTGGTGCCGACATGAGCGACCACCTGCAGATGGGTGCACCCTGTACCCTTCATGGCATCCGGAAGGACCCTTTCCACATCTGGAATGACTCCCCCCGGTATGCACACGGAGTGCACATTGGTTTTCTTCCCCTCTCTTGCTGCCATTTCCCTAAGGGGCCCCATTACGCGCCTGACGTTGGAGCTCCCAACTACCAGTAAGCCCACCCTCTGCGACTGCCCGGATCTTGCAGACTGAGGGGCAACCTCTGGAACAGGACAAGCAGCCATGTCAGGCCGAAGATCAGTATCAGCCTGAGACAGAGCCTGAAACCGGTTCGTCAGACAAACTGGAGAGGCTTTCCGTTCAGCCCTCCGGAATGTCTTTCGCCCCCTGCCACACCTTGAAACGACCTCCCACTCTACCACAGGTGAGGGATCAGCCTCAATGCGGGCAACCACAGTCGTAGTCCGATCAGGGGATGCGTGGGACGAGCTGGCCGTCCCCGACAAACCCCCATCCCGACCCCCACAGTGATGCCCATTGGCAACAGCCTCAAGCTGTGTGACCGAAGCCAACACTGCCTGAAGCTGGGAGCGAAGGGATGCCAACTCAGCCTGCATCCGAACACAGCAGTTGCAGTTCCTACTGTGAATGAGTGTTATGAGAATAAATTAATTTCTGAGTTGTATGTGACGCGCTCATAAGAGGACCGTACGAACTTCCCCTCATCGATGTGATTCTTATTGACAGAGTGTGTAGGGCCCGACTTGGACTTCAACATGTATAAATAGGAAGACGCAACTCTCAACCGTTTTCGAGAAAATAGAGTTTGGAAATTTTTCGTGTGCTTATATATTTTGCATGGGCACCGATACCCAAGAATCCCGCAGCCGAACGATTACGCACTTAGATTCAAAAGCGCGAGCTGTCTGAATCTAATCTCTCTGCCGGTACTACACTAAAGCGACAAAGAAACTGATATAGGCATGCGTATTCAAATACAGAGATATGTAAACAGGCAGAATACGGCGCTGCAGTCGGCAGCGTCTATATGAGACATCACGTGTCTGGCGCAGTTGTTAGCTCGGTTACTGAAACCACAATGGCCGTTGTCAAGATTTAAGTGAGTTTGAACGAGGTATTATAGTCTGCGCACGAGCGATGGGACACAGTATCTTCGAGGTAGCGATGAAGTGGGGATTTTCCCGTACGACCATTTCATGAACGTACCGTGAATATCAGGAATCCGGTAAAACATCAAATCTCCGATATCGCTGCGGCAGGAAAATGATCCTGAAGTGAATGATTCAACGTGACAGATGTGTAACCCTTCCGCAGATTGTTGCAGATTTCAATGCTGGGCCAACAAAAAGTATCAGCGTGCGAACCATTTAACGAAACATCTTCGAAGACCCACTCGTGTAACCTTGATGACTGCACGACACAAAGATTTACGCCTCGCCTGGACCCGTCAACACCGACATTGGACAGTTGATGACTGGAAACACGTTGCCTGGTCGGACGAGTCTCGTTCCAAATTGTATTGCGTGGATGGACGTACACGGGTATGGCGTAAGAAACGTGTTTATACACTACTGGCCATTAAAACTGCTACACCATGAAGATAACGTGCTACAGACGCGAAATTTAATCGACAGGAAGAAGATGCTGTGATATGCAAATGATTAGCTTTTCAGAGCATTCACACAAGGTTGGCGCCGGTGGCGACACCTACAACGTGCTGACATGAGGAAAGTTTCCAACCGATTTCTTGTACACAAACAGCAGTTTACCGGCGTTGCCTGGTGAAACGATGTTGTGATGCCTCGTTTAAGGACGAGAAATGCGTACCATCACGTTTCCGACTTTGATAAAGGTCGGATTTTAGCCTATCGCGATTGCGGTTTATCGTATCGCGACATAGATGCTCGCGTTGGTCGAGATCCAATGACTGTTAGCATAATATGGAATCGGTGGATTCAGGAGGGTAATACGGAACGCCGTGCTGGCCTCGTATCACTAGCAGTCGAGATGACAGGCATCTTATCCGCATGGCTGTAACGGATCGTGCAGCCACGTCTCGATCCCTGAGTCAACAGATGGGGACGTTTGCAAGACAACAACCATCTGCACGAACAGTTCGACGACGTTTGCCGCAGCATTGACTATCATCTCGGAGACCATGGCTGCAGTTACCCTTGACACTGCTTCACAGACAGGAGCGCCTGCGATGGTGTACTCAACGACGAACCTGGGTGCACGAATGACAAAACGTCATTTTTTGGGATGAATCCAGGTTCTGTTTACAGCAACATGATGATCGGATCCGTGTTTAGCGACATTGCGGTGAACGCACGTTGGAAGCGTGTATTCATCATCGCCATACTGGCTCATCACCCGGCGTGATGGTATGTGGTGCCATTGGTTACACGTCTCGGTCACCTCTTGTCCGCACTGACGGCACATTGAACAGTAGATGTTACGTTGCAGATGTGTTACGACCCGTGGCTCTACCCTACATTTCAGCAGGATAATGCACGACCACATGTTGCAGGTTCTGTACGGGCAATCCTGGATACAGAAAATGTTCGACAGCTGCCCTGGCCAGCACATTCTCCAGATCTCTCACCAAGTGAAAACGTCTGGTCAATGGTGGCCGAGCAACTGGCTCGTCAGAATACGCCAGTCACTACTCTTGATGAACAGTGGTGTCGTGTTGAAGCTGCATGGGCAGCTGTACCTGTATACGCCATCCAAGCTCTGTTTGACTCAATGCCCAGGCGTATCAAGGCCGTTATTACGGCCAGAGGTGGTTGTTCTGGGTACTGATTTCTCAGGATCTATGGACTCAAATTGCGTGAAAATTTAATCACATCTCAGTTCTAGTATAATATATTTGTCCAATGAATACCCGTTTATCATCTGCATTTTTTCTTGGTGTAGCAATTTGAATGGCCAGTAGTGTATGTTTGTATGTTGGCAGCGCTAGAGACTGCGTTAATATCACTGACATCAGCGCTCTGCGCTCTCGCTAAGAGACTCTGTGGCTGGTCGAACTCGCAGTAGGAATTTAATAGTTAGCAGTGATGGAGGTTAGAAGCAGTGTTAGCGCGAGCGGACGGTTTGGACGTGTGTCCTTCATGGAGATTTAATATTGGTTGGACATGGATTGTAAAATGATGATTGATGTATTTGTTAATGCTTGGATAATGAAATTATTGACGATTATATAATTTTTGGAACTGTATGTCATATGGTTAAGGTAACATCTGCTAAATACATTGTTTGCTCTGCAACAAAATATTTCCTTTCCTAACCACATGCCTATTAGTAGCTAGAGCCTATAGTAGTTAGAATCTTTTTTATTTAGTTGGCTGTAGTTGCTGCTTGCCGTATCTGCTGTAGTTCATATCATGAAGATTGTCTGTGAGGTAAGTGAGTTATGAAAAAGTGTAAGTTACTGTTAGGATTTCTTCTAATTCAGGGCCATTCTTTTGTGTTAATTATTTCAAGTTAGATTGCGTTGGGCTTGTATAATGCGGGCAATAAATGAATAGGATAAGTTTGAGTTGTATTTTCCAGGGAAAATTCTGTGGGTCAGTGTTGAAATGATAAAAAAGAAGTAACGGGACAAGGTTCAGTTACATTCAGCAGTTTAAGTAATAACGTAGAAGTTTCAACGGAGACAACCTTATGAATCCACTAACGCTGCGTATCAGTAAGGGGACTCCTCAAGCTGATGGAGGCTCTGCAGTGGTGAGGAGCGGTGCAGTTGAAGTGATATGGGACACCTGATACATCTAGATACGACTCAGACAGGTGACACGTACGTAAGAATCCTGTTTGATCACCAGCATCCACCCATGTCCATTGTGGATTCCGGCGAACTTGGACAATTCCACCAGGACAATGTGACACTCCACACATCCAGAATTGCTACAGTGGCTCCAGGAACACTTTTTCTGAGATAAAGCACTTCGGCTGGCCCCCAGACATGTACATTATTGAGCATATCTGGAATGCAGCATATCTGGGATGCCTTGCAACGTGCTGTTCAAAAGATATCTCCACCCCCTGGTACCCTTACGATTTATGGACAGCCCTGGAGGATTCACGGTGACAGTTCTCTCCAATACTACTTCAGACATTAGTCTGAGTCCATGCCACGTCGTGTTGCGGCACTTCTGCGTGCTCGTGGGGGCCCTACACGATATTAGACAGGTGTACCAGTTTCTTTGGCTCTTCGAAGTAGTTCTTTGTGTGTTATCTACATCAATAACCGGTGCTATGCTTCGATATTTGTGGTACGCTGCGAAATTGTGTTACAACCGAGAACCGTTTATGAATGTAAACAAAGTTTTTTTCGATAGAAACACCGAAAAAACCATGGACATGCAAAAATTCGGCGTTTATTACCTCTGATGTATGTCGCGATAGTTATTGGTTTTCATGTTCCTACGATCAATATCTTCCTGATTCATACAGAGCTGCATAGGTTGCACATTGTATTTGTCACAAATGTAGATACAATAATATAAATAAAATGACTACACCGATTAGATTGAAAATTCTCCTGTATTATTTTTCATTTCCAATCTCCTTAATACAAAAATTCTCCTTTTTTCATATTAGAAGTTAGAAAAATAGTAAATGATTATTTAATATAAATGATTATTTAATATTAATATTTGATACTTTGCACGGTCGTAATACATCTGTTGCTAGAATTACGTGGGAATAAAAAAAATTACCAGCAGTGAGATTCGACCCGGAGACCACGCGTTTATGAAGCCAAGCGCCTACTCGCTCGGCTGCAGAGTCCATAACACCAGCGGCCCTATAAAGCATGCAGCATAAGCGTGCCTTTAATTTTCAAACTGTATTTTCTCAAAAACGGTTGAGAGTTGCGTCTGCCTATTTACATGTGTTAAAGTACTAGTCGTGACCTACACACGCTGTCAGTTTGAAACAAATCGGTGAGGGGGAGTTCATACGGTCTCCTTGTCATAGCACAAAGAACGAAACTTTCGCACATAAATGCAAGTGAAATTCTGTAATACGATTGACATCGCTGTTTTCATAACGAAATGAAACAAGAGTCTTGACAAGTGAAAACGGGTCACCTTAAGCTCGTATGTGTCAGATTTTAAGTGTTGTAATAGCCGATCGGGGTTGTAATGAGAAACAGTGAGAAAATAAATAAACTCTAAAACTGTAACCCAGGGAGGAAGAAAAAGCAAAAACGGTTTGATAGTGTCATAGGAATGACCGAAGACCAATTATTATCGATTATTTTCACAGCCGTGAAGAATCAGAAGAGAGGTACAGGCGTTGGACAAAAATATGAAAACGCAAAAACACAACACATTACGCACCTAATACTGTACAGGAATACTGTTGGCATTCATAACAGCTCCTGGGACTGGATAAATATAGGCCCTGCACAGTTTTGAGGGGATTTTCCTGCAAGACAGGTACGATGATGGAAGTGGATAGTGATCGCCCACTCTTCTCGCCAAAGTAAACCACGAGAGCTTACCAATGAGATCTGATGACTGTTGGGAGACGTGACGGTTCATCCTCTTGCTCATAAAACCAGTGCTGGACGATGTGAGCTGTGTGGACAGGATCTCGGGGGTCTTGGAACACAGCATAGCCACTGGGGAACAAGGATTGTATCACGAGAGGGACCTGATCAGCAAAAATTGTCACATACTCCTTGCCAATGATGCGACCTTGCAGAATACACATGGGACTCATGTAATACAACGATACTATTGTCCAAGTCAACGAAACCCCGCCATTTTTCACTCATGAGACTTTAACTGGGCCACAAGTTGCAAACAGTGTGAAACAAGACTCATCTGAACAAATGTGCAGTTGTAGGGGAAGGAGTAGAAGAAAAGGTTACAGGAGAATATGGGCTTGGGACAAGGAACGGAGGAGCAGAAAGACTAATTGAGTTCTGTAACACGTTTCAGCCAGTCATAGCGAATACTCTGTTCAAGAATCACAAAAGGAGGCGGTATACTTGGAAAAGGCCGGGTGATACGAGAAGATTTCAGTTGATACATCATGGTCAGACAGAGATTCCGAAATCAGATACTGGATTGTAAGGTGTACCCAGGAGCAGCTACAGACTCAGATCACAATATAGTAGTGATGAAGAGTAGGCTGAAGTTTAAGACATTAGTCAGGAAGAATCAATAAGCAAAGAAGTGGGATACGGAAGTACTAGGGAATGACGATATACGCTTTAAGTTCTCTAAGGCTATAGATACAGCAATAAGGAATAGCTCAGTAGGCAGTACAATTGAAGAGGAATGGACATCTCTAAACAGGGCCATCACAGAAGTTCGAAAGGAAAACATAGGTACTAAGAAGTTAACTGCAAAGAAACCATGGGTAACAGAAGAAATACTTCAATTGATCGATGAAAGGAAGAAGTACAAAAATGTTCCGGGAAACTCAGGAGTACAGAAATACAAGTCGCTGAGGAATGAAATAAATAGGAAGTGCAGGGAAGCTAAGACGAAATGGGTGCAGGAAAACTGTGAAGACATCGAAAAAGAAATGACTGTCGGAAGAACAGACTCGTCGTACAGAAAAGTCAAAACAAACTACGGTGACATTAAAAGCAAGGGTGATAACATTAAGAGGCAACGGGAATTCCACTGTTAAATGCAGAGGAGAGAGCGGGCAAGTGGAAAGAATACATTGAAAGCCTCTATGAGGGGGAAGATTTGTCTGATGTGATAGATGAAGAAACAGGAGTCGATTTAGAAGAGATAGGTGATCCAGTATTACAATCAGAATTTAAAAGAGCTTTGGAGGACTTAAGATCAAATAAGGCAGAAGGGATAGATAAGATTCAATCAGAATTTCTAAAATTATTGGGGAAAGTGGCAACAAACCGACTATTCACTTTGGTGTGTAGAATGTATGAGTTTCGCGACATACCATCTGAATTTCGGAAAACCATCATCCACACAATTCCAAAGATGATAAGTGGTGACAAGTCGAGAATTATCGCACAATCACCTTAACAGCTCATGCATCCAAGTTGCTTACAAGAGTAATATACAGAAGAATGGAAAAGAAAATTGAGGATGTGCTGGATGACGATCAATTTGGCTTAAGGGAAGGTAAAGGCACGAGAGAGGCAATTCTGACGTTGCGGTTAATATTGGAAGCAAGACTAAAGAAAAATCAAGACATGTTCATATGATTTGTCGACCTGGGAAAAGGGTCCCACAATGTAAAATGGTGCAAGATGTTCGAAATTCTGAAAAAAGTATGGGTAAGCTTTAGGGAGAGACGGGTCATACACAATATGTACAACAGCCAAGAGGGAATAATAAAAGTGAACGACCAAATATTAAAAGGGTGTAAGACAAGGATGAAGCCTTTTGCCCCTACTGTTCAATCTGTACATCGAGGAAGCAATTATGGGAATAAAAGAAAGTTTCAGAAGTGGAATTAAAATTCAAGGTGAAAGGATATCAGTGATACGATTCGCTGATGACGTTGCTATCTTGAGTGAAAGTGAAGAAGAATTACACGACCTGTTGAACGGAATGAACAGTCTAATGAGTACACAGCATGGATTGAGAGTAAATCGAAGAAAGGCGAAGTTAATGAGAAGTAGTAGAAATGAGAACAGCGAGAAACTTAATATCAGGATTGTTGAAGTTAAGGAATTCGGCTACCTAGGCAGTGAAATAATCAATGACAGACGGAGCAAGAAGGACATCAAAAGCAGACTAGCAATGGCAAAAATGGCATTCCTGGCCAAGAGAAGTCTACTAATATCAAATATCGGTCTTAATTTGAGGAAGAAATCTCTGAGAATGTACGTCTGTAGTACAGCATTGTATGGTAGTGAAACATGGACTGTGGGAAAACCGGAACAGAAGAGAATCGAAGTATTTGAGATGTGGTGCTGCAGACGAATGTTGAAACTTAGGTGGTCTGAGAAGGTAAGAAATGAGGTGGTTCTGCGCAGAATCTGAGAAGAAAGGAACATGTGGAAAACACTGATAAGGAGAAGGGACAGGATGATAGGACATCTGTTAAGACATGACGGAATGACTTCCATGGTACTAGAGGCAGCTATAGAAGACAAAAACTGTAGAGGAAGACAGAGATTGGAATACATCCAGCAAATAATTGAGGACGTAGGTTGCAAGTGCTACTCTGAGATGAAGAGATTAGCACAGGAGAGGAATTCGTGGCGGGCCGCATCAAGCCAGTCAGAAGACTGACGACAAATAAAAAAAGATAAAAAATTATTTACGTGAACATTGTTGAATCGCAAGCTTCTGTACAACTCCTGGTGTGTGTGTGCAGCACATTTTTCTTTTCCCCGTCATTTCCTTTCCCCTACCGTTTCCAGCAGTCGAATCGCTTGTGCGAAGCACGCCTCGAGTGAGGCTTCGAATGGTATCACCACCAGAGGGACTTCTCAAACTCTCTGTCAAATATCTTTCTTATTATAATTCCGGCACCGCTATTTTGTATCCCCATGTCGCCATGCCGGGTCATAAGTCTTTGGGACCTGATTGTAACACACCCTGTTGGTTCCCCACAGCCATTCTCTAATAGCGCTGACATCGACGCTTAATGTCCCTTATTTCCGTTCAGGAAACGGCAGACCAACATGTCCTCCAGAATGAGAACGCTCTAGTTACATCTCGGCAGATGGACCTCATTTAGGGCTACACGGCGCCGTCGTACGACGAGGCACCGGAGCCCTGGCCGCTAAAATTAGTATAAGTCTATCACCGCCGCCTACGAAGCATTTCCTGGAGGAGTTGAATTTTTAAGGTGTATTGCTAAATTACAAACATCATTCAGTACGATTCGTTTGGAACAGAGAAAATTTTGTGCGCACTCTCTCTCTCTCTCTCTCTCTCTCTCTCTCTCTCTCTCTCACACACACACACACACACACATCCTCTAAGACATTAACAGAAATAATCGTGTTGGACCAGTTACAAGCGTAACGAGCAGAGGCATGACGATGTGATGTTGGTTTACCAACGTAAATGTACAACAAGCATCGTACAGACTTCCAAGATGGGGGACGGCAAAGGCCAGATGGAAAGACCAAAACAGATGAAATAAACAGTTCATACCAGCTCGGAAGGTCTAATGTCGAAGCAGACTTGTCATATGCGGTCAGTTATCTTTCCGTACTTTCACGTCGTAGGATAGCGCTACTGTAATGTTGAACGGAAGGTGATCGTCGCTTAGCTTCCTCATTTAAAGGTAAATTTCGTCATCAGGAAACGGATATCCTGTTCACTCACAGCATCAATTTTTGACTGTTGATGGTCGCTGTATTTGCCTCTCATAGCGCACTTTTCGAGTTGAAGATTTGTGTCCACCTGCGCACCATTGCTTCAAACAATGCTGCCTCACCGTAAAACTCACTCAGCTGACGGTGAATGTCAACTCGGAACGTCTATCACATAAAGAAAGGTAAATCTGTTAGTCAGTCTTAGAATGTCACATACGGCGAATGTTTCATGCCAAACATTATCATTCGCACACCGAGGGAGGTGGCGCAGTGGTTACCACACTGAACCCGCATTATGGGGCGAATGGAGTACGAGCTCCCGTCTTCCAAATGTAGATTTTCCGTCATACCCATGAAGCAGATAATGGAACTTTCTGAGTGCTTCTTTGGAAAAGTGCACTGCGGATCTCCTTCTCTAGTCTTATCCAATCAGAATTTCCACACTGTCTAAAGTAACTTGTCCATGGGACACTAAAGCCTATCTTTTCTTTTTACCATTGGCACATAACTCAAAATTATATGGAAATAGGTCGTATTGGTACCAGAAAGCATTTTTTAGATACATGCACAAAATGGCAAACGCTCCATAGTGATGAGATCAATAATAAAAAATGAAGTAAAGGGTCTCATCGATGAGATGGTCATGGGGATGGCCCAATAACTCCGGCAGAGGAGGTTGGGATCAACCGTTGACTTTTCAAACGCACCATCCTGGCCTCACTTCATTTAGGAAAAACTCGGAATTATTGAATTAGGGACCCGTGTTTTAACCACACATACTGGGTAGTGCGCCACCAATATGTCTGCGCAATAGATCAGATCTGGTTGAGGCAAGTGGTATACCGTCAAAATGATAGAAGAAAGCGAAAGTCTACCAATCTGTTTTGCGGACCGAAGGGAGGATCAGGTCCAAACTGTTCGCTGCACTTAACGATTATTAGAGAATTACTGTACGCAGACCAGTACTGAACTGGATCGTTAAATGCTCAAGCAGCTGGTCGTACGTAGCTGAAGGGCTAAGGTGACCGTGTAAGGCACTGTCAGATTATGCAATCACAGTTCGACTTAAGCTGTTCAAACTGAACTTTCGTGACCGCCTGGCTGTCTCCACTCCTTGGTCACCACCTACAATGTATCAGGTGACACAAACACATTGTTGATGTTAGTTAAGGCGTGGAATGCCTCTTTATTCCTTAAACTAAAAGATGGAGTTCATTCAAATTGCACTGAGCACTATGGGACTTAACTTCTGAGGTCATCAGTCCCCTAGAACTTAGAACTACTTAAACCTAACTAACCTAAGGACATCACACACATCCACACCCGAGGCAGGATACGAATCTGCGACCGTAGTGGTCGCGCGGTCCCAGACTGTAGCGCCTAGAACCACTCGGCCAGGAAACATGGAGTGATTAGCGGTGTGCGCTGGACGTTCATAACAAGAAAGGCAAAGCTCCACGTTGCGGCCCTGATGTGTAAAACGGGACCGACCGATTGCCGTGTCTTCCTCTGCTGTTGGTGTCATCGGATGTAGTATGGAGAGACATGGCGTCCGCACACCCGTTCTCCCGGCCGTTGTTGGCTTCCTTGCACGTGGAGCCGCTTCTTCTCGTTCAAGTAGCTTCTCAACTGGCATCACGAGGCTATGTGCACCCCGGTCGTTCTCCCACCAAGGAGGAATCCCTTGCAGTACCAGAAATCGAACCCGGCACCTCCTCATAGCAGCCAGATCACTGAGCTGCGGAGGTGTACCCTGCACCTCCATGGTGTTCTGCTATTCTGATTGCCAACAGCCAGTGATTATGATGATGTTTTAGAAAATGAAGTGCAGCCCACAGTACATAAGTTCTTCCCTAAAAGTCCTGTCTTACAGAACGACAATGCTCCAGTCACATTGGTAGTGTTGTTGAGTTGGAAGTGTTGTTGAGACGTGATGTGACGAATTTTCAGACGGCTTTAACATACACTACTGGCCATTAAAATTGCTACACCATGAAGATATCGTGCTACAGACGCGAAATTTAACCGACAGGAAGAAGATGCTGTGATATGCAAATGATTAGCTTTTCAGAGCATTCACCCAAGGTTGGCGTCGGTCTCGACACCTACAACGTGCTGACATGAGGAAAGTTCCCAACCGATTTCTCATGCACAAACAGCAGTTGACCGGTGTTGCCTGGTGAAACGTTGTTCTGATGCCTTGTGTAAGGAGGAGGAATCACGTTTCCGACTTTGACAAAGGTCGGATTGTAGCCTATCGCGATTGCGGTTTATCGTATCGCGACATTGCTGCTCGCGTTGGTCGAGATCCAATGACTGTTAGCAGAATAAGGAATCGGTGGGTTCAAGAGGGTAATACGGAACGCCGTGCTGGATCCCAACGGTCTCGTATCAATAGCAGTCGAGTTGACAGGCATCTTATCCGCATGGCTGTAATGCATCGTGCAGCCACGTCTCGATCCATGAGTCAACAGAAGGGCATGTTGCAAGACAACAACCATCTGCACGAACAGTTCGACGACGCTTGCAGCAGCATTGACTGTCAGCTCGGAGACCATGGCAGCGGTTACCCTTGACGCTGCATCACAGACTGGAGCGCTTGCGATGGTGTACTCAACGACGAACCCGGGTGCACGAATGGCAAAACGTCATTTTTTACGATGAATCCGGGTTCTGTTTACAGCATCACGACGGTCGCATCCGTGTTTGGCGACATCGCGGTGAAAGCACGTTGGAAGCGTGTATTCGTCTTCGCCATACTGGCGTATCACCCGGCGTGATGTATGGGGTGCCGTTGGTTACACGTCTCAGTCACTGCTTGTTCGCATTGACGGCACTTTGAACAGTGGACGTTACATTTCAGAAGTGTTACGACCCGTGGCTCTACCCTTCATTCGATCCAAACGAAACCCTTCATTTCAGCAGGATAATGCACGACCGTATGTTGCAGGTCCTGTACGGGCCTTTCTGGATACAGGAAATGTTCGACTGCTGCCCTGGCCAGCACATTCTCCAGATCTCCTACCAATTGAAAACGTCTGGTCAATGGTGGCCGAGCAACTGGCTGGTCACAATACGCCAGTCACTACTCTTGATGAACTGTAGTATCGTGTTGAAGCTGCATGGGCAGCTGTACCTGTACACGCCATCCAAGCTCTGTTTGATTCAATGCCCAGGCGTATCAAGGCCGTTATTACTGCCAGAGGTGGTTGTTCTGGGTACTGATTTCTCAGGATCTATGCACCCAAATTGTGTGAAAATGTAATCACATGTCAGTTCTGGTATAATATATTTGTCCAATGAATACCCGTTTATCATCTGCATTTCTTCTTGGTGTAGCAATTTTAATGGCCGTAGTGTATATTTCGGCATCCGACTTCAAAGTTATCTAAGATTTAAGATAAACTGTAGAACAGTAGAACCAGCTGATTTTTCCTCCATATCATTACTATTGGACCTAAGAATTTCATTGCCTGACATGTTGTACAGTTTTCCACTAGAGCCGGCCGGTGTGGCCGTGCGATTCTAGGCGCTTCAGTCTGGAACCACGTGACCGCTACGGTTGCAAGTTCGAATCCTGCCTCGGGCATGGATGTGTGTGATGTCCTTAGGTTAGTTAGGTTTAAGTAGTTCCAAGTTCAAGGGGACTGATGACCACAGATGTTAAGTCCCATAGCGCTCAGAGCACTGGGACTAGAAAATGTTGACAAGATGTATGCTCTCATTCAAAGATCTTTCTGGACGGTGATATAAACCTGGTCCACATCCATGGTAACCACGCTTATTGTTTTATTATTTTGCCAGCCACCTGTAGAGAGTAGTGGTTAAGCACAGTGATAAAAGTAATTTTAACTCCAGCGAAATCCGTTAACTCAGGGGTTATGACGAGACCCCGGGGAAGCGTGTGTACCTATCAGCGCAATTACTTCACGAGCAAGAAAAATAGGGAGAGTGCATACGATTTAGCGAACTGTCAACGAAAACGATATCAGAGACGGAGCACAAGGTGAGATTAACACGGATGTGGATGCAGTTTTTGCAAAACGAACCATCCCAGTATTTGCCTTAATGGATTTAGAGAAACAACAGCCAACATAAGCCTGGGTGAGCAACCAGGTATCTGAAACGGTACCTCCCGAAATCAAGTCTCGCAAACCAATTCTGACCTCACAAAAATGGCAAGGAAAATAACTTTCTAGTTGACATATACCAATCTTGTTATGAGGAGACACAAGATTCGCCAAGATGTGGTTACAATTCCATACAATCTACAAATGTAAGGTGATAGTAATAACGCTTGGAGGAGACGGTAGCAGTTGTACCGAAGCCCCTTATATTTTATAATATTTAGTAAGAAATTGGAACTCAAGAATGGTCCCTGACCCGCTACAGTCATACATTAAACGGCATGTCGCCTTCTCTATCGTGCGGCGCAGATTTTGCACATGGTCAGAAAATTTTAATGCACATCAGAGAAGCTCTGAAAGGTTTTCTCTTGTTTATTTGTAATTCATACAGTTGAACTTCATTTAATTTTGCTTTGAAATCGTTTCCGAGCGACTGTATCGTAATTTCAGCTTTAAAGAGTAAAATGTTCTCTAAATTTGTTTACAAATGAAATGGCTTGCACGCAGAACACAGAAGTATCTACCAGTCATTCTGTAGCGCACACCCGCAGTGGAACACGACGGGCTGTAATGAGTTACGAGATGGTAGGTAGTTTTTGGTTGAGAGTGGCAGCTGGTTTTCGCGCCACTCAGACACTTGACAGGCGGGAGCTGGCTAGCGCACTTCTTTCTGTCACATTCACAAGTGTCTGTTCGTGACGTCATGTCCGCCAATGCAGGTCGGACAATGGACTGGACAACTTTGTACATGTTTGCATATGCGTAGCATAAACCATAAAACTTAGAAGTTGCGCTCCACCAAATCTACGGTTCTATAGTTTTGGTACCGTAAATAAATGGTGTAGTAAATGATAGGATTACCGGTAACATTTGTAGCATTGGAAGGAAAATAAACAAATTAATGTGGAAGACAAGAACTTCGAGTCTATGAGTTTTATTTCATTCATTTTTTTGCTTCTCTGATTGTTTATTGGAATCTAGTAAAACATTGATTGCATACGTAAACAAAGCGATCGCCGTGAGGTAAAGCCCGGTATGTATACAACACGTCTAACGTGCACGTAACGCGGGTACGATCTTAAACTGACCAAGACTACTAGGAGAATTACCGTAGTCTACATTTACTTATGATAGTTTGCGGTAGCCTACGGAAGTTTTACAACTCTAAGCCGAGCACGGTACACCAACTTCGAGAGCAGAACAAGACGATTTAGGTGATGCATAGATAGATTACTCAAATTATGTATTTAATTAGTTATTGAGCCAAGAATGTATAAGCAATGAACTTTCCCAATATCTTCAATAACAATTGTAATAAGAAGAAAGCTGCATTCAGACATAAGCTTGTATGGAGAGTGACAATTATTAGAATTATCAGAAACAAGAGGAAAATTGTCACTACACCTGTTGTTAGAAGGACTAAGTGAATATTTGTTGGGGTGGTAGCGGATACTGTCACGCTAGGTGAAGTTAAGTTTCATCCACAGCAGCTTTACTTCTAGACGGTTGTTACGTTAGGGGACCCTTTGAATACTTCCACATTATCTTGCAAATGCTTTTCCAATTTCAATAATCACGTTAATATACATTTGATACTCTTTAATAGTGAGTATTCGCCTGGAACCTCTCTTAATTGTTACTTTCTCATACAACAGAAACTTTTTAAGCACCGCATATCACAAGCACTTTTACTCTACACATTGATGGAGCTGTTGCTGCCATAGTGTAGCTCCCACAGCTGGTAATATGATATTGTACGAGGACTATTCATAATTAAGATCTGATCGGTCGCGAAATGGAACAACAGCGAAAACCCGATGAAGTTTTACACAGATTTGTTAGACAGTGTCTCCCGTTGATCGCGTCATGTCGCTCTTTTCAGTTATGTGTGCACAGTGAGCACGTAAAGATGCCTAGAAAATAGTGTCTCCCGCCAAGAATGAATGCCTGCTGAGAGATTTCGCCTAATTTCATGCAGACCATAACGTAACTGTTATGCATTTCCTTCTTCATGAAATTCTCGGTAACACACTGCAGGGGCAATGAAGACGCTCCCGCAGCATTTTCTATGACAAATATTTGATCACCCATCATACAGCCTGGACTTCACTCCCTCGCTCTCGCTGATTTTCATCTCTGCTCAGTCCGCCCCGATAGCTGAGTGGCCAGCGTGATGAACTGCCGTCCTATTGGCCCGGGTTCGATTCCCGGTTGGGTTGGGGATTTTATCCACTCAGGGACTGGGTGTTGAGTTGTCTTCATCATCATTTCATCCCCATTAAAGTTTCAGCGGCGACTATGAAGAGAAGTAGCTGGAGGGTGTAGGTAACTGATGCAAACAAAAACATTTTTGATTCCACTGTGGTTTCCATTTTGCGATCGATCGGTCTTCAATAAACGAACAGCCCTCGCACTTATTTAATTGGTATTGATGAACCCTTCAAATGGCTCAAATGGCTCTAAGCACTATGGGACTTAACATCTGAGGTCATCAGTCCCCTAGACTTAGAACTACTGAAACCCAACTAACCTAAGGACATCACACACAGCCATGCCCGAGGCAGGATTCGAACCTGCGACCGTAGCAGCAGCGCGGTTCCGGACTGAAGTGCCTAGAACAGCTCGGCCACAGCGGTCGGCGATGAACCCTTGACATCAAGCAAAACACCCAATGCGTTGACAGAAGTTTTCAGCTGTCAGCTGTTTCAAGATACCTACGCTATTAAACTGATTTGTTTCCATGGATGTCAAAATGTATGGGTGTGCCGTGTCGTCCAGATCTAGCACCAATCTTTCTAACGGTAGTGTTGTTGCTAGCAAATGTGGAGAGCACTACTTGGTATCTGTAGTGCTCTGAAGCTATATTGTACTCTTTGTGGTAGCAACGCTGCTTTTTCCCGCAATGAAACACGATGTCGATGTATCACATAAATATTCATTCTGTTGAAGCGCTTAGATGATTTTGTAAGTGTATCAGGAAAAGTAATAAACTCTTCGTCATCCAACTATATCTTTTTATTGTTAGTGAGCATTTTGGTTAATGGAATCGCGAATGTCATCTACGTCAACAAAGAGGCAGGGGCGGAGCCAATCGGATTCTGAGTGGCTAAAAATCTTTGACACTTCTTGAGTCTAGCAGTGTTAATTTGTTCGTTAAGTTAGTGTGGTGGACCATTATACAACATGGGAAAAGCTGGCTTTTATTTTGGTGGTACAAAGTTAGCGAACGTTATGCGCAATGATTCACCAAGATACCCTACCGCTGCTACTCCTCAGGGCTACGCAATAGACTCGTGCTACAAGCGAAACACGAATAACGCCGCCAGTAGCCCTGCCGTATGTTACGCATTGCTGGGGATGCAGCGACTGCAATAGCGTCCCCATAGATTCCGTCGACTACCGACTTGTAAAGAGATTGCGTTTGCTGGGACTCCGTATTCGTCTCAGAGAGTAGCAATTCCAACTCCACAAAATTGCAGTGCGTATAACACGTACTGAATTACAGACGCCCCGCGACCTGTTTTTAGTTTGAACGTCAGAAAACTGCAAACGATTTGCTTTGCTTCCTCATATCAGGGATATGTACAAGAATCCGTGTCGCACTTCTGTTTATTTGTCACATCAGTATTGCTGACACTTTGTAGGGAAGAAGTGAGCCTTGCGGCAAGCATTCAGAACGCTGATGTGTGACGTAAGAAGCCGGAAAATAGCCGAAGAACGTTAAGAAACAGAGAAAACGGAAAATCGTTACGACCAACTTCCAATTGGCTTATTATCAAGAGTTCAGTGTATGATTTCTCCAAGGAAGCTGTTCAAAATGTCAGCTACACGATGTGATCAAAAGTATTCGGACACCTGGCTGAAAATGACTTGCAAGTTCGTGGCGCCCTCCATCGGTAGTGCTGAAATTCAATATGGTGTTGGCCGATCATTAGCCGTGATGACAGCTTGCACTCTCGCAGGCATACGGTCAATGAGGTGCTGGAATGTTTCTTGGGGAATGGTAGGCCATTCTTCACGGAGTGCTGCACTGAGGAGAGGTATCGATGTCGGTCGGTGAGGCCTGGCACGAAGTCGGCGTTCCAAAACATCCCAAAGCTGTTCTACTGAATTCAGGCCAGGACTCTGTGCAGGCCAGTCCATTACAAGGATGTTGTCGTGTAACCACTCCACCATAGGCCGTGCATTATGAACAGGTGCTCGATAGTGTTGAACGATGCAATCGCCATCCCCGAATTGCCCTTCAACACCGGGAAGCAAGAAGGTGTTTATAACATCAATATAGGCCTGTGCTGTTATAGTGCAACAACGGGTGCAAGCACCATCCATGAAAAACACGACCACACCATAACAGCAACGCCACCGAATTTAACTGTTGGTACTATACACGCTGGCAGATGACGTTCACCGGGCTTCGCTATAGCCACACACAGCCATCGGATCGCCACATTGTGTACCGAGATTCGTTACTCCACACAACGTTTTTCCACTGTTCAGTCGTCCAATGTTTCCGCTCGTTATACCAAGCCAGGCGTCGTTTGGCATTTACCGGTATGATGTGTGGCTTATGAGCAGCCGTTCGACCACGAAATCCAAGTTTCCTCACCTCCCGCCTAACTGTGATAGTACTTGCAGTGGATCCTGATGCAGTTTGGAATTCCTGTGTGATGGTCTAGATAGTTGTCTGCCTATTACACGTCACGACCCTCTTCAGTTGTCGACGGTCTCTGTCAGTCAGCAGACGAGGTCGGCCTGTACGCTTTTGTGCTGTACGTGTCCCTTCACGTTCCCGCTTCACTATCGCATCGGAAACAGTGGACCTAGGGACGTTTAGGAATGTGGAAATCTCGCGTACAGACGTATGACCCAATCACCTGACCACGTTCGAAGTCCGTGAGTTTCACGAACGCCCCATTCTGCTCTCTGACGATGTCCAATGACTACTGAGGTCGCTGATATGGAGTACCTGGCAATAGGTTGCAGCACAATGAACTAATATGAAAAACATATGGTTTTGGGTGTGTCTGGAATCTTTTGATCACATAATGTAACATGAAACGCACACAGCACGGGGTGCTTCATATACTGATGCACTCGCTTTAATACCATACACAAAGACATACGCAGATTTATCTGGGTTTGTTTAGCACGAGCTTTGTATCATCTGTACATATTAAAGATTAAAATCACCGCTCAGCTTTGCTGTCGTGTTTATGAAGACTAATCTCAGGAACTGCAGTAGTGATGTTGATAAAGTTTTCTATAACAGACTAATTCCGACAGGTCGTCCGGCTGTAGACACCGGGTAGTTTTAACTAAGGTGCAGCTACTCACGAAACTCCACTGTGTGCTGTAGCTATCTTATGGCGGCGAAACTTGGTAGACATGATAATACATTAATGCGGAACTTACTTACGCTGGAAAGAATGCGTTACAATTTTGGCCACTAGGGGCAAATCTGGCGCTATACACTATTTGTATGACGGTATGACATCCAAACTTTTTGACAAGTCACAACGTGAGTGAACGGTATGGCTATCGAGAAGAGAGACCACGCGCTGCTAGTGAAACTGTTTTATCTCAGCGGCAGTCATTAGGGCTACCCTGAGAGAGTATCGCCGTCTGAGAGGTCTGAGGAGAGGCCCGATGTCATTAAATGGCTTAAAGAAGATGGTAATAAAATTCGAAAAGAAGAGGCGGCTGTTGTAGCACCTGGAACAGAAAGACTTCCTACCCTGATGGACGATATTGACGAAGCTGCCGTTGCCGTAACTGTCCATGCAGCAGATGCATCGGCTTGTGCTAGGTGCTCGTGCAGTGTCACGAGAATTGTCCATCTCATACTCAACAGTAAAGAAAGATCCAGACGGAGCTGCGACTGGATCCTCATCCGCAGAAAAAAAATGGTTCAAATGGCTCTGAGCACTATGGGACTTAACATCTATGGTCACCAGTCCCCTATAACTTAGAACTACTTAAACCTAACTAACCTAAGGACATCACACAACACCCAGTCATCACGAAGCAGAGAAAATCCCTAACCCCGCCGGGAATCGAACCCGGGAACCCGGGCTCATCCGCAGAAACGTTCTGAATTTGCTCTTCGGTTTCTGGCACGGATCGAAGCTGATAATATTTGGTCGGGCAATGTTCTATGGAGTGAGATGGCACATTTTACACTACAGGATGCAACAAATAAAGTGGTCAATTTGGGGTGCTGTTAAACCACGTGTTGTGCAGGATGAGCCATTGCATTCGCCGTATGTGACTGTGTGCTAGGGATTCACAAGTACCTTTATTCTTTGAAGAGAATACACCCAGGGAGCCTCTCAGATGTACTGTGATGTCTAAGCGTTACCTAGATCTCCTTGTACAGCATGTGATTTCTGCTTTGGAAGGGCGCCGCTGTGTGGGAACCACTGTTTTCATGCAAGATGGGAACACCTCATGATGGATCTGCTTAATGGAACCTTCCACAAACGTGTTATCTCTAGAGGTTTTCCAAGTGTATCACCTGCAAGATCACCTGATCAAAAAGAACGCGTTCGCCAGGGACACATTCGATCTCTACCTGACCTGAAGGCCAGTATAAGAAACATGTTGTTCAGGTTCCACCGGGACTGCTGCGAGCAACTGTTGATCACGTCGATTTACGGATGCAAGATCTCGTCGTGATCTCCGGTGCTCATGGTGAAGAAGTTGTGTAAGCGGTGGAAATAATAAAATCAACATTACGCCTTTCTCACCTGTCTTAACTTACCTGCACGTGTCCCGTTCCTAATCCATTACATACGGAAGCATATCCAAACCACTTCCTTATATTCATAGCGCCAGATTTGCATCCGGTAGCCATAATTGGAGCTATTTTTTTTTCTGCGTAAATCGGTTTCGCATTCACGCTTTAGAATCCCTACCAAGTTTCGTTTGCATACGATAATTTCACCCCACACTTGACCTGTGAGTAGCTGTAATTCTGACGAACCAGTTCTTATTCTTTATCCGTGCGAAACCGGGGCGGGTCCGTAGTTCGATTCCAATTGATCGCTGCCTACGCACGAGGTAAGATCATAGCCGCGGTAGAGGTTGTCAGTTCCCGTTAGAATGTCAACTACTGACAGTCCGCTATCGTGGCACTATTGGTGTATGTAGCCAACAGGGATTATAGGAGAAGACGTATTTCTTTATTTCTGTCTATGATCACAAACTTGTTAGGACCTTACTACCGGTTTCGTTCAGGAATGACTAACTTTAGATCTGTTTTAAAACATGTCCTAATATAAGGAAGACATAGTGGCAGCGTTGAAAGATAAACGCATAAGCTTAGCATTCTTGCACATATTAGGCCACAGTGTCGGAGGAGTCAACTTGTTAAGAGCACTACTGTTCGTAATAGTCAGCTTGTTATGAACAGTAGCGCTGTTAAAAAGTTGACTCCACCAACACTGTGGCCTAGTAGCCTAGTATTTGCCATATTTTAAATAAGTGAGACAGTGCTAAGTTGACTGTGTTTATCTTTCGATGATGTGGCTTCGCTTCGTTATATTAGAACATGCAAAAACATGCATTAAAACAGATCTGAAGACGGTCTTTGCTGACTGGAACCGGTAGTTAAGAACCTAACAGTTCAGCACTTTCTGAACGACTTTTCTATTCAAACTTCCTGGCAGATTAAAACTATGTGCCGGACCGAGACTCGAACTCGGGACCTTTGCCTTTCGAGTGCAAGTGCTCTATCACCGGAGCTACACAAGCACGACTCACGCCCCGTCCTCACAGATTTACTTCCACCAGTACCTCGTCTCCTACTTTACAGAAGCTCTCCTGCGAATATTGCAGAACTAGCACACCTGGAAGAAAGGATATTGCGGAGACATGGCTTAGCCACAGCCTGGGGGATGTTTCCAGAATGAGATTTTCACTCTGCAGCGGAGTGTGCGCTGATATGAAACTTCCTGACGGATTAAAACTGTGTGCCGGACCGAGACTCGAACTCGGGATCTTTGCCTTTCGCGAGTCTAGTGCTCTGCCAGGAAGTTTCATATCAGCGCACACTCCGCTGCAGAATGAAAATCTCATTTTGGACTTTGCTATTCGTAAGCATGTCTCAGCTTATGAATCATAGAAGTGCAGTCACGTGTTGACTTCTGACCGCCTCCGAAGGCCGCCGGTCGCAAGACACAAACGCTCTGTGGCATCGGCATTCAGCTAGCTAGGGAGTGCTTCATTCCTAACTTCTCTGTGGGCTCCACTGCCGAAATGATTAACTCACGTTTTTCTAGCGCGTCCCCTCTCGGCACTGGCAGGGCTGGCTGGTGATCTAGTAAACCTCCCAATTGCAACCCACGCGAGAAGTAAACTTACTTTTAGTTCACGAAGAAGTACGTCTTATGATTTAACATCGCCTAAAGACGCCAACATCTTGGCTGTCCGGACCAGACTCATTCTGCAACTAAACAGAAGCATGCGTGTGAATAAGTCTCTGAAAAAAAATAAAAATAAAAATAGTGTCAAGTTATTTGAAAAACTGTTGAGGAACCGGCAAAACGAGAAAAGGTGAACACAGAAGTGTTGCCACTTATATGATGGCTAGTGCGACCCTTTACTGATGCTGTAGCCGCTATCCCGCTGTTGGCAGGCGCCCGATAAGATAAGGGTGGACAAGCGAGTGGAGGGGGGTAGGGGAGGGGAGTCAGGGGAGGGGAAGACGGAGGGACAGGTGCAGCGGCGGCCTGGAGCGCCGCCAGCCCCTCCATCCACGGCTTCCTGCGGCCGCTGGCAGCGTCTCCAGATGCTGCAACTGCTACTACCGCCCACAGGCCACGAGGACGCCGATGGTTTGCAGCGTCAGCGCTGTCTCCATTCCCATAATCTGAATCATCTTGGAATTGCTGACGTTCTACTTTTCCCCCCTAGATGCACTTCAACAAGAAACGGAAGAACCTAGTACAGCACGTCTGAAAACGGGCCTCGAAATCAATTGCATTACGAGTAACATAATTTGACTTATAAAAAACCGAAACAAAACTACCACAAATAAACAAAGAAGTCATAGAACAGGCTGATACCTTTTTGCATGATGGTGTGTAAAACTTAAGTACGAATGTAACTTTCGCATAAGGTCACTATAAAGGAAAATAGCTCGACGAAACTTGGACCATACATAGAAAGAACTTTTGCAGTTTATTAAAGAAGGTAACTGAAAGAAATACGCCATCAGACGAACGGAAATGACCCTTTATGCAAAGATAATAATTACATTGAAGTCATCGCGACTAGCCGGCCGGAGTGGCCGAGCGGTTCTAGGCGCTACAGTCTGGAACCGCGCGACCGCTACGGTCGTAGGTTCGAATCCTGCCTCGGGCATGGGTGTGTGTGATGTCCTTAGGTTAGTTAGGTTTAAGTAGTTCTAAGTTCTAGGGAACTGATGAGCTCCGCAGTTAAGTCCCATAGTGCTCAGAACCATTTGAACCATTTTTTCATCGCGATTAATAATCGTATCCTGGAAATTACAACCGGAGGGCATTGTTGTTAAAAGGGTGTGTGAGCACGGATGGCAGCACATTCCCAAGCAGTGCTTGCGGTAGGCCGTTCCATTACTCCACAAGCGCGGTGGACAACAATTGGATGGTCGTCGGTGCATGCAGAAGTGGTCTAAAACTTCTGCCCAACGCATCCCACACTTGTTCGTTGGGATTTAAGTCGCGGGAATGGGTATGCCAGTAACTGCGGAATATCCTCTCTTTCCGAGAGCCCCTCCATCTCTGCTATTCCATGTGCTCGTGCAGTTTTCACACATAAAAATGAAGTCCAGACCGAATTCACTCTTCAAAAGACGCACATAGGGGAGGAGTACAGTGTCATAATAACGTTGACCAGTGAGTGTACCATTTTCAAAGATTTGGACGTCAGTACACTCATGCACACAACATAACATCTGGACCACCAAAACGATCATGTTCGACAATGTCGGTCGTACCGTCACGTGGGGAGAGGTGGGAACACCTGGTGCACCTAATGACATTGTCGAACATTATTATTTTGGTGGTACAGGAGTTAACGGTGTGGAGAAGCATAATGATCCATGAGCGGTTTCAACTCGCTACCCACTCGCCCATATTCGACTTTTCTGTGATTTAGTGAGTGAATCACGCTGGGCATTCCCAGTCCATGCTTTCACAACCCGAACTTCTGATTCACATGTAATGATTTGTCATTTCCGGTATATTGTAGCTTAATCTTCCTTACGTTCATGAATCACACTTCCCGTTTTCTGACGGGCTTTCAGACATTACTAATCGCGAGCCTGTGTAAGACTCGTTAGATGATTCAACACTTAAATCTGTGGCCCTTCTCAGTTTGAAAATCGACAGATTTAAATAAAACTTCCCGTCATAATTTATTTCGGGAAGTATATGAGTGTATTACGTTGATAATTCAGTCTGAAATTATTTAAAACGCATGTCGACTCTTTCGACCAAATCAGCAATTAGCGATTAAATTGGGTAGAAACTGTAACACATTACACAAATAATTTCGCAATGTTACAGTGTCACATTATTCTGCGTTCGAGTCTCTGCAGTATAATGGTGGGCATTCACAGAAACTTTATTTTGGGATTGTTGTGCTGTTGAATTTTAAAAATACTCTACCGAGAGTATGTACAGAAACAAACTTCGATATTATTTAGGTTACTTGCGTGTCATAGGATCCATTAGATTGGGAAAATACAGTCCGACATATCCACTTTGCAAAAGTACGTACACCCAGTGTAACGACGTGCCCTCATCTTCCTTCCTTTCTTACAGTGCCAAAAGTTCAGATTAAATGCTATTTTAACATGGATTGACTTGGGAATATCCCAAATGTGCACCTACAGCGATTTACCTTTCTTATTGTGCTATCACTAGGATTTTTATATCACATTACCTCTGTGTATCCAGTGTTGCGTTAACGGCTTCTTTATTGTTTTCAGCATACTGTGAACTTAAGATTTGTTTTGTATCGGAATCTATCCTTTGTTGTGCCTATGTAATTTCGTACCCGGGTACGACTGAAACTAATGTAGCTATACGTTGAATAGTGGAAACAAACTGTAGTAACTTTTCCAGCGTTGAGATGACTTTATGGACGTTTACCGAAAGCCAATATATTAAAGAGAGAGAGAGAGAGAGAGAAAAGAAAAGAAAGAAAATAAACAAACACTGAGAGACACTTCGTCACACCGCGGTATTTTTACATGTCGGTTTTTCTGGTCGAACGATCTATTTGTGCATAAAATGGATGCTATCACAGTGAGTCTCTCACAGCCCAAGTGATCTACAAAGTAAACTCTACTGAAAGCCCAGGAGCTGGCGAAAAGCCTACAACGGCTCTAAAGCTGTCTAATGGAACAATATAAACTTCTGAGACGTTTTACAGCAATTGGTTGCAGGTCCCACTTCAATCAACCGCTATTTATACAACAGTTACAGTGTTCAGCGTTCCGAATGGACAAAATAAACAGACGATTATTTCGCTAATGAGATATCGCGCGACACAAATTGATCTGGTTAATAACGGTCGAAACTATTTACTTGATGCCCTTTCTAATTAGCCACTTGTCAACGTAGCAAAGCTCCAAAGCTAACTAAAGCATAGACGGGAAGATACTTTAGTCAACAGTAAAAAAATATCCATTACAGCGGACCATCTTTTTAACCGCCCGGGTTCCCGCGTTAGATTCCCGGCGGGGTCAGAGATTTTCTCTACCTCGTGATGACTGGGTGTTGTGTGATGTCCTTAGGTTCGTTAGGTTTAAGTAGTTCTAAGTTCTAGGGGACTGGTGACCATAGATGTTAAGTCCCATAGTGCTCAGAGCCATTTTTTTTTAACCGCAGCAGCGAAAATGCCTTCACTCTGGAATAGCGTTCCACAACAAATCACGGAAAAAACCAGAGAGGTAACAATACGGCTGCTAGTTCGTGTCCGGACGCGGTCGCAAATAAGATTTTGACACAGATCTCGTTGTGATTTCCTGTTGTGAGATAAAGCTAATCGCAGAACGCAGCCTAGGCTTTATGTCAAGGAGTTACTCGATTCGGCAGGTGTAAAGCGAAACGGTTGACGTGTCGCTTGCCTTATAACACAGAGTTTAAAACTATAGAACGGAAGGACATAAATTATACTTTTCTTTAATGCTCTTCTATTTATTACCGAGTGACCGTAATCGGTAACGGTTACTGGCAAACTTGAAGCGTAATAGACAGTCAGTTACAGTTTGTTGTGATCTGTATAGTAAAGATGAAAAACATTAAGACTTATCTGAGAGCACCACAGGGAGTCTTTGCATCTCACTTATCTCAGTAGCTTTAATATTTTTCGTGGAATCATGTTACTGTATCATCACCGCAAATGTCGGTTTTCCCTTTTTACCAGTTCCAAAATTACTTCTGCCGCTGTGAATACAGGCATATGGAAAGAATCGAGTGCGAGACTAATCCTTGACGATTGCAATTGATGTTATCACCAAGTTAAGAGCTTGGATTGTAGTCGAGATCTTCGATTGCAATCGATTTGCACTACCCTCTGTAAGAGATAAGTAAAGTGAAATGGAACAGAAATCCCTCTACAATGTATTTTAACGACACTGGTTTGTCACGTATCGCTAAACGACAATATAAGAGTTTTATGTTGTATTATCGGAAACACTCTGAGTGGAAGAGCACGACCTGTGAATTCTGGCATTTTAGCTCATATTTCTCCCAGTTTCTGGAATGCATTGCAATTTCTTGCGTTCGAGGCCAGTAACGCTTAATAAGAATTGTTAAATGTTGCCACATTTCTCCTGAACACTCGAGTACACCTAGCATATCACGGTTGTCTCTCATTACCTCAAAAACAACATACCTTCATGAAAAGATGCCTCATCATTACCAAATATCTTCGACTTAACATAAGGTGAGAGTGGAAGTTAAGAAACTGGGCCATCCCTGCTTTACCACTAACCACGCAATGCGCATTAAACTGTGTGCACTTTGTATTGCAATGAGCGTCATCACGTACGAAGTACATGCATGCCCCGAGGGATGGAATTCAAATTCACGCAAACTATTTGTCACCTTCTTCAAAAAATAGTGAATGTCTGTTACAATGTTACAGCTACTGAGTACTGACAGTTGCGATAGTACAATGTGTACCCTATTTTTATCAGCGTTCAACAGATTGTTTTTAATCACACACTGGTAAGGAATTCTCCGGATCTCTTCATCGCACATTTGGTGAACGTCGCTACGAACTCTGCGTGTATTCTTCGTAAATCTGCCTCTGCCATTTTGTTTTTGACGTAGCCAATGTGGCGCTTTTATTGGCTTTCGGGAGATGAAAAGGACGTGAAGTGCTGCACGGGATTATACTATTTCAAGAGGCCGTCTCGACCGCTCGAGATTTTTCCAATACAAAATGGTGTACTTTCCTCCCTTCCTCCCTCCCTCCATCTAACCAGTACCACAGCAACCAATAACTGCGATAAAAGCGTATTAGCAAGCGTTTTACAGTGCAATTAAAATCACTGCGAACTTCGCATTGCTTTCTACTCCGTTTATACTACTGCTCATTCAAAGCAACGTAGCCGGCCGCGGTGGCCGAGTGGTTCTAGTCGACTGCTACGGTCGCAGGGCCGAATCCTGCCTCGGGCATGAATGTGTGTGATGTCCTTAGGTTAGTTAGGTTTAAGTAGTTCTAAGTTCTAGGGGAATGATGACCTCAGATGTTAAGTCCCATAGTGCTCAGAGCCATTTGAACCATTTGAAAGCAACGTAACTGAGACCGTCAGATACACACGTTTGTCACGTCAGGTACGTACTATACGAGGTACGGCAGTGCCTAGCTAGCACCTTTAAGATAATATGTTCACAAGAAATGTTGATCAAACAGGATACTATTAGCACGTTTTTAGCTAATGCATACATGACCTGCAGTTATTTTCGTGAAGAAACTTCACTATTTTCCTCTATGTTTACTTGTATAAATTTTGAGTATTCCGCCTTGAAAAACACTTTTTTTACCGAATTATGTTCCGATGGTTTTACACCATCATCAGTGAGTTTCTCTTTATTCTACTTAACTAGACATGACGCTGATCACGTGCTGACTGTCTTGTGACCGTAGCTGGTATTTTAACTATTTGCCGTTCGCCTTTTTTGTGAGTGGTAGTGATTTTCACGATGTCATAACACTAAAAACAAAATTTTGCAAGAAACACTGTTTCGTATTTACGATACATTCGTCTGTTCCGTCTTTATCGAAACGTGTATTATACGGCTAAAGAGAGAAAAACAAGATGATTTGTTTTGTTCAAGTCAGAAACCTCAAAATGTATTTACATACCAATTAAATGGAAGTTCGATAACTTAATTTAACATCTTGCATGACAAACACATGAAAGTTCTGAGAGATTTTCCTAAAAAAGAAAGCACGAAAGAACATCAAAGTATTATTTTAAATGAAGAAGACCCATGTAGAATGTTGAAAAAATTACAGAGCAAAGAGCAGATATTAAGTTGGAGTGAAAATAGCTCTACGACTGGAATTTGAAGTCATTTAGTCTATATTACGGAAACATAGTACATATCAAGTAGTTGACTGGCTCCCCAACTATAGCTAATTGGGACGTTTTCATTAGTGAAAAAATGGTTGTAGCGCAGATGAGCAGATGTTTATTTTCCTAAAACCGCCATCAGCCCTGTGTTCCGTTGTCTCACTGGCTGTCCAAGCGTAGCGTTGTGGTACTGATAGAGAATTCCATATCATTAAATATTTCGTAGTACAAATTATGACCAGCTGCTGAAAATACGTGAATGTTATCTTCAAGCGAAACTGCTTTCATTGCGGAGCCTCATTTTAGGATTCTCTCTCTCACTCTTCCATTAACCCAATTCTCTCTCCTCTGTTAATCCAACTTGATCGTAGTCCCAAGCTGACGAGAAATAACCGATACAATGAGGGTTTTCTGAGCTACGACTGCGGGTTAGTTACTTTTCTTTGCATTCTTCCTATGAATCATTGCCTGGCATCGTATCTTTCTACAACTTGTTTTATGTGGCCGCCTCGCACGCATACTTCTAGTCTTTCACGGTTGTTGCATTTTCTAGCGCTTGGTCGTCAATGGTGCAACAGAACAACAATGCTTCATTCCTGCTATTTATGCGCGTACGTTGCATGTGGTTATGATAATACGCCAGAGTTTTAGGGTTCGATCTACATCTACAGGGATACTCCGCAAATCACACTTAAGTGAGTGGCAGAGGGTTCATCGAACCACCTTCACAATAATTATCTATTATTCCAATCTCGAACAGCGCGCGGAAAAGACGAACATCTATAACTTTCCGTGTGAGCTCTGATTTCCCTTTTTTTTATTATGATGGTCGTTTCTCCTTATGTAGGTAGGCGTCAACAAAAAATTTTCGCATTCGGAGGAGAAAGTTGGTGATCTGAAGTTTCGTGAGAAGATTCCGACGCAACGAAAAATGTCTTTGTTTTAATTATGTCCACCTCAAATCCTGTATTATATCAGTGACACTTTCTGCCCTATTTCGCAATGACACAAAACCTGCTGCTCTTTTTTGAACTTTCTCGATGTTGCCTGTTAATCCTACATGGTAGGGATCCCAGACCGCACAGCAGTAATCCAAAAGAAGACGGGCAAGTGTAGTGTACGCAGTCTCTTTAGTAGTCCTGTTACATTTTCTCAGTGTTCCGGCAATAAATCGTAGTCTTTGGTTTGCTTTATCCACAACATTATGTATGGGATCGTTCCAACTTAAGTAATTCGTAATTGTAATCCCGAAGTATTTGTGTGATCTATTGTGTAACCTAAATTCAGTGGATTCCTTTTGATACTCATGTGGGTGACTTCATACTTTCTGTTGTTTAGAGTCAATTGCCACTTTTCGCACCTTACAGATATCTTGCATAAATCTTTTTGCAATTTGTTTTTGATCGTATGAGGCGTTTATAAGACAGTAAATGAAAGTATTATGTCCAAACAATCACAGATTTTCTCCTAAATCCTATAGATAAGGAACAGGAAAGGGCTAGAAATCACGTCTGTTTTACTCGATGAGTTTCGGTCAGTTTCTACGAACTGTGACCTCTCTGACAGGAAATCACGAATCCAGACACATAACTGAGACGCTATTTCATAAGCACGCAATTTCACTACAAGCCGCTCGTGTGGTTCAGCCATCTGGAAATCTAGAAATACGGAATCAATTTGAAATTCCTTGTTAGTAACACTCAGCTCTTCGTGTAAGTAAAGAGCTAGTTGTGTTTCACAAGAATAATGTTTTCGAAATCCGTGTTGACTATGTGTGAGGTAATTCATACTGTTGGAACACAACATTTGTTCCAAAAACCTGCTGTATATCGATGTTAATGATGTGGGCCTATAATTTAGTGGATTACTCCTACCACCTTTCTTGAATATTGGTAGATCTAACGAATATGTGACACTTAAATTCAGTGCACAATATGTGAGTTTGCGAAAGTTCTGGAACAATATAGACCACGAAATGTTTACACTACCAATGTGCTGATTGAAAGTTTCTCTCTGTTACTTATTTCAGTGTTCAACAATTGTTATTTGGTATCTCTCGAAGAAATTAAATAATATCAACCTTTACAGTAGCTGCGGATGTGTTAAAACCTTAAACAGATGTAAGCGGTACCTTTCGATTGTGTTTTTTCTTTTGCTGTGACTAGTTTGTATTTCCTTCAGAATTAATGGAAAATATTATCTTTTCTCAACGGACATGGGAAATCTATTCTCAAACAGTTGTTTCCACGCTAGGTTGCAAGTAACTGTTCATTCTATACAGTATAGACTGAAATGACATATTTTTGAAGCGGTTTAAAATAGTAAATCTTTCTTGATTTCAGATCTGATTTGTTCGTTGGGTGCAGAAGGACCTAAAATTGCTGCCCAATTTGTCCGTCCAAGTGGAAATGGTGTTATTTTCAGGAGAAGTACGCAGAGTATAAATCCATTGTTGTGGTCCAAAGGCCATTTGGTTCTGTTTACAAGAGATGAGCATCAGACGCCAAGAGGACTAAAGCATGTCCTAGAGAGCTTCTGGACACTGGCAACATTCTGAAGCGACATGCTGCGGGTCGGTGTGTCTGAAGAACAAGGCGAGAGTTTCCGCCAAGCGTTCCAGCGAAGTCCAAATCAATTCAACAACTGAAATAAGACACGTAAACTGTGTCCAATTAGAAGACTCGTGATAACTGCAGTGCAACTTCCGACAATTGCCCAAGATCAGGATTAATTCTGATTCTGTGACGTAAGAACAGCGTTCGCAGAAAATATAGCACCCTGTTGAAACTAACAAGGAATTTAACTCTGGCATACTGTAAAAGTTTCCGCCTGCTTCGCCCTCCAGCTCGTTCGTTTCAGCGAGAAAACTGGGAAGAAGACTTTGCCGCATGTCGCAGAATAACGAACCTTCTCTGACAAGGACACATCCGCACATAAGCAAGGACAAACGGGCCTGCAATATCCGTTGGTGAACAACATTTCGGCAGGGTAAGAAATGTCGCCAAGCAGCAACACACTAGCAGCTGCGCAGCACGCACAGAACTGGCTTCGTTCTAGCAGTGGGGAAATACAGCTTTACGCCTTCAGAAGTCCGTACAGTGGCAAGCGTAGGTTGCGGCTGTCCAATCTCGCTCATCTTCAACAAATGGCGAATGCTTCACACGTTGACGATCGCACGTATTTCATGGGCAAGACGTCTTGCTGTTTGTTAATTGCTTGTATGCCGATTATGGAACCACTGTTTGTTAATTGCTTGTATGCCGATTATGGAACCAAACTAGGACGTCATCAATCACTTTTTCACTGAACACATCATACTGTTATTCACTTGACGATGTCTTCAGATTTTAAAGACATCTGACTCACCGTGTTCGTCTTAACAATTGTTGACTGTAATCTGAGTCAACTGTGCAGAGCTTGCTTGCGTGATTCATCTGACTATGTTATGAGAGGAAGATGTTTTGCCGCACGTGAATGTTTTTGGATTAAAAATTAAGTACCAAAAGAGGATGTTTTACTGTTTTCATTCTTATTACTCCGTCCGAGGCACCTTGTGTGATTCTACTGCGTGAAGTGATTAACAAAAAAATCCTTTTTTGGAAAATGTTGCATTTTTGAAATTATTAGTTGAAAAAGCTGACATATAGACTATATGTGTTTATCTTTTTGCTATGGGTACCTATTGAATATGGGGAGCGTTAACGAGGATAGCGGACGTTAGTGCAGGATTAGCGACAACTGAAGGAGGCATTGTTATACCCGCACGTGTACACGGAAACAAAAGAAAAAGTACCATCAGCCGGCTTCAATTTGTCTTAAAAATTACAGTAGAATATTCACAAGTCGCGTTTCTCATTCTGAACTATGGAACTGTTTTATCGATTAGTTATCAGACAACTCACTGCACTGTATATTACAGAGGCACTAGAAGTTTAGTGGCAACAACATCACTATCTTCTCTGTTCCGTTAACCGGTGCTAAAAAGATAAATGGATATAAGTAAAGGAAAGGAAAGGAAAGGAAAGGAAAGGAAAGGAAAGGAAAGGAAAGGAAAGGAAAATGACAGCTGGAGGCTGCTCTTCGGCGAAATGTGAGTTTGTAATAACTACAAGCAGATAAGTCCATTACTCATTAAAAGCCCCACAAATGTGCCAAAATGTACCAATGTAAGAATGGCCTACTCGATATCCAAAGCCAGCGATTTGAACACGGAAGGGCATAAAAGACTCGCTTAATGGCATACCAAGCTATTTTGGGAAGCTGGTGTGGAGACTGTTCCTTATGGACTGGGACTCGATTACGATATAGCAAAGAATCTATTCCACAGTCTCGTTGGGTTGCCCGCCACTGACATTATGAACGCTTTTTGCAAATGAAACTTCTCGTGATATCAACTCGCTTGCAGCGGTGGTTCCGTTTTCGTTACATTCAGGTTGATGTCTGGGTGACTTTAGGCCAAAAGATAGTATTGGGCTTATTTCCTATTCCAAAAATCTCTCCCTCCGTACCGAAAGAAGCCATTGATCTCTTGAACTCACGACTCGTAAATAGTTCCCTTTGTTGTTGTTGTTGTTGTTGTTGTTGTCGTCTTCAGTCCTGAGACTGGTTTGGTGCAGCTCTCCATGCTACTCTATCCTGTGCAAGCTTCTTCATCTCCCAGTACTTACTGCAACCTACATCCTTCTGAATCTGCTTAGTGTATTCATCTTTTGGTTTCCCTCTACGATTTTTACCCACCACGCTGCCCTCCAATGCTAAATTTGTGATCCCTTGATGCCTCAGAACATGTCGTACCAACCGGTCCCTTCTTCTAGTCAAGTTGTGCCACAAACTCCTCTTCTCCCCAATTCTATTCAATACCTCCTCATTAGTTATGTGATCTACCCATCTAATCTTCAGCATTCTTCTGGAGCACCACATTTCGAAAGCTTCTATTCTCTTCTTGTCCAAACTATTTATGGTCCATGTTTCGCTTCCATACATGGCTACACTCCATACAAATACTTTCAGAAACGACTTCCTGAACTTAAATCTATACTCGATGTTAACAAATTTGTCTTCTTCAGAAACGCTTTCCTTGCCATTGCCAGTCTACATTTTATATCCTCTCTACTTCGACCAGCATCAGTTATTTTGCGCCCCAAATAGCAAAACTCCTTTACTGCTTTAGGTGTCTCATTTCCTAATCTAATTCCCTCAGCATCACCCGACTTAATTCGACTACATTCCATGATCCTCGTTTTGCTTTTGTTGATGTTCATCTTATATCCTCCTTTCAAGACACTATCCATTCCGATCAATTGCTCTTCCAAGACCTTTGCTGTCTCTGACAGAATTACAATGTCATCGGCGAACCTCAAAGTTTTTATTTCTTCTCCATGGATTTTAATACCTACTCCGAATTTTTCTTTTGTTTCCTTTACTGCTTGCTCAGTATACAGATTGAATAACATCGGGGACAGGCTACAACCCTGTCTCACTCCCTTCCCAACCGCTGCTTCCCTTTCATGCCCCTCGACTCTTATAACTGCCGTCTGGTTTCTGTACAAATTGTAAATAGCCTTTCGCTCCCTGTATTTTACCCCTGCCATCTTTAGAATTTGAAAGAGAGTATCCCAGAGTGTTCCCTTTAGTTCACTTTTTTCACGAATTGTCGGTAGCATTCAATTTATTACAGCTACCCAAGAGGTTCAAAATGGTTCAAATGGCTCTGAGCACTATGGGACTTAACATCTATGGTCATCAGTCCCCTAGAACTTAGAACTACTTAAACCTAACTAACCTAAGGACAGCACACAACACCCAGCCATCACGAGGCAGAGAAAATCCCTGACCCCGCCGGGAATCGAACCCGGGAACCCGGGCGTGGGAAGCGAGAACGCTACCGCACGACCACGAGATGCGGGCAGCTATCCAAGAGTATTACAGATTTTGTTTATCTATATTTTTATTAGTTTTGTAAGATATCATTTTCAATATGGGGTTACACTGTCTCGGATTTCACCAATTTTCATATTATCTACAAAATTTACGCGGACTTATGTACGTGAGCAATACCACTAATTATAGTGGTTGACTGGCTTATTACTATTTTTACAGCTATTTGCTGCACCAAGCATTGGTGTTACTGAGGTTTCACAGAGTTTGTCGTCACCTCATTCGTGTTATCGTCTCGCTAGCGTGGAGAGCACTCCGTTACTCATGATAGTTTAGGTGTGCTGACATTTACTAAGCCACATATTGCTGACTAGTGAGAAACCAGGCGTTGCCCAGGTAATTATTTATAACTGTGCCCGAGACTTCGTACATGTGGAATTTATTTTTGACTCAGAGCTTCTTTGTATGCAACGTTTGAAGTGGTTTGATAGAGGACATAAACGAAGAGTTTGTTTGCTTCACTAACACGGGAGGGAGCCACGTAGATCTTGCCATGCAAAAAGCAGCCGACACCAAGGCTCATGCCCGCAACACGCAGCATATGGTCGTGTGCTTTGGGCATGGTCATGGTATAACATAAGCTTTCCGGTAATTTTATATATTTAAAGCGAAATGACAAAATTTTAGAAATAAGCAGTCTTCAGGGTACAAAAACTCGTTCGCTTGCGCCACTTCCCATCAAAATTTTCACTTCTATGATGTTACTTTGGACAGAAGTAACTTTAAACCTTTGTGAGTGGAGGGTTCTGAAGAGCGAGATAATGTATGGTGCTCTCTGTCAGTGTTATGTCGCGCTTCGCTTTCGATAGGAGTTTCCAAGGAGCGTGTTAATGCCTAATGTTCATGAGTCGCAGGAGTCTTGCCTCACGATTTTCATTGGATTCTGGGGACTACATAACTGTTATGGTGTATTCAGAAAGACTCGACCGTTTCCTAGGAATTTCACTCTTAAAGAAAACAAAACAAAATGTAATGATAGGCACCAAAATGACAAAGCAAACTTAATAAATTCGTTTTTACTAGCAAAGAATATAAATAAGACGTATTGAAAGAAGAAAAGCAATGTCGTTAAGTTCTTAATACACAAATTAAAATCAGTAAATCCATGTATCCTAGTCAAACTGGAAATTTGTGGTAAGGTCTTATGGGACCAAACTGCTGAGGTCATCGATCACTAAGCCTACACACTACTTAATCTAACTTAAACTGACGTACGCTATGGACAACACACACACCCATACCCGAGGGAGGACTCGAACCTCCGACGGGGGCAGCCGCACGGACCATGACAAGGTGCCCTAGACGGCGCGGCTAACCAGCGCGACCATGTATCCTAGACAAGCAAATTCAATGTTAGTTTGTATTCGTAAAGGTAAGATTGTGGTGGTTAAATCTGTCACTGAGGTAAACTTCCAAAAATACATCTGTTACTACGTTAACGCCGTCTATTGATTTTTTGGTGTACTACCCAGTGGTGATTAAACTTCTGAACTACTAAGCTGACCAAATGGTTTTGCATAAATCTTTAAATTACGACCTCTTTCTTTTCGTTTTCTAATTTTGATGAAATGAAGCCTATAGCCTATGTTTCCCAAGCTACACCCAAAGAACCTGTGAAAATCCGATTAAGGTTCGTGTAATAGTCTTGGAGATTAACGTGTTCAAACATACAAATAGATACGACGGTTTTACAGCTTTATTTTTAGTACAGATGACAGATATAGATAGACTGTGCATACCCTAGGGTAAGGCTGTCACAGTCGTTTCTATGAGAGGATCTAAATAGAACATATACCGCTCTTTGGCTGTTAAGAAATGTTTGAAACATAATATAATATCATTTAAGGTAAGTGACGAGATGTCTACAAAGGCGTCTCAGTGCAAGAAATACGATACCTGCATCTAATTGTGTGTGTATTGTTAAGGATTCCTTAGATGAAAGGGAGCAGTGAATTAAACACGACGGCCACTTCTTTATTAACCTCAAGCACCAAAGCGCACAATTCAGCACGATTGATTAGCAGATCTGTAATTTCGAGAGTCGATCTTCCGACGCTTCTCAACGCGGGAGTAGCTTTGGCTCTTCTCCAGTAACGTGTAACGCACTGCTACTTCATCCTCTGTGGTATGTAACAGCTAGAGTGAGGCCAGTTTTCGATGTAGAACGTAACGTATAAATCATTATCTTCTAGTAACTGTGTCATCTTCAGATTCGAATAGCTTTTCAGTCTGACATTTCAACGACTTCCTTCTTAGTGCTGGCATGACGAGAGGCTATAGGAACTACTACAATAGTGCCCCGTCCTCTGGCGAAAGAACTCTGAGAAAGGAAATACAAATTTTCGCTTTTTTTGTTTTGTTTTTTTGCTGCCTTGATGTACTACGTTTGAGTACCATTGCAGTAGTCTGAAAATCTTTTCAGTTGAAAAACAAAGACCATCTTTGCCAAAATATTTCTTACACTGTAATCTACACTAAGGAATAAAGTTCATGCGTTTGTAAATAATCAGCATTTCGTGAGTGATACTCATTTAGGGTGAGACGCCGAGTCATGCTCTGGAATAAAATGAAAGTGCCGACGTGTCTACCGACGTCCAGCAATCTTCTGGGCGTCTCGTTCTCATCTAAGATCATACTCAAAAGGGCTAAAATTGGGTTTCGATTACCGAGGGTTAATACGGCAAATTTCAGGAGGGTAGAGATCGCGAACATTTCAATAGACTAAGTATTCCAAATTACCTTGGGACTGCTTCAGAGACGGATTAATCACAACGTTGACACAGGAAGGCGGTATTTTTCCACTTGGCTTTATTCACTTAGACTACTACCTCGGTTCGAGTGTTCAGCTCTATAAAAAGCACACTGTATAACCGTCACGAAACGGGGACGCATTTTGGTGAACGTAGCTCTACATCAAGATAAATATCTACAGAACAAGGTGCCATACATTAAAAGATGTCGGCTTATTCACATGCGCTTGTATTCGCTTTGGTTTACAAATTGTACTGTTCTTGGTGGTTTGACAGTCTGTGGACGGGAAAGTTTGCGAAGGTATAACGCAGACTGAGAACAGATTAACAGATTCAGAGACCTATGCATTGGTATACCCAAGAAAAGCTAATAATAATAATAACTAAAATAATAAAATTAAAATTATTAAAAAGATATGGTATAGCAAACTGGTTAATTCGAAAATTTAAAAAAACTTTCACTTATTGCAGAAACGGTTTAAATGGTTTTTCCACTCATTCACTGCGGAAACTACGAAGGAATTACTACTTTGGCTCTAGTTAGTCGTAATCAGAATGCGACTAAAATGGTATATATGCGGCCGGCCGGTGTGGCCGAGCAGTTCTAGGCGCTTCAGTCTGGAACCGCGCGACCGCTACGGTCGCAGGTGCGAACCCTGCCTCGGGCATGGACGTGTGTGATGTCCTTAGGTTAGTTACGTTTAAGTAGTTCTACTTTCTAGGGGACTGATGACCTCAGATGTTAAGTCCCATAGTGCTCAGAGTCATTTGAACCATTTTTTTGATATACATGCTGTTTTGTCGTCCAGTTGTTAGTCGATTAGTGTATCTGACCCATTTTTAAAATTACGAAAATTTAGATATCTTTTACAATATCAATGTTTCTTTCCTTAAATAACTACAGCATAAGTTCAAAATGGTTCAAATGGCTCTGAGCACTATGGGACTTAACAGCTGCGGTCATCAGTCCCCTAGAACTTAGAACTACTTCAACCTAACTAACCTAAGGACATCACACACATCCATGCCCGAGGCAGGATTCGAACCTGCGACCGTAGCGGTCGCGCGGTTCCGGACTGCGCGCCTAGAACCGCGATACCACCGCGGCCGGCTACAGCATAAGTGGAAAACGCTGCCTCTATTTAATAATTTTATGGCTATGGTGCCCCATGTGAAGAAAAGTTTGATAGCTTAGCAGTATGTTTGATCAGATCGCTACGAGAGTGTTATTACTCTACCCCGACGCACTACACTGTTAGTAACTTACTTGACTCCTTGCGCCCGTGATACTGGGATAGCGTCTTTGATTGGTAATCAGTATGTCGCCAGTCCCTGTTCGACCCACGCCGCCGGTTACATTTTTAATAAAAAACATCAGTAATGGTGGCCGAAGACTTCCGGCATAAGAAGTCACCCTATTTCTACCAACGGCCTTGTAAAAATGGGCGGAGGAGTGGAGACAGACGTTCAGTGAGGGGCAGGGGAGAGACAGTCTGCCCCTGGAAGGCATAAGAATCAGTAATCATCCACGGCATGAGGATGCAGAAGGCATGTATTGTATTCACAGGACATGTGACCTATAATTGAAAAAGTGTCATGATGATCTCTCCATTTGAAAAAGGTTCAGGTCCAGTCCTCCACTCGAATCTCCGGAAAGGGACTGCAAAGGGGGATGTGACCATGAGAAAGAGGTTGAATAACAAACGAAAGGATAACGTTCTCTGTGCCGGGTGTGGAATGTTAGAAGTTTGAACGTGGTAGGAAAGCTAGAAAATCTGAAGTGAAATCTAGATACAGTGGAGGTCAGTGAAGTGAAATGTATAGAAGACAAGGCTTTCGGGGTAGATGAGTTTAGGGAAATATCAACAGCAGCAGAAAATGGTATAGCGAGAGTAGGATTCGTTGTGAATGGGAAGATAGTGTACAGAGTGAGTGACTGAACAGTTCAGTGATAGGGTTGTTCTCATCAGAACCGACGGCAAACCAACACCGACAACGATAGTTCAGGTATACATGCCGAAGTCGCAAGCGGAGACTGATAGAGAAAGTATGAGATAGTGTATGACGGGTATTTAACAGGTAATTCAGTACGGAAAGGGTGATGAAAATCTAATAGTCATGGGAGATTGGAATGCGGTTGTAGGGGAAGGAGTAGAAGAAAGGGTTACTGGAGAATGTGGGTTTGGTAGTAGGAATGAGAGAGGAGAAAGACTATTTGAATTCTGCAATAAATTTCAGCTAGTAATAGCGAATACTGGGTTAAAGATTCACAAGAGGAGGAGATATCGTTGGAAAAGGCCAGGAGATAAGAAAAGCAGTTACATTCTTTAATCTTGGTCAGGCAGAGATTCAGAAATCAGATACTGGATTGTAAGGCTTACCCAGGAACAGATATAGACTCGGATCACAATTTAGTAGTGATGAAGAGTAGGCTGAAGTTTAAGAGACTAGTCAGGAAGAATCAATATGCAAAGGAGTGGGATTCGGAACCAGAAGGAATGACGAGATACTCTTTAACTTCTCTGATGCTATAGATACTACGATAATGAATAGCTCAGTAAGCAGATCAGTTGAAGAGGAGTGAAAATCTGTAGAAAAGACGATCACAGAAGTTGGAAAGAAAAAACATAAGTAGAAAGTAGGTAACTGCGAAGAAATGCTTCAGCTGATCGATGAAAGAAAAAAGAACAAAAATGTTCAGAGAAATTCAGGAATACAAAACACAAGTCGCTGATTAATGAAACAAATAGGAAGTGCAGAGAAGCTAAGGCGAAACAGGTGATGTGAAGAAATCCAAAAAGAAATAATTGTCTGAAAGACAGAATGAGCTCATAGGAAAATCAAAACAACCTTTGGTAAAAGTAAAAGCAAGCGTGGTAACATTGAGAGTGCAATAGGAATTCCACTGTCACATGCAGAGGAGAGAGTGGATGGGTGGAAAGAATACACTGAAAGCCTCTATGAGGGAGAAGATTTGCGGATGGGTGGAATGAGTTCATTGAAGTCTTTATAATGGTGAAGACGTATCCGTTGACGTGATAAAAGAAGAAACAGGGGTCAATATAGAACAGATATGGGATACAGTATTAGAATCATAATTTAACATACTCTTAGAAGACTTAAGATCAAATAAGGCAGACGGGATGGATACCATTCCACTGGAATGTCTAAAACCACTGGTTCAAATGGCTTTGAGCACTATGGGACTTAACATCGGAGGTCATCAGTCCCCTAGAACTTAGAACTACTTAAACCTAACTAACCTAAGGACATCACACACATCCATGCCCGAGGCAGGATTCGAACCTGCGAGCGTAGCAGTTGCGCTGCTCCGGACTGAGCGCCTAGAACCGCGAGACCACCGCGGCCGGCTCTAAAACCACTAGGGGAAATGGCAAAAAGAGAGACTATTCGCTTTGGTATATAGAATGTATGACACTGGAGATAGAGCCGGCCGAAGTGGCCGTGCGGTTAAAGGCGCTGCAGTCTGGAACCGCAAGACCGCTACGGTCGCAGGTTCGAATATTGCCTCGGGCATGGATGTTTGTGATGTTCTTAGGTTAGTTCGGTTTAACTAGTTCTAAGTTCTAGGGGACTAATGACCTCAGCAGTTGAGTCCCATAGTGCTCAGAGCCATTTGAACCATTTTTGAACACTGGAGATATATCATCAAGCTGTCGGAAAAATATTATCCATGCATTTCCGAAGATCGATAGAGCCGACAAGTGCGAGAATTATCGTTCAATCAACATAACAGCTCATGAATCCCAGTTGCTGACGAGACTACATGCAGAGGAATGGAAAATAAAATTGGGAATGTATTAGATGATGATCAGTTTAGCTTTAGGAAAGTTACAGGCTACAGAGAGGCAATTCTGACCTTACGACTGATAATGGAAGCAACGCTAAAGAAAAATCAAGGCACGTTCACAGGATCTGACGACCTGGAAAAAGCGTTCGACAATGTGACATGGTGCAAGATGATTGAAAATCTGAGAAAAGTAGGTGTAAGCTATAGGGAAAGACGGCTAACATACAATATGTACAAGGGCCAAAATGGAATAATAAGAGTGGAAGACAATGTACTAGTGCCCGGATTAAAAAGAATGTGAGACAGGGATATAGTCATTCGCCCCTACTGTTTAATCTGTACATCGAAGACGTAATGACGGAAATAAAAGAAAGGTTCAAGAGTGGGATTAAAATTCAAGGTGAAAGAATATTAGTGAAAAGATCGCTGATGACATTGCTGTCTTACTGGAAGTGGAGAAGAATTACATGATCTGCTGAATGGAATGAAGTGTCTAATGGGTAAATATATGGGTTGAGAGTAAATCGAGGAAAGACGAAAGTAGCAAGAAGTAACAACAAGTAGCAGAAATAAGAACAGCAAGAAACATATCATCAGGATTGGTGATCACGAAGTAGATGAAGCAGAGGAATTCTGCTACCTAGGCAGCAAAATAACACTTCACGGGCGGAACAAGGAGGACATCAAAAGCAGAGCAGCAAAGGCAAAGAGGGCATTTCTGGTCAACAGAAGTCTACTAGTATCAAATAGTGGAGGAAAAAGTTCCTGAGGATGTACTTATAGAGCACAGCATTGTATGGATTGAAACATGGAATATGGGAAAACCGAAAAAGAAGAGAATCCAAGCATTTTAGATGTGGTGCTACAGACGAATGCCGAAGGTTAGGTAAGGAATGAGGAGGTTCTCCGGAGAACCGGCGAGGAAAGGAATACATGGAAAAACACTGACAAGAAGAAGGGATCCTTTAAGATGTCAGGGAATAACTTCCATGGTACTACGTGAGGGAGCTAGAGGGCAAAAACTGTTGAGAAAGACACAGACTGGACACCGTCAAACCAGTCAGAAGACTGACGTATTTGTGAGGAGCAGCTTCGAATCCCCTCTCTGCCAGCCTGCCGTAAATGTTCCGTCTTTGCTCATGGTCGCTTCAGCAGTACCTCAAGAAAGGACGCAGCCAATTGCCTTCCCTTTCCTTCTCCGTCAGGGATCATGCAACGTCTCTAACGACGGCGCGCTATGCGAGACGCTAGATCCCAGTGTATCTTCCTTGCATTCATATCTAACAAGGGGATCTCACAGACTGGCTCTGCTCGATTTTCTTCAGAGGTATAAGACTTGAAGTGTGGTGCGTGCAAATCAAATTCCTAAAAAAAGTACGATGCAATTCTCTAGTTTTCCGTGTGCTATTAAGCTCATAACATTTCATGTTATGCTACGGAATCGGTTGTAGTTTAATGGGACAGATAATGGCGGTTTAATCCTCACAGATTTGCACAATAAAGCGCAAGTGCTATACAACTGTAAAACGTACAGGCAGTGGGAGAAGGCGTGTTACTTGGCGCCATTTCTGTTAGAAATAGTGACGGCAACCGTGGACCCTCTATTAGATGTTCGCTGCAGTTACCAAATGAGTTTTGACATCTGAAACAAGTCGTCGTCGACTATAGTAAAAGGAGAGAAAAAAAGAAGGTTTCCGTTCTAAGGCAATACAGAGCAGAATCAGTACGCCGATCAGCGAAATCGCCGTGAGCATTGAGGCAATTATCCCACCGGCGCACCAAGTTGAAGATACCAGTTTGATAAAACACTGTGTGCTGTTGTGTGAAGTCCGCAACTGCCTGCTGCCCTGGTCCGAGAGGAAACATCGACCCTTTAAGGCCTTTCTTTGAGGAAGCGAATGCGTATGGTGAGAGACTGGGACTATATATTGCGCTTGCTGTCCCATTTGAGTTGGCGTTAACTTCGGTTTACGGCAATTGCGATATGGGGACGCGGGTTATCATGAAGCGGCAGCACTCCTTGTCGCGCACAATTCCACAGCGGTGGTTTTGGAGAGACGTGCTACCCCATACACATTTTTGATTCTCCGACGGATGGCTATTGGTGTTTGTCCTTCGACAGCCTAAAAAATAATAACAGCACGCTCTTTCTGTTAGGACGCATGTGGCAAAAACATTGTCATAGTTCACGTTTCCACATTTACCGCACAATTTCGAAAAGACACGAACGCCACACTATTCCCTTCCCTACATGTCGGTGATTGTATACTCGCATCGGGATCGCGCTACATTGCATATACGCTGCAGCAACACCCTCAAACGGAAATTTTCGATCGCCCCTTACTTATTAAAATGAGATCTCCTGACATACATATGGCCAAAGTGAAAGAAGTGTACAACAATCCGAAGAGGAATAAAAATAGGAATGTCGTAGAACAAGAGTATAAATACTTTAAGTGGCACAAAATCTGGAAGAATATCCACGACCCGCTGTTACCCTCCAACGTAAGGGTAGAGTAGTATTAAGCTGTCTACAGAAAAATTCTTATGATCTCAAGACTACACTCCATTCATATGGCAGATGCAATCTCACTGACAATGAAGAACATCAGTTTGTATGCATTAATGCAGACAACGTAGGGGTGTCCGTTAGAAAAAAAATTAGCAAGTGCCCAAAGCACTTCGCCCAACGTGATAACACAGACGAACCTTCGACACCCAGATGAGGAACCTTTCCCGAACACGAAGAAAAATGCCGGGTACAGGTTAGAGTGCATTTTTACATATTCTCAAAAAGGCACAGGAGCGAAGAAGGTTTCTGGCAGCACACGGATACTCAACACCAAAAGCTAAAAAAATTAGCATTTATTATGAGAAATATAATAATTATTAATTTGTCGTAGTTTGTTGTGTTACGTCGTCATGTACAGTGGCTCAGTGGCAAATCGGCATCGTAGTTCGTAGTATTAGGTCAGGGGACTGTCAGCCTTTTGTAATAAAAAAAAGGGCTGTGTCAAGTTCTCATCGATGGAGTAAAAGAGATGTCATACGACATCCACTCAGAAAGAACGGCACGGAAACAGATTTAAGAAAACCTGAACTGCGGTAAAGCGCCAGGGTAAATATACAAAGGTCTCAGGTCCGATTCCTAGTCTATCCCATGATTTTTACCTATCACTTATCACTTCTTTCGCTTCTGACAGAGTTGTTGAGGTGAAAAATGCCGAGTTGCACCGTGGTTCCGAATTCACGCTGGCTGTGTTAGCTCAAAAGTCTGAAGCTGGCAACAGCGTAACATCTCCAGCAAGACCATGTCTAGTAGCATGCCTGTGATGTTCAAAATAATCTTCGAATTGATGACTTCTTTACGCGTTATTCTTCAAAATAATTGTAATGTGTATTCTACACAACTGTCACCTAAGAAATTACTTTATGAACAATTTCTTACAGATTTCCGCACCGAAGGCTGAAATATGAATGTGACGTACTGTTAAGTGATGTGATTATGGGTTAGACGTCCAATCTAAAAAAAGTCTGCATCTAATGGGACTTTAAACAGCGACATCGTGATAACGGGGTTGTAACAGCGACGTCTTTTTCTAACTTTTATTGGAATTAAATATTCATTAATAAATAGACATGTCAGTTACTAAATATTGAAGTGAATAATAACTTTGCAATCAAAATGGTTTTAACTCCTAATCGTCTGGAAACACGAGGATTCCTAACGGATTAAAATTTAGTACAAATTTGGAAAACATCAGATACCATTTAAAATAGCCTTTTATTTCTAGTGACAGTTGAAATACCAGCATTAAGAACGCAAGTATGATACTACTTCAAATATTTATTTTTTTATCAATCGTTTTTTCGTGTTACTTTCCTCTTAAAATTGTGATTCATGTCGATATTTCTTAACTAAGATCCAGTTTGATAACACTTACGAAGTCTAATAAATAAAATTTGTGCCTAGTGGGAATCAAGCTAGGGGCCTCGTGATTATGAGACTAAAAAGCTACGCTCTCGACTGGTGCAATGTTGCTAGGTTGGTCGACATATTTTCTACTTAACAGCTCTCGGAATCTCCAAATTTTCGAACTCAATTTTGCTGAGTCGTTCTTCGAATTGCATCGTACGTTTTCAGGAAGTTGATAACCGGGCGCTAATCTTCATGTCCTGAAGTGTGAAGAAAATCGAAGAGGGACCAATCTCTAAATGGCTGGCTCTTACTTGAGGCAGTTCAGTCAATGTTATTCACCAAGTGTCGAAATAAAGGGACGAAGGCGTAACTATTTACGTCTGACAGCAATAACGGGCAAACAGATGATTTTGATAGTATTTGTGCGTACCTAAAGTTAACGTTGATTACTACTGACTGATATGAGAAACAAAAATTGGAGGAAAAAAGGTCCTATGAACATGTGTCCGGAAATGCATCGTTGCCACGGTAGAGGGCGCTGACGAATGAAAGTTCCTCTGACCACTTGCCGAGTGTTCCTCGTGTGTTGCAGGCTGTGTGATTGACGCAGAGTACTGTACGCAGCAGAATGGCCCGGTATTCACGTCGGGAACAAGCCGAGATGGTGTTTGTGTACGGCCAAGCAGATGGAAACTATGGAGAGACAGAACCTGGCTCCTCCAAATCTGGTGAACGTACGGTCCGCCTCCACCCCCCCCCCCCCCCCCCCCCCCGCACGTCTGTCTGTGAGGATGGTCATGATCACACAAACGCCCAAAAAGGGCTTGAAATGTTGTGTGATGTGCCTGGTGTCTGTGAGGGTACTTTTTTTGGTATAGCCGTGCTGTTTCTCCACCGTTTCCGTCTGCTTGGCCGTACACAAACACCATCTCGGCTTTTTCACCATATGAATACCGGACCATTCTGCTGCCTATAGTACGCTGCTTCAATCTCTAACTTTCTGCGTGGTGTCTGTTTGTTCTAAGTCGTGTCTCCCTACCACTTTCGCGCAACGACGTTCTGAGCGTGTTTTTTAGGGAATTGAGTAGTTTGAACCTGGGACCTGTTGCTGGTAAGGATACGCCAGACCACACATGACATGTAGAGTTCAGAAGAGTTCAGTGAGACTAGCGATAATATAATCAAATACTTAATGATTTCAGCGTCAGCTCCACTGCGCTCCCTGTAAAATAATCTTAATACTAACTAAATTTAGTGGAAGGGGTTCAAGGCTCCCTATTTTTAGTTAGCTGGTAAAATAACGTCGAAAAAGCAGTTAAGTTTACAACTGGAATTTTTATTCTACTCACAAAACATTGTTTATAAATTGCACTATTGATAAAAGGAAATGTTTTAATACAGGATGATAAAAACCAACTGCGTTCAACAAAAATGTGAACGAATATTCCCTGAATGGGTTTCCAAGTTCTATAATGGATCGAAGGATGACCTATGCCATATCACATCTGTAATCTAGGTTTAAATTAAGTTTCTTAAACGAGAAAACTATCAAAAATGGTCTACAGTGACCCTCAATTATCTTTAATTACTTATTTAACTTGTCGTAAATTACAGTGGCTGATGTGGCTTCTCAATAATTATATAACAGAAAAATCATCGCGTTTCAGATTTTAACTTCAAGTAGCACATGTGAATACCACGAAGTTCAATTGACGATCGACACTAGTATTACGTAAAAAGGGGATGTAACAGATGAGACTTCTGCAGTTATGAGTGAAGGTTTATGGGCTCTTATGCGGCATCGCGTGCGTTCATTACCTTGTCGGTGTTTAGGCAGCGTCAGGGATGGCAGGCGACGCAGCTCCACACACCTCGCCGTCTCGGTAGCAACTCTCTTGAACTTATTCTTACTACTGTTTACCGAAGTTGGTTTAAGAAAGAGGTATCTGGCTGTGTTTTCAACTGACCAATCAGCGTCTCAATGTTAACCTTAAGCTCCGCCTACAAAAATTCTGTCTACCCAATGAGAAGCGTCATACTTTTCATGGTGGGACAATGTTTTTGATGTTTGCTATGTAACAGAGACACGTATAGTCTCACGCTAAAACTTGCAGCTGGTGTGGCCCTTTTAGTGTTTTCGTAAGATCTATACTGTTCTTCTGGAGGGCTCTGTCTTTTAACATGGGCTGGGGGATTGACCTCCCGGTGGTCGGCCGGCAATGTGGGTGTCTCATTGTACCGCTCTTATTGTAGGGCCTTCTAGCCTACACGGCTCTGCTCTTGGCTTCTGTTCTCGTTTCCCCCCTCGGAACTGCATCTGTTTCATGGTGGGAAGGTATGACATGCATTTAGGCGTTCTTGTGTTAGTCTGTGGTATTCCATTTGCTCACTCGTTGATCATATTACTTCGGTTAATTTAATGTCAGGATTTATTTGGAGCTATGTGACATATTGCCGGATTTGCTATCATGTCAGGGTTTTCATGGAAGATGTTGGATTTGCCTGACGCCTTACAAATCACACAGCCTATAACACACGAGGAACACTCGGCAAGTGGTCAGAGGAACTTTCATTCGTCAGTGCCATCTACCGTGCATTTCCGCGTACATGTTCTTAGGACATCTTTTCCTCCGTTTTCAGTGAGGAACCGTCCCTGCAGTTTGCCAGTTTTATTAATGTTCACCCTGTGTGAATATTCCCACTGTACCAAAGATTGTTTTCGTGACAGTGTGCTAGAAGAGGTGGAAATTCACAGTCAAATATTGAGCACGCTGTCATTGCTTTGTTTATCAAACTTCAGCGTGCTTGGGAAGCAGGCTTCCACATTGGGACAAATATTTGCCGTACGTCAGCGCACACTGGCTTTCACACGGGCGTTGTCATCACGAGGGCTTTCAATACGCGCAACTGCTGAGCGATTGATTGCAACATCCATTGCCCATCGACACTGCAGAAATACGATCGACCATAGCTGCAATTCATTTGGAAGAGATATAGCTACAAGCCGCGTTGCAATTTGTGGTGTCAATATTTATGGCTTCCATAAGCCGAACGACAACAACGAGGTAGCGTGACGTATTTGGAAACACTAATTTTTCGAAGTCACTCATTTAACATTACTCAGAGTTTTGATTTCGTTCTATGGTTTAATGTTATCCACAGATAAATGAGCTGCACCGTACTCGGACCCAATCCATTTGTGACGGTTTCCTAAATCGCCCATGTCGAATACCGCCATGATTGCTCAAACGAGAATATGGCGATTGCTTTATCTGTCTTTCCTCGGCTGAGTCAGTGATCCGTTTCCAAAGAGCTTAACGTCGAAGAGATGTTATAGGCCTACGCTGAGACAAACATTCCTTTCGTTCATGTCTTTAACATCAATAAATTACAAAAGTTAACCTTTTCATGTCTTAAGGACAACCACTACTACAGTGTCAGTAACACTTTTCTATCTAGAAATCTAGCATCACAAAGTTTATACAATTATTACCTGTTTCGGATTACAAACCAGTCATCTATTCACCCGCCCTCGTTATAATGAAACTTGTTCGTTTAGGAAACGGGGGGGGGGGGGGGGTCTTTAAACGTCAAAGGAAATGATGATCTGGAATGGAAAAAGAGTAAATCAGAGAAGGGATTGTTTAAAATCCGACACCGATGATATCTGAATAAATTTTGCGCTCCCGTACTGCTAAATAAATACGTACAACAAATTACGTTCCTGTTGGGCATAAAACGGAAACAACTGCAACATTGGTCATAAACGTTTATTGCTTTAGTAATTCATTTTAAAATATAATCTACTTCGATGCTCACATATTTGTCAAATCGGCAACTACTATTTTTTTAATCTTGTGGTATGTATCTGCTGAAGTACATTGGCCGTTTTAATAAATAATGTCCGCCAATATTGTACCAGTACTCACACTAAAATTTAATTTGTTTCGATGTTTATCTAGCGCGGAGTACACACGTGGGACTATTACCAATACCACCGGCGCAGCCGTCGGTCGCGCAACCGTTACGTTCCGCGTACAACGAATTGATAGACAACACTGAACTGAAATTTTGTTTACTTCTAATTAAATAGCAGGCTGATGTCGTACAGAGCCCTACTCGTTGCCAAAAGGAAGTGTCATGAAATATTTGAAGAGGGATAATAACTTTTGTGATTAGTTTTTGGAATGCTTTTGTTGCTTTGGCTGTTTAAAATACAGCTTTAGCTACGGACTATGGCCTCGAAGGTATCGTTATGTAAGGAAGGTTGTAGGAACACGTTACAGAGTGGCTATCAAAGCTCTTATGAGAAAATCGATTGTTTCTACCATTAGGGATGAATATCTTAGAATGACTTTGTACGCTGTTAGAAACACTAATATGTTTCATGCTAACAGCGCAGTTCTGATTATTAATCGCGAAAAAGAGAAACTCAGTTGTATAATTTCATTGTAAAATAAATTAGATAAGTTCTACTTCGATTTCTTCCATATAAAATGTTTGTTTCTAATTGGAAGTTTAAAATTTACTCTTTATCAGTCAAGAAATACTGTCTTAGTGTAGTTCCTCCTGTACGCTTAGCCATACTAGGCAATATTATAAAGATGTTTTTCGAATGATAAATACTCTTAATTAATGGTAGCTGAGCTCTAAATTGGATTACCTCAAGAAATACAGTAACCAGACATTTTGTGTTCATGTTGAATAATAACGTTTGGTTGCTCTTGTAAATAATTTACTTAACAACCGGTTTCGTAACCTATTAGCCACATCATCAGGTGTCATTAAATAAATTATTTACAAGAGCAACCTAGCGGCTATTATTCAAGATGTCTGCGGTTGCCGTCATGCAAGACAGAGTGAAACATTTTTTTGTACAGCATTATTTATGCCAGCACGCCTTTCTTCTTTTCATCAATCTTCGATGTCTATAATACATTTATGTCTTCGTCAATGCATCGTTTTTATCTTCTGAACTTTGAACTCTACAGCTGTCCAGTGGAAAATATTAATTATAATAACTACAGTGTTTCCCGAGTTGTGAGGATCCACCAATAATTAAACGTAAATATACAACTCGGAAAACACGGTAATTGAACGAATTGTTATTTTCCACAGGGCAGCTGCAAAATTTAAAATACAGCCGATAAAACCTTGTACTGAAGACATAACGCCATTACGCCAACTGAACATGAGCGAAAGCCCGAAACGCATTTTGGCATAAATAAATCATAAAAGTTGGCCTATTGCGAATGTTATATTACGAGAGTCAAGACTGCAGTTCCCAAATAAGCTTTCTTAACATCTCGTGTCAATATGATGTTCCTCCGTCCTCTATAAGGCACCACAGCTGAAACGGCAAAAGCTCTTTGAAGACTAATGAAAGATAATTTGCTGAAGAATGGTTAGAGAAAGACCATATAAGTTATGAAGGCGACAGACTATGTTCAAAAATTAATACTGCCCATTATTTTTCATAAAGTATCTTAAATTTGGTAAAGAAGGACAATGAGGTTTACCTAATTGTGAAGAGGGTCCGGGATGTCGGTGGTGTTCAGTTCCTTATTGATTACCTGTCGTTACTTCCGACGCACAGCACACGCTGTGTGGGTTGGCCCTGCGTTCCCTGAATTGTCTATGATGCCACCCGACCGTAATTAGAGATTTCAGTTCTTAGGAGAGCGATTCAAAATTGCAGAAGCAAGATCTCTAATGGACGAACTATATTGTCGAGATCAAGCTGTAATAAGCCCGATGTTTGGTTAGAACAATGCTTTACTACATTTATTTTTTTTAATTTAACTACCCTACAGCTATCCAAATATTTTTCGAAAGATATTCGCTGAACGGCGAATTCTTCGGGTATCCGCTGCACTGAGTATATCTACACTACCCATCGGTGACACATGAACATTTGGACCAGACTGGAACATCGAGAGAGCTCGCCTTATCATTAGGCTATCTGAGCAAGCTCACCGGAGCGACCAAAACTTTCAAGTCACGCCGCCTACATCCTTATGACGTTGTCTAATCTGTTCATCCCTTAGTGCTAGCAACTTTTAGTTTTATTCCCGCATCAGGAAGAATGAAATTATGAGGAGTCAAGAGTATGATCATCATCATCATCATCATCATCATCATCATCATCATCATCATCACCAACACCACCGCCGCATGCCCTGTCTAAGGCTTGTGATACATATTTTTATTTGACAGTACTACAGCTGTCTAAATATTTTTCGAAATACATTAGCTGATTTTCGAATTCTTCCAGCATCCGCTGTATTTGCATCTATTGCCCATCGGTGACGCATATACTATGCCGTGAGGGTGTAGGCAACGTGACATATGGAAGTTTGGATGAGTGCGGCAAGCGTGTTCGGTTAGCCTAATGGCAAGGCGACCGCCCGCGATAAGCGTAAAATCCGAGTTCAAGTCCCGGTCAGGCACAAATTTTCGCATGTGAGTGCAGGCTTTCTAGGCGAATTTCATCGCCTGAAGATGATGGAGAAGCATTCCATCGAAACGTTGCTACGAGTTGACGACTCTACTCGGCTAACAACCCGTGAAGACTTCATATATGAAATTTTCACATGTCACCGGCGGGTAGTATAGCTATACCCAACATAGCGGATGCCGGGAGAATTCGCAATTCAGCAAATACATTTCGAAAAATGCCTTACTAGACAGTAGTGTGCCGTTGTCATCCTCCGACCTCTGAACTGATTTACCCATCGAACAGGGGGACCCACAGATTGACGTGCACCGGGCATTTTCTGTTTTAGTATTACCAGGGCTAAAATAAGCGATAGCAGATGAAAAATCCTACCACCGACCATGGATCGAACCCAAGACCTATGTATCTGTATCTAGTATTTTACTTACTTTTGTTTTCAGATGCATCAAGCATCCCTTAAAATCAAAAGTTATTGATATATTGTTATACCGTATTATCACTCATTACTTTACATCACGGTTATTAAACATTTGTTTGGTCGTGATGGCATGCTGTACGTGAGTGCACAATGTGAACGAGCTATTACATGCAGCCGTGCTCCGCAGCAACCAAGGGATCAAGCTGCAGATATGACTCACTTTACTAGTATGATTCAGTCAGATCATTACGCCGTAAGTAATGGAGAAGAAATAGAAGAAGAAACACGAATAAGATGAAACATACAAGATGTGGAAAAGAAGAGATAGAACGAGCAGTATAAAAATAAATGAAAGGAAAGAAGAAAGGGAAATAATAAGGAGAAAGACTGACGGAGCATCCGTCCCATTCTTCTCCCCCCTCCTCCCTCCCTCTTTTACCATGATTAGTGCTTCAGGTACGTTTACGTAGAAGTATTGATATTTATCCTGTGAATGTGTTGCGGTACAAATACTACCATGTCACCTTCGTCGTCATCACAACACGGCATATCTTAAGATGAATTGTATTTCATTCGACAGTATCTGCTGAGGAAGATTGCAGAGTCTTCGACGATCTAATAACGAAGTATCCTGCTGAACTCAATGTGGACATTAGCTGAGCCGTCAGTATGTCACATTGCCGCGCAGAAGAGCATAGGTTTGAGGAAGTTTGTGGGAGGACTGGAGCAGAGAGCATCTCGCTTCGCGGTGGTAACTCAGGAGCCACTCTAAGGGCGATCAGCGCCTCCGATTTGGGAGAGTGGAGACTAACGGACAATACGCCTGCCACAATCGATACAGTAATGTCTTTGGCAAGGGATAACTGAGCGGTCGGTCAGCAGCGCGGTATCACCGAAACCTAATCACGGCATTGTTTCTCATGCTGTAATGAATTTTTGGTTAGTGTGATCTGTCTTTGCTTCTTTTGTAAATGTAAACCATTGTCACGTAAAAGTTTGTAAATATTTCTTTTTAACATAAATGCGCCACAGTATCTGAAATATTGAATGTTAAATTTCTTGTAAAATGCTACTCCCAGAGAAATTATACTACGAGCGTTCAATATGTTGGTTGGTTGGTTGATTGTTTTGGTGGAGAGACCAAACAGGGAGGTCTTCGGTCCCATCGGATAAGGGAAGGATGGGGAAGAAAGACGGCTGTGTCCTTTCAAAAGAACCATCCCGGCATTTGCCCGAAGTGATTTAGAGAAATCACGAAAAACCTAATCAGGATAACCGGACGTTCAGTAAGTTCAAATGGTTCAAATGGCTCTGAGCACTATGAGACTTAACATCTGAGGTCATCAGTCCCGCAGAACTTAGAACTACTTAAACCTAACGAACCTAAGGACGCCTCACACATCCATGCCCGAGGCAAGATTCGAACCTGCGACCGTAGCGGTGGCGCGGTTCCGGGCTGAAGCGCCTAGAACCGCTCGGCCACTCCGGCCGGCGGTGAAAATTTGTTGAGCCTGATAAAAACTTATAATCCGCACACTGATGAACAAAAGCGAAATTAATTAGCGAAATACATTGTTCAGACAGCAATTAAATTTAGTTTACATAAAAAATTTTAAATAGTGACCAGTGAGAAAAGAAATTACATTAGCAGTTGTAGATAATGAGTCAAAGTCTAATTTCACAGGCAGGTTTAGAGCCTTTGTAATCACTTACCAGAGCTTTAATCACGATTGGCGACAAATCATAACGAAGTTTAATCGACATTGAAGCAAATACCCCAACGGCTCCACAGCCATACTTGTTGACACGCCGTTTCCGAGACGGGCAAGTGCGCCCGCACCGTTTGAACTCGCCGTGTGCTGGCCAACCTGGATGTGGTTTTAGACGGTTTGCCAAGTCCGATTAGGTAACTAGGTAAATACCGGGCTGGAACCCAAGTCCCGCCTCAGTTACACAATTCGCATACATCTGGAAAACTTGCACACACTTTCCACGTGAATAACATTCTTGGGTACACAGTTGGGGTATATACTTTCCGTCCCGAGGAGTAACGGGGCGGCGAGAGGAAGCGCATCCGGCCACCCCTTAAATTAACCATACCATCTCCGTTAAGAACCAGGCTGAACCTGCGGAGACGTGGGACAATGGCGCAAGGAAAGAAAAAAGACCAAGCAGATACCCAATGCCACCAATATCACACACATCCGTAGCTTTGTAAACATAGACGATAAAAAGCTGTTCGGAGCATCAAGTTGACAAAAGCAAAGAGCAGTTTATCAGAGAGTATCAAGAATGTGTTTACACTAGTTTAAAAATGGATATAGTTAATTTTTCAGAGATATTCATGAAGTGCTAAACGTTCAGCAGTTTATGTATGAGCATTATCAACGATTTCTTAAGATATGGTTCACTGATTGCTGAAAACCGAGGCTGTGTTCCGTCACATAGATGACTCATCCTCGAGATTATACTCGACTCTTTTTTTTATCTTTATTCTTGTCATCAAAATTTTACGTTCTACTCCAATAGACACCAGGATATATAATAGCACAGCTTGCTACAGTTACGTCTGAGGAAGCAAATGCACTTCCATTAAATCTTTATGCAGCTCTACAGGATTTCGTTATTGCACTAGCATTAACATATTTCAGAACAAAAATGTGGCTGTGATATAATTCTCATGAATTCGTCGCTCTCGATATTCAAAGATCGTTACGAATACTTTATCTATATCTGATAGATTAATTATGACAAAGCTTTTTAATTATTTAACCTAAACTGTTCCGATGTAGCATTCCGTTTTGCCTACAACATACAACTATTTGAAATTTCCTGCCTCTTTTCACATACTCCTTATACATATCTAGTTAACTGAGTTAGGTACGTGATTCAAGTTTTAGCTTTTAGTTCCCGTTTCTAGAAATTATGCCTAACGCTGCTAACATTTATTTACAGTCACAACAACTTTTTATAACCAGTGAGGCAGTAGGTTACATAGTTCAAAGCCTCCATGAGGAATCCCATCAAATCTGATGTGAAGAAAGCACTGCAGCGTCAAAAATCTCAGTATAATCAGTTTGTCAGACATAACACTTTAATTAATATCAATTAGCCTAGACAATATCTGATAACAAATTCGTATTCCTCAGAGCAAATTTTATCGTTACATACTGATACACATACTATTTTATTTTATTTCTGTTTTGATAATATTGTGAATATTTTTAAAATGTTTTTATCCCAACACATTTGTATCAATAGGATCGAGTCAGTATATTATAAACAACGGATACACTGTAAGAGACTCTTTGTATTATGAATCATTAACTTACAGAGAAAGTTAAACTTTGACCTGAATTAGCACCATATGCACGGTGTTTCAAAAATACTATTACAAAACTTTTGAGACGTGTTCCCTACACCAAACCAAAAAAATTCCTATAAACATCTGTCCGAAAATCATTCAAGTTATTAACGGAAATTGACATTCAACGGCTTTCTAGATGCAACCCAACAACATCACTTATCTATGCACCCGTTTTAGTCATTGTATCTTAGATTGCATTGTGTTGTCAAGGAGGCACTTATATTTGTCATTCGTTTGTCTTCAACGTTTCTGTTGTGTACTACAGGTAGCGAGTTAACTGGAAGTTCTCCATTTGAATATGGCAGAAAAATTAGTTCATGAGAAGGTGGATATAATTTTTTTTTTTAATATACGGCCGCGCGAATGGTAATGGAGACGAGGCTGTACGGCTGTATCACATGGCGTTTTCGGACCGAAGACAGCCGAGTCATCCAACCTTTGATGCTGTGTATGGTCACGTTGCCGGACAGAATCCGTCCACTACAGACTATTGATCGAGGTAGACCACGTGTTGCTCGTACGCCTGACCGAGAAGGCCACGTTCTGCCCGTAAGGGCTATCAAAGAAGAACCAGGTGTCAGTGCAAGACATGTGGCCCTGGCTTGTGGTACGTCTCCACGTTCAACATAGAGGATACTTCACGACCAACTCACGTATCATCCTCAATGTGCGCAGGGCCTTACGCCAGCCGATCACCCACCACTGAAGAACTTTTGCCGATCGTTTGTGGAACAAACCGCTAATCCGTCTTGTGTCTCTTTAGTTTTATTTACAGACGATGCAACCCTTGGAAATGATGGAATAACAGATTTCAACAACCAACGCATACGGACCGACAGCAATGCTCCTGCTATGGTACGGGTTACACATCAGCATATTAATGTGAGGGCTGGAATTGTAAGTGACTGTCTGGTAGGGCCACACGTTCTCCCAGCACGCATTACAGGTGTTGTCTACAGGGATTTTATTCAGAACACCTCCAAGATGTGCCGGAAGGTGTGCCCCAGCAAATAAGAACAAACACGTTGTTTATGCACGATGGAGCTATAGCACATTTCAGTCTGAGTGCTTGAGGTGCACTGGCTGGTGTCTACAATGACAGATAGGTAGAGAAGGACCAGTTCCATGATCTGCACGTTCTCCCGACCTTAGTCCTTTGGATTATTATCTCTGGTGGCTCGTTAAACAATTTGGCCTGTGCAGCAGACCACCTGGCTGCTGAAATTTTTCATTCACGTGGAAGCCAGTGAAACCATTCAAAACCATCAGGGAGTATTTCGAAGGGTACGAAAGTCCATGATTCGACGAGTACATGCATCTTTAGAAATAAGAGGAAGATATTTCGAGCATTTATTATGAGTTCATGTGTTGATGAGCTCCAATCACGTAAACTGTAAAATTTCATTAGTAAGTAGTAGTTTTTATATGGACTTACTTTTTGTTTTGGTGTAAAGAAGCTATCCCTGAAATTTGTAAAAGTATTTTCGAAACACGCTTTATAATAGAAAGGGACTCATGAACCATTTTATCATAATTACGAGTAACTAATTTGGCGCTCTAATAACGACTTCACGAGCCACTACGTTACGCTGCTTCAGCTGATGGTGGGCAGTGAGTGTAATGGATAGAGAATGTGTGGAGTACTTGTTACTTATATAAACGTAATTTTATGGTAGACACAAAGGTTTCGGTGGATTTTGATTTTCTGCCATTGTCTGTGATGGTATGTTTTTGGGCTGCAAAGGATAGATAAATACAAGACAAAAAAAAATTCATTAAATTTATTCATTGTCAACAACAAACCCTTGAGAGTAGCCATCGACCACCTACAGAACCCAGGTGTATAAAAGATTAATGTATCTACGAAAGCTTTCGGTTTATATTTACATTCACTAGTGAACATTATTTGGATCGCAGTGTCAATAGTCTTAGTTCGTCAGCTATCGGTGCACTATGGCTGTTACTCGTATTTGTCTTAAAATAGACTCTTTTAGACAGTCGTTACCGTGAACACACTAGAGCGAGGTATTCCCCATTCTTTTGACATAGGATGTTGGGATACTACTCTCCCTTTCCGTCAGTACGCAGCTGAGAACATGAGGCGTTACACGATCGCTGCTGACAATCGACGTTCTCCACACCAGGTCTCCTTCACTGGTTCTACGCGGATTCTCTGAATGCCGACCCGACCCATGACTTTTACTTCGCACGTTGCCACTGCCGTGGAAGCGCAGAATTTTATGCATCAAAGGACGTGTAAAGGTTGAATTTCTGGAAGCAAAACTTACTTGGGACGTAAGGTAAGCAGTCTAACAGACGATGCGCGTGAATACGATAAAAGCGAGGCCTGCCGTTGCATTGCAAGTGCACGGCTGTAAAAAAGGTTACAGCGTAATTTTCGACCAATGCAATCTGTATTCGTTTGTTTGTTTGTAATGTAAACAAATCTACAGTTTTATTCCGATTTTGATGAAATTCTGCACACTTCACCTTGGAGACAAGAGGAAGACCACTGTCTACATAAGATTTAATAATGTGACTTGAAACATATATGTATGTAATATATAAAGGGGATAGGCTGTTATCAAAAACTCCGAAAGTTCTTGGTCGATTTATTTCAGATTTCTACATTCAAATGAAACAACTAAGAAAATTAATGAAAAACTAAGTGCCTAACAAACGAAATATATCGTGCCAAACGCAGTGTGGCACATGTTAAAAATCCCAGTCAACGCAGCTAGTGAGACATAAAATTTACGTACGGTACTTTATAAAGCACACAAAACTACTTTATAATTAATGCAATATTGCAGGTTCTCCATGAAACTGCAAACAGAAAAATGAGGAGGTAAATGGTGAAATTTGAATACTTTCTGAACGAAATTTATTGCAAATTGTTCACAACGGGTCTTTTTAAGCTCTTCAATTTACGATATTTTCAGAATGTCATAGCCTTAGATGCGGAAGACGAGTATGTGGACCGAGAACAGCGCTAGTAACGTTGAAATACTTTTAATCAACATTGTTATATTGAATACTTTCCAACTAATCGATCAACCAAAGTAATGAGTGTAATATAATATGCAGTAGAAAGTGAACACAGGTATATACAATTTTTTCGTGTGATTGTATTAAGAGAAGTGATCGTGAGTTTTACAGAAACGATGACTAAGGAGACGACTACCATGTCCTTGGCAAGAAATAAACTCGGAAGACAGATATTTCATAATTGTCTCAGAAACACGATACAGCAAATATCTCCGTCAACTAGTGTCAAATGAAAGTGGCCCTTGAGACTTCCCTAAAATAAAGAAACGATGATAAACTTTTGAGACAGAATGAAAGGAGAATCGTAAAATCACAGACTAAAATATTTAATGTCAGACGGTGGCAAGATTCCAGAACATAATCTGCTGTAGAAAGTAATAAAAATCTGTATGAATTTGCGACATCTGACACGTGTGAACATATATTGCCTCAGACAAGCTTTTTAGTTTTTTTTGTCATAGAAGAACGTAAAGATGTAGATTTGGTTCTGTCCGGATTTCCGATGGGACTTGGCATTTTATCACAGTGCCGTACACTGTATACACAAGAACCGCAGCAATTTACCAAATGAGAGACGGAATCCAATGAGGAAATGCAGTTTAGTCTTTTCCTTAATTACTGGCTCAGAATTTACGGACAGGAATATACAGGGTGTCTCAAGCGCGACCGATACTAGGGAGTCTGATTCCGATAGGTACATGTGCTGCGGCCAGTTCTGGTGCAATGAATGGTGGCAAATTGGTTTTAGCGGAGTTTGCGGAGGTGTCGGAAAGAAGTCTGACAAAGTCGTTATACCATGTAGCACTTCAAATATTTTGAAATTGATGTATATATCATGTCTGCAGCATGCGTAGAGCTGGGCTCAGCAAAAACTATGGTTAAGTAGTTTCAGCTACACTACGTCGACGTGGAGTTGGAGACACACTGGGGAGATTGGCGAACGAATCTGCAAATAAACACGGTGACTTTCAATGGACTCAAGGACACCAACAAGAAATCTGCCACAGCTCTTTACCAACATACTACCACGCGACAAAACACAAACAAAGCGAGTTTAGTTTCAACAGACATTTCAATACACCATTTGAAAACGAAGAATACATGCTAATCTTTTCTACAAAACCATAAAATACAATTAAAATCACGATATAACATTCATACATAAACTTGTGGATGTTGCGAGTAGTTGTGAGTACAGCTGAACGACTAAAAAGCTAAGAAGCGGCAGGCAGTTGAAGTTACGACTGTGCAAACACTAGCGCAGTTTGCCGGAAACAAACGTACCCGCAGTTACGCGATAGCTCTCCAGCGGCCGTTCTTCTGGCATCGCTTGACGGACCGGCTGGCTCTCTCGTACCTTCAGCGAGATAATGTTTGCCGCTGTCGGTAAACATTCCTCTTGCGGCCAATGTCGGATTAAAGTGCTCCGCAGAACAAGTGCTTGCAACAACAAAAAAGGGGGAAGGAGGAGCAGAAGGAGCAGTTTAAACGCGGACGTGGTGCAACTTGCGCACACCGCAACGCTGCGCGCGCGTCCAGCGTCGCCGCCGTGACGGGGAGAAGCTTAAATAAGGAGCTCCTTGTTGTACGTCGCACACGTCGAAATCACATCAGCAATTTCCAGAAACTAAACTATACACGAGTACCAAGAGCGAGACATAAGTTGTTCAGCTTTCGCGTAAAGCGTGTGTTCTTTAAAATCCCATTGCCGTTTAATGAAAAAAATACGAGCTTACGGAGTATCGGAGCAGACTTGCGATTGGATTCAAGACTTTCTTGCAGATAGAACTCAACACGTCGCTCTTAACGGAACAAAAGCGACAGAAGTAAAGGTAATATCCGGAGTACCACAGGGAAGTGTGATAGGGCCGTTGCTCTTTAGAATATATATAAATGATATAGTAGAAAGCGTCGGATGCTCTTTCAGACTGTTCTCAGATGACTCAGTTGTCTATACGAAAGTAGAAACGCCAGAAGATACTAAGAATTTGTAGAACGATCTGCAGAGAATTGATGAATGGTGCCGGCTCTGGCAGTTGCCCCTGAACGTAAATAAGTGTAATATATTGCGCATGCATAGAAAAGGAAACCCATTACTGTACAGCTACACTATTGATGACAAACATCTGGAGACACCGTCTGCCGTAAAATATCTAGTCGTAACTATCCAGAGCGACCTTAAGTCGAATGACCACAGAAAACAGATAGTGGGAAAAGCACACGCCAGACTCAGATTCATCGGAAGAATCTTAGGGAAATGTAACTCAGCCACGAAAGAAGTGGCTTATAAGGCGCTTGTTCGCCACGATTCTTGAGTATCGTTCATCTATCTGGAATCCCTATCAGATAGGACTGATTGAGGAGATAGAGAAGATCGAACGAAGAGCTGCGCGTTTCGTCACGGGATCGTTTAGCTGGCGAGGGAACGGTACGGAGACGCTAAACGCTTTCCACTGGGAGACGTAACAAGAGAGGCGTTGTGCATCATGGAGGGATTTACTATTGAAATTTTGGGCAGCACTTTTCAGGCGGAGTCGGACAACATATTACTTCCCCTCACATACATGTCGCGTATGGATCACGAGGAGAAAATTCGAGAAACTGGAGCCAATACAGAGGCTTATCGTCAATCATTCTTCCCACACACTATTCGCGAGTGGAACAGGATGACTTGCCGAGTATGATGTAGATGTAAATAGTCTGCAGCGGAATTCTTCTGCAATTTGTGTTGTACGGCTTATGTAAAAGATATTTTGAATTATATCCTCCTCCGTAATGCTGCTGAGCTTTTTTATTCTTCTGCAGTCACTTTCGACAGTACGTCATTATCCGGCAGACTTTAACTTTTTTTAAATGGCGTATGCTTAGAGTTTTAAAAATACCGCAGACCATCGGAATTAAGCGTAAACTACAGTGGTTTTCCTAAGAGCTTAGGTCAATTAAGGCCGTACCCGAGTTACTTGTACGTTACATATGTTGCATACCATCGGTAGTTACTTCATAACGATCGCTTTCTTTACGAATGTGGTCATTGTCTTACTAGATTCCACTAGAAACTGGAAGTAGTGAACCGTCTCTAAACTAAGTGAGGATATATAAAGTGCCCGGTAACTTATGGAACATTTTTATTCTACATAGTTATCCTCCTGTAATCAATAAAATCGAAATGGTCAATGTTTGATTCTGGTTTTATTCGTAAATTGTCTATTTGTTACGTGTAACAGAGGGAGTTTGCAGGGAAAATAAAACAAAAAAGATATAACATATAGCGCTCGAAAATTCAATTTCCTCAACGAGAAGCTAAAATAAATAACCACAAAACAAAAATTTATCAAATGTTGCTTCAATACTTCATCGAACTTATATAAAACACGTTTCTTTTATTCATAAACAACTCTCTCATTTATCAGTAACAACAGGAAACTCTAGCTTTTGATTATGATGAATGTTCTACTGAGTGTAAAGTGAAACCAGTAATTATGTACATTTTTATGGTTGTGCGCGTAAGCTGCACTTACATCAAAAGTAGTAGCTTTGATTACTTAAAATCACGGAAGTTACACGATCAACTGATTTTTATTACTTGTAAAATGCAGAGATATAAAATATTTAGTAGACTAACACCGAACAATGTGCGGTTTTAATATGTGCAAAACAAACAAAAAACGAAGAAGTCGTCGGCTCCCAGTTTGTCTCTTACTCATTCATTTGCGTGTCTTTCTCTGTTAGTGCTACCAGTACTACCGGTAACCCTACCATTTACTACGTCATTTATGTACCTACAATGACAGATAGGTAGAGAAGGACCAGTTGCATGGCCTGCACAGTCCCCCGATCTTAGACCTTTGGTTTATTATCTCTGGCGGCACGTTAAAAAATTGGTCTATGCAGCAGACCACCTGGATGCAGAAATTCTTCATTGACGTGTCCTGGAAGCCAGTGAAACCATTCAAAACCGTCAGGCAGCATTTGAAAGAATACGACAATCCATGATCCGACGAGTACAGGCATCTTTAGAAATAAGAGCGCTAGAATGACTATAGTAATATTTACGTTCGAGTCTCAACTAATTATATATCAAAGATGAGCACTCGTTTGTTTCTTCCTTGAATACAGCTTTTACTTTCGAGTTGTAATCCGTAATAATCACAATAATAAGTTGTCTTTATTGGAGCAAGAACAAAATCAGAGTCATTAACATTACATTCAGCAACAGAGACAATAAAAATTAGAGATAACGCAATGATAATGTTGTCCTTACTTATAAAGGGATAACGTCTTTGGTTCCCACACGTAACACAGTATCTGAGACAGTTATTTCCATAATAAAATGTTATACCACAATGTTTTCCATCTCCTCCTAAACCATTGGATCGATTTCAGTCAAACTTGGTACACGTATTACTTACTATCTGGGAGAAAAAAACACCACTCCTGTGGTAAGAATCACCTGCCTCTCAAAGGAATGGGAGTGAGGAGGGGGCTGAAGAAATAGCGCAGGCAACAACGCACAAACAGTCATACTATATTCATCAGGAATTTTTCCCGCCCAAACTCCCCAAAAAAATGATGAAATGAAAAAACTTTATCGTTCATTACGTTTTAGCTGTTCGTGTAGTAAAACTGCCGCACTAGGCGTGACCTTTTAAATTGTTACTTCTTTACTAGTAACTCAATTCGTAACACATTTTGCAGATAGGATTCACATATACAACTGAATGTACCTACAAAAGCATATCATAGTGCGATACATAATTCAAAGGATATGACGTCATAAGCATTGAGCTGCGGGAAAACGAAACGGTAGAACGAAATTAGCTAGAGATGCAGGCGAAATATGTTCACAAATGTGTGTGACACATATTAAACCAATGTGAAATACATGCGACATTTGGGTATGTAGGCAATGCCGTGGGTAAAGAAACGTCTTCTAAACCCCTGGATCAAAAAATGGTTCAAATGGCTCTGAACACTATGGGACTTAACATCTGAGGTCATCAGTCCCCTAGAACTTAACTAACCTAAGGAGATCGCACACATTCATACCCGAGGCAGGATTCGAACCTGCGACTGTAGCGGTCGCGCAGTTCCAGACTGAAGCGTCTAGAACCGCTCGGTCACTGCGGCCGGCTACCCCTGGATCGATTTCAAGCAAACTTGGAATACATATTTCTTAAATTCTGGAAATAAATACTCTGAGGGAAAGAAAAAGCAAACTTCTATTAAGCTGTGGGTAATATCATGGAGAGAGAAGTGGGAGGAGGAGACAAACTAACAGAATCGGAATGAATACATACCCGGGCAACCATGGGTACTCACATAGAATTTTATAAGCGATGTTTTCTTTGTTACTTTATTGTCATTATTTACAAGCAACCCTCTTATTATTATTATTATGGTTCTGTGGCGCAACCCTACGTTGTTCCTCGGTTCTTTTTGGTGCTTAACGTTGCATGCCCTACCACACCAGTCTGTGTCCACCGCAGAAGGTAAACTGTTTATTGCTAATATTTGCAGTCATGATTCCTCAGTTATCAGGTCAGTTGTGTTTATCTTGTAGATACGAATACATATTATACGTCGCTTTGCAAGTGATTGTTTGTTTGTTTTTGTTTTCGATTAAACATGGTTACTTATTTCTATTAGGATCATCAGAGCACTACAAAAAGTAAGAATTATATTTGTTTAACAGTACCCTTTTCATTAAAACTAATATTCATAATTCTGTTGCAGTGAGAATATCTTTTATTTGCGGTAACTACTTTCGCCCATCACTATGGTTATCAAACCATCCCCTTCATCGTAAATACTGAAACATAATACAACCAGTATTTCATGTATACTCATTTTATTATGAGATATGTAGTGTTGACTAGCAGTACACGGGTTATCTTACTATTGACACTATTTATAATTACAGGATGGAAGGGAGGAACGAAGGGAGGAAGGAACGAACGAAGGAACGAAGAAGGGAAAGAAGATTAGGATGTAACGTCCTGTCGACGACGATGTCAGTAGAGACGGAACACAAGCTTTGACTGTGGAACGATGGTGAAGAAAACCGGCCATGCCCTTTTCAAAGTAACCGTCCCGACATTTGGGTGGAGTGAATTAAGGAAATCACGCGAAACTTATATCTGGATTGGTGGACAGGGATTTGAACCGTTGTGCTCGCGAATGCGAGTCCATTGTGCCAACCGCTGTCCCACCTCAGTAGGTTTATAATTACAACGTAAACGGTAATATAACCTAATGTGCTGCGAGGAAACACATATTTCCTAACAGAATTGTTATAGTTAAATAAGTATCTCTTAAATCTTATAGACCACTCATGATGCTTAATTGTAAAACTAGAAGAGGTGAAACATCTTTGGTTGAAAACAATCTTAAACATTCGGTTGAAAAAGATGAGTAATATTGATTCTTATCTACATGATAAGCGTAATTACATTCTTAGTCCTCAGTGGCTATAGGAGCTCATCCACAGTGATCACCCCCCTCCCCAGGTCTGCGCCACCACGCAGGGAATACGGTGTGAACACAGAGTACGAAGCCGTGTGTTACAGGGTCGATGAATTCGATGGAACTTACCCAAACCCGAAAAGAAATGCAGAAACGTTCTGATTTACTTTCTCAAAAATAGTAGATTAAGGAATATTATTGGTCGGCGTCTTGCACATCTTTGATTTCCTTTCATTAGGTACGAGACGTATCTCATCGAAGTCAATCACCTTAAATTCAGTCTAATGATTTAAGCTCAGTAAGAAGTGAAGATGCTGTTCTGGTCCTTCCAAGTTGAACAAACTAATCTCTCGGCCTGCTAATAATGTATTACTATACCCCCACAATAAAAATAAAGCCCATGTCTTTAAACTTTTCTACCTCTGTAAGAGGTTCTTACGAACTTTTATGTATAACAGAACATCACCCATAGCGATATTTTGTGATCTCACAAAGGCTTTTGAGTGTGTAAATCATGAAATTCTTCTAGATAAGCTTAAGTATTGTGGTATGAGTGGGACAGTGCACAAATGGTTTAATTCATACTTAACTGGAAGAATACAGAAAGTTGAAATTAACAGTACAGATAGTCTGCAAAAACCAGCAGAGTCCTCTAATTGGAAAGGTATCAAGAACAGTGACCCACAGGGCTCAGTCTTAGGTCCCTTATTGTTCTTAATATATAGTAACGACTTGCCACTCTATATTCATGAAGATGCAGAGCTAGTTCTTTTTGCTGATGATACAAGTGTAGTAACCACACCCAACAAGCAAGAATCTGCTGAGGAAATTGCAAATAATGTCTTTCAGAAAATTATTAAGTGGTTCTCTGCATATGGACACTCACTAAATTTTGAGAAAACACAGTTTATAAATCCTGTACAGTAAATGGTATAACACCATTGATAAATATAGACTATGAACAGAAGTCTGTTGCTAAGGCAGAATACTCAAAAAATTTCTGGATGTGTGCATTGACGAGAAATTGAATTGGAAGAAACACATCGATGATCTGCTGAAACGGTTAGGTTCAGCTACTTATGTTATTAGGGTTCTTGCAAATTTTGGTGATAAACATATCAGTAAATTAGCCTACTATGCCTATTTTCATTCAATGCTTTCATAAGGCATTATACACTCCTGGAAATGGAAAAAAGAACACATTGACGCCGGTGTGTCAGACCCACCATACTTGCTCCGGACACTGCGAGAGGGCTGTACAAGCAATGATCACACGCACGGCACAGCGGACACACCAGGAACCGCGGTGTTGGCCGTCGAATGGCGCTAGCTGCGCAGCATTTGTGCACCGCCGCCGTCAGTGTCAGCCAGTTTGCCGTGGCATACGGAGCTCCATCGCAGTCTTTAACACTGGTAGCATGCCGCGACAGCGTGGACGTGAACCGTATATGCAGTTGACGGACTTTGAGCGAGGGCGTATAGTGGGCATGCGGGAGGCCGGGTGGACGTACCGCCGAATTGCTCAACACGTGGGGCGTGAGGTCTCCACAGTACATCGATGTTGTCGCCAGTGGTCGGCGGAAGGTGCACGTGCCCGTCGACCTGGGACCGGACCGCAGCGACGCACGGATGCACGCCAAGACCGTAGGATCCTACGCAGTGCCGTAGGGGACCGCACCGCCACTTCCCAGCAAATTAGGGACACTGTTGCTCCTGGGGTATCGGCGAGGACCATTCGCAACCGTCTCCATGAAGCTGGGCTACGGTCCCTCACACCGTTAGGCCGTCTTCCGCTCACGCCCCAACATCGTGCAGCCCGCCTCCAGTGGTGTCGCAACAGGCGTGAATGGAGGGACGAATGGAGACGTGTCGTCTTCAGCGATGAGAGTCGCTTCTGCCTTGGTGCCAATGATGGTCGTATGCGTGTTTGGCGCCGTGCAGGTGAGCGCCACAATCAGGACTGCATACGACCGAGGCACACAGGGCCAACACCCGGCATCATGGTGTGGGGAGCGATCTCCTACACTGGCCGTACACCACTTGTGATCGTCGAGGGGACACTGAATAGTGCACGGTACATCCAAACTGTCATCGAACCCATCGTCCTACCATTCCTAGACCGGCAAGGGAACTTGCTGTTCCAACAGGACAATGCACGTCCGCATGTATCCCGTGCCACCCAACGTGCTCTAGAAGGTGTAAGTCAACTACCCTGGCCAGCAAGATTTCCGGATCTGTCCCCCATTGAGCATGTTTGGGACTGGATGAAGCGTCGTCTCACGCGGTCTGCACGTCCAGCACGAACGCTGGTCCAACTGAGGCGCCAGGTGGAAATGGCATGGCAAGCCGTTCCACAGGACTACATCCAGCATCTCTACGATCGTCTCCATGGGAGAATAGCAGCCTGCATTGCTGCGAAAGGTGGATATACACTGTACTAGTGCCGACATTGTGCATGCTCTGTTGCCTGTGTCTATGTGCCTGTGGTTCTGTCAGTGTGATCATGTGATGTATCTGATCCCAGGAATGTGTCAATAAAGTTTCCCCTTCCTGGGACAATGAATTCACGGTGTTCTTATTTCAATTTCCAGGAGTGTATTTTGGGGCAATCTGTCATTAAGAGAGAAAGTATTCATTGCACAAAAGCGTGTAATCAGAATAATAGCTGGAGCCCACCCGAGATCACCTTGCAGACATTTATTTAAGGAACTCGGGATATTCACTGTACCTTCGCAATACATATATTTACTTATGAAATTTGTCATTAATAACCCATCCCAATCCAAAAATAACAGTGAAGTGCATAGCTATAAAACTAGAAGAAAGGATGATCTTCACTATTCTGGAATAAATCTCACTTTGGCACAGAAAAGGGAGAAATTATGATGCCACAAAAATCTTTGTTCATTTGCCAAATAGTATTACAAGTCCGACAGATAGCCTACCAACACTTAAAAGCAAATTAGGAATGACAACTCCTACTGAATAGATGAATCCTTAGATATGAAGTAATAACTGAAAAAATTAATTATTTTGTGTAAAGAAAACTTATTTTAAAGTAACACGTTCCACATCATTACAAAATGTCGTATTCATGCTCTATGGAACAAGGATTAACGTATGTTAAGTATGTAAGGGGTTAATCGGTTTTTCTTATTGTCTATGATTGCATCTACAAATTGCGCCTCATTTACAGTGTTTATCTTGTGAACCAGTTTTTAGCTAACAAGGCCCGAAATGATAGTATAATGTACTACACCAGGCTCGCTCCTCTCCCCCTTTTCATCGTTCTAGTCCACTAAATGAAAAGAATGGTGACAGGGACCATCTGCATGTAAAAGTGGACGTTTTCCCTCTTCTGTTACTGTGATTCAGTTTTCAATGGCTTATGTACTTTTCTCATATTCTACTGTGCTTACTATCACATTGTGTTGATTTTCAACCTTCACATTAGTCTATACAAATCTAAACACCATCATGTCTAACATTTTCAGTTTATTATCTTAACTGGAGTCCCTTGCGCGAGTTCACCACGGAGTCTTGACTTACACTTCGTAATTTTCCAAGTCCTTGTACAGGCTAACAGGTACATCACTATCACCTTGGACAGGAAGCTGCAGTCTGAATTAACGAAGGCTGCTCTGATTATTCCGAGTGTGAATTTTTTTTTTGCTTCTTCTCACTTGTTTCAGCAATGGTCCGCTTCAGATACACGACAGTGCATCCAGTTTCAGTACGAATACGCGCGTATAGGCAGGCAGCTTGACACATTTGATTCCCATTTTTGATTCAAATGGTGATGTGGGATTTGACATAGATATAGATAGTAAATCTAGGAAAACAGAACACACATTATCGTGAATAGCGTCAGGAGTAATCAGATGAGTCTCTTCGTAAATTTCCTTTTGAAAATCAGTGAAAATTACGTATCAACTCGCATCCAGAAAGCCTTTGCTACGACTAGTACATTGTCGCATGGAAAGACTTGTAGAATTTTCGGAATTTGCAATGTAATAAGAAGAACAGAGCCTTTGAAACCGTAGTCATTCAGCTCTCGTTTCAGCTGATATGCACTTTGAAACGCAATTTCGCAGTTTGCGCTACGGTTTCATATCGAGAAATTAAGCGGGAACTCTCTAAACAATGAACAAATATTATTTGCATGTTTCGTCACCATGTGGCTATCTACATGCATACACTTGCTTTAGTAGTCAAGGATAATCTTGTGCACATGAGATGCCTATTGTAAACACTCCACCCCTTACCATTGAAGTTTTGCAAGAGTACGCTGGTTTATTGGTTGTAACGTTAGTTGTTCATTTACAAACAAATTAATAGTTATACATCAAGATTTTATGACAGTATATGTTGTTAAATTAATCTAACAACTTCAGTTGTTCGTTTCACTTATCGCTTTGGAACCTAAAGGTAAAACATGGATAGAAAAATGAGTTCAGCTACGAAACATAGCCAAATTGCGTATACTCAATCTAAACAAACCTTTACTGAAGTTCAATAGAAGTCTAACTAATCACAAAGCAAGTAGTGTTATCTGAATGTTGTTTCCATTGTTTAGCCGCACTCGAACACAGATTACATGCGGCAGATTTGAGCGGGTTTCTAGTGGGACACACACACACACACACACACACACACACACACACACAGAGAGAGAGAGAGAGAGAGAGAGAGAGAGAGAGAGAGAGAGAGAGAGACAGACAGAGAGAGAGAGAGAGAGAGAGAGAGAGAGAGAGAGAGAGATCTGTTCTTATGAGTTTTTCAAGTGCAGTATTCTGAGATTCTTCGCTCTGCGGTAGGACTGCATAACGGCCTCATTTCTGTCTCTGAGGTGGAAGTAAGCCAAACAAATGTAACCCCAGAGCTGGAATTTCTTGTTATGATGCTACTGCTTCGTTACAACGGCGGGTATTCGCCAGAGAATATGCTGCTGAGCGAGCTGAATATATAACGATGTTTCAGTGTGCGAGTCGCTTTTGAAATACATCCAGTTGAGGTTAAACTGACAATTCATAAAACTTTCTTGCTAAAAACCTTGGCGTTCTGGGAATGGCGTACCATCACTAGTTTTTCCCCTTGTTCGTTTCAAGTAATTAAAGTTTAAAGTTTAATCCCTCTTGTCAAGTTCTTTTACAGACCTGAACAGAATGAAACGTCGTCTGGGAATGAAAAATTTAATTCTGATGGAGTGCGAATCGGTAACCTCAGTGAATTGTGAAATTTTGTCTCGGGAGAGTGCATACAATTACAGCTAATAGGGTTTACTTTACTGCACGAGAATAAAGCAACTAGTGAACTGTTAGTGGTGACGTATTAGTGCCGAAATGCTTTTTGACATTGAACTGTTTCATCGAAATGGATCAAGTCGGTGGAACTGGACTAGTTGCTTACCGCAGAAGTTCCTGTGCTCCGCCAGAATGCGAAACAGATGCAGAAGTGTGTGGATTCGAATGGATCTTACTTTATGGGTGACTTACGCTAACTTGACATAAGCAATAAACTAAAAAAAAATTAATATATTTCCTTTTTGCAAAATAGTGTGCAGTAATGGAAATCAGTATACAGAAAGTAATAGTACAATGTCTGAAGCACACGTGTATTGAATTTATTCGGGTTTCAAATTCTGGACACTTACAGGCCACAGCAAGACATCAATATCTTTATTTAAAAGCACTTTTTGGTTGTAGCAGAAACATGGACAGATGCATCATCTTGTTGAAAGATTAGACTTTCGTCCCCTAGGTCCTCTTACGTTCTAATCAGTTTTTCCTCTAACATCTGAGTGTACATGTTAGAGTTCATTCTAGTGTTAAGCCAAGCGATGTGAGACTGACCTTTCGCGCAGAAGGCTGCCCAAATCGTCATTCTTCCTCACCAAAATTTCTGTTCATTCTTACTTGCCGCTCTGTTCTCATATCACACCAGTAATATTGAGAACGCCCGCCCGGTTAGCCGAGCGGTCTCACGCACAGCTTTCCGGGCGGGAAGGAGCGCCTGGTCCCCGGCACGAATCCGCCCGGCGGACTTGTGTCTAGGTCCGGTGAGCCGGCCAGTCTGTGGATCGTTTTTAGGCGGTTTTCCATCTGCCTCGGCGAATGCGGGCTGGTTCCCCTTAGTCCGCCTCAGCTACACTATGTAGGCGATTGCTGTGCAACCAAGTTCTCCACGCACGCGTACACCACCATTACTCTACCACGCAAACATAGGGGTTACACTCGTCTGGTGTGAGACGTTCCCTGGAAGGGGGGGGGGGGGGGCAATGGGGGCCGAAGCGCACAATAACCCTGAAAGAGTGCTTCGGTGTGGGGAGGCGGAGGGGTGAAGTGGACTGCGGTAGTCGTCGTGGGGTTGTGGACCACTGCGACTGCGGCGGGGACGGAGCCTCTCTGTCGTTTCTAGGCCCCCGGTTAACATACAATATTGAAAACCATCCGGCCCATCTATATTGAACTTTTCATAAATTAAGATCAGTTTAACCCATTCTGATGTCTACGCCATATGTTTTTCAACAAACTCCGGTGTAGCATCTTTATGTCTGGGTGTTAAAGCAAGTTTCTCCAGTTGTTTTTCGAATGCATGTTGTCATACACGACTTTTCACTGTAACGAAATTATCAACCACACTACTTGAACGGTTCAACTTCTTGGCGATATGATGATTAGATTGTCCCATTTACATGTACGCACCGGTTTTGCTTTTTCATCACGGATAACTGTTTTACGCGTGGCATTGTCACAGTCGTCGTTTATGTACACAACATACCCTGTCACTAATGGTATTTACTGTAAATGCACATACACACGCACTAACACCAGAGCTGCACACTCTACCATCTGAATCATCGATGTCTTGTTATATACTGTACTACTGACATCAAATGCGATACTACTTGACTGCATTTTTCGTATATTGGATCTCATACTGTTGCATATACATTGTGCACAACTATTCCAACCGACAATGTTAATTTTTCTACAAATATCTTTATACTGATTTCCACTAATGTACACGACACTCTCGAGCTGAGCGCAAGATCACGTCTAGTGTTTTGTAAATATTGAAGAGGAGAGCAGGAGCAGGAAATTAACTTCTCTCGACAACCTGACGAACACGTTAAATTAAATGAAATGTTATGGATCCGCTTAGTTTTGGTGAGTTCGTTTGGAGGTAGTTAGCACGCTCTAGAACTTACTTCAATGTCTTAATTTAAGAAGTTCCCAAGCCTCACTGCAGCGTTTCACTCGTTGATAGCTGAACTGTGTCGGTACAGAGTTTCAGAAATTTACCTTTCCTGAAGTCGGTAACTGTAGCCACACAACACTTTACTTTATTACATTCTTTGCCTTAGCACGAATCGTCCACACGACAACTCCAAAAATATGGAGGATGAAGCGGGAAAGCACTCAAATGGTTCAAATGGCTCTGAGCACTATGGGACTCAACTGCTGTGGTCATAAGTCCCCTAGAACTTAGAACTACTTAAACCTAACTAACCTAAGGACAGCACACAACACCCAGCCATCACGAGGCAGAGAAAATCCCTGACCCCGCCGGGAATCGAACCCGGGAACCCGGGCGTGGGAAGCGAGAACGCTACCGCACGACTACGAGATGCGGGCGAAAGCACTCCTATGGCCATGCCCAGGATAGTGGTGGAGCGTTGGCCTCAGTGTAACTGTCTACGTGTAGGGCTAAATTTGCCTTTAGGCTGTGAAATTCGCAAAACTGGTTTGTGCTACGTTATAGTAATTTATACTACCCCTACGTTTGCAGACACACGTTGTGCGTACGCCTGACTTTTTTTTTTTTTCACGACTGCGGAAACAACCGGTCTCTGGCTATCAGTAGACAAGTGAACACGTGTAAGTAATAGTCGTCGGATTTTGTGTCGTGGGCAAAATGACAGAAAAAATGAAACAACATTATTGCATCAAATTTTGTTGAAGCTTGGCGATTCCCAAGTTGACACACAGCTGCATAAAACAGCCAAATTATTCTAAAAGCGTTATCTGTAATTAATACAAACGTGTGATACTACGCTATTTCCCCAGTCTCAGCGTTAGCACGATAAGTCAGGCGTATTTACATAGAACTGTACCAAGTTGTAAAACTAAAAGATTGTCTCCAAATGGATGAAACCGGCACTGGAGCCAGAGAATGCAGGTTACTTCCTCTCAATGAGCTACTATGGAACCAGTTTTTCCAGTAGCATACCCTGAGGTAGTTAATTGTAGCTGTGACTCAAACGTTGGTTCAAATCAATGCGTGATAGTTAAATTATTTTACAAAATAGCGTTGTTCTGCAGCCCGTAAATCTTTCTTAAATGACTCGGACCTCATGGTATACTGACTAAACTTGCGGTTGACACGCTTGTGTCGTGTGCGTTAATGTCTCTTCCCGAAATCGGATCCTCTGCTTCTCCTCTAACTTTAAGTAGCTCTTCAATTGTCCTCGAGGCGCTGAGCGCGCCCTGTTTCAGATGGCCCACATAGGAAAAGTGGGCGCGGTTCCTACACTTGGCAGTCTGACACGCTGACCCCCGGCTATGGAGAAGGACCAGGACTTTCCTAGCGTAGCTGGACGTGATCTACATTTTCGTTCAAACAATCTGAGAACGACCCTTAAATTTTAGATAAATGATGAAATTAAAATAATCGCTATATGGTCTGCCAACATTAATGTGAATACCAGTCGAAAGTCTGAATAGCCACCTTCGCAGGTCCTGGGAGGCCCCAACAGGGATGGTGAGGCATGCCGACTCCATTTCGTGGCCAACGCCGTTAGCGTTCTCGGTTGAGGATACACAGGATGAAAGCCCGACCGTAGCGATCACACAGATTCTCGACTGGGTTTAAATCCGGGGAGTTTGATGGCTAGCGGCGCACGGTAAACTCATTGGGTGCTCTTCGAACCTCGCACATACACTGCAAGCAGTGATACATTACATTGTCCTGCCGGTAGATGCCATCGAGCCGAGGAAAAACAAACTGCATGGAGAGGTGGACATGGTTCCCGAGAACAGATGCATACTTGTGCTGATGCGTCGTGCCTTCCAGAATGACAAGACCACGAAAGGAATGCCACGAAAACATTCCCCACGCCTTAACGTTCCCTCATCAGGCCTGAATCCTTTCGACGATTGTTGCAGGGCCGTACACACCATGACCCGGTCCGATGGGCATAAAATGTGATACCTCTGGAAAGACCACATTTAGCCATTCAGTGGTCGTGCAGTTGCGCCATTGGCACGCAAATTCCAGCCTTCGTCGCTGATGAACAGCAGGCAGTATGGTTATTTGAACCAAGCAATGATCGCTCTACGGTCGTTGAGGAGACACTGTTGGCAGCCCTTTGCGTCATCTGTGTGGTCAGTTGAGCAAGAGTTGCACTTCTATTTTGAGAGGTTCCATGCCCTCCTTTGCATGCCGCCTCTCATTTTCATCAATTTTATTAATGTTCTATGTCATTGCACGGTGGTAACAGACCGAATAAGGTTATTGTAATGAGAGCATTTGTATTGAGAGCTCAGAATACTTTTCACTTGATTCCTGTGCATGTTGGGTTACTTCCCTGGGTGGCCTGTGTGAGGCGAGCATCTGAGGACACGACACACTGCATTTCCGGTTGGGGGCTGCACTTCGCCGAATTCTGAGGGGTTCGTACAATGGCCTTAAGTGCCTGGCGAGTTTCGCCTATTGTATGCAGGGTGAAATGACCTGCGAGACATCTGAGTGTTGCTGTAGTTTATGTGTTTACCGTTCCGGCGCGTCTGGAACGAAGATTCCTGGCCTGACTAACTGCATTGTCCTCTTGATTCTGAGAATAGCCGGTCAAACGGCAAGTTCAGTGCCCTCAGCTGAATAGTAGAGGCATGATTGGTCAACTTAAACTCAGGCTAATTGACGTCATAAAGCCCTGCTCGGTCGCTATTGGCGCGAATGATGTTCTGAGACAGTGTGGAGGAATTTTGGAATCAGAACTGAATGCTGATTCGCGGTTTTTCGAGGAGAGTAGGGAGTTGATCAATGTTGACTTCGCTCTTGCGTTGCGCCGGCACAGGGGTTTCGGTATCTAATCTTCGTGGAGTCGGACGCTCTTGCGACTTAGTCGCACTTTTTTGGCAGAGCTTAGAATTCTCGCCAGCCTACAAGGCCAGGGATTGAAACAGAGTTGCCCCACAGCAGAAGCTGGCGCCTACATCATCAGAACGCTGTCTACCGACGACCTGCGGCAGATTTCAGGGTTGATAAAGTATTTTGCGGCTCCAGCACTGTAGGATCTATGATTTGCATATTGATGCCCTCAGCAGCACGCGCGCTCGCTTTCCTACAACTTCACCTTGCTTGTTTCTCCATGTGATCCCATTTGAGCTCTCTCTACTAATCGAAAATCTGCAATATAGTCGGGAGAGTAATATTTGATTGATTAGGACCTCCAGTCATTATCGTCAAGCTGTTGCATCACAGAGGATAGGAGCCCTTGTTCTCGAACCAGCTCTTATTCTCAGTTCAGTACACCCTATCCTTTGACCTACTGTTTGTGTCGATAATAATGTGCCTTTATGTTCTGATGTATAATAAATCTCATTGTAATATTTAATCCGCATATCATTTCGTAGATATATGCAGAATACCATTTCGTGTTGTTTATTATGATAAGGTTATCTTTTCTTTATCTGAGTAGATTACGATTTTTATTAAATTATTGTGAGTGTGCACTCATTTTACGAACTAGCAGTGTCCACCATCACTTCATTCCGTTACCATCGTGGATAATCAATTAAGTGGTAGATAAGGAGGGAGTCGAGTGCATGTCTCGTTCTCATGCAAAATTCGTCAGAATTAAAGAGGTTCAAACTCACCTCCACCCTGGCACCTCGCAATTTCATCGTTCACATCTCCGCAGCCGCCGTTCACCCCTGCCATCTAAGGGCCGTTGCTTCATCACAGCTGCCTCAGCGCAGATTTCGGATAGCGCCATTTTGCCTTGCACGGCATACTTTAACCACGGCAGCACATGAACGGTTTTTAGCCGTTTCCGGAGAAGCTTCCACCCTTGGCCCGAAAACCAACAATCATGCCTTTTGAACGTCAAACGAATCGTTCTGTATCCGCATTACGACAACTACTGCACTTTTTTCCTCGTCCCTCCGACGCGGTCTATATACTCTCAACTGCCAGAGCTGCCATCTGTCAGCGGTTATAGCAAATTGAGGTCGAATTGCCTAGAAAGCAGAAAGCCCGTTCACAACGTAAGATAAAATAAGTATTATGGTGGAACACTGATACTGTGTATTTTAGTTTTTATTACAGTGAGCAGCAATATTCATGGTTCATGTTATTAAAAAACGTGATATAAAACAAACAGCTCGTGGAAGCCAGCTAGTCTTATAAAAATACCTGTTAACTGGAGTACTCTCAATAAAAATTTTCAAAGCCAAAATAATGCCGCATGATATATTTTCAGGAAGCTGAACTGAAAGTCCATTCAGTTGTATCAAGAAACGAAGCAACGTTGTACCGTCTGGACTGCTGCCAGTCTCAGCAAGCTTTCTGACGTGCAATGTATATTTGCGCAGGCTGCAAACATAGGCAAGCGACTGCGCGTGGCTGTTCCTTAGCAGCTAAGATGAAACACCCATTCCTGCTTTTGGCCTAATCCGCTTATAGCGGCGCGCGCAGACTGCCTCATGTTTCCGAAATCAGGCCCAGCTGGCGCGCGTTCGTCATCCCATGAAGCGCGGTGGAAAGAGAGTGGTAGAGGGGAAGGGAGGTAGGCGAGACCGAATCACAGGCAGCCGCAGGCGCTGTCGATCCCGGCGCATTAGTTATCGATCTCTCGACAGGCGCGCGCATTATGCACGCTCGGCTACATGCAGTTCTCGTTCTGTTCACTGTCCGCTCGCGTCCACAGACACTAACGGCGCTGCGGCCTACGGTTGCCTCAGAGGTGGTGATTCTCTTTCTTTAGGTTACAACATATGGTATGAATACTCGTATATTTTAGACGGCTCTTACGAAAAACTGTTGATAGCTTTCTAAATTGGCGTATAAATCGCACTATTCACCAGGAGGCTTATAGCAGAACCATTTCATGTTCTGAAAACGAAAACATAGTCCAAATAGGTTGCATTCTGTTTATTATCCATGCAATCGGCAATTTTCAACCGTAGATCACTTTCGAGTACGTATTTTACGCTTCACGCTTCTTTTCACATATATGCATACGTATATGTCGGCTAATAGACGTAATTATGTGCACTATTGTATAGTTTTTATGCAACATACGCACAGAAATACGATTTATGCCTGCCCACATGTACCAGTGACATACTGGAATGTGAAATGAAGCATGAGTTTAAAATATGTGCTTGAAAATGACCCACGGTTGAACATGGCCAAGTATACGGATAATAAACAGAATAGAGTCTATTTCGGCCATGTTTTCATTCTCAAAACAATTGAGGATGTGGACCTCCACAAAAATAAAATTTCAAAAAATTTCAAGTTCACTCGTTAGTGCAACTCTTTTAGTCCTCCTGCGTAATTTTTGTAAGTACTTCATGACAGTTACAAAAGACGGTGGAGTACTGTATTTGCTCGATCTCCATCACAGCTTTTCGAGATCTAACAACAACATTTCGTAAAAGTAAAGCCGCCTCTTAAAATAAATGACTCATATAACGTTTTACTGCGATCGAAATCTCCTATAGGTTCAATCTGCTGGCGATCTCACCTATCGAAAAAGATAACCTGTGAACCGAGGTAATTAATCTATAACTGATCAATCAGCATATCTGTTTCAATAACAACTGGCAATATCAGCACAGCAGAACTACATCTGAACGTAAACTGCATTATCGGCAACATTTAGCTGATTTCCGGCAATTTATAAGTTTTACTTTAGATGTCAAGAATCATTTAGTCGCCGTAATATTCTCAGTAACTACCGAATGTGCTTCAAATACAGAGTTTCACTGAAACAAAAATAATCACTTAAATATAATGCTTGAGGAAAAAGATGTAATTATAAAGTGTGTGGTATAGGGTGGCGAAACGGGCAGCTCGTCTTACTGACCTTCCACGCATATCTTCAACTATTTACGGCTGTGTTTAAATAAGCGATTTCCAAAGGGGAAAATGGATGTAAGACAGTGTGATGCTGACAGGTCTTTGTACTGTTTTGTGCATACGTAATATTTCTGATACTGATGCTCATCAGCGGTAAGGCTTGGCGATCACAAAGAACATAATGCACGAGTCCAATAACGACTCCATGAACAAATGTGAGTTACACGAACCAGATAGTTACAAAAAAAAATGGTTCAAATGGCTGAGCACAATGGGACTTAACTGCTGAGGTAATCAGTCCCCTAGAACTTAGAACTACTTAAATCTAACTAACCTAAGGACAACACACACATCCATGCCCGAGGCAGGATTCGAACCTGCGGCCGTAGCGGTCGCGCCAGATAGTTACAGTCGAAGTACAGAAGGTACGTTATACATATGTTACCCCTTTCAGAAATAATGAAAAAGGGTAAAAGTATCAATTTGAGATAGGGACCCCATTCCGGAAACGCTCGAGTCGTAAAGTATAAGCGAGAATCCACTCATGTGAAGCCTTAGCCTCGCGGGGCGCACAAGCTAAGGGCCCCAACTTCCAAACCCTGTCATGACGTGCAGAATTCCCGCTGAGTACTCCTCAATACGCTTAGACAATTTCCCCTGTTGATTGACTAGTAGCAGAGCACGTAACCTGACGTCAAAGAGACCGAAAATCCTAATGCAGTACAGAAATAATGAATTCCATTTGCTTGCACAAGTTTTACAAATTTCAACGTTTACTACGGTTGTTCAAACTGTCATCCCCACGTGTCAGTGCTGGCATGGCATCGTCGTACAAAGTTCTGCCGGCCCCGTTCTAATATGCCCGATATCGTTTGAACAATGTGGCAGACGGTGAGAATTCTTTCCAGGAGATCCTCTTCAGTTTTTACACGAGAGTCGTACACAATCTTTTCACATGGATTCACAAGGAGATCTCAAATGGGGTGGGACCATGTGAACGTGCTGGCTACCAGTCGGGACCCCCTCTGCCTGTCCACTTTTCAGGTAATGTCTGATCCATATGTTCACCAACCCTCAGCCCAAAGTGAGGCGGCGCTCCATCATGTTGGGACCAAGTCCGATGACGGATAAAAAGTTGGATATTTTCCGGTAACCTGGTTAGTACGTCTGTGATAAATATTGTGTGTTCTAGCGCGTATACGCGGGAAGGAAGAGGAGTCAGGCCTAGTGCGTAATCAATGACTACGTCTGCTCACACGTTGACTGATAATCTGTGTTGCTGGCTCTTCACAAATGTAGCGAGTGAATTCTCATCGGCCCAAGTATGGCAATTACGACCATTAAACACAGTCTTTGGTAAACAATCTTCATCGTATCAAAACAATTGTAGCTTATAGCTTTCGTCTCGGTCGTTTCCGGATCAAGTTCCGTTAGCGCAGACCGATACATTTACTTTTCTGCGTCATCCCAGGAAGATGCTAAAATCACCACGGAATCATCCTGTCTAATATGTAGCTCTGAAACGGCGGCAAAGAGTGCATAGAAGAATGTTAGCGTTATTGAACACAGCAAAAAGTTGTAACTTTTGATAGTTCCATCAAAGGGCGTCCCTGTAAACTGAATCATTAACACATGACGCCTGGCTACGCCGAAGTATCTATGAACAAGATTTTTTCAACATAGAATAAATAAATAGGGAAATGAGCAGAGGGAGGGAGGGAGAGAGAGAGAGAAGTTCGGGAATGGCAGTGACCAGCAGATCTTGCCTAGTAGCGTGAGTGATAGGCAATTATTTGGTTGTGCGTTCTCCTATTCCCATAGTTTACGATGTTTAATAGCAGCCTAGGATACTGGCCACTGTAATATCTGAGCTGAAGGGCTATTTACTCTTGTATATGTGAGGCTCCTGAATAGATATTTAGCCAAGGTGATGTCTACCTGGAGATCTCTTGCGCGTGGTCTATGTGTCAGACGCGAAGGGAAATCAACAGAGTGAGAATGAGTGCTTTTGCTGGGGCCCACAAATAGCTTCGGGATTCTGCAAGGCAATAAGATGGAAAGTTGACCATACTTTCTGTAGACAATTAATAATACTAAAAATAAAATAAATAAAATAAAATAAATAACGGGTGGCATCCAACATGTTGATAGCGCTGTAGTCGTGTGTTTAACTTAACTATCTTTCACTGGCATCCCTATACAAGGTGTTAGGGGTATAAGTGCACATATTGTGATCATTGGTATTTTAATATGTATCCACTTCAGTGTGTTAGTTTTTTTCCTCTCTCTGCGTGTAACAGTTTTCTCACTAAAACGTCACGTCATTTACTACCGGATGTTTTCTGCACAGTGGTAACTGCACCACTATGGGGACTACACCAGTCAGCGTAAACTAACCGTTTTCGTCTATGCGTCCACACTTCAACGCTGACCTGTTGCCCAGGGGAATGTAAGCCTTAATAGCTTGATTTTGCCACATTAGATACTAACCAACCTAAAAACATACTACTTCTAATAGCTATGATTGTTGGTAAGGCGGGTGCCAGGTTGAGATTCATTGGGAGAGTCCTTAGAAAATGTAGTCTAACAGCAAAGAAGGTGGCTTACAAAACACTCGTTCGACCTATACTTGAGTATTGCTCATCAGCGTGGGATCCATACCAGGTCGGGTTGACAGAGGAGATAGAGAAGATCCAAAGAAGAGCGGCGCGTTTCGTCACAGGGTTATTTGGTAAGCGTAATAGCGTTACGGAGATGTTTAGCAAACTCAAGTGGCAGACTCTGCAAGAGAGGCGCTCTGCATCGCGGTGTAGCTTGCTGTCCAGGTTTCGAGAGGGTGCGTTTCTGGATGAGGTATCGAATATATTGCTTCCCCCTACTTATACCTCCCGAGGAGATCACGAATGTAAAATTAGAGAGATTCGAGCGCGCACGGAGGGTTTCCGGCAGTTGTTCTTCCCGCGAACCATACGCGACTGGAACAAGAAAGGGAGATAATGACAGTGGCACATAAAGTGCCCTCCACCACGCACCCTTGGGTGGCTTGCGGAGTGTAAATGTAGATGTAGATGTAGTTATTAGTCAACAAATGAAGTAAATACTGATGTGATGCTGTTCAGTACACTGTCCTCAGTCGCCAGTAAAACTACCTGCACGTGTGCGTTCAACACCGTGTATCTAATGGAGCTTACATCTCGCGATAGCATGTTTTTAATGGTAACACATCGCATCAGAGTAACTGGATAATTGCAGTCTCTCGCTCGGATCATGAACACGCAGAAATATGGTAGGCAGTTTCGTGGGATTTAGAATTAACAACCCATATATTAAATTACATACTACGCTCGTTTTCCTTGGAATAATAAGGGAGGACCATAAACAGAAGTGGTATTCTATTAACCTGCGCGAATTTCTGAAGTAATATCTCCCCTGCTTAGCGAAATCTCTTGTGTTCTGTGTTAGAATATGTTGCAGAAATTCGGAACGGACTTTTCTGGAAGTGAATATAAGAATCCTTAACACTTTAGAATGACATTCCCTAGGCTGTGGCTGAGTCATTACCCTGCAACGTCCTTTCTTCCTGTAGAGATAGGACCTTAAGGTTTGCAGAAGAACCGTGAAGTTTGGAAGGTAGTTAACAGTTGCTGGTAGAAGTAAAGCCGTGAAAGCGGTTCATAGCGGGATAGCTTAGTCGGTAGAAGTTTTACCCAACAAAGGTAAAGGTTACAGATCAGAGTCCCGGTCTCCGACACACTTTCAATTTGGCAGGAAGATTCGTCATCAACATAGCTCGACCCACGGTGTCGATAGTGTAGTTGCTGGTTGTCCTCAGGAGGTTTTGCGGACGCAGGAACAGAACACGGGAACTCCATTTGTGAGACCAGCGGACGCTGGGCAGACGAGTGTACGAGCGAGCCACTCTGCTGGAGACGGGGAGATAGCGGCTGCGGTTGCACCTGCTGCCCGCACACCGTGGCGGCCACCTGTCCCAGGGACACGACCAGCTCTTCTCCACTGGTCGGCCTGAGCTACGGGTACACAGCATTCCGTGTTATCAATGCGTTGTCTAAAAAATGGTTCAAGTGGCTCTGAGCACTATTAGACTTATCATCTGTGGCCATCAGTCCCCTAGAACTTAGAACTACTTAAACCTAACTAACCTAAGGACATCACACACATCCATGCCCGAGGCAGGATTCGAACCTGCGACCGTAGCAGTCGCGCGGTTCCGGACTGAGCGCCTAGAACCGCTAATGCGTTGTCTCTGCGCCGTGTCAGTACTAGCGCATCAGTACAAGTCTACTCGTAACAGGTTGGCTGCGTATGTATTCTAATCCTTTCTCTTTGGATGATGACGCACGTCCTCTTTGTCTAATGACATACTTACGTCAATAAATTTTCATTTGCAGCCCTGAAAAGAACTCATATTTTGATGTTTATGGTGTGAAGGTTTCAACCGACACTATAGTATTGCCCACGCATAACCTTATTATTAACGAAATTTTGTCACTTCACAAAGGTCGAGGAGGACTCTTTCTTCTCCAGTTCAGAATCTCAGATTTAGGAAAAGCTCCCTGCAAGTATCTTAGGAACTAAAATCGTGTAAAATACAATTGTGGAAAGCTAATCTTCCCCAACGTTCCACGACAAATGTCCATAGTGGTAAGTTTACCACTAGTTTTCAACGAAAACTGGCTTGCACATAAATTTATAAACAGACTAGCTGGGCAGGCAGGCCCTGTGTCAACTTTCTGAGATGAGGCTACATCGATCAAAAAAATGGTTCAAATGGCTCTGAGCACTATGGGACTTAACTTCTGAGGTCATCAGTCCCCTAGAACTTAGAACTACTTAAACCTAACTAACCTAAGGACATCACACACATCCATGCCCGAGGCAGGATTCGAACCTGCGACCGTAGCGGTCACACGGTTCCAAACTGAAGCGCTTAGAACCGCACGGCCACACCGACCGGCTGCTACATCGATCCTAACGACATAAAGTGCTATGAAACACTCTATGTGTGACAGGAAAGAAGTTCCGCACATTACTAACGATCTACTTGCCGTACGTATCTGTGCAGTACTGATTCTGACTTTGAATGGTGTTTACACGCCGTCTCAGGTCACACATCATGGAACAGCTAAGTGGCAGTGGGCGATCAATTTCCTACAGTCGGTTTCTTGCGCCCGATTGTCATATAGAGAACCTGGCACAAAATAATTATTTTAATAAAAATTAATTTTTAATATAAGGCGTTTTTGAATCGGACTAAAAAGGATAAAAACTTCGCTTAGTTCTTAGTTTCGTAGAGATAGTCTTGAAACTCGTGATTGTGAATTTTTTATAACTACGAAAATATTTGTATGATTTAAAATGGAAAAGGTGAGCACATGCAACAGACAATACTAAGGAGGTGAACTTCGCATCCATCAATTATGGAACACCTCAGGAAATCCTTTACCAAGAAGCATTACAGCTCTCTTAGCAACAGAAAAGTTAAAGCTCTTGTACTAATTTATAACAGATGCTCAAATAAGAATATAGGAAAAGAGAATTTTTTACATTATATTATAGTAAAGATGTTAATTTGGTTAGATGATTGACTTAAGTTCAGTTTAAATGGATCCAACTGCTGGCTCTTTTTTTTTTTTTTTTTTTTTTTTTTTTTTTTTTTTTTTTTTTTTGTTCTGTGTTCTGAGGCAGGTTTATGCGTGATGCCCAAAACGAATATTAAATTTAAAAAAATTAAGGATAATTGTGTACTGCATGCGCACCACGTTTTCCCTTTCAAATCTTACAAGTATTTTCGTGCTGGCGGCGATTGACTCCCAAAGAGTTTTTGCAATGATTTTATTCAATACTAGTCTAGTAACTAAGATAATTCCAGTTTTAATCCCAGTCCATCTTCACTTTTCCTCTGGTTTCGCAGGTGAATACGAGAACTCTTCTTTGAAATGGTGCTTCAACTTTGTCAGTATCTTTGAAAGCTTTGCCTGTGTTACTCTTTAAGCATTCGTTGGATTGCTACGTTTTTTTGCGGAGTTGCGATTCTCCCCTTCTACACAGTTTTCGAAATTTTCATCGTTATTATTAGGTCATGGAAGTTATAAACGCCCGTGCTCTGGCCGATGGGGAGAGTTCGTGGGTTGTTCTCTGGCGCTTCCCGGAAGTTTCGGCTAAGTTCACACAGCTGCAGCTAAGTTCCAGCCTGGAGCAGTAATCGGTTCAGACTTTGTTTCTAACAAGTATAACTTAGGAAACTCTGAACTCGCTTGACTACGTACTTCAAAATTAGAACGTGATGGGAATTAAAGCAAGGCATAACAGCAGCTGGTCATTTGCACACGCAATCACACTGCGCCACTTCTGGAGTAATTACCGTTGAAACGCGCTAGAATGGCTGGTGCAACCACAGTGCTGCCATTTGTACGCTTGCGGTACTTTTAACGTATCAGACGCAACAAACAGGCCACAAACGCGTTAATTCAGGTATGCCAGGCACCCACGACCCGAAAGTTAATAATGCCCTTTTTGCAGCTCCGATAATTATCCCCTTTTACAAACGACAGCAGTGAATGATACACTGGTATGAAAGTTTTCAAATTGGGATTACTTTTCAAAAAGCCAGTTCTGGAAATCTGTAAAAAGATCCATTATCTGAAGAATGGACGACTGATGGAATTATGATGCAGCATGCTAAAATGGTGCAAAACATTTGCAGTTCGTATGGCCATGAAGAGGAGATCTATTGTACACATTTGTATTTTGAACAGGATGACTACATTTTTAGTTATTAATCGTATGGCGTACATTAAAGTTTTTGAATCACAAGAATAGATGTAGATACACACAAATATTACAAAACTACCACACATCAACACTTCATCACAGTTCTCCAGTATAATACAATACAAATGCCAGTAGCTGTAGGCGAACATCAAGGTCTTTTATGTAGTTTCAGTCCACTCGTCACTGTCAGGAAATCTTCAAAAGGCCCCAGTGTGGGCATGTGCAGAACATGTTCGTACAACATGAGCTTTTGTCTGTCATGTAGCATCACAATTACAAAATGGTGATGAAGGTTCCCCCCCCCCGCCCCTCCTTCACTGGTGGAGAGTATCCGCACATCTCACGTGGTCCGTTCGGATGCAATTCAGAGTAGTCCAAACTGCCCGAGGCTGGTCAACTCCACGGGTTTATCCTGGACACAGGGCAGTTTCAGGCATTGTGGAGGATAGTTATGTTGCCAGCAGCGTTCCCATTCATCAATGGTAGTGAATTCATCCTCAGTAAGAATCATGGCTGTGATAAGAGTAGGATATCCTTATCTCAATCTTTTTCGCTTGACAGATAATACATAATTAAATACTGGAAGGTGAGGATTATCAACAATCTTCCGACATTCACGTAGTAGCGCACACTTCATCAGAAGCTGGACCAGTATGTGAGAGCAGACACTCGAAAAATATCTGCTGACGGTCCCCAACTACCGCCAAAGCGTTTATGAAGAATGTTATTTTTACTTTTGAGCTTAGTATATGCTCGCGTAAGACGCACCTTACAAGAAACTATCCTGCCTAAGATGCTCCTGAAGTACTTTCGGGCATGTGTGACGAGGTTTGTCTCCCTCAAAACAGACACCAAGTGCACCGTTTGCCAATGTATTGGATAGATGCAAACCTGCGTTAAGTTTCAGCCTTCAATTACTGAAGTTTTGGCTTCAGACGTTTAAATCAGAAGTTAAGATTTTATTCAGTTGTTTCGAAAATTTTTGCGTTGAGTAGCTATT